>NC_084729.1:6900249-7573242 GCF_033807575.1 Cydia pomonella
TACACAATTAGGTTGCGTTGTTTCATCACAGAATACCTATGACCACCTCGTGTCTCCATGGTCAAATCATCTCGATGGTACCATAATATTGCATTGTCACCCGACTTACATATGTATGCAAATATTCAGCTTCATCACATTAGACACCGGGAAGTGGGTCAAATATGTCTTGCAAGATTTGACCCGTACAAACAGTCAGATACTTACCTACATACCTACATTGCAGGTTAAATCTTCTTCTTCTTCGCGTTGTCCTGGCATTTTGCCAGGGCTCATGGGAGTCTGGGGTACGCGTGACAACTAATCCCAAGATTTGGCGTAGGCACTAGTTTTTACGAAAGCGACTGCCATCTGACCTCCCAACCCAGAGGGTAAACTAGGAGTTGTTGGGATTAGTCCGCTTTCCTCACTATGTTTTCCTTCACCGAAAAGCGTCTAGTAAATATCAAATGATGAAATGATATTTCGTTCATACGTACCGAAAAACTCATTGGTACGAACCGAGGTTTCAACCCGCGACCTTCGGATTGCAAGTCGCACGCTCTTACCGCTTGTCCACCCCGCGCTTCTTACATTGCAAGTTAAATAAGAGGTTGTAATATTTAAAAAAAGCTTGTAAAAATAATATTTAGCACTATCTAAACGCCCGCTCGTATAGTTGTCAGTCTCTAATGACTAGACTGGTACTAGTACTAGGTTACTGTACTGGAATCGGACTCCGAAAATCAATACGAAGGTAGACGGCAGTGGCAATGAGGAAACAAAGAGAGAGCATCGCTCGCGCCGTCTGGCCACGAACATTCACCTCCGGCCCTTGTAGGGTACAGAATACCCGACTTTACTCTAAAAAACCGTTTACAATACTTTGAGTTATTGTTTCTACCTAAACCAATCGATCGATCGACGTGACTGTTCCATTCTACCATCGATCGATTATCGATCGATTTGGTCAACAAGAATTTGAAATTGGAAATAAAATAATTAGAAGAAAATGTGAATGTGATACTAGATTTTGCGGTTGATGTGTGAACACAGAATAAATTTTTGTAAAGGAAAGATTTTTTCGGTGAAGTTTATAATAATATTTTGAAGACGGAAAATACTGAAGGCGGAATAAAGCGGAATATCGGTACAGAGTTATAGTTATAAACCGTAGACCTGCACAACCGCCACGGGGATGAGTAGGGCTTTTATTCTATCTATTTTATTTTTAGTTTTCCATCTTTTCCCACCAAGACACGGTTGTTGAATGTCCGAGGCGCGGACAAGAGTATGAGCGGCATCTGAACTAACGCGTTATTTTTTCGAAGGTCTAAATCCACGCCGGCCGCCGGCTGGAAGGTTTTCGAACCACCTCCTATATCATAAAAAAATAAAAAGGTTCAATAAAAAATTTGAAAAGTTACCCTTAAAGAGGCTACCAAATACACTTGCTCAGGCGATATGCTAAAGCTAAATCTGCAGTACATAGTAATATTAATATACCTTCCTAAAAGATTGTATTTACGATAAACCCACTAACCAAGAGGCAATAGTCAACAACCTATAGGTTAAAATTATACCGAATATTAACACGGCAAGATCTAAGATGAATTTGCTTAAGAAGAATGAAGCTAATATTTACACTTTATACAATACATACACTCGTACCAGCACCAAACGAACTACAAACGTCACAAGTTTTTTGGCAAATAAATATTTTTGATACAATCTTTTACTGACTGGGACAAGAGCAACGCAAGGACATAGACATAGAATTTTTTTTATTTAACACCACATTGAAACATGTTTACAGGCAATACTAAAAAACATTACAAGCCTTAAAATGAAACTTAATTAGGCACAAATTGATGTTTACATGTAGATATAAAAAACTTTTAAAATTATGATGCTAAAAAGGAGCGAACCTCAGCATGTGTTGCAGCAGGCTTACCTACTACAACGCTGGTTTTCAGGCCGACCCTTCGTACAATACGAATTTACTTGCTGCTTGTCGGAAACTGTATGGCTAAGACTGTTTTAGTTTGTGTAGAAAATAATATAGGTATGCAAATATATGTTTATGTTTATGGATATATTTATAAGATTATACTGTATGATACTATGACATATGTGATAGTAGGTTTAATGTTTAGGCTAAATAAATACGTTGGGTAATAAGGGTCGGCAACGCGCATGTAATACCTCTGGTGTTGCAGGCGTCCATAGGCTACGGTGACTGCTTACCATCAGACGGGCCGTATGCTTGTTTGCCACCGACGTGGTATTAAAAAGGAGCAGGAAGAAGTTGAAGATTTCCTGTCAATATTTTACTAATTAATAAAGTTACAAAACCTTTAAAATATTATATCCCAGAACCCACAGATACTCCTTTTAGGATTATGAATTATATGTAATTATACAAATTTATATTTTATATTTTGACAATTTCAATTCTTTTATCTGATATTCATTATTGAATTGTCATAGCTGTAAGTAGGATTACATAATTACTCGTACTCGGTGAGCATGATAGTTTTGTACCCAGTATTAAGTTTAATGTTTTTGTACGCCGTTTGGCAAAATATAGTGAAACTGTACATATATAAACTGACCACCAATGTAATTCTACCTATATTTACAAATAAAACACTTACTTACTTACTTACTAAAATGACCGATTGGCCGATTGACTACCCAAACATTTTGCTTTTGTACCAATTTTATACTCTAACACGCTCCTGAGCTGCTCAGAATTAGTTTCTTCAGGGTCCCGTTGTTTAAAATAAAATGACCATCGAGGTCCGTTTCTACTTGAGTATATTAAATAAGCACAAACAATTAAATCCGGACCCCGGTCCACCATTTGGTGACCCCTGGTCTAGCTTCTGCCTTTTTAACTATTGAACCTCTTTTTTGGATCGTTTAAAATCCACTACCAACAGAAAACCGCAGCCAAATAACACTAAACCCTACTCATAGTGTTCTCCTGCCGGTGAGTAAGGTTGCCAGAGCTCAACGAGGGTGCGGAGTGTTAGGGTCGGCAACGCTCAAGTAGATCCTCTAGAGTTACAGGCGTACTTAGGCTACGGTGACTGCTTATAATCAGGCGGCCCGTATGCTTGTTTGCGACCGACGTAATATAAAAAATTGCCTCGTTGCTCTGCAGAGTGCGGGCCAGCTCCAACCCCATCCTAGCTACGGTAGCGGGCCGATACGACTCACCAGTTGTGCGACATTTTGAGGGTATCATGACCGCTACCAGGTGATTGTATGTTTTTGTTGCTGTACTATTCGCTCTTCTTTTTGTCTTTTAGTATTTGTTGTACTAACACTTAGTTTTAAACTTTAAATGTTACTAACCGTTATGGACCATTGTTGTCTTTTGAAATAAAATGAATTGATTAAATTGATGAAAAAGAGTAAGGATGATTGATCACGAGGTGCAAGACGTCGGACACGTCATTACCAAATTAAAATGGAGCTGGGCGGGACATGTTGCCAGGCAGAGTGATGGCAGGTGGGCCAAAATGCTAACGGAATGGTGGCCGCTTTCAGACGAAAGGAGTGCCTGGCGTCCGTTGGCTCGTTGGGTGGACGACATTCGGAAGACTGCGGGTCACTTCTGGATGAGACTGGCTCGGGACCGGGATAAGTGGCGTACTAGAAGAGAGGCCTATGCTCAGCAGTGGGCGATAAAAGGCTGATATGATGATGATGATGATGATGACTGATCGGTTTGACAAATAAAAATAGTAAATAATAGGATACGTATAAAACAAGTTTAGGCGAAAAATGTAAAACTTGTTATGGTTTCGTGCGCGTAGCTAAATTCGCAATTAGCGCCAGTTTGGGGTTTTTAACCGGTCGTCGACTCCCGCGCAGCCTCTAACGCGCGTAGGTTTCACGCCGTGACGCACGCGTTAGAACCAAACCTCCAAATGTTCAGTAAAGGCCCTTACTCAATGTCCATTCGAATTTATAACCACATCCCTCAGTATATAAAAAATGAAATCAAATATAATAATTTTGTTACCTTCTAACTGAATGTCCAATAACCTACAAGAATTTATGAATAATTCGAATAAATAAATACTTAATAATAACCGTAATTATGTACTTAATAAAAATGGAACATGATAAATGTTAGAGTGATATAATAATAATAACACTACTTATATGGATAGTACGCGATTTTAATTATTGTAATGCTGTAAATATTTGATTTTAATTACCTATTATTCTATTTGTCATTGTTGTTTACAGATTTATTTTATAAGAGAGTGCCTTAGAAATAAGTACTTAGACATAAAAATGTTGGTACGCCCTAGTAGGGTCCATGATTGTACTCTATTTAAAGAACATCTGTAATACCATGGTTGCAACGAATAAATGAAATGAAACCTCTATGATTTAAAAAATTACCAGTGTCTATCTGAGCTGAAAGCCTTGATAACTGAATCGACAAAAAGTATATTTAATTATTGAACCTGCTCACAAAATTTCACGAGAATCGGTTGAGAAATGTGAACTGTAGAGGAGAAAATCCGGACATATGAAAACATTTTTGCCGAAGCTGAGACCTTCGCGTCACTTTGTCAAAATAGTACATTTATTTCGATGCTAGTGCGGAAAGTATGACATTACTTTCGAGTTGCAACGAGTGGCAAGTCTTGGGACGAGTGAAGAATGACATATCCGCACGTGTAGCGAACGACGTTTTTAATACAGTTGCGAAAAAATAAGAAAAACATCAAGTACTGTTTTATGCATATTCTATAAGACAGAAACAATTTTAAATATAAAATATTATACCATTATTACCTAAGTATGGTTATTTACGATTATGTGTATATTTAAATTGTATGAAAACAATATCGAATATTGCCTTTGGAAACTTAAAACATTCTTGCGGTGACAAAAAACGCCTCTGCTTTGACAGGCGTTTCGGCAGCTATTCCGTTCCGTTCAGACAACTTATTAAGAACTTTTGTTTTATAAGCTGCAGCTATATAAACAAATTACAGGTAAATATATACTTCATGTCATTGTATGTGCACAGTTTCATTACAATCCTACACGTAGTTTAAAATGAGAACGAAACTCCGTTTGTATTGGAAGGTGAAATTCGGCCGAGCTTGTTGCGGACTCAGTTTCACAATTTTACGGAATTATTAATTATTATTTGTATGTCTTTCCCATCACGGAACAATGGTGTTCCGGACCTTTGGGAGGCGTGCGCGGAGCCGAAGCCAACACGTAGAGGCCCTTTTGACACTTTAATGAAATGTAAGGGGTACACCTAGCGGATGTTGCCCTTGCCCGCGTCATGGGACGCACGCAGAGGCAGCACCCGCCAGAGTGTAAGGACTATTTGAGAGTTGATGCAATCTAAAATGAACTGGGCTATTGGGTGAAAGCGATGGACTAAATACTGGGCTATGGGATAAAAAAACCGGACGCCTGCCTAATAAAACGGTATTCAATTTTATTTCCGGCAGACGGTGACTCGCCCCCCAAGATGGGCCCCCACAAAAAGCGACATCTAGGATGGCTCTTAATTATTATTATTATTAATTTAGACGGATTTATTAATTAATGCTTTGATTGGTTAGCCTCTTCCAACAGTGCAATACCTATTATACCACCTATACGAGTAAATAAACCAGGTGTTTGAGTCCTACCGCCTGCGAAACGTATGTCACAGCAAGGTGAACGCAATCGATACCTAGTAAGGCCATGGTGGCGATGTAGGTCACAAGTCACAACTGGCAGGTATAGGGGCCGTGGGTTGGGGGACTGCCATCTTGTGGCCTGAATCGGAAACATTGTACGAAAGCATGTGCTGCCCTCTACAGTTCACGTACGTTTTCATTTCTCATAATCTGAAAAATGGGTCGATGTTTTTCTCAAATGTGTGTAGAAAATGATACGTTTCTGCTCTAGAGCACTGTACTTTCTAAGTATGATTTATTCTTTTTTTTTACAATAAGCAATTAAAATTTTGGTTAATGGATTTGGATAATTAACTCCCCATTCCATAAATAATGATATTTTTACCTAAATTGTTAGTTGAAAGTACCTCCTTATAATAAATAAAAAAACATTTATTTCAGACCAAATTGATCCATATATGGTTAGTTACAGCGTATCTTAATAACTATGTTAGTAGCACAGTACAAAAACAAAAGCAAAAAATCAAAATAAAAAAATAAATAAAAAATAAAAAAGATACTTGTATGGATATTACAAGTATTGCCAGGGACAAGCAGGGCAGAGAACCTGCTCTACTTGGCCCTGCCAATCGCCACTTCCACCCAGTAGCGAGTGAGAGGAGAGTCGAGGCGCTCTGCCAACTCCCTCAGAAGGCCGTTGCTGCTGCCCCGCACACGATTCAGCAGTGATCCAACTCTTTTTCTCCTGATGGCGAAAAAGTCATCGATACGCGCCTCAGCAAACATTCTGGATGCACTGTTATGTCTCGGCAGCCGCAACAACATTCTGAGGATGTTGTTATATTGCACGCGAATTGAGTTGTAGGCTCTCTGTGTAAATCTCACCCACAGACTACACGTGTAGAACGTCTGACAGTAGGCCTTGAAAAGCGTCAATTTGACTCCGGTACTACAACGTGCGAATCTGCGGGCGATCATGTTGCCCCGTACAGCCATCGCTCTCCTCTCCCTCTCCATATCCGGGTCATCGCTCAGGTTACTGGTGAGCATATGACCAAGATATTTGACCCTATCTACTACATTTAGAGGTACACCACACAGCTTGATCTCAGGGACAGCTTCCGAGTTGTATTTACGGGCCTTGAACACTACCAGCTCGCTTTTGGTAGCGTTATACCTGAGACCATGCTGCTCAGCGTAACCCTCACATAATGTCAGCAGCAGCCTTACGGAGCTGACCGATGGCCCCAGCAGCACCATGTCATCCGCGTAGCTAATGTTATTAAAACACTTGTCGCCCATGTGACAACCGACATGCGTCCTGCTGAGGCCATCGATCAACTCATTCACATAAAGGTTAAACAAGATAGGTGACGATAGCCCCCCTTGCCTAACACCACATTGGAGTCTATACTCGTCCGATTCTTCCCCCGCCCATCTCACACGATTGACCTGGGAGCTGTACCAATACCTTAGCAACGCAACACATTCCGCTGGTAGGCCCGTGCGCGCCAGTTTCTCCCACAGTATGTCGTACACAACCAGGTCAAACGCCTTCGACAGGTCAAGAAAACACCCGTAGATAGGTGTGTTTCTGTCCTTATAGTTCTGTCCTTATACTTAGCCGTGTTTTTTATATGCACATGTTTTTTACTTTCCCCGTATTTGAAATGAAAAGTGTTTAACTCGGGTGAAAGTAGGGTGAACAGATGTCCCGTATTTCAGGCACGAATTTTTCATTTTATAGTACAGTCAGCGTCAAATACTTTGTAGCAACCAAAGTAGCCAAATAGTTCGGTACACCATATATTTAGTATGGTGTACCGAACTATTTGGCCACTTTGACTGTTACGAAGTATTTGACGCTGACTGTACATATTGTCCCGTAATTGTATGATTCAATGGCATTTAATGATAAAAAAATACCTATTCGATGAATATTTCTTTTCTCGCACACTGAGATTCATTAATTGTACCTATAGATTATTTAATTAATTATGCCAAATTCTAAAAGTATTAAAAAATGAATGTTGATTTTTAATAAAAAACGGCCTGTCCCGTATTTTAATCTCGAATCCCGTGTTTTCAATGCACTTGTCCCGTGTAAAGCCGGAATTCACATCTGGTGTCACCCTAGGTCAGTGGTTCCTAACCTTTACAGTCCTGTCACCCCTAAGACTAACTAGGGATCCTGATTTTACCCTTCCTTCCAATAATCATCAATAGCCTTTATAATAGTTCTAATCTTTGTTATCTTAAATTAAGCTTATTACCCCCGTGAAATACCAGTTTAACCCCAACCCCCAGGTTAGGATCCGCTGCCCTAGGTGAAAGGCACTATTTCAGTCTCGGACTATTGGCGTCCAAACTACCGTTAACAATCTACTACTTATTTCTTTTGCATTGTAAGTTCTGCCATCTTGTGGTTTGGAAGCTTAAACTTGACATTCACAGTTCGCGCCATTAAACAGGGGGCTAATGTGCTGCCCCCTGCAGTTCATGCACACCTTTAAGTCACGGCGGTCATAGATATACTGTCTCTTTCTGACGAGGAAGGGCAAGAGAGGGAAGTATGCTAGGTTCATATGGATCGAATAAGTTGTTTGAAAACCAAGTTTTTTTTACTTTGCTTTTAATTTTTTCTTGGGCTGTCTCTTTCCGGTGTAAGGCTAAGGTGGTAGGTCACTGGCATAGTCATGTATATTATAGAGTGACATATGACATTCACGTTGTACGATAAGACTTTTTTCCTACTCCTCTACTGTTATCTGTCATTTATGCATTCATTAACACGAATATAAGAACATACATAAAAGATTTCAAGAAAAGTCTATATTGTCTATTGTTGTTCATAAAAGCTCTTGTGCTTTTATAAGCTATAATGTTACTGCGATTAATGGCTACCAACCTAACAAAACCAAAACGAATACAGTTTTAAACTAAGTGCATTGATGCCAACTTACAAAATATTCATTTGGTTGCATAGTAAAAATAATTACTTCATAAGTCAGAAACACGCATGTGACACCCGTAATATAGCAACACCCATAGACCACGAAGACCGCTTAGCGTTGCTTGTTAGTCTCCGTAGGCTACGGTGGCCAAAATTGAGAAAAAACTGTCCAAAAAATTAATTTAGCAAGTAGCAAGTACCAGGGCCTCATGAGTTACGAGGAGGTGTCGCCGACCGGCCGGCCGCGGCCCGGGGCGGGCCGGGCGCGTAACAAGGTATGCTCGCGCGTCTTGGCTATATACTTTTGCTGTAATTTGTTTACCTAAATTAAGATTTATTTTTGTTGACTCGTAGGAAAAATATTGTATGCAACGTTGTATAAGTAGGTCAAAAAATTCTCGTGGCGTATTCATTTACAATGTTCGCCTACGCCTTCGGCTCCGGCTCACATTGTAACTCACGCCACTCGCCTTTTTTGACCCTTCTTATACAACTGTTGCATAAAATACTATAATCAATCAATGTTTTCTAAAACATTTATTATCTGTTTAAGCAACTTTATACCTGTTGACATATCTAGAACATTAACTGCATTGAAATAGAGTCGATAATATTAACCATTCACTTTCTTCAGCAGAAAGAACTCACTGAACCCTAAAACGAATCGTACGATCTAAATTATTCATACCAACGCAAAGGTGTCAAATGTCAAGTCCGTACTTTACAATTATAATATCGCACAACCACCATTTTATCAACAGAAACTGAAAAACAATACCATGGCGCTTATAATAAGGTCTATTTTTACTAGATTTATACATCGATTTCTAATAAAAATAGTCAGTAAACTTGAGAATTTCAAAACCCTAAAAATACGCAGTAACATGTATTAAAAACGTCTCTAATACCGAGCTTTAAAAAAATATAGAAATCGAATTTCGAATAAAAAAATTTCGATATTTAAAATGTATCTACTCGTCAACACGAATTTGCATGCAAGCATTCCTGCGGCATTCATTCAATTTTGAACCTAAATCCAACGACATAAAGATAATTTCAATTACGCTAAAACTCACCTCTTGCGTGAGCTCGTCTCCACTGTGATGCCCCTCATCAGGCTCCAGCTTCACGTTCGGCGGCGGCGACGCTACATCCATCTCACTCACACCACTGGAACTAGCCGACGTGAAGCTCGTGCTGGCTCGCTCCCTCTTCACGTTCAACACTAGCTCGTCGTCGTCAAACATCGGCTGATACACTTCGGAATCTAAAGGCGTGTTTTCCATGAGATACTGTTCTAGGTTATCCTGTTGCTGTTTTACGTCTAGATATTCCAAGTTTCTCAGTTCTTTTACGTCTTCGAAAATGTCGCCATAGTCTTGAAGATCAGCAAGGTTTTGGTCAAAGACAGAGTTAGGTTCTCCATATTGGAATTTCTCTGCTTTAGCTGTGAAGTAAGGAACGAATTCATCCATAGCATTATCATCATACAAATCTTCTTGTTCCTTCTTAACTCTGACCTCCAACACCTCTTCCTCGGGTTCCTTTTTGATCTGCATCTCATCAGATTGGAAAAAGTCGTTGACATCAAAAGTGCGTGTCGCTATTTCCTCAAATATGTCCGCTTCCGCTCTCCTGCTAGGCGTTTCATCGAAAGCTTCAAAGACATCAGCTTTTGTGTCTTCTTCATCAGAAACATCAGGTTTCGTGTCTTCTTCTGTTCTGTTGTTAAAGTAGTCAGCTGAGAGTGTGACGACGACGTCAGATGTTTCCCTCTCTACGTCTTCAACTTTGACCTCTTGTGCGACATTGTCGTCGGCGGACACGCCGTCGCTCGTGTCGTTCGCCGCCGCGAGCTCGGGTACTACTGTGTCGGTCGCCACATTATTCACTAAGTATGTATGCAAAACAGGCCCTCGATTATTCCACTGGATATTGTTTTCGCTGAACGAACTCCCGTACCGACCTAGCGAGTTCAGTTCCTCGAACAGTTGTCTTTCGTAGTTGATCAGTATGTTGTCTAGAGATTTCGGGTGGACGAATCTTGGTCTGATGAGAGTTCTCGCTTCCTGGTCTCCCCAGTCGGATCCATTGGAGATGTGGAGCCCAGCTAAGAGCTGCTGAGTCTCCGATTCTAAGTAGTCGTTGGGATCCACTTTGAGAAGACTCAAGACTAGAGCCAGACGAAGCAACTCGTCACCGTATAGCTTTTTCAGCGCGATCATGGTTTCTTTTGCAAGTTATCGTATTAAAAAGTTTATCAGTCTTAAGCTTGAGCACTATAAATACTGTGAGATCATTGTTATATTATACTTTATTAAAAACTAACGGCAAGTCCTTTTTTTTCTATCTTCTCTCCTCCTTTTGCGTTTGTCCGGTGACATCTTGCGTCACTCACTTGACGGTTCTCGCGTCAGTCACTGTAGCCGCCATGTTGGAATACATCACTGAATCACTGAGTTAGTTATTCTGGTATGGCGCCAGAAAATTGGGAGGTTACTGGAAAACGAACAAAGATGGCCTTGGAGTCTCTTTACAAGAACAATAGTGCGTAATTAGATTGATTAAAGTAAATTATATTTAATATTATGATCCGTTTGACCTAATTACAATTGATCTAAGCAAGCAATAAGAATGATGTTTAGTTTACGCGGCAGGTTGAGCAACAAACTTTTAATGACATTCTTCATCAAGTCGTTTCCTCCTACTCATTACCACAACCAGGTTATCTAGAAGAAATCGATGATGTTAAGAATAAGAAAGTACATTATCTACATTGTTTCTATACGTTATTTTTGTAAAGTATTTTCGCCATCACGGAGTGGCCAAGATGCTCTAAAATATCTGAACATATATTTGAATGTCTTGATAATACGTTGTTCAGGTATTTATGAACGCTTTAGCCGCTCCGATGTATTTAACGGCGTCTGTGACACACAATGTACACGTTTCCTAGTACTTATTTTAAATAGCAACCGTTTTTCGTTAAAAAAAAATACTGACTATTCTAAAATCAAGTTCGGTAAATATCAAGTTATTTATAGTTATACTGTTTTAAAATAGTACATTACGATACAAGTGCGAAAAATAGGAAATTCGAAACGAGTGGCGATAAATTAAAACACGACCGAAGGGAGTGTTTTAAATCGACACGAGTTGCGAATTACCTATTCGCACATGTATCGTACAACGTTTTACAGTACATATGGCCCTTTAAATGTTCGACACAGTAACGTAATATGCTACTTCTCGCACTAGTGCTATAAAGTAGCCCCATATGTACTGTAAAGTAAGTTTAATGGTCTCCTTTTTATAGTAATAGTAGCAGAGATGTGGATATGTGCGAACATATTATTAGAAACATGTTGCCTGTTTGCGATGATTTCATTCACCGAAACATGAAAAAAAAACATCTCCATGCAAAAGTTCTCAGAAGCTCATTGGAAGTGCGCCAGGACTCAACTCTGGTCTCTGAATCCGCGGATCTAATAATTTACCAAAAATTTTTTACTAACGTTATATTTAACTTATATAATTACTTTAATCAAGGTTTTGCCCACGAATGGTCTTGTAGTAATATAAACTGTAATTTTTATTTTTTTATTCAATAAGTTAATAAATATATATCATTTTAAACAGAACAAAGCTAAGCAGTGCCATTATAAAAGTCATATTTTCATAGAAATCTGACATAAATCATGAAATTGCTACACTTTGTCATGCAGAGTTAGCTTGGTCCCACTCTATTTATTTTTCTTGTCACCGGGAAATAATACTAATAAATGAAAAACCGGTTATGTTGCCAAAGAAAAGCAAGTTACGAGTAGCCATAACCGGTTATGAATAGAAAATAAATACCGGTTTCGCATCCCCTATAAAATTATGTACGGACACGTCTGAAAATATCGATACGAGCAAAGTACCAAAATATGTATACACTACCTTAATATATGGGCAATAAGGTCGTGTATACATATTTTTGGGTCCTTGTTCGTATCTACATTAATAGACGTGATTATTATTTTGTTGCCTACGTCATTTGATCTTTAATGTATGCCTTAGTCACCTAAGTAGTAAACAATAATATTGACATAACAGTCTGTAGTAAATATGATAAGGGCAGCAATATGTAGAAAATAGGTCGCATTAATAGTAAATAATTAACAAACTACAGTATTTTCTTTTTCCATGAACTTCTCTATTTCCGCTACCCAAAGGTTGTCTGGAAGACATCGCTCTTTAGCGATAAGATCGCCTGTTGTCTGCCTCTACATTTAATCAATTGTTTCTTTTCTTATACCTTTTTCTATCAATATATCTATCTATTTTACATCCCTGGTTATTTTTTCTCGGCGTATCGAATATTTTTTTTTAACACTTCGTGGTAAAGAAAACTAATAATAAGTTTTTGGCAAAAAAATTATTTTTGGTACAAGCTTTTATCGCTGACTGTATTTTTTTTCCATAAGCTACTAATAATCATCGAGCCAATTCTAAAAACCCCAAACACAATAAGGTTGCGTTGTTTTATCACAGAGTTCCTATGCCCACCTCCTGTCTCCATCATCAGATCAGCTCGATGGTACCATAATATTGCATTGTCACCCGATTTACATATGTATGCAAACTTTCAGCTTCATCGGAAACCGGGAAGTTGGTCAAATTTAACTTGCAAGATTTGATTACAAACAGTCAACGGGACAGGCGAAACTAAATAAAAGCTTGTAAAAAATATGCAATTCAGTACCTTAATATAAATAAAATAACAAAACTCAAAGAAGGAAAAATATAAATAAATATTTGAATTTCATTTTTTATGTCAAGCTCACATCTATATATGTATTTGAATTGCCAATATTGAAAGATGTTTATGCAGTAATTATTTAAATTGAATAGACAGATCGATTACAGACAAAAACCTTGCTTTTTTAAATTCGTAAGTCGTTAATCTCAGACAATAGATAGATTGTTGCTAGCCAAGTCAATGTATTCATCTAATTAGAATTTAAAAATTTGGTTGGATACGTGTAACAACTGACGTTCGTATTTACGCTATTGGCCCGTACAACACACTTAAATAAATTTTATTAACATAACAATTGTAGTTTTATAATACTAAATTACAATAAAATTAATAGAAAAATAAATTGTTAATGTAACAACAACAAACAGCAAAGTACGACTCCATCGCGAAAAAATACCTAATCTTATCTCCCCTGACGCCACAAAAAAAAAAACACTAAAACAACACTAGTCCACAGACAACCTAAATTTTTCCCGCGCTTTCGCAATAAAACCCGCACGGATTTTTTTTTAATTTCCGCGAGACAAAGGTCTTTGTTTACGACCGAACAGGCGTTCAGAGCCGCGCGCGCCTTGCGATCAACTGCGTACGCCGAAACGCTCGTTCGTTGACCGGCGGATATTTTTCAGTGAAGAGTTGAGGACAGTGCGATTTTCAAGGTTACATGCACCAGTGCCAACATAAGGAGGTCAACGTTTTGACCATAGCTTATATTCAGATCAAGGTAGTATATTTGATATAGTTTATTTGAGTTGCGATCACGACCACCATTGACACAGACATAAAACGTAATTTTGATGTATTTACCTTGATAATCTTTATGACTCTACGTAATGAGCTAACTAGTAGAATAAGTGGGTATCACTCGAGTATTAAAATAGAACTCGACAAAATTTTACAAGAATGCGCTGTGAAGTATTTTGTGTCGTCAGTAGTCGTTTTGGTTAATAATTTGGTAGATTGTGTCACAAGGGAGTAAAATGACACATTTACGGCGATTTACATTGAATACTGAACGAAGCAAAGGATTCTATAACAGAATCTCGAGAGTAGCAAATCCCAATTCTAAAATAGAATCCTGAGCGTAGTGAAAGATTTAGGTGTGTACGCCCAAGATGGTATTATGATACCATTGGGACACATACTGCTTTTCACATCACCTAGTCCTAGAACAGAAAAGTGTTACTTTGATCCCTACTAGCAGGTAAGAAAAAAGCCCTTTTTCGAATTGATGTGAAAAATGGGTTTAATAGACCATCTACATTCCTACAATGATGATTCATGATGAATGTAAGTATCTAAATAAAACATTCTGATCAAAGTCCAACCATGTCCAAAGTCAACCATGAATCGGAAGTGATCTCTGTCACTCTAATTACGTCTTAATTGGAGTAAAAGAGACAGATGCCCGCAATTTGCGAACTTCGGTGTTCCCGCGAACTTCGGTGTTCGTACAAAATACTGAAATACTCTTGTATGTAGAATTGTAGATGTGGAATCGAAATAAATTACTATTATTTACCAAGTACCAACTAGTTAGTAATACATCATATAATAATTAACTAAACTATGCATGTATTATTTTTAGCTAAGTTTCTTCGCTGGCTCGTACCAATGAGTTTTTCGGACCTTATGTACGAAATATCATTTGATATTTACCACTAGCTTTTCGGTGAAGGAAAACATCGTGAGGAAACCTGCATACATCTGCGAAGAAGTATGTGAAGTCCCCGATCCGCATTGGGCTAGCGTGGGAACTATAGCCCGAGCCCTCTCGCACATGAGAGGAGGCCTGTGCCCAGCAGTGGGACGTATATAGGCTGAATTATTATTATATTACTATTAAGTTTTCTCGTAGTTACGCTAAACGACCACCAGTTGAACCGCACTGTTCTTTGTGCTCTCTCGCTACCGTCACTATATGTGTCATGGTGTACACTCATACTACCAATTACGGCATGAATACCGGAATATCGGACCGGTTTTTATGATATTACAATACCGGAATTGAAGAGTTTAGAATAGAGTTTATAAATATGTCGATCTAAAATCTTGTTTCAATTAAACTAATTATGAAAAACTAGTACCCAACAGAAATAGCAACAAACAAAACTACTTTCAATAGTGGTAAAGATTAAAATGATTATAATGTAATGTTTACCCAGGTATTGGCTGTTGTATTTATAAACGTTCTCTAATCTAATCATTTTAGATTTTGGAACTATTTCCGGAATTCCGGTATCGAAAGCCAATATCGGATTTTAATATCGGTAATACCGGTATTGAGAATCGTCAAGTATTGGATGTCCTGCTACTACCAGCTACATAATAAAGTAAGTACAAATAGTATTTTTTATATATAATATGTTTAGAGAAACAGGTTAGGTTAGGTTATTATTGGGCGGAAATCCTGTATCTTATTATCAGATGTTACCATTTGAGATAAGAAATCGAAACCATTTAATTTAATCAATATTCTTATCGATATAATCAAACTAATTTAATAACAACATGTATATTTAATTTCCCGTAAAACTACGACGTATATAGTCGATATTCAAAAGTGAGGTTAGAACATGTGTGACAAATTGACGGATGAAAGCTGTTACAGAAATTACTTTTTTATTTACACTTTTTGTTTATTAACTGACATTGAAGGGACATAAAGGCCGTTTCCCCGGCCGTTCCAAATTTAAATCAAACAGATCTTTTGTTTATACTCTGCATGTAGTATGCAATCGTTAAAATCAAATTAAGAATCGATTTAACGGTCTTTTAAGATGGATGGTAAGTAAAATACAAGTTTATTATGTGTGCAAAGTCTAACTAAGGAATAGACCTTAGGAAATGATTTTATTGTGTAAAAATATACCCTGTATGCTACTACCTACCTATACATTTGTCACCTACCTAAATATACACTTTGTCAGTAAAGTCGTGAAATTAAATGTATACACTACTTTAATATCTGGGCTTTTCTATGGGAGGATAACCCTTCGCGCCTAATATAAATATTATAGGTTATAGGACATCCTTACACAAATTAACTAAGCCCCACAGAAAGCTCTGTAAGGCTTGTATTGTGGGTTTTCAGACATATATATAATATAAAATATGTACATAGAAAGTACCCACAACTCTGTAACAAATATCTGTGCACATCAAACAAATAAATGCCCTTACCGGGATTCGATTCCAGGACCACCGGCTTTATTGGCAGGGCCAGGTCACCACCGAACCGAAACAAACGAATATCCATGACCTGGCAAATTTTAAAAGTATCTAACCGTTACAATCTGATTTCTAATAAAATTAAAAGACGTAAAAAGCTAATCTAAGTGGCAAAACATTTCACCACACTTACAATAGCCCTAATCAAATGTGGAAAACACTTTGCAACTACGTAACACAGGACATCTCGTTAAAACGACGTATGCACCAGCTTATACAAATAAATTTAAGTCTTTATTAAACTGATAAAATCATATGCGCTGGAACAAGACAGGCTGACAACATATCAGTATCACCCATATAGGGATTGCAAACCGGATTGATTTTAAATCCGGCCGGATCCGGCCTGATTTTGGCTATAATCCGGGCGGATCCGACCGGACCGGATCCGGATTGGTATAGGGATAATAAAGTTAATTAAATGACATATTTTTCTAGTTTTTTGCGTAATACGTATTCCTATATCTATAATTTGAAGTTAATAAATAACTTCTTAACAATAAAATAGAACTTAGTAATAAACAGTGTTACAATGTCAATATCACTTTAAAAACAAAATATGAAATCGGTCATTTATTATACTTAACCTTTAAAGTGCTCAAATTTTCGTTTACAATTATACATTTGATTAGTTTCCAAACCCTAATGATGGGATGTGGGTTGGGAATTGGAACTCCTTGAAAGGACAAGTTTTTGTAACTGTTCTTTGGTTGAATTCTTTGTAACGTTGACATCCATTCTAGTAACAAAAGAAGATATTTTACTTTGAACTAAAATGATATTAAATGCGCTCCAATATTATTTTGCTCTCATTTTTTGTCCGAGAAAGTAAGTAGTATACTGTACGATTAAAAAAAAAAATTACAGAAAAGTATATTGTTCAAATGATAGGGAACAAAATACGACACGACGATCTCATACGAAAAATAATAGAGTGTAGGATTGAAAACCAACGCGGAAAGGGACTCCCTAAGAAAAGTTACATGGATCAAATTGTGCAGACAATTATCATATATTCATTCACACATATTGATGAGCCCAACTCTAGTCGGTTGAGTATCGCCGACTTAATCCTGCTCATTTGTTTAGTTTAAGATTCTATCACAACATTAACCTTCTCTTTAGCATAAATTACAAATGCCTTCCATGGCATCTCCATCCTTTATTTGTTCCTTCTATTACAGTATTTATGTAATCGTCATATCGTACCACCAACATGAAAGAAGAAGAAATCCTCTTCTGTTCCCAGTAATTGTCATAATAAATATATTTTTATCATATTAAATTTTAACTTTTTCATTCCTTTTTTGTTCTGTTCAACTTCATACCTCTCATCAGTTGCCTTTTCCTCATCTGAAATGCACAGCGCGTGCTGCATTTAGGCGTTTTTTTTATTTTTCCGGATCCGGTAGCTCCTAAAAAGTGCCGGATCCGGCCGGATTACCGGATCCGCCGGACCGGATTGCAATCCCTGCACCCATAGATTGTACGATCGTATAGATGTGCTATACGCGTGCGCCCGTGAGGGACAGAACATACGCAATGCGATTTTAATAACACGTTTTAACATTCCTGGCAACACCAAAACCTACGTAATTTGGTCGGGTTATTTGTTGCCCACCATAAGCCATACTAAAATTTACGTTGGGGTATAAAAAAAATGAAACTGTGACAAAGATAAACATTAATAACGCTTTCTCTGCTTCTCCTACTGAAAGATATATAAGACTATCCCGTTCTGTCAGTTCCCCCCACCACTCATGCCCATACTCAATACTAGATTCATGGTGTCACCTCATTTTCATGTACCAATTAGCACAACCTCGTGTAACCCGAACTAGCTATCCTTACCAAGTATAAATCACCAGAGATCTACTTATAATGGTTCTTACGCAAGTATATGAGCATAATAGAGACGCGTGCGCAATAGCGAGCACGTGGTTGGAAAGGGGTAGCGATAGCGACGGATAGCGCGGTCTCTGTCAGTGCATAGGTGCGAAATGCATTGTTTGTGTTGGTTATTATTGAACTTTAGCGACATGTTTATTGATATTAAGGTAGGATATACACATACGCAAACATACAGGGGGTTTCTGACAGAGAACTGAGATAAAGTACCAATTCAGATTAAGCTCAGTTAGACCAAGATAAGTCTGCAGCGATATCACCTTCGCTGCAGTAATACATATTTTTACATGGGATTACTTATTTGCGAGTCGATGTGTGTAAGCATTTTACAATCAATGGTTGTTTTCCTGATTCACTTCTAAATTTGAAATTTACGCGTTCGTAAGTTCGCATACAAAAAAATCCTAAATTACGATGAAAACTTGTTTCAATAACACGTGTCCAGTATATAGGAAGTATATGGGAGTTTTCAGAAAATTGTGTACATAATGGAGTTGGCTGTCAAAGGTTTGAATTTGCATAGATGGCGCCATCATAGCTTAACCCTAGTTTTGTTATTTGCGATTTGGCTTAAGAGGGAAGAATAGGTAAGAAATAACGGTAATTTTTCTATGAAATTCCATTTCGGAAGATTTTTTTTTCCACTAACTAAGTCTTACCAAATCACTTTGATTTTTAGGTTTATAGGTGTAGCTATTTTTATATATTTTTTTTGTTTTCCACATTTTGAAATAAAAGGAAAACCTATAAACCTAGTTTTTCATTGTGTCAATAACATATTAAAAAATCATAGAGAATGGAAAATATTTAGTTCTCTTTTTGTATGGACGGTCACGTGCTATTTTTAAATATCACTGCCAACGTTTTCGTAGCGCTACGCTCGTAGCCGATCCCAGCGTTTTCCCGCTTTGTAGAGGAAAGCGACTACGAACAGAGTACCCGCCGAGCGGGTTCCCGGCACGTGTTGTGTTTTATTGCCGCCATTTGGTTTACCAAAAACATAATACACATAGGGGGCTTCGTTCAAGCCATCGAAATTAAGCGCGATTCCAAACTTAGTCAGGAACTTCTAAAACTCTTCGGTACTTTGTGTATAAAGTCTTACATTATGTAAGGTTTTTAAGCAAACTTTTTTGGATTTTCTTGATTACTTTATTATGTAATAAGATTTTTGATTTTTAGGCTTAAAATGTACTGTACAGTTCAAGAATAATTGACTATTTGTAACAGTGCAACATTTATTTGTATTTTGTTTAAATAAATAATAAAATAAATACTTTACACTTGATTATATTTAGGTTTAGGTGTTCGTCGAGGTCAATCGTCCAGCTTACAAGGAAACGTCACAAGACAAGAATAATCCTCGTGACCTCAGGCGTTGCATTGAGACTCAAAATAAACGCATTGTGCATTATAATTTCATAAAGTGTTTTATTAAAGCGGCTGTATTATTAATTATGCTCAACCCGCGAATTTGCCTATCTAAAAGTCGTATAAGTTATAACTATAGTATAGACTATAGGGCTATTACTGGGACGGTGCACGTTGAAGGGGCCTGCCATCTTGTGGCCTGTATCGGTAACATAAACTGTACATTGACACTTCACGCCAAAGCAAGTGGTGCCTTCTATAGTTCACGTACATTTTCTTATGCATAGGTAGGGTTGCCAGCCGTCCGGGTTTCCCCGGATTTGTCCTAGTTTAGAAGGCGTCCGGGGAGGACTTCATTTGTAGTCCGGATTTAAAAATTATAGCCTTAGGCCGCCCGCGAAACACGCACAACCTGTTTAAAAAAACCTGTTGACATGTCCGGGTTCTGGACTCTAAAATCCGGGCTTTTCACGCGTCTTGTCCTGGTTTCCAAATTTTAGAGATGGCAACCCTAATTGTAGGGTCTACCATCTTGTGGGCTACATTGACATTTATTTACACTTCGCGCCAAGAAAGTGGGGGCTCCTGTGCTGCCCCCTATTGTAGTTTGGCCAGGGACTGTCATTTCAAACATAGACAGAGATAACAGATAATCATACTGTCTTTATCTTACGCTACTCGTACAATTTGTTGTATATCGACCACTGCTATTGCCCTACGTTTGATTTTTCTCGAATATTTAATTATTATAAGAGATAGGAGCATTTAAAAATTTGTATGAAAACTGTTTTTCGCTCCTAGTTTATACAATAATCAATTTTTTTTTTAAAGTAGTGGAATAGCTATTGTTGGTATGTTTGTATGTTTTATGTAAAAATACTTTCCATAATGTTAATATCCAGAGAGGAAAATGGGGACTACGCTTGAATGAAGAAGCGGCCGCCCCCTTTCCTCTTAAAGATTCCTGAGTGTGATTGTAACATTTAAAATTGCACTTTCAGCGAATCCATTGTGTGCATCTAGTGCAACGCCTGTGGCAATGCATCTCGGTCGTTATAAATATATTAACCCAGTTTCTGACACGGATGGACACGAGGACACGACGGAATTAAACTGTCTCCAGCCAAGGAACCAGGAGCTTATTGCGTCATCATGTTATTTTTGAAGCATTTTCTATATACTTATATCAGTTTGGTGTATTCCCATCTGTGCCAGCCCCTCGTGACCACCGCCATACAAGAGGCGGGCACAAATGAGAATGATTTGTATGTAGCCATCGGCTTGCGGCGGGGACATGAGGGAATACGTCAGTTTAGCCGGGGCTGAGGCAGACCAAAAAAGAGATGGCGGGACGACCTTGACACGTTTTGCAGCGACTGGTGAGAGCATGCACCAAGGTGTGATGAGTGGCGGGAGAAAGGAGGCCTTTGTTCAATAATAAAACAAAAATTTATATCCTTTTTAAAGTTGGAGAAATGCGTCTATATTATTACCACATGAGCAAAAATAATAATAATAGGGGGTGTTACTGCAATATTCTACCGCACTAGCACACATTGTAAACCATAGAGTAACTTATACATACTATGCCACAGTTTTTTGTCAAGTATTCGCTATGAATTTGACCCACAATGACAAAAACGGGACCCTAAAACCGGTGGGAAAGGGCTCATAAAATGTAAAATGGTGTAAATTGGGTACTTGACACATGTTGAATATTATAACAAAATTTAGTTAAATGGATAGAAAATGAGCCATCCATTATAAAAAAGTGGAATGTAAAAATTATATAGAGATTATAAAAAAATACAAAGCTCCAAAGTCTCAGTATTTTTTTTGTCTTTCAAAAATAGAAAAGATAATGGTACCATTCGATTTCTTATATTTTATTGAAAAATAAATTATTCAGGGTCAAAATGGCAATTTCCTTGATCTTCCATACATTTATGACAGACTTATATGATGTGACGTCACTTCATATTATCATTTTGTTAGAGGCGTTTCAATCGTCGAGTGCGAGCGTCAGACTTTAACTCTCATTTCTGACTTTTGTGTTGTTTAAATGCCATGAGTCCTATGTCTATCATTTGATCCTCAGGAAAATCAAGATCCAAGTAGCCAATTACAACTCGGTTGTGCTCGTTGTCGAGCTCTTTGTAAACGTTCCATATATAAATAATGCGATGTCTGTGTAGTGAATGTAGTGATGTAGCCTGTGACCTGGGGCTTAGATGGACTCCACATATAAGTAATTTCCATATTTGTGCGTAGCCGTCTAATCCGAGCGCACGCGGTAGAAAGTGCGAATCGCAGTGAAAGTGGTTCCTATTGTTAGAAAGTCCCCGTATTCGGTCGCGAAAATCCGTTAGCATTTTCTTGATGCGCGAACTTGGGTTTTAAGGCCTATTGCTCTACATTTTTTTATAGAATTTCTGTATCAATTTAAGTGTTATTATCAGTTTTTTTCAACGCCTTCTTGACTAAACAATTTTTCGCGATTTCTTGCAGACAATTTTAGAATATACAGTTTGTCAAGAAGAAAAAGCAGGAAATTTTAAAAAAATAGGCGCGAAAGTTCATCGGCCTATAGAAAATTTGAATCTCGCGCCTTTCTCTACTGACAGAGTTGTTTGACAGGTTATAGTTGCTTAAAAAGTTTTTTTTTTAACCTATAGTTGTTCGCGGTCCCTAAGCCAGCATCCAAATGCCATAGTAGATACCTCTCAACTCACCTCGAATAATAGTCTCTATGCCAGTTCTATTTCCACACACAGTTTGGACCACTCTGTCACGCTTGTATTTCTGTTATTTATCAAATAAATAAAAAAAAGACGAGTGGTATTGCATTTCTTTTTAGCTGTAGATTACATTTCCCATGAGAAAAATTCAAAACGAAATTTCATTTCATACTAAAAGCTACACTCCGTCACATTTTTTGGAGACAAAAACAAGACAGCGAAAATAATTTTGACCCAGCTGACACGCAAAATGCACGTAGACATTTTTTTTTGAAGTTGAGCAATCTTTTCAGTGATAGTCAGCAGACGTGCAGACGAGATGTCTGATGCGAAGCGGGATTAAGTTTATTTAGAAATGTAACATTTAAGTAATAAAAATACGGTAAAAACATAAATTTTTACTATCATAGAAATTATGCCTAACCAAAATATATTTGAAGGAACTTTCATAGGGACCACCGCGCCGAATAGTTATAGTCTGGCAAACCCAATTTGTCAGTAAATAGGAAGAAAAAACTAAGTATACATCCCTTTTTTGGGTACTAGTACTCCCTAGTACTAGTACCCAAAAAAGTAAGACTAAGACAGAATGATTCTCTCTATTTATGTATGAAATGACACAGTCCCTGCCCAATCTATATAGGCCCAATCCTAAGTTTAATTCTTTCCATGCCTAGACAAACCTATTTTTTTTAATAACGCAAATGTCCAACGTGACACGCTAGCCGGTCTTACGTAAACAAAATTTCCGAACGTGCCCTTGAACTCTTTCATGCTTCCAAAACATCTCGAACGAGCGTTGACGTAAACGACGGTAGCCATCTTGGCTGATTGATTGGCAGCCATGGTTTTACATAATCTAATATTTATTAAAAAGTTCATGTTAGAATTCAGCTATCAAATGTTTTAAATAATATAAATCTTCGTTTGCTTCAAGAAAATTCTAGTATTAAATGGTGTAAAAAATAATGTTTATTTAAACTAAAAGGGGGGTTCATTTACAGAGTTCCGAACGTAAAAGTAAATCTCTTCTTTTTGGTATGGATATAATAGTTTGGCAAGCAACTTCCGTCAGTGGAAAAAGGCGGCAAATTAAAATAATGTAGGCGCGAATGGTTGTCCTAACTTAAAAAAAAATTGAATTTCGCGTCCTTTTCTAGTGACAAAGTGGGTTTGCCAGAGTATATCATAGTTTTTGTCACGCATATCTTCATGAGGCTAAATTTACTTGAAATATGTAAGTATATAATCGAATCGAGTAATGTATTTGGGTCAAAATTAAGTTTGTTGTCTTGTTTCTGATTCTGACCACTCTGTCACACTTCTATTTTATCTTTTAAAAAAAGTTGAGTGCTATTGCATGTTTCTAGCTGTAGATTAAATCATTATCTTAAGAAAAATTAAAAACTAAATTACACCCCATACAAAAAGCTCCACTCCGTCACATTTATTTGGGGACAACAAGACAACGGAAACAATTTTGACCCATTTATTAAACCGAACAATAACATAAATTTACGTCATGCATACTGAGCAAGTTTTACTATGTGGCTAACGCCGATATTAAAAAACCGGGCAAGTGCGAGTCGGACTCGCGCACGAAGGCACGTACCATTATTTATAAATACGGCAAAAAAAAAAATGTTTGTTGTATGGGAGCCCCTTAAATATTTATTTTATTCTGTTGTAGTATTTGTTGTTATAGCGGCAACAGAAATACATCATCTGTGAAAATTTCAACCGTCTAGCTCAACGACGGACATCGGCTCAACGGACAGCGAAGTCTCAGTAATAGGGTCCCGTTTGACCCTTTGGGTACGGAACCCTAAAAACATATTAGCTGTTTCATACATTTGGCTGATCAGGCGATGTTTCGTATGTATGGCGTAAAACATCTGAAACAATGTTTTTGTAGAGCTAATAGCGTGCTATTATTATTTTGCGCATTTCATTGTACAAAATACCCATTACTGCAGACTGTACAATAATTTATGGCATAGCTTGCCTTAAAAAATACTGTTTTCACAGTAGCACCGAGCAAAACACCAGCCTTGTTTACTAAATCGTTTTAAAAATAAACTAGCCATAGACATTGCATGTCGACAATAATACCAACTTAATGGAGAAATAATGTCAATCTAATCCGGTACTCTAGATGGCCAGCAACCTTGTACCACTGGCTGGAGGAGAACGACTACCATAAAGCACCTTTTGTGACACATTCTGAATTTAAATCTTATTCCCACGTATTTAGAGTACATTATCGTTCAAGCATATTACAGATGCATCCATAACCTTATAAGATAAATTGAACTTAAATATTATTATGGGGTAAGGTCGATGAGTTGGAAGTGTTGTGCAGATACCTTTTAGGGGAGCGTTTGTTGTGACCAAGTATAGTCTGGACCGGGGACATTAAACGATAATATAAAATTGATTAATGTTATTATTATGAATTACGATCAGGACTATTTTGTACATTTGTCTGAATACTACAAAGCAACAAGTGTCTTAATTTGCTTTAATAATTTTACAAGTATTAAAACGTAATTTATAATTATAATTAATTTCTGCTGGTGTAATACTAATAATTAACATGTCCCTATTGTCTTAATATTAAAAAAAATATTTATGTCTTCGGACGAATGTTTAAATACATTTTATGCCAAAAAATGTATTAAAATTGAACTTTCAGTACGCCTTGAGTAATTAAAACATAAATAAATATTATAGGACATTATTACACAAATAAACAAATTTACTAAGTCCCACAGTAAGCTCAATAAGGCTTGTGTTGAGGGTACTTAGACAACGATATACATAATATATAAATATTTATAAATACTTAAATACATAGAAAACCCATGACTCAGGAACAAATATCCATGCTCATCACACGAATACATGCCCTTACCAGGATTTGAACCCGGGACCATCAGCTTCGTAGGCAGGGTCACTACCCACTAGGCCAAACCGGCCGTCGAACATGCTTTCGTATTTAAACAAATTATTTTACTTTACAAAAGCGTTGACACCGTAATGTCATTTTGGTATATTCTTGTATGGAAACTTCACATTCTGACGAAAAACATCTTTATCCTTTGTCATACTCACACATCTGCAGTTAATTTTAGGAATCACGCGATTTCGAAATTTACAGCTGTCAGGACAGCGACATCTACAAGGTGCATCAAAGAAAATCCCAGAGGATACAAAAATAATTGTTCTGAGCGCGAAGTGCATTTTTAACGACTTTAAAGTAATTGCATTTTGGGCAGACGATTTGGCAATACAATACAGTCTTTATTAAAAATATGTAGTATTAATAGTCTGGACTGCCATTTAAAATCCATAGACAAAAGCGCAAATGAACATTTTGTAGACGCGGATGATTTTTCACCCTTCTTAAGGGTACCCAGCAACCTCAGTTCTTCATACAAACGTATTTACGTTCTCATTTTAAAACGACTAGCTAGACTGTTCTGAGGGCCTACCGCGAACCACGTTCGACGTGTTGCCTCTCTGTCGCACTTGTGAATTCGTACGTAAGTGTGACAGGGAGGCAACACGTCGAACGTGGTTCGCGGTAGACCCTCTAACATTTTGTACTTACAATAGGAGAAGGTATATCTAGTCTATAACTAGTATATAACATATAACAGTCTTTTAACATTTTAAGATACTTTAGGATTCCCCAAAAACTGGTAAGCATGATGGAAGTCGCCACGAAGGACAGTAAAATGTTGGTCAAAGTTGATGGAGAATTGACAGAGGAATTCGCAGTGATTACGGGGCTGAAACAGGGCGACGCACTGTCACCCATGCTTTTTAATTTGGTTCTGGAGTACGTCCTAAAAAAAGTTTTGTTACTGGAAGGGGGACTAGAGCTAAATGGAAGCCATACGGTGATAGGCTACGCGGATGACATAGCCCTACTTGGAGCCTCTGTAGACGAGGTGCGGCAGTGCGTCAGTGTTCTGACAACGGAAGCTAAAAAGGTCGGCCTAAGTATATCACACGAAAAGACTGAGTATCTCCACATGCGACGCTATAAAAATACCCGTGTGTCATGATTTATTTATGTTTACATTTAAGATAGCAGTTAAATAATAATTATACCGTGACAACATTATTATGTTACCCCGATTAATACAGGGGTAGTTGGAAAAATAACATTATACTGAACACGATTTAACATTATGTCAAAACACGGTAGTTTTAGCAGGTGGTGGGGACACGGTAAATGTTGGACAGGCTCGTTCACTTGGGTTGAGGCTGTCAAAGAGGAAGCATCGTAATGAACTGGTTAGGTCAGAGTACCTGCAAGTATCCCGATTGCTGTAGTAGTAACAGTTTAGGGTAACCATGCAATAAGAAGCACCATACGTGTTCCACCCCAAAACCTAAATGTAGGAGATATAGTGTACAAAGGCGTGTCCAAATTTAAATACTTAGGCTGCACCGTTACTGATACCAACAATCGTGACGAGGACATAAAGATTAGGATCCAGAATACATTGCGATGCAGTGCAGCCCTTCACAAGGTGTTAGTGTCCAAGCTTCTAAGCAGACGCACCAAGATCCGAATCTATAAGACCGTGATTCGCCCAATCCTAACCTACGGATGCGAAGCATGGACACTAACACTCAAGGAAGAAAACATGCTGCTAGTTGCCGAGAGGAAAATCCTCCGTAAAATATTGGGCCCCAAACGAAGACCGGATGGAAGTTGGACAGTCCTTAAGAACCGTGAGATTGAAGACCTAGTGGCTGAACCTAACATCATGGGAGAAAGTAAAGCCCACAGACTCCGTTGGTTAGGCCACCTTGAGAGAATGGACGAAGATAAAAAGAGCGTACCTGGGTCGCCTAGCAGGAGGACGTCCTATCGGACGCCCTAGGTATCGCTGGAGCGACATGGTGGAGGCGGATCTGCGCGAGCTTCGAGTCGACAATTGGCGAGAGGTCGCACAGGACCGAGAAAAGTGGCGCTGTCTTGTGTCGCAGGCCAAGTCTCATTTTGGGTCGCTGAGCCAACGGAGTAAGTAAGTAAGTATAGTGACGCAAATTGCCAAGACATATTTTTTACTTTATAATCTATGGTAATCAAATAAATGTGGACGCAAAGAGAATAGAGTGCAATGACACCAAATACATTTTTTTTCAATGGCGAAGCAAATGGCCATTCTCTTTGTCTCGAGCATATGATATTTGTATGATACCTATTGTTTGTGGTCTATGTCAGATATTTACGTAGGCTAAAATTATCATAATTCATAATCAAAAATAGACAAAAAAATATACTATGTTTCATGGGTTATGTGTACTTATCTATAAAATTGTGCTTATATGAATTCATCTAACTTCATACCCAAAGAGGAACCTAGCTACCTCTAGGAGGAACTAGGAGGCCTTGTTAGGACTACTAGCGTAATATTTCATAGGATTTCGAAAATAAATTACATATAATTTATCTGTGTTGAATTATGTTAAACTAATGGTATTCAATGGTCGCGTACTGTGCGGTTTAGGAGGAATTTCCTCCCGCGAACGCTTCGGCTGTGGAATGAGCTTCCTGCCGAGGTTTTCCCGAGGGGCTACAGTATGGGGTTCTTCAAAAAAGGAGTGTACAGGTTTTTAAAGGGTCGGCAACGCGCATGTAATGCCTCTGGTGTTGCAGGCGTCCATAGGCTACGGTGACTGCTTACCATCAGGCGGGCCGTAAGCTTGTTTGCCACCGTCGTGGTATAAAATAAAAAACAGTGGGTAGTGATTAAAAATGTGATTTGTGTTTACCTGAATATTTGTTCATTAATCTGTTTGTACTCGCGGAAATGACCCTTCTCTCCTACCCGCCGAATGACGAAAAAGCATATAATGTACCATAAACTGGAATAAGCAATCTCATTATGGCGCTTGAACCAGTAACATAACCAACAAGTACATAACCAATAAGTAACAAGTACGAAGGCTCATCATCATCATTTTTAGCCTCCAGTCGCCCACTGCTGAGCATAGGCCTCTCTTCGTGTACGCCACTTATCCCGGTCCTGGGCCAGTCGCATCCAGAAGTGTCCCGCGATTTTTCGAATGTCATCCACCCAACGAGCCAACGGACGCCAGGCGCTTCTTTCATCCGAAATCGGCCACCAATCCGTCAACATTTTGGTCCACTTGCCATAACTCTGCCTGGCAACATGTCCCGAAGAACGAAGGCTACTGTTTGTTAAGTTAAAATTGTTTAAAAGTGATGTAGTAATAACTTGGAGTAAAAACAAAGTTTATTTTTTATACTACGTCGGTGGCAAACAAGCATACGGCTCGCCTGATGGTAAGCAGACTCCGTAGTTATGGACGCCTGCAACTCCAGAGGAGTTACATGCGCGTAGCCGACCCTAACACTCCGCACCCTCGTTGAGCTCTGGCAACCTTACTCACCAGCAGTAACACAACACTATGATACACACTATTATTTGTACCAAGACACTATCGTTTGTACCAAGGACTTTGATTCACCACACTAGTTTCCTGATTTCCTCGCGATGTTTTCCTCCTCGGAAGAGCTAGGTAAACTAAACATAACATTATCCGTATAATTCCGTCCATTTCTACGTAGTAACAAAGGGTCTACTGCGAAAATCAAAAATTCATTATCTGCACCCTATCACTCAAATATGCAAGTCTCCTCCCTCAGTTTTCTAAAAGGTCGAATACGCACAAGTGACGTGACAGTATACTCTGTATTTTTAGGTATTTAAATAAAAGTAAACAAATAATTTGTACATTTTCGGGTAGTTATAACATTTATTGGTTAACCAACCAAATACAAAACCGCCTGGATCTGTCACTGAACAATCTGACTTTAACCTACATTATTTGATCGTGTGTAAATAGGAGCCATTTTAGGGTAGATTTTGTTTACTTTTATTTAAATACCTAAAGATACAGAGTATAGAGTAGCAGGAGTTAATTGGCTACCGTAGCCGCTTACCGACAGGACGGTATGTTTTTTTTTTATACTACGTCGGTGGCAAACAAGCATTCGGCCCGCCTGATGGTAAGCAGTCTCCGTAGCCTATGTAAGCCTGCAACTCCAGAGGAGTTACATGCGCGTTGCCGACCCTAAACCCGCCCATGTTTGTTTGCCATCGACGTTATAGGTACAAAAACAACGTTTAATTCCGGATTTACTTTGAAAATCTGCAATTTTAGCAACAAGTTGTCAACACTAATTTGACAGTAAACATTGAGTCAGCGTTCGGGTCAAACGCCCGAATCGCCCGATGACGATGACGTCATGTCATCGAAACTACAGCTCAACCTGTGGGCAATGAACTGAAGCAGTGTTCGACACGTGCTAATGACAATTTGTGACATCGCTTTCGTCTCAATAATGGATTTTACCTTGTCGCGAATCTTGATAGGGTCGAACGAGATAAATGCAACAGCGTCTATTTGATTCTTTTTAGGGTAAAACGGGACTTACGGGACCCTATTACTAAGCTCCGCTGTCCGTCCGTCTGTCACCAGGCTGTATCTCATGAACCGTGATAGTTAGACAGTTGAAATTTTCACAGATGATGTATTTCTGTTTCCGCTATAACAACAAATACTAAAAAACCGAATAAAATAAATATTTAAGGGGGCTCCCATACAACAAATGTGATTTTTTTGCTAGTTTTTTGCGTAATGGTACGGAACCCATCGTGCGCGAAGTAACTTAAATTATATAAAATAAAATTCTATTCTATTCCTCATTTAATGATAAAAGCCTGCGCTGTTTGGAAATAAAACGTAAAATAGATGGCATTCTGCTCAATCGTATTCGAGAAATAAGAAAAGGCGCGATAATCCCATATTTGCATGTGTTTATAACAGATTTGTTCCTGAATTACGGATGTTTTCTGAAGTATTTATTTGTTTATATCTATCTTTTATGTATATGTATATTCGTCTAATACCCACAACATAAGCCCAAATTAAATCGACATCGGCGTAACTATTACACAGATAAGAAATTTATTCTAACAAAACAGTTTATGCTGGCCATAATTTGCGGTTTTTGAACGCATCATAGAGAGTTTATGATAAGTGTGTACATAAATATTTTAAAGGTCATTGCCCTCATCAATGCGGAGTTGAAAAGGTTCAGAAAGCATATTTTATCGCTGTTACATCATCAGTTACTAATTTAATTTCTAATTCTCGTGTGTTTCACTTCTATAACCCTACTTCATAATATCTGGAATCAATCAAGCTTAAAATAGAATTAAATTTCTACAAACAGTCTTTGCTAATCTATAAATTTGTCTTTTCTCAAATAACCTTCCAATACTCTTATTTTCCTCATTGTTTCAATACAATATCAACGTAAGTGCACATAAAATAGAGCGCACTTTCAATAGAAAACTGAAAGCAGATACGGTATTCAGAAACTAAACGTTCGATTTCCGTTTATTTTTTCGCGCCAGTATTTTCACCCAACGCTGCTTTCAATGCTGCCAATGTCACGGTCAGGCGAACGTCGACCTTATGACAAGGACGTTCTATTCCGGAGTCCGGGCATTGATTATTAAAAAGTAACGACTTGGCGGGAGAGTTTATGGTTTATTTTTTAACAGTGATTGATTACTTTTTACAAATTCCTTCAAATGGATATGAGGTAAATAATACGATAATTACGATTAAGAAAGAAACAATAGTATAAAGACCATACACTTATTTATTCAAACAATTATTACATTTATGATTTTTTTGTACTTTTATTTAAGTTTGCGTCCCAATTAACCAAAGATGTGTTACCATTTTTCGGTATCGATTGTATTTTTAACATTTAGACCAACCAATCTGCTAGACTAAGACCAAGCTAATTTAGCAGCGATTTTGATAGCCCAGACTTAAGTGTTATTTAAATGTCATAATTGCATAGATTTTTTTTTATTTTTTTTTAAATTACACTTGCACAATCAAACATAGCTATCAAAATCGCTGCCAACTTAGCTTGGTCTAACTCCAACTTTAATCTGCTTGGTTGTTATTACTTATTATGCTAGAATGGTAGAACAATTAAATGCAAACGTATATTTTAACCTCGTTTATCTGCGAATACCTGTATAAGTTTGCAACCTTGCATATTGTTTCTGCATTATCTTTTTACTAAATATTATAGTCATGTATTTGTTGCTAATGTAGTCTGTTTTCCTACTTTTCTTAGTTATTCCCACTAGTTACCACCAAGTTGACTACTGGGAACAAAATTGTGGGAATAATCCATCGCATCCAGTGTGCCAAACGTCGAACTCGATTCCGTCATAACGTCTTCAAATAACTTTTTCTACTTTTTTTTTTACTTTTAAAGCACTATTGTTTTAAAAGCCGTACGCTTAATTAGGTCGGATATCCTTGATGTTACGTCATTGGTACCTACGCAGTTGTATAGTACACAGAATAGGTATTAAAAATAATTTAGATAGCAACTGTTACCCTTTCCAATGTCATGGATAATGTTTCTACAGGTATCCACGTCACAGACAAAACACGTTTCATATACCTAATATTTTTACTATTGGCGTATAAGATGCAAGAGTTTTACGTTATAATTTATACGGTTACTGAAAGCAAGCGAAACCGCGAGCCAGGAATAGCTTTACATGACCAATCGCCTTCCGGGCGATAAGTCGTACCCTCATGGACGTCAGCTGCCGCTCCGTTGGTGGGTTGAGGAATGACACACACACAAACACGTAAAAAAAATTGTCATCGCCTCCCGTTTGATAATTTGATGCTATTGTTAATTTAAAAAATCGTCAGCTGGTCTCATGAACATGTAAAAAAATAAGCGCAAAATCGTGAAAATATATGTACTTTGCTATTTACTCAGCGCATAAAATGCATACTGTGTAGCAGTATGCATTTGCTTCGCAATTAATTAGCCCTCATATTCACATAATTTTTACGGAGCGTTATTTCTCTATCATAAGACATCCGGTAGCCGAATAAGGATAAAAAATAATTATATCAAGACATATTGTTACTACAATTTTGCCGAGTTTGTTGCCGGTCCCATATTGGGCTACCCTCCTACAATTTAGGAGGGATTTATATCTTCTCGGGTCAGAGGTGTAGGGTTAGAGCCGGCGTAGCTTTATTTGTCGTTCATAAGCGCATTGTAATAAACTATATTTATCTTTAATTGTCATTTTCAAACATCTTTGTCAGTAGAAAAAGACGCGAAATTCAAATTTGCTATGGAACGTCAATCTTTCGCGCCTATATTTTTAAAAATTGCCACTTTTTTTCTACTGACGGAAATGGTTCGACAGACTATGTAATAAATTGACACGGCTGTACAGCCGTTAGCCTTTGCGTAAAGAAGAATTAACCATAAATTGTATTGTTTATGCTAGAACTACCGCCCGTAAAGTTGGCATTAAGCACTTCCTCTAATGCATAAACAAGTGTATTCATTATTTATGAGTTTTATAACCATAACCTCGTAACGGTTCATGGAACAGCCGTTACTTTTTTTAAGTGATTTACGCCTACAATGGGATCTCTGATCTTATTACTATGTATGTAGAATGTTTTACCATAAGCGATATTAACTGTATTTTTTAAGTTTTCTTCAATAGTGTTTTTATAATTGTATAAAATAATAATAGCTTTATTATTTAATTGTATTGCGTGCGGGAAGAGCATATGATGTGGGGTTTCCAAACACCCGGACTTCTCCCAATACCGGTAATAAGCGGGCCTAGCGGTAAGAGCGTGCGACTTTCAATCCGCGGTCGCGGGTTCAAACCCCAGCTCTAAGTACGAAATATCATTTGATATTTACCAGTCGCTTTTCGGTGAAGGAAACCGGAAATTCGGAAGATTGCCAGTACCAACAAATTTCAAGAGTTTCCAGATTTGAGTGAAGAACAAAACTAGAAAATGGATACCTATGCTGGCGCCATCTACAAACACTTTTGACAGTTTCCCACCCCATTCTCCAAATTGACATTTACAGCATACGCTGAGAAAAAAACCATAGGCAGACAATTTCAGACACGTGTGTGATATGTAACAACATGTCACTAGTAAAAGTGAATACTCACAACGTATCAGAGTATTATTAGGAGCCACTATCTTGCCAACCAATCTACTAACTTCGAAAGAGCACAAGTGCCAGTCAAATTAATGTGTAAACTGTCGTTCTAGTGTTAAACAAGTGGTAGCTATAGAATTAGAACACTCTCACTAGTTACGACATGTGTAATCCCAGAATTACTAACTAGGCCTCCAAGGGCGTCGCCAAGGGCAGGGGGGGCAGCTGCCCCTGCTAGAGAACAAAGTTTCTATTTATAGCTGAATATGGGTATAGTTTTTTTTTTTAAGCCAATGGTTCTGGGTTCTAATCCTGGTAAGGGCATTTATTTGTGTGGTGAGCATGAATATTTGTCCCCGAGTCATTCACGGGTCTTTTCAATATATTTAAAACATTAGTATTTATCAGTATATTCCTGATTTTTATAAATATTTCAATATTATTATATTAAAATTAGAAACTCTTACTTATGAAAACAAAAAGTGATTGTATATGATTTATAATTGTTACATATTTGCCGTGACTTATTTTTCCAAAGTGTTTTTTTAATAAAAAGACACTATATAACTATACTATGCAGCAGTTTCCCAACCCTTAGAATTTCCAAAAAATGTTAAGATACATAGATATATATTCTTGTACAAGCTATATTGCATAACATACATATATATTAATACTGATAAGAAATAATGAAGCCATCAAAATGCAAAGAATAAAATGTTATCTGTTGTACTTAAAATAACATAGCCATGCCCTAGTATGATGTCACAATAGTGACTTTCTTTAACCTTGCGCCTCATTGACATTTATCTAAGGATGGGCCTTACGGGCATTAAGATTGGTGCTAGTTCAGTGGAGTAACTCATAAAGAGCCAATCATGTAGTCTAACACAACTAGTTGCGCCCAATCACGCATGTGATGCTAACTCATCATAACATTGGACTACACGATTGGCTCGAATTTGTGTGCATGACACCGCTGTACTGGCCCCATTCTTATTGCATGTAAGGCCCGTCCTTAGATATATGTCATTGTTATGCCTACATTTGTCCTACCCAAAGGACATAGACCACCACTATGTAAGTTAATAACGCAAAGTCACTATGACATTTTATGTTAATGTAAATATAAACATGTTTAACATGAACCTAACAAAAACATAAGCAGAATTATAGAGTTATAGTAGCGCTAGAGAGAAAACTAGTTGGGATCACATTGAGATGCAGAAGAGCAAGGTCACCAATGTTGTAAAACGCGTAGCCAGACTGAAGTGGGAATGGGCTGGTCATAGCATGAAAAACCGATTCGTGGAGCAAACGTCTACTGGAGTTGCGACCATGGGGGGAGGAATATCCTCAAAGTAGACCCCAGATGCGTTGGGACGACGACATCAAAAGGACTGCGGGGAAGAAGTGGCTCCAGGTCGCACAGAACCGTGACGAGTGGCATAAAATGAAGGAGGCCTACATCCAAAGGGTAGAGAAGGGCTAAAGAAGAAGAAGATAGAGTTATTGGTTGTTGGGATGTGTAAAGACTAATAACCCCCTTATTCATAAAAATTTACAGGCTTGATTTAGTTAAATTGTGTTTTATCCATTTCCTAGAAATACAAAAGTCAAAATGCTCACACAAACACAAGTGCCACAAGTGTTGCTAGTGTATCAAATAAAATAATAAATAAATAAATAACAGATAAAGACCAACAATTTATAGCTAATTCAGGCCAGTAACACATTTATGAATAACACCATAAGAAATAATTATGCACCCAATTTGACAGCCAAACAACAGTTTTTTCTCCCAGGCTCACTTGTTCCTAGAGTTCTACCTATTTGAAAAAAATTATAAAAATCATAGACAGGGCACTTCACTCCATCAACAACGCCTAGGTTCTTAGCTACTCTAACGCTACTCTGGAGAGATTTGGAACTATTCTTTATAGCTGACAGCTGGACATTTTTGCAACAGTTCTGCCTATGGAGATTGTATTCCTTATCTCTACCTTCCATACTACTTGTAATAATCAAACAATTGCATTTTACCTTAATGTCATTCATAAACATTTATAATGCTTTTGGTGGCTTTGACCTATGGTACCTCTACCCTCCATAATATTAAGCTATGGTTATTGGTATTTTTTTAATAGCTTTAAGGAAGCTAGGGGTTTTTCTGAATGTGGGCCCTAATTTATGATTGTATCATAGTTTCTATAATAGTAATATGTTATGAAATACTTTAGAAATGTAAATTAAGTCAATAAACTCTTTGTCCTAATATTAAACCGTTAATTGCGCTCTTTTCATGTATAACAGATTCTGATAAGAATCGATCCAGCTGATTAGATAAAAAGTTAATAACATTGCTTTGTCTAAAAAGGTTATTACAATGGTCTCTTTGACAATAGTAATGAAAAAAGAATGTCATAACTTTGTTTTTCTACGCGATATTGAGACGAAGGAGTCATACGTTTCCTGCTTATTAAAAAAAAAACAAAGGTGACTAAGGCATTCACTAGGTACATGTAACTGTCACTAATTGAGGTTAAACGTTGTATATTTTGGTCTTGCAAAGAGACTTCACAACACCAAACGCTCGATAACCATTTCGTTACCTTCGATAGTTGTCCAAACCTATAAAAACAGGTAAGATTGTATGGAAAAAACAGCTAGAATAGCAGTTTAATGTAACCCGCAATTTCACTGTCACTTAACAAGGGAAAGGCACTGAAATCCACTCTTCTATATTGCCGGTTCGCAGTCCAAACACCAAAAGAACATCCAAATTTAAATAAACTGATACGAAACAATGATTTCAACAATATTTTTCAAGTTCTCACTACACATAACCGCACTAACCACAATACTTGACGATAGCGAAATCGTTTTGCAACTGACTTCCGATCGAAGAACTATGAACACGTCATGCTGACAACTAGAGCGGGACATCGCTATCTGGCAAAATGAAAGGTACGACATAACTCGACCAAATTAAAGAGCTTTGTAATTCGTAACGTTACATCACAAACGAATGATTTTACACTATGAACGGCTTATTATGCTATGATAAATGTACTGATAACCGGCTTTGTGTATCTTTTAACTACTGTCGAGAAGTAGTTGATCTTGCCAAGTCACGGTTAAGCATCGTTTACCTGATAATTATAATTACCAAGCAAGCTATGAAATATAAATGATTATTGTCGATTATTGCACAGCTGTTCCAGCATTTTTAATAACAGCGCCATCTTTTGACGAGTAGCGGAACTTGCTGTCAAGTTTGCGTGTGTAAACGTTTGGCTATTCCTTAGTAGATGGCGTTGCCATGGCAATAACCTTGTAAAACTTCTGCTCCCATATATCGCATGCATGGTCTCTTGTTAAATAATTATTCAAAATTGGTGGCAAATTAAAGGTATAGTACTCAATTTATGGCCAACATGTTATTACATGACATGTATACAGAACCAGGTATACAGATAGCGTAATTACGTAAAATCTACTTAGAATACGACAAAGAAATAATGTTAATAGTTAGTTAACCAGTTTTTCCTTGTATTTGTGTGATAAACCCAGCGATGACGCAAATTGTTACCCGCCGGTGACTCTTGGCATGTTCTAAACATCTTCGATTTCATGTTTATGAGGTTATTCTCAATATCTAAGCCAATGATTTCGATAAATAAGCTAGGTTGATGGGATATACATTCACAAAGTTGGCATGCGCTTTTGGAGCTCGCTATAGGCACAGAATAAATAATAATTAGTACTACGTGCTATAGGTAGGTTACAGTAAACACCCCTATGATGGGACTGGCACCCATGACGAGTGACAGAAAGATAAGATATGGAACAAAAAGACATGCTGCGCCGACCCCAAATGAATAGGATAAGGGCAAGCGAATGATGATGATGTATAGACAAATCCTGTAAAATAAATATTAACCATCATTTTTTAAACGCTGGCAACATTTTATCACAAACAAGAGCAATAGAGCTACCTACTTAAGTTTAATTTTTCATTGATATTTGTTAGTTTGAAAATTAATGGCGCTATAGTCCCATTACTGGAGCATAAAAACAGTTAATTTGTTAATAATATTGAAACCAATTACAGCATCTTTCATTAAATACATAGAAAACAAAGGACGAATAGGACATTCAACTTTACGCTTACGCTCATAAATACTCCAAATTTTCTCTTAAATGTCCAATAGTTGGTGACGTTAACATAGGTACCTAATCTTTTTCCAAACCTTGCGCCTCGCGTGTACACATGTATGGATGGAAACATTCATAAAGTGGTCATGCACTTTTGCTGCTGGGTAACCTCCTATTAGTCTCAAAATGATGCAAGGTGGAGTAGCTGGATAGAATACCTAAGAAACAGCTCATATAGTTCACTGCTAATAGCCAATTCACTTTTGCTCTGAATAATTTTTGGGAGAATAAGTACAACATCAGCGGATGCCATTCCTTAGTTAGCACTTCGTATTAAGAATAATGTTTAGTAGATAACTGTAGATAAGAATGTTACAATTATAAATACAACAGATAAACTCAAATCATTATAAATGACAATTAGCCCGACACTTCGATAACGCGTAAGATAGCGTTCATATTATGGAGTGTAGAATTAAGAGGAGTGGCATCTCTTATGCTAGAACTGTTGTGTCCAGCTGTCAGCTATAAATAATAGTTCTAAATCTCTCCAGAGTAGCGCTAGAGTAGCTAAGTACCTAAGCGTTATTGACGGAGTGAATTGCGCTGTCTATGATTTGATTTTTTTGTTCAAGTACTCTAGGCATTGTAGCGCCACCTATTTAAAGTTTTTTGTTGACATATTTTGGTACATGGAGATTTCGTTTCTTATCTCCACCTTCCGTAGTTCATATAATTCCGACCGGGTTAGGGTTACCAGATACAAATTTAGAATTTCCTGACAAAACTTAGTCTACGATTAAGATATCCGGTCTTGGCTGAATGCCCCCCACAAAATTTGTAACAGTACATTCTTAGTTATTGATCTCATTTATTATTTTTTACAATGTTTTTCATTAATTTAAGTAAATAAAATGATACTTTATAATAAAGTCTACCAATCCAAAGATTCCTGACATTTTTGTGTTGCGTTCCCATTCCTGACAAAAGGCCAAAATTCCTGACATGTCAGGAAAATTCCTGTCATCTGGTAACCCTAGACCGGGTCTAAACCGCCGAAATCGATGTTCATCAATTGCGGGCATTTTTCTCTGGCACTCTAATTACGTCTTAGTGAGAGTAAATGAGAAAGATCCTCGCAATTTGCGATTTCCGGTTTTCGCGGTAGGCCGCGCGATTGGTTGATGAGTTCGCATTACGCGTGCGATTGGTCGTAAATAGTTGTGCACAGCGGTGACAGTGCAATCTAAATTTTCCTAGCTACTTCGGAAGTCCAGCGATACCTTGGGGGTCCGACAGGACGTCCTCCTGCTATATAGGCGACCCAGGAGGCCTACAGCGAAAACAGAAATTCGCAAATTGCGGGGATCTTTTTCTTTACTCTCATTAAGACGTAATTAGAGTGAAAGAGAAAATGCCCGCAATTGACGAACTTCGATTTTTGCGGTTATAGCCCAGGTAAAGCCTGACCAGTAATATATGATCACGCACCATTTTGCGGAATTTCATTGGAACTAAAATTTTCATACTTAACTGAACTGTCACCCTATACATGTGAAAAATAGCGCCCTCTACACAATGATCATATATTTCTGGTCGGGCTTTACGCTCTTTTCACACCTCGATCTTTGTGGAGGCGGATCTGCGCGAACTTCGAGTCAACAGTTTCCGTAAATTAGCGCAGGACCGAGAAATTTCACGCTGTCTATTTTAAGTAAATTGTAATAAAATTTATTCTTGATCATTATTTACAACATAATATTGTACGGAAACAGTAGATTAAAATAAAGCTGACAAAAAACTAATATGTTAATACTAGATTATTATATATCAATACAGAAATAAAATAAAAATACCCCACAAACTAGCCCCTTCAAAAATTAACTTTAAGCCCCGAACTGTTCCCTACCTTGCCCAAACGTTCCAAATATGCCGGCTGCGTTGCGTTGCCGATCTTAATGGCTAAGGATATTTGTTGGACTAGATAGGATCCAGCCCGGGGCCGCAGCGTCTGTCCCTCAACGCGTCCAATCTCCCTAACCAGCTTCTTGGCCTCGGCGCACCATGGCCCAGCCGTTTCGACCGCGACCGGAATAAAGTCATACACTGGTTCAAGGTTGCCGCGTTTGAACTTAGCAGCAGCCTCAGCCGCTGCACCTGCTTTCTTACTTGTGCAGTTGTGTTGTGGGAGGAATACACACATATGTGGCATCCCATCTTGTGTCGAAGGCCAAGCCTCATTTTGGGTCACAGCCAACGGAGTAGGTACCTAGTAGTAGTACTAAGGAAGTACATACCTGTATATACTTCTTGCTGATGGAAGCCATGTCCTCAGGGTCGGGGCTGAGGCTCCTCATCGTCGGCAGCACGTCGTCCAGCATGGTGGCCAGTGTGGTCTGTAATACATAAAAACAAAATGAATAGAATCAGGCGTTACTTTGCGGAAATCCATACTAATTAAATTAAAAATATTACTTTGCTAATCAGTGCCAATGCCAACCCGTTATACTTACTTGCGTATTTTTACATGCAATAAATGTTCCCGCCCTCCTACTGCAGAAATAAATACTCAAATATAACAAACCACCACCAAAAGTACAAAACACTACACGTGTATCGCATCTCTACGAAGCATCCTCAGGAGATGTTGTCGGTCTGTTGACCGACAACTGAACAGTTGTAATAGGTATTGAAGTAATATTTCTGTTTTAATAAAAAAATAAATATTTCGGGACAATCCTACACACATCGACCTAGTCCCAAACTAATCAAAGCTTGTACTAAGGGTCTAGGCGACGATAAACATACTTAAATATAACGTATATACGTAGACAATACACATACAACTTCCATAACTGAAGAGCAAATATTCATGATGAACAAATCGGTCGGCTTACATTATGTAACATTTTAATGTCATGGAACTGCCTTTGTCTATTTTAGCTGTAGCCTTCTAGCCAGTTTTTATCTAAATCGGCTTAGTTTAGATATAACCAGAACCAGAGACTGATAATATTACATACTTATAACATTTATAGATAACGTTTTTAGGGTTCCGTAGCCAAATGGCAAAAAACGGAACCCTTATAGATTCGTCATGTCCGTCTGTCTGTCCGATTATGTCACAGTCACTTTTTTCCGAAACTATAAGAGCTATACTGTTCAAACTTGGTAAGTAGATGTATTCTATGAACCGCATTAAGATTTTTACACAAAAATAGAAAAAAAAAACAATAAAGTTTGGGGGTTCCCCATACTTAGAACTGAAACTCAAGAAATCTTTTTTCATCAAACCCATACGTGTAGGGTAATGTATATCACATTGCCATGCAAACTTCCACCGAAAATTGGTTTGAACGAGATCCAGTAAGTAGTTTTTTTAATTCGTCATAAAATAAAATAAAATTTTTTTTTCATCAAACCCATACGTGTAGGGTATCGATGGATAGGTCTTCAAAAATGATATTTAGGTTTCTAATATCATTTCTAAACTGAATAGTTTGCGCGAGAGACACTTCCAAAGTGAAATAATGTGTCCCCCCCCCCCTCCCCTGTAACTTCTAAAATAACAGATTGAAAAATCTAAAAAAAAATATATGATATACATTACCATGCAAACTTCCACCGAAAATTGGTTTGAACGAGATCTAGTAAGTAGTTTTTTTTTATACGTCATAAATGGTACGGAACCCTTCATGGGCAAGTCTGACTCGCACTTGGCCGCTTTTTGTTATCTGTTTCTGTGGGTCGTCACGTTATCTATAATTTCTAGTATGATTTGAATATTTAAATATATAAAATTGCGTGTTATTGTATGTTACTCTGTTTACAGGTATACCTACAATGATGGTACGTAGAAGAGCGTTTTTTGAAAAATAAAAATTGAAATCCTGATTTTCGCTAATTTTGATCTTTTTGGGTTATTCCAACCCAAATTCACTAGCATATTCAATCCTAGTGTTAAAATATGTCCAAAAAAATTGTGTGTAAATTTTAGTTCCCACTACGCCACGCACATACCTACAAGTGATTTTTCACACTAAAACGTGACTTAATGGAACGGACATTTTAGGACATATTTTAATGATAGGATAGAGAATGCTGACGATTCTGGGTAGAATGAGCCCAAGAAAGTCCAGAGCTGCAATAATCAGGTTCTCAGTATTTTTTTTGGAAAACGCTCTATCTAATGGTATGCGTAAGTTTGCACCGAACTTGGACCTCTGGGTGCTTAGCCATGGTGACAAATAAGCAATTGCTTGCGTACGACAACGAAAAGCTTTGCGTCTCCCTCTCTTTCATATTAGTGCGACAGATGGATTTCGTTCATTACAGAGCGTAAACGATGGGCTTGTTGGCTACGCACCCAGGTCTGCGTCGGACTACCAACGCGTGCTCCAGTTGAAGATGCTCCTCGTTATGGAGTGAAACATTATTATTGTTATTTATTTAAATTTTATTGCACAGAAAAAAAATACAGTGACAAAGGGCGGACTTAATGCCATGCGGCATTCTCTACCAGTCAACCTTTAGGCCAAAGGCCAAACTGAGAAGCATAGTTGGTGCGGGACATGTAAAGAACACTAATGTAAGATTTGACGCTTAAAATCAAACATGTCGAGCAATCATCGATATATGTGACCCGTTTTAATACACGTTGTTTTTTTTTAAACTCCGTTAACTTCGGGGTATGGAGATGGCTAAGTACATTTAAGGAAACTGAATGGCATATTTAAATTTTTTTTTGTTGAGATGATAATGAATGATAAAAACTATCATAATATATCCTTCCTCGGTCCTCAAACTATCTCCATAACAAATTTTATCTAAATCAGTTCAGCAGTTTAAGCGTGAGGAGGTAACAGACAGACTGACACAGTCACTTTCGCATTTATAATATAGAATGGATAATAGCAGGTATTAATACTGATTTATGACAAATCAGGTAAAATAGCGAACCCAGTTATTTTAACCCGTTTATTGATTACACGTAACTGTCCACGCCGTCGCTAACGAGATGTTAATTTAACAGGTTATGTATGGGGCCAGTTATGGGCGGTACGTATGCATAAAATTTATATCGCATTTATAAGTTTGCACGGGTTTGGGGCCGATCCAGCTAGGTCTTATCTCTGGGAAAAAGCGCATTTTTAGGGTTCCGTAGCCAAATGGCAAAAAACGGAACCCTTATAGATTCGTCATGTCCGTCTGTCTGTCCGATTTTTAGTTTTTATGTTTTCTGAGTAAAACTCGGTCTCCCAGATATATTCTTTATTAATTGGGGAATAGTCGAGTGGTTTTTACTGAAGTTTCGATTTTTCTAATATATAACTTTTCTAATCGGCGCTGAGAAAAAAATCTCATCTCAGAGAACTGGTAGTCGCCTGCAAGAAAGGGACCTTGGCCCCGCTCCGGGTTTTCCTTAATGCAGAGGATGTTAATTGCGATTCAACGAAAAAAAATCGTGAAACAAATACTTAATAAATACTTTCAATAACAAGCGCGAGTCGGACTTGCCCATAAAGGGTTCCGTACCATTTATGACGTATTAAAAAAAAACTACTTACTAGATCTCGTTCAGACCAATGCTAAATAGATATATAGCAATCTAAACGTGTTTCGCTATGGGAATAGGATGCATGTCTAAAGATAAATATATCTTTAGACATGCAAACTCTCTGATTGCAACTTGCAAATAAGTCTGTTACTTTAATTAGGTACTGATTATGCAAATTTGCCTATTTGTTTAACTCGGGTGAAAGGTACCGTTTCATCCCTTGGTTAACAATATACTATACTTTAAGCTCCAGGATCTTATTGTGACGGTAGAGTACCTACGGAACCTTACACTGATCATGGCCCGACATGCTCTTGGCCGGTTTTATTTTAATTTATGATAGTATATTTATCAATCTCACTTGTAATCATGTACATTACAAGTGGGATGATAATTATAGGGAGATATACTTCATAATAGCCCCTGTAGTATTGTGGCCTGTTCTGACTTTCTTACAGAATGGTAACTACGAAACCCTACACTGAGCAAGGCCCGACATGCTCTTGGCCGGTTTTATTTTAATTTATGATAGTATATTTATCAATCTCACTTGTAATCATGTACATTACAAGTGGGATGATAATTATAGGGAGAGATACTTCATAATAGCCCCTGTAGTATTGTGGCCTGTTCTGACTTTCTTACAGAATGGTAACTACGAAACCCTACACTGAGCAAGGCCCGACATGCTCTTGGCCGGTTTTATTTTAATTTATGATAGTATATTTATCAATCTCACTTGTAATCATGTACATTACAAGTGGGATGATAATTATAGGGAGAGATACTTCATAATAGCCCCTGTAGTATTGTGGCCTGTTCTGACTTTCTTACAGAATGGTAACTACGAAACCCTACACTGAGCAAGGCCCGACATGCTCTTGGCCGGTTTTATTTTAATTTATGATAGTATATTTATCAATCTCACTTGTAATCATGTATATTACAAGTGGGATGATAATTATAGGGAGAGATACTTCATAATAGCCCCTGTAGTATTGTGGCCTGTTCTGACTTTCTTACAGAATGGTAACTACGAAACCCTACACTGAGCAAGGCCCGACATGCTCTTGGCCGGTTTTATTTTAATTTATGATAGTATATTTATCAATCTCACTTGTAATCATGTACATTACAAGTGGGATGATAATTATAGGGAGAGATACTTCATAATAGCCCCTGTAGTATTGTGGCCTGTTCTGACTTTCTTACAGAATGGTAACTACGAAACCCTACACTGAGCAAGGCCCGACATGCTCTTGGCCGGTTTTATTTTAATTTATGATAGTATATTTATCAATCTCACTTGTAATCATGTACATTACAAGTGGGATGATAATTATAGGGAGAGATACTTCATAATAGCCCCTGTAGTATTGTGGCCTGTTCTGACTTTCTTACAGAATGGTAACTACGAAACCCTACACTGAGCAAGGCCCGACATGCTCTTGGCCATCATCATCATCCTCCTAGCGTTTGTCCCGTACTGTGACGAGGTTCGCTTTCCTACTTTTCTCCTTCCACTTCGCTCTATGCTGGACGTCGTTTTCCGCTAACCCCTATGCGTTTAAAGCCTTGGCGATGACATTCCGCCAACGCTACCTTGGTTTGCCCCTCCTGTTTGGGCCTGGTAAGGCGAAGCTGAGGTGATGAAATCAATCTTTAGCGAACATGACATAAAACATTTAATTTTATACTTACTGGATTAGAATGAATTGAATTTATCTACATATTTTTTCTTCTCTAATGTAAAATATTGACATATACATAATTATGTTGACATGCACGACTTGTACACTGAAAAAAATAGATAGCCGAACTGGTTTTGTAACTTTACTAAATAACTAAACTACGGTTATAAGAAAATAAACTTTGCATAAATTTACAAACTTATTTTGTAGTGTATACCCAGTACCTGAACACTGATAGCCAAACACGGTTTTGTAACATATAACACATAGTTCGCAAGTCCCAATTTTTGTGTAAACAGTAACCAAAATTTTGTTACAGTTATGCAAACATTTCTTTCAGTGTAATAATTATAAACTAACCTACTAAATTGCTCTCATGTTTATATTTAGATTAAACCTAGTGTTGCATGATAATTTTATTATTGTAATTTTTACTTTAGGGGGCGTCCATTAATCGCGTCATATTGTATAGGGGGGGGGGGAGGGGGTCAGCAAAAAATCACCAATGATCACCACAGGGGACGGGGGGGTATGGACACGTATCACGTGTATTTTTTTTTTTCATCTGTGCTATACTGTATTATAGTCAATAAAATAAAAATAATAGTTTTCCGCCCTTCAATTAACCAAACTGTCAAAACACGTGTAGGTACTTAGGTTCATTTGTTAGAAAACTGTTCTTTAGTTATCGATAAAAATACACGTCATATTGGATGGGGGGGGGGGTCCTGAAAATATCACCAAAGATCACCATGGGGGAGGGGGGGGGTCTAAAACAAGCCAAAAACGTATGACGCGATTAATGGACGCCCCCTTATTTAGTCATTAAGTTACACTAACAGGGTATCATGTGCCTACTAAGTCTAAAAACTAAGATCTTTATGTACTGATGAACATGATAAAACAATGGATTAAATGAGTGAATGAATGAATGAACGATGCTCTTGGCCGATTTTTCTAAAATGTGTTTGACCCAAATGCCAATTGCCATGTAGGATTAGTTTGGGCCGACTCTATGTACTTAATAGACGAGGTTTACGTAGTTTCATTAATATCCACAAACACAAATAACTCTTTTTTAGGGTTCCGTAGTCAACTAGGAACCCTTATAGTTTCGCCATGTCCGTCTGTCTGTCTGTCTGTCCGAGGCTTTGCTCCGTGGTCGTTAGTGCTAGAAAGCTGAAATTTGGCATGGATATATAAATCAATAAAGCCGACAAAGTCGTACAATAAAATCAAAAAATTCAATTTTTTTTAGGGTACCTCCCCTACACGTAAAGTGGGGGTGAATTTTTTTTTTGCTTCAACCCTACAGTGTGGAATATCCTTGGAAAGGTCTTTCAAAACTAATAGGGGTCTTCAACAAACATTTCTTGATAAAGTGAATATATTCGGTGATAATTGCTCCGAAAGAAAAAAAAAAATATGTGTCCCCCCCCCTCTAACTTTTGAACCATAGGTCCAAAAAATATGAAAAAAAATCTTGGAAGTAGAGCTTAAGAAAGACATTAAATGAAAACTATAGCGGATATAATCAGTTTAGCTGTTTTTGAGTTATCGCAAAAAGTTTCCCCTTCATAGTAAAAAGACGTACACCCACAGTTTATCCTTTGGTTAACAATCTACCATACTTTAAGCTCCAGTTTAGCTTATTGTGACGGAAGAGTAACTACGGAACCCTACTCTGAGCATGGCCCGACATGCTCTTGGCCGGTTTATTCTAAAATGTGTTTGACCCAAACGTCAATTGCCATGTAGGATTAGCTTGGGCCGACTCTATGTACTTAATAGACAAGGTTTACGTAGTTTCATTAATATCCACAAACACAAATAACTCTTTTTTAGGGTTCCGTAGTCAACTAGGAACCCTTATAGTTTCGCCATGTCCGTCTGTCTGTCTGTCTGTCCGAGGCTTTACTCCGTGGTCGTTAGTGCTAGAAAGCTAAAATTTGGCATGGATATATAAATCAATAAAGCCGACAAAGTCGTACAATAAAATCTAAAAATTTAATTTTTTTTAGGGTACCTCCCCTACACGTAACTTGGGGGTGAAATTTTTTTTTTGCTTCAACCCTACAGTGTGGGGTATCGCTAGAAAGGTCTTTCAAAACTAATAGGGGTCTTCAACAAACATTTTTTGATAAAGTGATAATATTCGGAGATAATCGCTCCGAAAAAAAAAATGTGTCCTCCCCCTCTAACTATTGAACCATAGGTCCAAAAAATATGAAAAAAATCGTGGAAGTAGAGCTTAAGAAAGACATTAAATGAAAACTATAGCGGACATGATCAGTTTAGCTGTTTTTGAGTTACCGCAAAAAGTTTTCCCTTCATAGTAAAAGGACTTATTTTAATTAGGTATTGATTATGCAAATTTGCCTATTTGTTTAACTCGGGTGAAAGGTACCGTTTCATTCCTTGGTTAACAATTTACTATACTTTAAGCTCCAATTTAGCTTATTGTGACGGAAGAGTAACTACGGAACCCTACTCTGAGCATGGCCCGACATGCTCTTGGCCGGTTTTTTTAAATTATGTATTTGTCACGATAGAAATACCCTGACCTTGGACACCTGACACGTAAATCAATAATACTCCCACGCGTCGGAATATGAGCAGTAGGTAGGCGTAAAAAGCCAGGAAACTAGAAGTGGGCAAAAGGTATGATGCGCCGTGCGATGCTCGCGACGGAAGCAATGGCCATAGCGCGGGTTTTTAAGACGAAAGTGGGGGAGCCGCGCCAATTCGCCTTCTGATACAAACGTAGTGCCCATTTTCCTCTCTGGATATTAACATTATTGAAAATGTTTTGACACAATTTGTTATATATCAACTACAGCTATGCCCGTACGTTTGATTTTCTTCTTTTTTTTAATTATTATTAGAGTAATGAGCATTCAAAAAAAATTATGACATCTGTCGTACCTAATTTTTTGCAATAATCAATAGGGTTGTTTCTTGTTTCCATCAACAAATCTTAGGGCAGAATTGTATCCCAATAAATTCTTTTGGATTATAAGAACATGTTAAACTACTTTTAGGGGACCTGTAATGACCATATTTTTGTAAATATTGAATTTAATAGTACATTACGATACAAGTGCGAAAAATAGGAAATTCGAAACGAGTGGCGATAAATTAAAACACGACCGAACGGAGTGTTTTAAATCGACACGAGTTGCGAATTACCTATTCGCACATGTATCGTACAACGTTTTACAGTACATATGGCCCTTTAAATGTTCGACACAGTAACGTAATATGCTACTTTTCGCACTAGTGCTATAAAGTAGCCCCATATGTACTGTAAAATATCTTTTGGCACACGTCACGTGACCAAACTCGAAACGTCTTTGAAGATTCTGATGACGTCACTACTCTCGGATTGACACTGTTGACAGTTAGGCGATAAACAACAAATGACAAATGTCAGTTGACAGTTCGTATCTTCTACGTGTGTATGTAGTTATGTGTCAAACCGTAAACTGTGACGTCACACAATTTTCAAAGAGCGTTTTGGGCGCGAAAGCATCTGTCAAAATATATTTTGTTAATTTAACATATTTAAAGCCGTTTTTAGTATAAAAGTTGAATTTTAGGGCAACTTTTAGTTGATATAGAACGTAATACAAGCGTTTCAAAAAATTGGAAACAACCCTATTGATAGAAAAAAGTCAAACGTAGGGGCATAGCTGTGGATGATATACAACAAATTGTCTCAAAATGGACTACGTTTGTATGGAGGAGCGGCCGTTCCATTTCCTCTTAACTTTTATCTCAGTTACTTTGAAGTTGTAGAAGTTTGAGCGTTGCGAGGGTTTCAAGGGTTTCAAGGCACAAAAGTTAAATAAACTTTGTTAGGTATGTATGTATGTATAATAGTATGTATAAACAGGTTAACATAAAACAAACAAAACAAAATAAAAAAAATGTTATGGTCAAAGGCGAACTTATCCCTAAAAGGGATCTCTTCCAGCTAACCTTTGAAAAAAAATTTTGGATGTTTAGTTAAATCAGTGGTGGGCAAAATACGGCCCGCGGGCCAGCTCCGGCCCGCAAAAGGATTTTACCAGGCCCGCCGCCGGTCCTATGAAATAATGAGTATATGGTATTGGCCCACGATAATCGAAATATAAAATAAATTATTGCTGCAATTGTGGCCCCCTCTTAAATTTCTTAAACTTTCTGCCCATCTTGAAAAAAGTTTGCCCACAAATGAACCGGGCTAAAATGTTATAATTCATAACCACATATTGCGAAATAGTACATTACGATACAAGTGCGAATAATAGGAAATTCGAAACGAGTGGCGATAAATTAAAAGTTAAGTTTTAAATCGACACGAGTTGCGATTTATGTATTCGCACATGTATCGTACAACGTTTTACAGTCTATATGGACCTTTAAATGTTTGACACAGTAACGTAATATGCTAATTTGCGCACTAGTGCGGTAAAGAAGCACCATATGTACAGTAAAGGTTGTATTGAGGTTACAAGCGGTCCTAATTAATTCTTTCGTAGTCAATTTCAAATGATTGCGAAACCTGACCATAGGAAATAAAGAGCGTGCCGTTACCAGGCTTGATCCATGTCAGAATAGTAGATACATTTCGATGCTAGTGCGGAAAGCATGTCATTACTTTACGAGTACCGAGATATGGCAAGACTCGGGACGAGTGAAGAATGACATTTCCGCACGTTTATCGAACGACGTTTATAATACAGTTGCGAAAACATAAGAAAAACAACAAGTACTTTTTTTATGCATGTGCTATAAGACAAAAACAATTAAAAATATAAAATATTATACTATTATTACCTAAGTATCGTTATTTACGATTATTTGTGTATCGTATATTTAAATTGTATGAAAGTAATATCGAATGTTGCCTTTGGAAAATTAAAACATTCTTGCAGTAAGAAAAAACGCTTCTGCTTTGACAGGCGTTTCGGTAGGTATTCCGTTCCATTCAGACAACTTATTAAGAACGGTTTTTCAATGTTCAATATTAAAAAATGAACGTGTTATAAAGATGAAGAGGTAGGTAATAAAATATGAAATATACTTATATTTATTATTTTTAGATTAACAGTAGGTTATTATGTTGATTACGAGTTTTGAAGGAAACTAACATTAACACTCATCAAAAAGTAGTCATGAATTGGAACAAGTGGAAAAAAAGCACTAGTTCGCGAAATCCAACTTTCCGCACGCTAAACAGCTACGTAAAGTAGCACTTTTTGAGCAACTGTATTGAAAAATACTATATTAAGAGCTATTATTATTAGCTAAATCTCTCCCCATTTACAAAAATCAGCTGAAACTATACTTTCTATCTCTTAAGTTGCCATTTTATATATTGTATTGTTGTTGTGTTGTAAGACCGCCTGTTGTCTGCCTCTACATTTAATCAATTGTTTATTTTTCTTGAATATTTTTATTGAGGTGTGCCAATAAAGAATATTCTATCTATCTATCTATTGTATATATGTAGATAGATAGATACATTCTTTATTCATACCCACAACATACATGGCATTGGCATCAAAATAAACAAAAAAGAAAAGTGTAAAATAAAAACATGCAAACTTAATTTAATAAAAACATTTTTCAGTTAATTAATACGCCATGTGTCGTGACACAGAAAAGGCGCTGACTCAGCATAATGAAGCAGCAAGCCACATCGCTGGTATTCTGCCAGTACCTTACACAAAAATGGGCAACGCTTATGTCAAAATTCAAAATTTTATTCTGCAAGTAGGCCTCAAGGGCTCTTTTACAAGTCAATACAACATTTATAGTAACATCATATAGTGACATGAAAAATACATAACAACATTTATAAATACAACAGCCAATACCTGGGTAAACATTACATTATAATAATCTTAAAATAAATAATTAATACAATACAATAGAGATGTATAGTCTCTATGGTTAAAAACACATTAAATCTGGACCTAACCTAATAGTGTCCGCAATTCTAGGGGAAAACGTCAATTCACTACATCTTAAAAAACTACTCCAAAACTAAAAACTACTGAACGGATTTTCATACGACTTTCATCTATCAATAGAGTAATTCTTGAGGAAGGCTTAAGTATATAACTTGTTAAGGTTTTGTGTAAATTGTTTGAAATATAACGGTGTTGTCGGAAAAAATCACGCTGGCTAGGAGCTTTAATCGAAAACGCTGCCTAATCCGTTTGAGCTATAACAACACAATGTATGGTGGGGTTGTTTCTCATTCATAGGTCTACAAAAAAGTCCGCGATGTGAAATGTCTATCTTTTAAGGATAACTTACTATATCCATTCTTAACTTCTAGAAAAAGATCACGTAATATGTGGCATTTGCAAAGCTATTTACATGGATACATTATTAACAATTATCAAAATAAATACGTTAGTTATATTAAGCATTTCATACAGATTACAATGGTCCCTTACACCATACAATTTAAATGAATATTTCAGGAGTAATCGTAAATCAAAGTTTCATTTCGAGCCATATAATTGTACGAAATGTTAAAGACGCTATCCGCAGTTAGTTCAAATTTTTACCACCTTTTGCGCTGGGATCGCTTTACTTACCCCCACCATGCACTTCGCACGGTCCCAATATTGTATATTTATAAGTGTATTAGGTATTGTTTTAATGCTTATATAAGTAGTGTGTAGTATGTGTGTTTGTGTTTAATAGTCTCCATTTTTAGCTCCTTGCACTACCCGTTGACTTTTGTATGAGTTCTACATTTCCTGCTACCTAATGGTTGTCTGGAAGATATCGCTTTTTAGCGATAAGACCGCCTGCTGTTACCTGTTTCTTTAAATTTATTTGTAGTTTTACATGTATGTAAAATGTATAATTGTGAGTGCAATAAAGAATATTTACTTACATTCTTACTTAATAGGCAATTTGAAGGTGAAACCTTATCCAAGAAAGACGTGTAAAAGTCCTGGAACTCCTGGATATAGATGTTGCAGCTTGGGGACGAGATAGACCACAGGCAACCGGGATGACCGTTATAAGAAAAGATATGAAGGATGGAAACTTAAGTCCGCAACAAGCTTGGCCGAATTTCACCTTCCCATATACAGGCTGGCCTTAGCCATTGGAAAAACCCTGAAATCCCACGTAGGGTTACTTCTCAGGAATGTCAGAACGTTAATGTTTTTTTAATTAGAACAAATGATAAAAAAATATTTTTTTCGAACAAAAGTTATTTGCGAGACCTGGCCCGTCCTCGAAAGACATGTCCAGCAGCTTCACGTCACCGAAATGAAGATGTTGCGATGGATGTGTGGCGTTACGCGATTAGATCGCATACGTAACGAACACATTCGTGGCAGCCTTGGAATTCGTGACGTAGCGGATAAGCTGCAGAAAAGTCGCCTCCGATGGTATGGCCATATAAGCCGCAGACCAGTAGACTACGTCGGAAATAGATGCCTCAACCTCACTGTCCAAGGCCCTAGATCACGCGGCCGCGGTAGGCCTAAGAAGCGCTGGCTGGAGGTCGTGAGAGCGGACATGGTGGAGAGCAATCTCACATCTGAGGATGCCGAAGATCGGGCAAAGTGGAGAAGATTAAGTAGGAGAGCGGACCCTGGCGCTAGGCCGGGAAAACGCTAGGTTGAAGAAGAAGAAAAGTTATTTGCAATAATCGACAACAAAAAGAAACACACTGTGTTAATCTTTGGCAGTGTGTTTGACAATTTGTTCGAAATATTTGATAATGATGACATTTTTCAAAAGTCAGAAGCTTATTAGTGTCATAAATAAAAAAGATAATCAAAAAGGTTGAAGAAGGTTCCATACTATTCTTTGAGGATATTACCTTAGGAGCTACTAACACATACAGGCTGCTCCAAAGTAAAAAATGGTAATTTATTAATTTCTTCGAAACCGCTACACCGGCTGTATTGATACTTTGTACACTGGTTCTAAATACCCTAATGCATATGTACCTTTCGGCTTTGTCCAATGGCTAGGGACACACTGCTGTATATAAATCGGATCCCTTTCTTTCGCATAATTGTCGAAAGTCATAATATAATGATAGTCATATCATCATTAGTCATAACTCTGAAACCGTTAACTTTTCAGGAATTTCCTTAGGTTATCCTATAGATAGGTTAGGTTAGGTTTGTTTTATGGCAATCCTGAAAAGTTACGTGCTTCTGAGAAAAAACAAATTATGACTAACGAAATGCGGACAAACAATACATTATGACTTAAAACTATATGGGAAACAATAGAGAACCCATATAAATGGAGTTTCATTCTCATTTTAAAACTCCGTGTTGGATTGTAATGAAACTTTCCACACACTAATTAGTTTATACATACAGTTCCATCTTGTAAAACAAACAAAATAGAGCAAAAATAAGTTTTTTATGAAAAACTTAAATACGCTGTATTTTTTATACTATGGCATCTGAACTAATTAAGTAATTACACACAAAGATACATACATACCTTATCCTATCGTAAGTACAAAGTTTCAGAGCGATCTAGCTAGTCGTTATAAAATTAAAGCGTAACTACGTTTGTATGGAGAACTGAGCTTGCTGCGGACTCTCAAGACCAGAGACAACCCAGGATCGACCGGCCTGGCAACGCATGAGTCGACCCCAAGTAAATGGGAACTAGCCAGGCAGAAGGAGAAGAATTTTATTTCCAGCAGGCGGTATTTCTCTCTCACAAGATAAGGCCCCACATGAAGCGACATCACCCCAGGAGCTATCGGGTACGTGGGGTCGCAACTCCCCAGCAGCTCGCCACACTGCCCTGCGTTATTATTATTATAGTTCTTTGAGGAAATCATATCTTAATAGTTACTTGTGCAACAGGAGAGCAAAGTTGGTTTTTCTTGCGAGGGACTCAAAAACACGAGATAGGGTCAATTTCAACAGTACTAGTTTTTTGTGTCATTCCGGTGTAATTCTTTATTTACGTTTCTTCGATGTTTCTTTTAATGTCAATCGACACCTCAGACTGTTCTTTGATAAGCCTCTTACAGAGCACTTGATATCTTAAGCCTTTTGAGAATTATCGGAGATTAAAAAAATGATATAAAACTCCACCTACTTTTGATATCATTCCGGTGTTATTTTCATTCTGGTGGGTATTAAAGCCATTTTACTACACCGAAATCACCGGAATGAAATTGGTGGAATGATAAACCGAGGTGAAATAAAATTATAAAAAAATAACTAAATCCCACATTCATTAACTATCGCGACATTTAAACTCACAAGTACAAAATACACGATCTGTAAATATTTGAAAAATAACAAATATGAAACAAAAAAGATATAGCAAACTCCGAAATGATATTTTTTTTGTCCCCGTACATCGAAATGACATTACTCACGTGTGTAGCGGATCTATTCGGCATCACATCGCTGTCTTCTTGCGGTGAGAGCCGCGGCACAACTGACTCTCAAAGTGCGCAGGAGGCGGGGGGGCGTACGAAGTCAAACTTAGCCAATAAACGTCGATGAAATTTGTCAAGGATTATTTTGCCGGACAAATTTCTTTACGCATAATAAGGGGGTTTATTAAAGAGTTAGTAAGCAAGTAATATTTTAAAGGGTTCTTTATTGATATGGTATTATAGTGAACTAAAAACTAATTTGATATCTTGTATAGTTTTAGAGTTATGCGGCATTAAACAAGAATAACTGGGTTCCGGACAACCCACCTGAATGAAAAACTGGGCCTTTATATATTTTTTTTCAATGATTAAATTATTTAATATTTTAATATTAGTTATTGCCCGAGGTCGATAGCTAAGAGATGTTTCCAAAAAAAAATAGTATATGACTATTTTGACTTTCTGCACCAGCGTTTTCAGTCTTGCCATCAAATTTTATTGCTTGGGATATTCACCCAATAACTTTGCTCTCGTTTGACACATACAACTTTTCACCTCAGTAGTGAGAACATATTAAGGTCAGTTTATATCTACAGACATTGAGCGTGCCAGACACGTGCCGTGGCAGACAAAAAAATATTCTTATATACAGCTTCTATTAACAAATTTATATCTATCGTAACACGGCCGCGCAGACGCCGACAGACACGGGCCGTGCCCGTGCCAAGATTTTTTTGTCTGCGCGGTGCATGTCTGTACAGGTTTGTGGCTATCTGCCGGTCAATGTGAATAGGGCACCGGAACCTGTGTCGGTGTCTGTCGATGTCTGACACGGCACGCTTCTGCTAGATGTGAATAAAAACGGAGTCTTTCCCGGTACGGGCCTGGTGCGCTTAATGTCTGTAGATATAAATAAACGGTGTCTGTCGGTGTCTGCCACGGCACGTGTCTGGCACGCTCAATGTCTGTAGATATAAACCGACCTTTAAAGGTAAAAAAAAATCAACATCAAGTAAAGTTAACCACATTTATTTACATTCAAGAATGAAAGGCATCATCATTATGACGAAAGCTTGTCTCACTCCCTGGAGTAACGAAAGAAGGCTTGTTCGAGCTGCTGTGGTGAAAATGTTATTTAGGAACCAGTTTTAGATTGTTTATCACTTTATCCTGGCCTTGCAGCCGATGATAAGCGTGATAACAATTTTAGCTGGCGTTTTGTTTTGGCTATGTATTTACTACAACTACACTACAACCGTTTTGCAACTCACGCCATGACCACGTGTATCATATCAGTCATATTATCATATTATATTTATGTACTATCATCAATCAATCAAGCAATCATCTTTTATTTGGTGGTGTTTGTCACATATGTGGGTAGATTTAGTAATCAGGCGCCGACTGAATGTGGGTAGGCTTAATTCTTCGTTCTCGAAATACATTCTATGCTGAACGGACGTGTTTCCTTGGTGCCTCCTCATCAGCCCCTACCCTGGCCAGAAGGCATATTTAACAGTGGCGACGGGACTGTGATCTACGTGTCGAACTTTTTAGTGTTGTGGTTTAGTTAATCGTGTTAATAAACAGTTACAATGGCAGTCGGAAAGATAGCCCCGTTCGATATGAACAAAGATTGTTGGGACTTATACGTGGAGCGTTTAGAACAGTATTTTATAGCGAATTCAGTGAGTGACACGGTTAAAGTGGCTACTTTAATTACTGTGGTAGGCAGTGACGCGTATGAACTTATGGTTAATTTGTGTACGCCGGCGCGACCGGCAACAAAGACTTTTGATCAGTTGAAGGCCATTATGAAATCGCACTTGCAACCTAAACCGAGTGTATTAGCAGAAAGGTTCAAATTTCGACAACGACGTCAGGCGAGTGATGAGAGCATAGCTGAGTATGTCGCAGCCTTGAAGAAAATGTCAATGACTTGCAATTTTGGCGCGGACTCATTGCAAGAAAATTTAAGGGACCAATTTGTTTGCGGTCTATCGAAGGATGTTATACGACAGCGGCTATTCGCAGAGGAGGAAATCACGTTCGAGAAAGCTTTTAAATTAGCCGTAACGATAGATTCGGCCGAGACGGAATCGGCGGTTATGGAGAAGCGAGTAGACAACCATGGAGGAAGTACGGGTGTCTACCAGGTGGCATCGAGCCGGGGGCGGGGGAGCTACGGTCACGGAGAAGCCGCCGGGGGACGGAAGGTCACGGGGGCTACGCGAGGTTGGGCGGGCGCCGGGCGCGGCGCGAGCGGCCGGGGCGGACGGCGCGGGCCGGGCGTCGCGGGCGCCGGCCGCGAGCGCGGCGCGCACGGTGGCGCAGCTGGCTGCAAGGTGTGCGGCGGCAGTCATGACTCCAACACGTGCAAGTTTAAGGCTTACGTGTGTCGGGTGTGCAACCGAGATGGACATCTGAAGAGGATGTGCCCGAGACTACGCGAGGAACAGCTGTTCGCGTTGTACGACGGAGACGCGGATGGGCAGGTGGCGTATGACGACAGCGAGGGAAGTGACGAGGTAGTTACCTATAACTATTCAATGGCTTTAAAGGACTTTAGTGCTTATCCGCCATATGTATTATCAATGAAAGTTAACAAGAGATACATAGATATGGAAATTGATACGGGTAGCTGTATTTCTTGCATTAGTTATGATTGTTACTTAAAAACTTTAGGGAATTTTAAATTAAATCCGAGTGATGTCTCAATGCGATATTACACCGGGGAAAGGGTAATACCCGTAGGTAAATTATGCGTGAGTGTACAATATGGCAAAGTAAACAAACAATTAGATCTGTATGTAATTAAAAGGGGCATGACAAGTTTATTAGGTCGACAATGGATTCATGAACTCGGGGTAACTTTGCCCACTTCCGTGCCATGTAACAAATTGGAAAGGGAAAATATTAGTCAAAACTTTGATGAAAATGTGTTCAGTTCCAGGTTTAAAGAAGTTTTTGAAGACGGTTTGGGGCGGTTCACGGGCGGCAAGGTCGGGTTCGCGCTGCGCGAGGGGGCGCGGCCGGTGTTCCTGCGCGCGCGCCCGCTGCCGTACGCGCTGCGCGAGCCGGTGGAGCGTGCGCTGGATCAGCTAGTGCGCGACGGCATCATCACGCCCGTGCCCACCTCGGACTGGGCCACTCCCGTCGTACCGGTAATGAAAAAAGATGGGACTATTCGTTTGTGTGGGGATTTCAAATTGACACTGAATAAATGTTTGCAAGTGGATCATTTTCCAGTACCTCGAGTAGATGATTTGTTGACAAAATTGCATAAGGGGGATAAATTTTCGAAAATTGACTTATCGCAAGCGTACGCGCAATTCGAATTAGACGATTCAAAACAATACACCGTAATAAATACCCACAAAGGCTTGTTTATGTACAATCGCTTAATTTATGGCTTAGCTTCCAGTCCCGGCATATTTCAAAGGAAGCTAGAGCAGTTGTTTGCGGACTTACCAACGGTAGGGGTTTTCTTGGACGACATTATTATAACTGGTTCTGACGATCGGGCGCATTTAGAAACTCTCACGGAGGTATTTGAGAGGTTGCGGAAGTATGGGTTAAAGGTAAAAAATGTGGGTAGGCTTAATTCTTCGTTCTCGAAATACATTCTATGCTGAACGGACGTGTTTCCTTGGTGCCTCCTCATCAGCCCCTACCCTGGCCAGAAGGCATATTTAACAGTGTTTTAGATGTAGCAGCTGTTTTGGGTTGCCATAATTCCCGTATATACGAGACTGGCAGACTGTCACCATATTGAAGGGTCGCGTCCCGTATTTGTACCTGTCACGTTTGTCCCGTATATCAATACCGCTGTAGAATGCCTAGAGAAATGATCACAATCATCTCTGTGTAACCAGTGTGTCACCCTATATAACTAGAGAAAGAGACATAACAGACATTGGCAACCAATGCAACCATCAAAAAAAACTATTATAAAAAAAAACCCGACTGCACACTAAAAAGAGGAAAACAAGCCCCACAAGAATATTGTTGTTGATGGTAAGTATCGCAGGCGGGGACCAACTTGACCGCCACCAACGACAATACTTACCCAAGTAAGATTCTGCTAAAAGGTGAACTTAACAACCAACAACCAAAATGACTATAAATAACCCTCTGTTGGTCCCCGCCTGCGATACTTACTATCAACAACAATATTCTTGTGGGGCTTGTTTTCCTCTTTTTAGTGTGCAGTCGGTTTTTTTTTAATAATATTTTATTTTTATTTATAACATTTTTGTTACCCCCAAAAAACATCCTATGGCACTCCCTTTAGGCTACAGGAGGCCACAAAGAAACAGACATACATACACTCGAAAAACATTACCCTCCTCCCTTTGGCAGTCGGGTAATTATGGCAGCTATGATATATGTACCTTTCCGGCGTACGATATTTAAAACGATATTAAAAATAAATAAGTACTTTGCTTATATAAATTATAAACCCGGTGGCAGCATGGTTCTATTTTTATCACTTGTCACTATACTCGTCACTTTCGCGCTTACATACTTGTTAGGACGTGACAACCATGGTGACAAATGATAAAGAGCCCACCATCTTAGCCCTGCAGGCGTATTATATATATTGTATAACCACAGATTATATAATAGATACGCCTCCATAGCATATGCATGCTGCTGTGCCACTGTGCTGGCCAGCGATCCATGTCACTAATCAATCTGCGTCTCATTCGCACTACGCGTTCGAAAATTATTTGAATTTGAAATCAGAGGGCCTACCGCGAAAATCGAAGTTCGTCGATTGCGGACATTTTTCTCTGTCACTCTAATTACGTCTTAGTGAGAGTAAAAGAAAAAGATCCCCCAATTGGCGAATTTCGGTTTCGGTCACGATCACGTACGAATTTACAAGTGCGACAGAGAGGCAACACGTCGAACGTGGTTCGCGGTAGGCCCTCTGAAATCTACCACTAGACACTCTGTATTTTAAGGCCCGTCCACACGGGATGATCAAATTCACAATTTCATAATGGAATCGACGAGCCGATGTCCTTCAATTTAATATTTGCGTCTTATTGACAATTTAATCAGACTATAGTAAACACCCCTATAATGGAACAGGCATGGAACAGAACCAGTAATGGGATGGTAAAACAAGTATTTACCATCAGATTTTAATCGCTGGCAACATTTTACCATAAACAAGAGCCAAAGAGCTCAACTATTGGTATTTTGGTCCAAGTTTAATTTTTCATTGATATTTGTTAGTTTGTAAATGAATGGCGCCTCACATCCCAGGAATGGAGCAAAAACACAAACAGTTTTAATTGGTCAATAATATTGAAACCAATTGCAGTAGCTTTCATTAAATAAGTACGTAGAAAACATAAAAGACGAATTGGACATTTAACTTTTAAAGCGTAAAGCGGTAGAAATTTTACACGTGTCGGTGAAATATCAAAAATACTACTTCAATCTTTCTCTTAAATGTCCCATGATTGGTGCTGTCAACATAGGCGAAAAATAATTCCATCTGGACTGGCCTTTAGCAATTTACCTACGACATACATAGAAATATTACTTATATTATATCGTTTCGTAATACATAAAGCGGCCAAGTGCGAGTCGGACTCGCCCATGAAGGGTTCTTTTTTGCCATTTGGCTACGGAACCCTAAAAATGAAGTGAATGTCACCACTCTACACTACTTACATCAAACTTATCATTACGTATAGTTTCTATATATTCGGTTATCGACTTTAATACAATATTCATGAAGTCTATATTACAATAATTACGTTCAGCTTTACGCGGCGCGTACTTATACATATATCGACTTTCACCTGTAGTAAAAAAAAAGCGGCCAAGTGCGAGTCGGACTCGCGCATGAAGGGTTCCGTACCATTTGAGACGTATTAAAAAAAATCTACTTGCTAGATCTTGTTCAACATTTTACCACTTTGGACACACATTTTACCACTTTGGAAGTGCCTCTCGCGCAAACTATTCAGTTTAGAAAAAAATGATATTAGGAACCTAAATATCATTTTTGAAGACCTATCCATAGATACCCCACACGTATGGGTTTGATGAAAAAAATTTTTTTTTAAATTTTATGACGTATAAAAAAAACTACTCACTAGATCTCGTTCAAACCAATTTTCGGTGGAAGTTTGCATGGTAATGTATATCATATATTTTTTTTTAGATTTTTCATTCTGTTATTTTAGAAGTTACAGGGGGGGGGACACACATTTTTTCACTTTGGAAGTGTCTCTCGCGCAAACTATTCAGTTTAGAAAAAAATGATATTAGAAACCTAAATATTATTTTTGAAGACCTATCCATAGATACCCCACACGTGTGGGTTTGACGAAAAAAATTTTTTTTTTTAATTTTATTTTGTATTAAAAAAAAAAACTACTTACTAGATCTCGTTCAAACCAATTTTCGGTGGAAGTTTGCATGGTAATGTATATCATATATTTTTTTAGATTTTTCATTCTGTTATTTTAGAAGTTACAGGGGGGGGGGGGGGACACACATTTTTTCACTTTGGAAGTGTCTCTCGCGCAAACTATTCAGTTTAGAAAAAAATGATATTAGAAACCTAAATATCATTTTTGAAGACCTATCCATAGATACCCCACACGTGTGGGTTTGACGAAAAAAATTTTTTTTTTTAAATTTTATTTTGTATTAAAAAAAAAACTACTTACTAGATCTCGTTCAAACCAATTTTCGGTGGAAGTTTGCATGACAATGTATATCATATATTTTTTTTAGTTTTTTCATTCTGTTATTTTAGAAGTTACGGGGGGGGGGGACACACATTTTACCACTTTGGAAGTGTCTCTCGCGCAAACTATTCATTTTAGAAAAAAATGATATTAGAAACCTCAATATCATTTTTGAAGACCTATCCATAGATACCCCACACGTATGGGTTTGATGAAAAAAGATTTTTTGAGTTTCAGTTCTAAGTATGGGGAACCCCCAAAATTTATTGTTTTTTTTCTATTTTTATGTGAACATCTTAATGCGGTTCATAGAATACATCCACTTACTAAGTTTGAACAGTATAGCTCTTATAGTTTCGGAAAAAAGTGGCTGTGACAGAATCGGACAGACAGACGGACATGACGAATCTATAAGGGTTCCGTTTTTTGCCATTTGGCTACGGAACCCTAAAAAACCTAATGTTTATTAAATTTAAGTTCACATTTACTTAATATTTACGTATTACATGTTACTCGTACGTATCGCTTTTAACGCTTTTTGACTAAAAATATTTTATTGCGTAACATTATCGATCTATTTCAAACATCTAATTTTAGCCTTACGCGCTCAAATTAGAGTTCATTTTGATAAACACTTCAATGCAGTTATTACGTTTTGAATACAGCTTAAACGAACTGTCAAATTTAGGTGCTAATTTTTGCTCAACTCAAGGATTTTTATGTCGAATAAAAAACATGTTTTGTGCACACGGAACTACTTATATGATACATGTGATCGGATACCATCCACCATAACCCATTTTAATAAAAATACGTTCGAGGAAAACCATTTTCAATTAAATGATTCACTACATTATTAGAATTAGAGTCATCAAAAACTTTTGCAAAACAAATAATATGGAAAATAAACAATATGTAAGCTGTCAACATAACCCATACATACTTACACGTTATCAAAAATCCAAAAATACGAAAAAATCACAACACAACACTAATAAAGCACCTCAAAAAGTTTAGAAAAAAGTTAAATTCAAAAAGTAAACACTGCTGTAACACGACCGAATGCAATCGTCGCGGAAAACCAGCGGGGCCTCAGGCGGGGAGGGGCTTCGCGATTCGGCCGGTTTATAATGACGAAACACACAATCTTGCGAGCGGCAGGACAGAGACTGACTAAAAACATGGCGGACGATGACGTAAAGGCTATTTGTACAATTAACGCGTTGATAATACTATCTGCTTTAAGAGCCCTTAATCCTTGGAGCGTTCTCCGATTTCACGAAATAACGCTCGATAGATGGCGTTGGCGCTCGGTACGCGAGCGCCGGCAACGCGACGCGCGTTTCAATGCAGACTAGAATAATCTTGATAGTTTTCAATATAATTTCAAGCAACATTAATTTTAGTGTTATATGATATCATATGGGCACTCTTTATTTTATTTTATATGCACAGTAGTTTTTTTTTATGTACACTACTACTAAGTGTACAGACTACAGAGTGTACTATAACCCTTGCTCTTTATTCTGTCTCTTTCACACCAATGGAAAATGAAGAAGTTAGTAAATGACTGCAGGTATAAATAAAGTATATTAGTGCGATAGAGAGACAGATAGTGTTTCGTTGTCGTATCGTAAACGATTGGCATGTTGGCCACACACTTGCTTGGTGCCTAGCCAAAATACCAATCGTTTGCGTATATTAGTGCGATAGAGAGACAGTAGTGTTTCGTTGTCGTATCGTAAACGATTGGCATGTTGGCTACGCACCCATGATACCTAGCCAAGAAGCCAATCGATTGCGCATATTAGTGCGATAGAGAGACAGATAGTGTTTCCTTGTCGTATCGTAAACGTTTGGCATGTTGGCTACGCACCCATGCTGCCCAGCCAAGATGCCAATCGTTTGTGCATATTAGTACGAGAGAGAGAGACAGATAGTGTTTCGTTGCCGTATCGATTGGCATGGTGGCTACGCACCCATGCTGCCTAGTCAAGATGCCAATCGTTTGCGCACATTAGAGCTATAGAGTTTCAGTGTTATTTGAAATCACGTTAGGGTTTGTATTATTATTTATGACCCGAATGAAGTCCATCCAGGTTCTTATGATGGAGTCAGGAGTTGGTCACCAGAACTCCTAATCTACTCATTATAATTCCATCGTGCTTGGGCTCAAAAGATTTGCCCTGACGAACACCATCGATCTAGATGAGGTCCAGGGTCTCTTGACGGAGTCAGGAGTTGGTCACCAGAACTCCCCAGAACTCCTAATCTACTCATCATAACTCCATCGAGTTTGGGCTCAATAGATTTACCCTGATGAGCACCATTAATCTAGATGAAGTCCAGGGTCTCATGATGGAGTCAGAAGTAGGTCACTAGAACTCCTAATCTACTCATTATAATTCCATCGTATTTGGGCTCAATAGATTTGCCCTGACGAGTACCATCGATCTAAATGAAGTCCAGGGTCTCATGATGGAGTCAGGAGTTGGTCACCAGAACTTCTAATCTACTCATTATAATTCCATCGTGTTTGGGCTCAAAAGATTTGCCCTGACGAGTACCATCGATCTAGATGAAGTCCAGGGTCTCATGATGGAGTCAGGAGTTCGTCACCATAATTCCTAATCTACTCATCATAACTCCATCGTGTTTGGGCTCAATAGATTTGCCCTCACGAGCACCATCAATCTAGATGATGTTTAGGGTCTCATGATGGAGTCAGGAGTTGGTCACTAGAACTCCTAATCTACTCATTATAATTCCATCGTGTTTGGGCTCAAAAGATTTGCCCTGACGAGTACCATCGATGTAAATGAAGTCCAGGGGCTCATGATGGAGTCAGGAGTTGGTCACTAGAACTCCTAATCTACTCATTATAATTCCATCGTGTTTGGGCTCAAAAGATTTGCCCTGACGAGTACCATCGATCTAGATGAAGTCCAGGGTCTCATGATGGAGTCAGAAGTTGGTCACCATAATTCCTAATCTACTCATCATAACTCCATCGTGTTCGGGCTCAATAGATTTGCCCTCACGAGCACCATCAATCTAGATGATGTTCAGGGTCTCATGATGGAGTCAGGAGTTGGTCACCAGAACTCGTAATCTATTTATCATAACTCCATCGTGTTTGGGCTCAATAGATTTACTCCGACAAGCACCATCAAATTACCATTATGATGAATAGATTAGGAGTTCTGGTGACCAACTCCTGAGTCCATCATGAGACCCTCGACTTAATCTAGATCGATGGTACTCGTCAGGGCAAATCTTTTGAGCCCAAACACGATGGAGTTATGATGAATAGACTAGGAGTTCTGGTGACCAACTCCCGAGTCTATCATGAGACCCTGGACCTGATCTAGATTGATGGTGCTCGTCAGGGCAACTCTATTGAGCCCAAACACGATGGAGTTATGATGAGTAGATTAGGAGTTCTGGTGACCAACTCCTGACTCCATCATGAGACCCTGGACCTCATCTAGGTCGATGGTGCTCGTCATGGCAAATCTCATGAGCCCAAACACGTTGGAATTATAATGAGTAGATTAGGAGTTCTAGTGACCAACTCCTGACTCCATCATGAGACCCTGGACTTTATCTAGATTGATGATGCTCGTCAGGGCAAAACTATTGAGCCCAAACACGATGAGGTTATGATGAGTAGTTTAGGAGTTCTGGTGACCAACTCCTGACTCCATCATGAGACCCTGGACCTCATCTAGATCGATGGTGTTCATCAGGTCAAATCTATTGAGCCCAAACACGATGGAGTTATGATGAGTAGATTAGGAGTTCTGGTGACCAACTCCTGACTCCATCATGAGACCCTGGACCTCATCTAGGTCGATGGTGTTCGTCAGGGCAAATCTATTGAGCCCAAACACGATGGAGTTATGATGAGTAGATTAGGAGTTCTGGTGACCAACTCCTGACTCCATCATAAGACCCTGGACCTCATCTAGATCGATGGTGTTCGTCAGGGCAAATCTATTGAGCCCAAACACGATGGAGTTATGATGAGTAGATTAGAAGTTCTAATGACCAACTCCTGACTCAATCATGAGACCCTGGACCTCATCTAGATTGATGGTGCTCGTCAGGGCAACTCTATTGAGCCCAAACACGATGAGGTTATGATGAGTAGATTAGGAGTTCTGGTGACCAACTCCTGACTCCATCATGAGAACTTGGACTTCATCCGGGTCAAAAATAATAATGCAAACCCTAACGTAATTTCAAGTGAAAATGCGTTTTTCAGAAAATCGCAGCCAAATAACACTAGACCTTACTCATAGTGTTGTGTTCCTGCCGGTGAGTAAGGTTGCCAGAGCTCAACGAGGGGCGGGAGGGGGTTAGGGTCGGCAACGCGCATGTAACTCCTCTGGAGTTGCAGGCGTACATATGCGGGCCGTATGCTTGTTTGCCACCGACTTAGTATTAAAAAAAAAGTAACACTGAAAATCCATCAATAAGCGAGTCTGTTAGGCATACTGTAAAAAATGAACATTTATTAAGATTTTCTAATCGCAGTATATAGCACTTCTCGGAACTCCGTAGCTGATTACGATCGCAACGAATGTCTGACAATCGAGCACAGGTCCGTCCTCTAAGCGCGCTCCGCGCGGACTGAGAGCGGGGCGTCGCTGCTGCGTGATTTATACGTGTTTTAAAAAAATATAAATTTACGGCAATGTAGGTCCCATAGTTACGATTTTTTTTTTATAGGTTAACATAAAGTTACAGTTTGCTATAATATTATTTTTAAAGCAAAATATGCGTACAATTTGCGGAAATAAAATATAATAAAACCCTGTTTTCGCCAAAAAAATGAAGAAAACTCGGAAGGTATTTTATCAGTTTTTTCAAATGAATCTTCGATTGTTAATCATTCCAGCCCCTCGTACGAGATATGTTGAATCAAATTGTAGTCATTCATGTACCAAATGATTCTTGTTTACAGCAAAATTGAGAACCGAAACGCCACATCTCACTGCAAAATTTGGAAAAGACTCCCAAAAAAACTCATTAAAAAAGAGGTTTAAAGGAGAAAATGAAAATTTGAACTGTTGGAGCCGCTAGTTTAGGAAACGATTATTTAAGTACGTTACCAGTTTTTGAATAAATACTAATAGTTACGTCGTAATCTTGAATGAAAAAGGAAGCATTTTACAAAATACGCTCGTCTGTAGGAATAAGGACTCTTAAGAAGTTAGCTGATACTGTTTATGTATGTTATTGATAAAGTCTAAAGCGTCTGCGAATTTATGAACTGCGAATAATTAAATATTAAACAACAAACACATTATTAGTACTATTAGTCTTCTTCTTCCTCGCGTTGTCCCGGCATTTGCCACGGCTCATGGGAGCCTGGGGTCCGCTTGACAACTAATCCCAAGATTTGGCGTAGGCACTAGTTTTTACGAAAGCGACTGCCATCAGACCTTCCAACCCAGAGGATAAACTAGGCCTTTTTGGGATTAGTCCGGTTTCCTCACGATGTTTTCCTTCACCGAAAAGCGACTGGTAAATATCAAATGATATTTCGTACATAAGTTCCTAAAAACTCATTGGTACGAGCCGGGGTTTGAACCCGCGACCTCCGGATTGCGCTCTTAGCGCTTATCTTAATAGTACTATTATTAGTACTATTAGAAAGGAATAGTATTTTACTATGTAAACTATCATGGCAGGGGAGCCGGATATGCTAAATTTGGAGTTACTCGAGCGTCGTATAGGCCTATTGAATTCGTATAATTAGATGATAGGAAGAATAAAAAGGTAACATATTTAATGTTTTCCTTTCCAGTGGTCAGGGCAGCGTTTTTAGTTAGAAAAATCGTTAAGGAGATTGTGAATTTGGTCCAAGTTAATGTTATATAATCATTTCATTAATTTCAGTGATTGTACACTTTTGTTTGTTTGTCATTCATTCACCGTTGCTTCTGTTATACTCATTTCCTCAAAGGTTAACTGGAAGAGATCCCATACAGGGATAAGTTCGCCTTTGTTGTATTTAATTTACTCTGTAACTGTGTTTTTCGTGTTTTTATTTCTATGTACAATAAAGTATATACATACATACATACATAATCATGCAATAGCTCAAAAAATGCGTACAAAAAATTGTCAGGTTCCGTAATCATTTAATCTGACAATTATTTGTGTCCGCGGTCGGCAAAACGTCACACTTTGGCGCTTATCATAAGGACGAGATTTGCTTGTATGTTTATACGAATAACCTGTCAAAGCGTCATTATGGCAAGCGAGAAAGTGGGACGTTTTGCCGGCCGCAGACACATTTTTTTATCCCACGACGGTGGCAAACAAGCATACGGCCCGCCTGATAGAAAGCAGATTTGTACGCATTTCCTTAATCTGGTTACAAAGTCCGAAATTATATTTTCACATTGTAACCGTCATTATATTAAGACCCCTCCGGGGCTCTCCTACCATTATTTTGTTCTTCGAGTCATCAAAACATTGTCATTAATGAATATTTAATCGAAGTTAAAGGCTTGGCACGAGGTTGATACTTAATATCACTCTATATTATTGCTAAGTACGGTCACGTCTGAAAATATCGATACGGACAAAGTGCCAAAAATATGTATCCACTACTCTAATATATGGGCCATAAGGCTACATACGCACTTAGCGGTTGGCCGTAATGCGGCTGGCCGTCCTGCTGACCGCGGGTTGCGGATGCAGTTGCGGCCAACCGGACGGCCAGCCGTAGCGCGGCCAGCCGCATAATGCGTACAGCGACCGCGCGGTTGAGCCATTTCCAAAATTTATGTACACGTGCGCGCGAGCAGCCGCAAACTGGCAACCGCAGTGGATCCGCGTAGTGCGCACAGCTACCGTCCGGCTGTCCGCCAGTCGGGCCGCAGCGCTCCGAGCGACCGGAGCGGATGGGCGGCAGCCGGATTGCAGTGCGTATAGGTAATACGGTTTACATACAATTTTGAGGTTCCGGTTAGCCGAGCGGTCATCCGCAGTGCGGGCAGCCGCACAGTGCGTACATACCCTAAGGTCTACCTATATAAAGTGGAGTTCAAAAGAAAAGACAAATAATGTAAAGAAACCAATCTACCTTCATTTCTTCGTAATCTCGCACTTTTTGTGGACAACCATGATTGTATCAACAGTTTATATGCTTAAACCTTTTATTTATATCGTCAATTACTATTTGTTTACCAGATTAAATCAAAGAGAATTTGAAATAGAGGTGGATTGTCAAAGAAAACATATTGCAGACACAGTAAATTTACGGCCATGTAAACACATTATTAAAACTTTTAGAACGCCATTTGACTTTGATCCTTATTTTTTCACTGATATGTGTTAAATTTAGAAAAGTGGCGCCATCTATTAGGGCATAGGCCAAATGTTATGGCGCTATCGCCCGAAACGATGCCGCCATACCTTTGGCCTATGATGACCTATTAAATACATATAGGGACCGTGCGCGATGGAGGGTCTGCCATCTTGTGGCCTGAATCGGAACAATAAACATGTAAAACACGTTACGTGTTTTGTTGTGCATGGGAGGTTCTGCCATCTCGTGGGCTACATTGGAACAATAAATATCACAATTACACCTCGCGCCACAAATCTTACGGCTCCTGTGCTGCCTCCTATAGTTCATGCACGCTCCCTATAATGTGCTAACAAAAATTTGCTCCCGATATTTTAAGAGATACCTACTAGTAGGATGTAAAGTAGGTAGGTACCTACTTTACATTAAAACAATTAACTTTAAATAGAACTAAGAGAACTTTGTCATGTAATTTTTCTCTTTTCATTTACCGAAAAAAAAAACCTATTAATCTTTCTAAAAATAATTACCATGTGCATTAACCACTGACAAGATGTTTAACATATGGAGTGAGGAATTAAAAGGAGTGAAATCTCTTATGATAGAACTGTTGCAAAAGTGTCCAGCTGTCAGCTATAAATAATAGTTTCAAGTCTCTCCAGAGTAGCTAAGAAAGAACCTAGGCGTTATTGACGGAGTGAAGTACGCAGTCTATGAATTGATTTCTTTTCCAGTATTCTAGGTATTTTAGCGCCACCTGTTTAAGGTTTTTTCATGACACTTTTTGGTACATTTTTATTTTTTTTATTTTTATTTTATTTATTCATTTTAATTAACACAGTATAACAGTTAAAACTAAAGCACTGTGAAATTACATATTGAACCTAGACAATCTAGACATGTATAATTGGAAAGAGTTGACATGAAACATCAAAATACTAATTGAATTGATACATGGAGATTCCATTCCTTACCTCCACCTTCCATAGTCTAACACGTGTCATTTGATTTATCAACGTGAAGTGGCTAGTTAAGAGTTAGGTAAAAGAGGTTCCAGAATCTGTTCAATGAGGTCTCATTTAATTATCTCATTAACAGGGCGTTTTACGTAGCAAATTTGTTTTTCGATTTCCTCCAAAAAAAAAACTTGAAACCTCATATTTAAATATACAGGAAACGAGTACTATCAGTTGTAAAAATATTGGTAGCTAATTTGTTTGCAACTTATAACATTTTATTTACAATAACAATATACAATAATGGATATATAAAGAGGATTACTATAACTAGCTTAAATCTAAAACAGGCCCATGCATCGTATCAAGGATGCTGGCGGCATTTCCTCGTTGTATCGCAATACTGATACGTTGTGCGAGGAGCCCGCCAGCTCTTCGGTCAGCGGTTACGTCAACCAGAAATTTCGCGATCTCTGGAAGTAACTTGTGCGCGCTGGGACCCCATGGACCTAGAGTTTCAACGCCAAATGGTACAAAATGGTATTTTTATATAGGTATGCTCATAATTAATATTTAAATGAAAACAACCATCGTAAAACATTTAGGTTATAATATAAGTCAAAGCTAACAATATCTATCATATTTGTTTACTTTATTTGTCTTTTCCATTGAACTCCATTTCAGATATTAAATATGCACTTAATTTATGATAACAAAATACACTTACGGAAGGTGGAGATACGGAACGAAATCTCCATGTATCAAAAAACTTTAAATAGGTGGCGCTATAGGTATACAATACCTAGAGTACTTGAACAAAAAAATCAAATCATAGACAGCGCACTTCACTCCGTCAATAACGCCTAGATTCTTAGCTACTCTTGCGCTACTCTGGAGAGATTTGGAACTATTATTTATAGCTGACAGCTGGACACTTTTGCAACAGTTCTACCATAAGAGATGTCACTCCTCTTAATTCCACACTCCATAAATACACTCTATAATGAATACGTTTATCTATCAGGATAAGCACTGGTTATAAATAGTCGATTAATCGTTAAGATAACTTTACATTTAAGTGGGTAGGTAGTTAGTGGGTACCAAGAAAATATCTATTTGGATACCTATAGCGCAATTACTAAGAATACGTAGTTATTAATTTTATAATGGGGTCAAGTTATTGTTCTACCTATAGGTACTCCTTGTTCTGATATTGATACCCGAGCAAGCGAAAGGTTCCAAAATTGAACCTCAAGCGTAGTAATTCGATAAGTGGAATCTTGAGCGTTTCTGGGGTTAAACAAACTTAGCTACCGAGTGAAATACAAAAATTTCCACTACATCAATGCGAGGAAAATACAAAACATTACAAATCAAATACGAGTGAAAATTATTAAATGTTTAAATAAATACATATTATAGGACATTATTACATAAATTGACTAAGTCCCACAGTAAGCTCAATAAGGCTAGTGTTGAGGGTACAGTCAACTAAGAAAGTGGTTCACCACTTTTGGACTCTATTACTTGACAAATAGAGTCGAAAAGTGGTAAACCACTTTCTTGGCTGACAGTACTTAGACAACGATATAATATATAATATGTAAATATTTATAAATACTTAAATACATAGAAAACACCCATGACTCAGGAACAAATATCCATGCTCATCACACGAATGAATGCCCTTAACAATGGTCCCGGGTTCAAATGTTTAAGTCATTTAAAAATCATAATTTCCAGCCAATTCCATTAGCAAACATAAGGTGACCAACAACTCTTTGACGACCGGTCTGGCCTAGTGGGTAGTGACCCTGCCTATGAAGCCGATGGTCTCGGGTTCAAATCCTGGTAAGGGCATTTTTTCGTGTGATGAGTTTTCTATGTTTAAGTATTTATAAATATGTATATATTATATATATCGTTGTCTAAGTATCCGCAACACAAGCCTTAATGAGCTTACCGTGGGACTTAGTCAATTTGTGTAATAATGTCCTATAATATTTATTTATTTAAAAAAAAAAAACTCGAAATTAGTATAAAATTACTTTGCTACTCTTGTGGATAAAATGCAGCTCTCTTATCAGTTTATGAACAATCAAGAGATAATTTCCATACGTACATATAATCACGCGTATTTTCCGGAGGGGTAGGCAGATACCACAGATTTCATAACATAACATTCTTCAATCCTCATACACACAAACTTTCATAACATTCCTCATACACGCTCGCCGGTTTAGGGTGCTCATGTCCTGGCCTTTCTTCAGGATTTCCCCGATTTGATTAGAAAGTCGTCCAAAGGTCTACCTCTTTCAACTCCCTCTTCTACTTCTCCCTTTTACACTCTCTTTGTTAGCCTTTCACTCATTCTTTCCACGTGTCCAAACCGTCTCAACATATCTTTCTCAATTTTCGTCACTACGTCTTCGCTCAGTCCAAACTTTTCCCTTATCACTGTTCCTAATAATAAAACTGATTGTTTCATAGAAAAAAAACGAAAACAGATTGATTAACATATTTATTAAATTGGTTTTAGTTAAGATTCTGTTGGTTCCCACCCATATATCATGGGTTCATTGGATCGCCAGCGCCTGAAATAAAAAAAAATAAACGAATACCATGAATTTTGTAATTGTATTTTACTAGGGCCATATAATCCAGTTTTATACATTAGCGTTTGGCTCAAATCCGGTAGTTTTGATTTTTATGATGTTGGCCCAATGAATAAATCCAAGTTTGTGACCTCGAGCGCCGAACGCAACTTTGTCAAAAAAAGGACAAACCGCGACATTTTTAATTATTTTTATTTTTAATTGTGCGATTTAGGAGGAGGAGGAAAATAGGAGGTTCTCAGTTTGACCCGTATGTATGTTTGTCCGCGATTATCTCGCGTTTGGCTGAACCAATATTGATGCGATTGAGATAGAGACTGTGGACAAGGATAAGGGTGGGGTATATAAATATTTTGTACTTTCCAGCGGGTTGGTTTTTTGAAGGCGGTACCCTTTTTTTTAAAAGATATGAAATTAAGTTATTTTGGTTTTGCTTTTTTGTTCATTTCGTTTTAATCTTTTTTTTATTTTTATTTTATTATCATACAACTTGCTTCTCCGAACAGGGGCCCAGGGCCCATTTCTCCAACGGTATCAGACTAATATTATTAGTCCACGACAACACGTCAAACCGTAATCATCATCATCATCATCATCATCATCATCAAAACGTAATACGGTTACCATGGCAACACACTAATAATATTAGATTAATACCGTTCGAGAAATGGCCCCCTTTGGGGCTGATCAAGGAGAACAAGCCATGGTCCGTGAAGTAGTCCTTCTGCTTCTTGACGACCTGGTATTCTCTGTTTCTGCTTCTGTACTAGCAATCCTCACCAGCACAACTAATCCTAAGAATTGGCGTTGGCGCCAGTTTTTACGAGAGCGACTGCCAACTGACCTTCCCAGAGGGGAAACTGAATAGGCCTTATTGGGATTAGTCCGGTTTCTTCACGATGTTTTCCTTCACCGAAAAGCGACTGGTAAATATCAAATGATATGTCGTACAGTTCAGAATAACTCATTGGTATGAGCCGGGGTTTGAACCCGCGACCTCCGGATTGAAAGTATATATCCCTGTTCTTACTTGGTTCTCCGTGTAGCGCTGGGGTTGGTCATGGAGAAGAAGCCATGGTCCAGGAAGAAGTCCTTTTGTTTCTTGATGGCCTGGTACTCTCGCTGTTTCTGCTTAAGTTCTAGCAACCCGACTGATTTGATGCGCTCATACATGGCTTTGTCTGAGAAATATAATTAAAAAGGTGTAACATAAATTAAATGGAACTTCATATATGCAAAGGAAATCAAGAAGACCAATAGTGCTCATCCATACAACGGTTTTGTTAACAAAAATACTATTATTTTCTACTACTCGACAATATACGTCGCGACAAACAAAGAGTCTAATGCTCAACGATTTTCAGCTAATATTATAACCAGAGTAACCGGAACTCTATTTTCAACTCCTACGCTTACTCTGGTTATAATATTAGCTTAAAATCGTTGAGCATTAGACTTTTTGTTTGCCGCGACATCTATTGTCGTGAAGCAGTACTGATAGTTCCCCTTCTTGACGCTAGATGTAGACTACGAAAATAATAGTATTTTTGGTAACAAAACCGTTGTATGTCACTACATGCAACGGTACTCTTGGTCTTCTTATTTCTCTTTGACCAGTGCCCACACTGTTAACTGTCCATCAGTGGACTTTATTACAAAAGGCATAAGGTCCACCGATGGATAGTTAATAGATCGTGGGCCAGGAGCATATATTGTCAGTCATCACCTCCCGGCGGATACTTTTTCAGATGATAATTTATATGCTATCATGAATTAAAAAAAAAAGTCAACCGTCCGTTGATGACATGAATACAAGAAAGCGCTTATTTTTTACATGTTCATGCGACCAGCTGATGTTCTTTCCACTGCACTACAACCGGCTGTCGTCTGACAAAGTATCAAACGGGAGGCGATGACTTTCTTTTACGTGTTTCGGTGGCTCCCATTCCACACCTTCAATGGGTGCACCATAACTAAAGAGAATTCAGAAGACCAAGAGTGCTCATTGAGTTCCGGTTACTCTAAGTTATAATATTATCGGAAAATCGTTGAGCATTAGCCTTTTTGTTTGCTGCGACATCTATTGTTGAGTATCAGTACCGAGAGTTCCGCTACCTGACGCTAAATGTAGACCACGAAAATAATAGTATTTTTGGTAACAAAACCGTTGTATTGAGTGAGCACTCTTCTTTGACCATAACCCACCTTCATGTACAATCTTATCATGCTCAAACCCCTCAACGCCATACTCTCGTTTCCTCGTAGACCTTCGGTCCGTGACCGCGAATTCTTTCACGTATTCGTTCCCCGCATAGTCCATAAACTTGGCGGCCGGGTCGTACGGCACGGGCAACCACGTTTGCCCGCGCGCGCTGTATTGCTGAGTGCGGTATTTTCGTGTCACCTTAAAAATATAAGTACCATTTTGTACCATTTGGCGTTGAAACTCTAGGTCCATGGAGGTTGGCGCGCACAAGTTTTTTTGCTGGAATCGCGAAGCGTCTGGTTGACTTAACTGGTGACGGCTGGCGGCTTCCTCGCACAACGTATCAGCATTGCGATACAACGAGGAAATGCCGTCAGCATCCCCGGTACAATGCCTCAAGGGCCTATTTTAGACTTAAGCTACTCGTAGATGTTAATATATCTAAGTAATCTGTAAATAAAATTTAAACCGAAATGGAATATAATTCTACTGAACTATTGACTAGTTGAAAAGCTCCCAAAGCTCAGAAAGTAACTCAAATATCTTCGTTTAAATGCGACCATTATTTATATGTAGTAGTTGCATGGCTAAATATTTATATGTATGTTATTTTCATCACACTTGCTCGTAAAATGTGTTCTTACGCGTAACCGATGCAGACCGTTTTTGGGAATTATTTTTGTTATCAATGGAGTGCTTTAATAAATAACAAACTAAGTTGGAGTTAATAGCAAGTGTTATTTTTTTCCCAGTATAGTTACCACTGGTAACAACTTGGTTATAACTAGTTGGAAATTATACTTATAATAATAAATAAAAAAATGTACATGATACTTACTAATAGCCCTCCCCCCGTATAGCCTGTTCTGACAGAATGGTAACTACGGAACCATACACTGAGCATAGCCCGACATGCTCTTGGCTATTTTTTTTAGACCAACTTACCTCATGTATCATATTGCACAGGTGTATGATGGTCCTGCAGTCCTCCAGAATGTTCTTATAGAAGAAGAAGAGATGCGGTCTCCCTATTCTCTTCCCAGGCTCTGTACATTTCAGTCAAACGTGGACAAGTGGACAATATGAATAAATAAATGCCTGAGAATGATGTTGTGAAGACCGTCTATGAGGTAAGATAGACGATCTTACCTCATAGACTCGTTTTTCATCGCTTCAAATTTTTGCATTCATACATTTACTCCACTTATATGTATGAATGCAAATATAAATGTCTAAGCGACGTAAGTATTACAAATACGAGAGTTCTTGCTCTCTATGACCGTCTTTCCAACCAATATTTATAAGCCGGTCTTCCCTACATTGACCTTAATTTATCTTAAGGTGAGTCCTTCCAGTTCACTTGCTAAAAGAAGAGGTAAGATATAAGCACACTGAGAAAATATCAACTATCTATTACCCAAAGTAAGGACGCTAAACACGAAGAATTTCGTATAAGGACACGCCATTTCCTATCTCTCTGGCACGCCCATATTTATATAGCTGTCTCGCTGATGATGCCGGCGATCAATACCAGTGTGTGCAGGATAACAATATAACTATACGCTTACAAGAGAAATAGTAAAAGCCGTTTAAATGTTCAAAATTCTTCGTGCTAGTTTAGACAGAGAGCCGGACGGTCGAGTGGACAGACGGACACTCGGACGACAGGGAGCCTACCGCAAAAACCGAAGTTCGAAAATCGCGGGGATCCTTCTCTTATACTCTCATTAAGACGTAATTAGAGACACAGAGAAAAAATGCCCGTAATTAGAGAACCTCGATTTTCGCGGTTATAGCCCAGAGTCGGTAGGATTTGGGTACGGAACACGGAACCCTATAAATGGAGTTGGGACGAGCCTTGGCACTTAGAATGGGGCCAGTACAGCGGTGTTACGCACACGAATTCGAGCCAATCGTGCAGTATAACGCCATAACGCGATTGGTTGATGAGTTCTCGTCACGCGTGCTATTGGTCGCAACTGGATGAATGCGTGAGTGACACCACTGAACTAGCACCATTCTTAGTGCCCGTAAGGCCCTTCCTTAGATATATGTCAATGACAAGTGATGAATAAATGTACCCATCCTAGTTGATAACTCGTAGAGCTCCAAAACATTTTGGTATTTTGCCATAATTGTTTGTGTTATGTAGCCAATCTGAAAACAGACACACATTCTATAGTCTCTAGAGCCCCAATTATAGTTAAAATGTTACTTACTTAATCTAAAACAAAAAGTAAAACTCTAAGTCCATGGTGTCCCAGCGCGCACAAGTATTTTGCAAAAATCGCTGGCGGCTTCGTCGACAACGTATCAACATTGCGATACAACGAGGAAATGCCACCAGGCATCCTTGATACAATGCCTCAGGGGCCTATTTTAGATTTTAAGCTAGTTATTAATAGTAATACCTATCTGTATATATCTAGTGTTCAGCTTTGGCCTTGTATTCTACAAGATTTTTTCGTATTTACTGTGGCAACACCAGCTCACAGTTGAAATTTGAATATTGCTCTGTCATAGACACGTCAGAGTCAGTGTGTCATCAACCTACCACTAGTTAACATCGTATTTCGTCGTTCTCGCTAATTTTCGCAACTTATTGAAAGCACTACTGCCAATCACGTCTCTAGCATTTAGACTCAGTGTTGTGTGGACGAAGGACACCAGGCACATCCGCGAAGTGGAAAATCCGAGGTCTAAGTTGGACGACTCAAGGTAACGGTTCTGAGCTTACTTCTAGCTGGCGACAAGGACAGCCAGAATCACCACCAGCGGTCTTCAACGGCGACCAACGATTCAGCCCCACAACTCCCGGACTGAAAGGTAACTTCGCCCTACACTATTTCACATTTTAGTTTTAATTTAATATTCTAATTTTAATATGTCACAACTTTCTTGCTCAACCGGCCCCTAAATTTCATTCCCTATCGCCCCCCTTTTTCGAATTACAGTCCACTCTCTCGCTATTGAACATTTTGGTCCTTCGAGCCGGATAATTTGAAAAGTGACCTTTGGTTTTTCGTTTCTCGTTGTTTGTTGCTTATTCAAATTTGTTTGGTCATATCATTTGTTTAATTCAAAATTTAGGGTACACTTATAAAAAAGTCGAGGGTAAGCAAGAAAGTTGGTGGCCGTGTAGTAGTGCTTTTAGTAAATCATTCGTTCACTCGTGGTTAATATTGCTGGCAACATTCTCATAGTTGTCAAGGGTTAACGTCAACTGTCAATGTCACTAGTATCAGTCAGTAGTACTTCGTTGTTATTGAATTAATTTTGCAATTAAGTTTGAGTTTTTCGCCGTTTTAGTGTTGTTAATTGCACTTAAAACAATATGAGTGTACATGGTGATAGTGACACGGATCCCGCGACAGTAGACATGTTCCATGTCGCGCGAGGTTACGCTATTTTTCGGTTAGAAAATATTGAGGGTTCCGACTTGAAAGGGTATGATGAATCAGACATCAAGGATATAGAAAAGGACTTTCACAAAGCACAACTACGGATTTTACGTCCACTGAAACCTGAAAAACGTGTGGAGGAGTATGAAGTCACCAAGGAATTTGAAAGTAAGCTAAAATCCGTAAAATGTAGGTTGAGACAAATGGCTAGAAGTGAAATAAGTGATAAGCCTGAAGTGAAATCTTTAACGCTTGAGAATAATTTAGCTAAGCTTCCAAAAATATCGATTACGCCTTTTGATGGGAAACTGGAAAGTTGGGTGTCTTTTAAGGAGCTTTTTGATTCCCTTATACATAGTCGGAGCAATATTAGTAATGTGGAGAAATTGCACTACCTTCTATCAAGCGTTCAGGGTTCCGCACATGATTTAATAAAAAGTTTTCCTTTGTCAGGTGACAATTACAGCAGTGCATATGAAACACTGTCCAACTATTATGATAGGAAGAGGCAAATTGCTGTCATGTACTATGAAAAACTGCTAAATTGTGAGCCAGTCAAAACCAAAATAGATTTGGAAAGGGTTTTTAGAACTTTTAATGAGAATTTAACTATTTTGTCAAAATTTAACCTCCCCGATAAGAATTTTATGTTATATTATTTGCTTTGGGCAAAGTTAGATGTCGCTACCCGAGAAGCATTTGAGTTACAACTCGCTTCCAATACTGAAGTTCCAAAGTTTGAGGAATTAAAAAACTTTATTGAAAAGCGGAGCAGGGCTTTGGAAAACTCCAGTGTTAGTGTTAGGCCTCAAGTTCAGAATGTTAAACCGTTAACCAAAAACAAAACGGCCCTTGTCGTTTCGACTACATCAACACCAAGTTGTGTTTTTTGTTCGGGTCAACATAGTCTCGATAAATGTAACAAGTTTATAAATCTCAATAATGATGGCCGGTTTAATTTTGTTAAGGAGAAGGGTTTGTGTATTTTATGTTTCTCAAATGCACATAGGGTGAAAACTTGTCGAGCTTCTCGCTGTAGTGTGTGTAATCGCTCGCACCACAACTTATTGCATTTCACAAAGAGTGTGGAAGCACCCACGGGCACAGAGATTGCTACTGCACCGCCTAGCAATGGCATGAGCAGTAGTAGTAGTAACACGGTTTTAGCTGCTATGGCGGGAGATAATACAATCTTCTTCGCTACTGCCCAGGTGTTAATTCGGGACAGTTCTGGTGTCTTCCGCCCAGTGCGGGCGCTCTTGGATGGTGCTAGTGCATGCAATTTCATGTCAAAATCCTGTGCAGAAATGCTAGGATTTGAAACTTCTGGACAACACACTGTGTTTGGCATTGGCAATTCGCCATATCAAACATTTGGCGCACTATCATGTGAGGTCAAGCCAATGGGAAATGAACCCTCTTCACTGAGTACTAAACTCGAAGCTTTCGTTTTGTCGCCGGTATGTGCCGACCAACCTCCTCAACCTGTCGATTCGTCGGGGTGGTCGCACATCAGGAATTTATCGCTGGCTGATCCTGGTTTCGCCCGTCCGGCGCCGGTGGACCTGTTACTTAACGCACAGGTCTTCGTTTCGTCGTTGTTGCCCGGTATACGGCGCGGGAAGCCTGGACAGCCTACTCTGTTGAAAACCATCTATGGATGGGTCGTTATGGGTGAGTGTGACGGGAGTCAGCTCACAACAAGCGCTCTCGTATCGTATCGTAACAATAAAAATCATTGTTTTTTCGTGTCGAGTCCTTCGCAGATTTTGTCGCTTGATGATTCTATAAAAAAATTTTGGGAATTAGAAAACGTTAGTTCTCCGACTAAACCTTTCGTATCTGAGGAGGACCAACGCTGCGAGGACTATTTTCTTGAAAAATACTATCGCAATGAAGAAGGCAGGTTCGTAGTTCCACTACCATTTGTCGATCCCGCGAACAAACCTACCTTCCTCAATTCGCGTGAAATTGCTCTCAAGCGGTTCACGTCGTTGGAGCGCAAGTTGAACTCCAACCCCGAGTTCAAAAGGGCGTATGTGGAATTTATGGATGACTATGAGGCTCGTGGTCACTTGGAAGAAGTGGAACCTCCTTCCACAAGTGAAGGCCACTTCTATTACATACCTCACCATGGAATTCTGCGCGATTCCGTCACCACTCCTCTTCGCGTGGTTTTCGACGCAAGCGCTAAGGACGCCAACGAGGTGTCTTTGAACGCTACTCTTCTCGCTGGGCCCAAGCTTCAGACCAACATTTTCGATCTGCTCACACGTTTTCGCTGGCATGCCGTCGTCTTCACAGGTGACGTGAAACAGATGTACAGGCAGATCCTGGTCTCTGATGAAGACGCTGAATTTCAGCGCATTTTGTGGCGCCCTTCTGCTGTCGGTCCTGTGCGCGACTACCGTCTTAAAACGGTAACCTACGGGGTTTCTGCTGCGCCATTCCAAGCTCTTCGTACAATGGCTCAACTTGCCAGTGATTCTGCAGCCGCATACCCAAGTGGTTCAACTGTTCTCGCTCGTGACATCTACGTCGACGACGTCGTCACCGGAGCGGATTCTGTCGAGCAGGCGCGTTTACTTCAGGTGGACCTTACGAAAATATTGTCGTCGGGGGGTTTCCACCTCAGGAAGTGGACCTCCAATAGTAGTGAGTTCTTGGAGAGTCTTCCGTCTGCTGATCTGTACTCGGAAGACTTTAAACATTTCGAAGAAATGACTGACATTTCTCTAAAGATATTGGGCTTGCTATGGCAACCTCAATCAGATTCTTTCCGGTTTCGTGTCGCCGCTGCTCCTAACGGTCGGTGCACCAAGCGCACCATTCTGTCGGAGATAGCTAGAATCTTCGATCCATTAGGTTTCCTCTCGCCTGTAACATTTCTCGCCAAGTATCTGATGCAATTGCTTTGGGTTTCGGGCGTTTCCTGGGATGGAGATGTCCCGGAAAGCATCAGGCTGGAATGGCAGGAATTCAAAACTCAACTCTCGTCGCTGAGTGCTGTAGCTGTGCCACGCCGTTTAGTCGGGAAATTCGACGTGCTACATCTCCACGGATTTTGCGACGCGTCAGAACGTGGCTTCTGTGCCGTAATCTATTGCCGTACAGTAACTGAGGAGGGTGACGTCGACGTCCAGCTGGTGTGTGCTAAGTCCAAGGTCGCGCCATTGCGTAAATTGTCGGTGCCGCGTCTCGAATTGCTCGCAGCGGTTCTGCTGTCTGACTTGATGGCTTCGGTCGTGGAGGCTTTGAAGCCTTTCCACTCGGTAGACAGAGTCTTTGCATGGTCGGACTCAAGTGTGACGTTGACCTGGATTAAGTCGTGTCCGTCCAGGTGGAAAACGTTCGTGGCCAACCGTGTGAGTCATATCCAAGACGTTATTCCTCCCGATTCTTGGCATCATGTCAGAACCACTGACAATCCAGCCGACTGCGGATCGCGTGGTTTGCTTCCCCAAGATTTAGTCAACCAAACTTGCTGGTGGAACGGGCCTGATTGGCTCAGGCACCCCACTGAGAGCTGGCCTAAGTCAGTGCTGATGCCAGATAGGGACGTTCTCCATGATGAGCAAAAGATTACAGTCCTCGTAGTGTCCAATGACAATGCATTAATCGACAACCTAGTGGAGAAGTTTTCGTCGTTAAGAACACTTCAACGTGTTTTAGCGTATTGTTGCCGCTTCGCGAACAACACGAAGAACCGAAAAACGTCCGGGAAGTTGTTACACGGTCCTTTAACATCTTTCGAAATAAAGCAGGCACTCATGATTCTTGTACGTTTCGTGCAGCAGCGCAGCTTCGCTCAGGAAATCGAAATCATTTTGAACAATCATTCGAACTCTCTCCCAAAAGCGTTCAGAAAACTGTCCCCATTCATGGATGACGCGGGTCTCTTGAGGGTGGGCGGTCGCCTGTCGCGAGCTTCTCTCGACTTCGATGTAAAGCATCCTTTGCTTCTACCTCGCGACAATCGGCTGACCTTCCTTCTTATCGATGATTATCATAAGCGGTTCATGCATCCAGGCATCCAAACACTTCATAACTTGCTAGCGCAACATTTCTGGATTATGTGTCCGAAACGGGCTATTTATGCAGTCGTATCGAAGTGCATGAAGTGCTTTCGGGTGCGGCCACCGGGTGCTCCTGCGCCATTCATGGGCGACTTACCATCGTATCGAATATCCCAGCTGAAGGCTTTCTCGAGCGCAGCGGTTGACTTTGGTGGGCCTTTCGACATCGCTCTCGGTCGCGGACGTGGTAACAAGACGTACAAAGGGTATATTTGCGTCTTTGTCTGTACCGCAACAAAGGCCATTCATACCGAGCTCGTCACCGAGTTGTCCTCGGATGCTTTTCCTCGCCGCACTTCGGCGTTTCGTCGCTCGTCGTGGTCGGTGCAGCCGGTTAGTGTCCGACCAAGGTAAAAATTTTGTCGGTGCGAACAACATCCTGCAACGCTTAGTGAAGGATGCTGCCGCACACCATACAATCAACTTCGAGTTCAACCCGCCGGGTAGCCCACACTTTTCAGGACTCGCTGAAGCTGGAATTAAGGCCGTTAAAACACACTTGTCGCGTGTCGTCGGGAACCAAAGGTTGACATACGAGGAGTTCTCGACGATCTTGGCCCAAGTCGAGGCTTTACTCAACTCAAGGCCACTAACTCCTCTCAGCACTGACCCCAACGACCTGTCGGCCTTGACACCGGGTCATTTCCTCACCACGGAACCCCTATCGGTCGTACCTGAGGAAGACTTCTCAGACGTTCGGGTTAGCCCTCTCCAACGCTGGAAGTTGCTTCAGAAGATGCACCAGGACTTCTGGAACAAATGGTCGAAGGAGTATATGCATACTCTCCAGCAGCGGATGAAGTGGCACGACAGACATCCTAACGTCCAAGTTGGCACACTTGTGCTCGTCGTGAACGAGCAGACGAGCCCAATGAAGTGGCCCCTGGGTCGCATTATCGACACACACTCCGGATCTGACGGGATCTGTCGTGTGGTTACTGTGCGCACTGCCACAGGGTTGTACAAAAGGCCTGTGGTCAAGCTGTGTCCACTACCTGCGTAGTCGCTTTAATGCGCTACATTTGTGTTGTCCATTCTTCGTTTAGCTTTAATATTATCGCACTTGTTTCACTTTTATTGTTCTTTTCGCTTAGTCAAAATACAAATGCATTTTGGTGGGCGGAATGTTCAGCTTTGGCCTTGTATTCTACAAGATTTTTTCGTATTTACTGTGGCAACACCAGCTCACAGTTGAAATTTGAATATTGCTCTGTCATAGACACGTCAGAGTCAGTGTGTCATCAACCTACCACTAGTTAACATCGTATTTCGTCGTTCTCGCTAATTTTCGCAACTTATTGAAAGCACTACTGCCAATCACGTCTCTAGCATTTAGACTCAGTGTTGTGTGGACGAAGGACACCAGGCACATCCGCGAAGTGGAAAATCCGAGGTCTAAGTTGGACGACTCAAGGTAACGGTTCTGAGCTTACTTCTAGCTGGCGACAAGGACAGCCAGAATCACCACCAGCGGTCTTCAACGGCGACCAACGATTCAGCCCCACAACTCCCGGACTGAAAGGTAACTTCGCCCTACACTATTTCACATTTTAGTTTTAATTTAATATTCTAATTTTAATATGTCACAACTTTCTTGCTCAACCGGCCCCTAAATTTCATTCCCTATCGCCCCCCTTTTTCGAATTACAGTCCACTCTCTCGCTATTGAACATCTAGTATGTAAATAAAAGTGTAAACAAAAGTTCTTTTATTTCGCTGAGAAGGGTAGCATTCAGCGAAAAACTGTTTTTTTTATTATTATTATTTCCTGATGTGAATTCAGTTTTTTTTTCATCAAAGATTGTACCTACTTAAAAATCAAAGAACCCTACTTTTATACTTTAACTTAAGCCTGATAAGATTATATTACACCATTTAATTTTAAATTTCATTTAATTGTAAGTTAAATTTAGTAATTAAGGTTCGTCTTGGTCCATACACTGTTAATAACTTAAGTAATTAAGTTAAACTAACACTTATAGATGCCACAGGTGACCAGAGGGCTGGCCAGTATTTTGGTCAAAGGATAAGCATTGCCATCCAACGTGGCAATGCGGCCAGCCTTCTGGGCACACTGCCCATCGGCAGCGACTTGGGAGACGTTTTTTATTTACTTTAAGTTTATTTGTAGCCTTTTTTATTATTATTAAGTTTATTTATAGTTTATTGTTATGAATTATGTAATATTAGTAATGAATAAATGAATACTACTAACACTGTTTGGACCAAGGTCTGAAATAAATGTTTATAGGATTGAAAGGAAAGGAAAAAACGGAACCCTTATAGGATCACTTTGTAGTCCGTCTGTCTGTCTGTCAAGACCCTTTTTCTCAGGAACGCGTGGAGGTAATGGCTGGAATTTATATCAAATACTCAGGTCTACTGTCCCTTGGAGCTGTGAAGAAAATCAAACTTCTAAGCCAACGCAATCAAAAGATACAGCCGTTTATGCCGCAAATTTCTGCAAATTTTCGACACTCGCAAGGGAATCAAAACCTACAGAGTACTTCCCGTGAACTCAGAATCGTATTCTCGGTATATACTGGCCCGAGAAAATCTCTAATGCCAGCCTCTGCAGATGGTGCAATGAGACCCCGATCGACCAGCAGATCAAGCGCCGGAAATGGAGTTGGATTGGGCATACACTCCGAAGGGATCCTAAACACATACCGAGGCAAGCCCTAGACTGGAATCCCCAAGGAAAAGGAAACGTTGCCGTCCAAAGCAGACCTGGCGCCGGACTATAATTGCAGAGGTGAAGGCTATTGGGAAGACTTGGAGCGAACTCAAGCACGAAGCTCAAGACCGATCCAGATGGCGGCGCACTGTGGACGCCCTCTGTCCCATCTAGGGGACATAGGACAATAACTAAGTACCTAGTAAGTAAAAATTGAACTATTATTACTACGTATAGGACCGGCACAGAGAACCATGTTTTCAAACTGTAGAAGTGGAGCATGAATCTCGCGACCTAAACGCGTAAGCGCCATGAATTTTTCGGCACTTAAGACGATTAGATCGCGTGGTACAGATTGCTATTGCGAAAATTTCTTTGTTTGGTATGGCTTCTCTAGAGTAACATTTAATAACTCAATAGCAAGTACTTACTTCAAAGAGCATATGATTATGGTATGTGTCTCGGAAGTTGTAATATCTGTGGATACCTTTTCTCCTGAAAATTAATTTAATTGTGTTTTAGAGGCAAGGTAAGGGCATTTATTTGTGTGATGTGATGAGCACGGATATTTGTTCCTGATTTAATTTAAATATTTATAAACATATATATAGCATATATCGTTGTCTAAGTACCCACAATACAAGCCATATTGTGAAACTTAGTCAATTTGTGTAATAACACAGAGAAATAAGAAGTACATAGAGTGCTCACTCCATACATCAGTTTTGGTACTAACTTATTATTTTCATAGTCGACCCCTAGCATCGAGTAACGGAACTCTCAGTACTGCTACTCGACAATAGATATCGCGGCAAAAAGTCTAATGCTCAACGATTTTCCCCTAATATTATAACCAGAGTAACCGGAACTCAATTTTCTAGCATTCTTGGTCTTCATTCTATTTGACCTTAGTCAAAATTTGTAGCTTAGCCGTTTAGTTACTACTAAGGTCCGACCGAGAACGCTTTTTTTGTCTCGGCCGAGACCGAGACCGAGAATTTATAAAATAGAAAAAAAACGCATTTTGCACTAAAAATGTTTTTATAATCGAAATTCGACGATTTATCAGAAAAAAGTTATCATAATCAATTCGTAGCGCTATTATAAATAGTATTTTTAGGGCTCCGTAGCCAAAATAGCAAAAATTGAACCCTTATAGTTTCGTCATGTCCTTATGTCTGTCGGTCTGTGCGTATATCACAGCCATTTTACTCAAAAACTATACGATATATTTTAAAACCAAATTTGGAACATAGGTGTAGATGTAAGTCGTATGTATGTAAGTCGCTTAAGTTTCGAAAAAAAATGTAAAATATATTTTCAAATATCCATATAAATGTAACTAAAATTTAAAAAAAAAAAAACGTGTCTCATCATGAGGTAGGTTTTTAAAAATACATAAAGGTTGCTAAAAACGTTTTATTGATTAAGTAAATACTTTTGGACATAATCGCTCCAAAAAAAATAGTGTGATCCCCTCTAACTTTTGAACCGGGAGAGCAAAACCATTTATAAATATCGAAATAATAAAGCTTAATAAGCAAATATTTTCAGGAAAATTGTTTTTAATATGGTCGGTTAAGCCATTTAAGAGTTATTAAGAAAACTGGTCTTCTTATTAAAACGATAAGTGCCACTAACATACGCTCTTTTGCTCGTACGGATTTTTTGTATTGTATGAAGGTACGGAAGCTTCCATTGTGCGTGATCTGACACGTACTTGGCCGGTTTTTTCAGTATGGATGTGCACAAAAAGAGGTACAATAACAATAATCCAAATAAAGTGTTTTATATTGTAACCCAAAATATCCGCCACAGGTGTCGTTTTGTACTTACCTACTGGCTTTTCCTTTTCCCGTTAATACAAATATATTTACTATCAAAATATCGAGTGTCATCTTCCACTCACAACAAGTTAATCTAAGTTCTCATTTATTTATCAATAACAACAACCACAAAACGAAAAGACCCAAATGAACAAGTCATTACTTGCAACCGCGCCGATCCGATCCCAACACTTGGTATTTGATAAGTAATTGGCTTAAAATGTGGGTACGAAACCAATCAAAATCATATAAAACGTCACACCAACGGGTGGCTAGAAGACCCTGACGCTCGTGCGCAAAAAATTCAAATTCACCAATGATAACTCATTGCCTAGTCTCGGTCTCGGCAAGAATCTCGGCCGATTTTGGCCGAGAACCGAGACCGAGATCTCGGCTCGATTTTTGGCCGAGAATGCCGAGACCGAGACCGAGACCGAGATCTCGGTCGGACCTTAGTTACTACGATAACTATTGTGTACGCTGGGCCATCGTGTAGCAGAGCCATTCAAAAGTCAAAAGTCAAAAAAGTCAAAAGCATTTATTTGTCCAACATAGGTATGTATACAATTGTACAGGTCCCATATACTCGTACATCATCATCGTATCACTATGTTGTGCCGTAAGGCGTACAATTTTTCATTCATGGACTGTGACTGCATGCTGTGTACAGTTACCATTAATTATTCATCTAACAAAAATTCACTTTTACTATAATATGCTTTCTCAACTAAAAATTTAAATAATTTACTTTTAAAACTAATCATGTCATCTGTATTTCTTAACTCACTCGGAATTTTATTAAAAATTTTTGGAGCCATACCAAATATACTTTTCCTAAATAATGCTGTTTTGGAAGGCAACGAATTTATTTTGTTTCTAAGACGTATACTCTTAAACTAAGCTAAGCATTTAGCTAAGTCATCCGAATGTCACCATAACACATTCACTGCCTCGGAATGCACTGTGTTGCAGCCTTAAGGCATGTGAAAATTATTTGTATTGACAATTGACACAGTTCATGCATGTCAAAAGAAAATACGTTACATAAATATCGTGTTTACTAAAATATTATCAATAAATTATTTAATACCTTTAGACGTCAAGTTTTACGTCCCTCGACCCTCGTACGTACCCTCGTCTCCAAATGTAGGACATTGCGTAACAGAGATGGAATATAGTGATGGCATCAGGGTTCATGGTCTCAATGTGCTTTAGGGACTGGGTGACAGTGTAGAAGTCGATGTCAACCACGGACCCGTGGCCTGCGTGAGCTGGGGGGCTGTGTTGCGCTGCGAATTCGTAATCGTCTATTTTCAGCCAATGGCTATCTGAATAACAATAAAGTTATTTAGTTTTCATCACACTTGCTCGTTGTTAGAGGGTTATTAGTTAGAGGTTTATAAAATACCGATAAAAACCGGTTTATTCCGGTATTCCGTCCAACTTTTATAAGAACGCGAACGGCTTAAGTACTTTATTGTAACCTAAATATACCGGTTTATTCGACGAACGACGAAACGGCCGGCCGGCCGGATGGTGTGCCACGTAAACATAGGAAGAAACCGGTTTTTATTGCTCTAAACCGGATAATTTGAAAATAATTTTTCTCATAAAAACCGCTTTCAAAATAACGGTTTGTCGAACAAAACGAAATTAAAAGGATTTGCGCCAAGGACATGATAACGGTTTCGAAATATAACCGGTTTCCGAGCATTAATCAAGACCGGTCAGGTGGTGTGCCACGTAAACATAGACACCGACATAGGGAGAAACCTGTTTTTATTGCTCTAAGCCGGTTAATTTGACAAGTACTGTTCTCATAATAACCGGTTTAAAAATAACGGTTTTTTGAGCGAAACCGAAATTAAAAAGTTTTGCGCCAAGTACATCATAACGGTTTGGAAATTAACCGGTTTCCGAGCCATGGTTACCACGTTGCCCGATCGGACGTCGTAAGTATACCTCGTGATCGTCCATACAAAATATACGATACTATTTGTTTGTGTGCGTACGTGTAGGCATAATCTTATACCTTTAAACGAGCAATTCTTGTATATATATATATTTCCGGGATCTCGGAAACGGCTCTAACGCTTTTGCTGAAATTTGGTATATGGGGGTAAACAATCGATCTAGATTAGTCTTATGTTTGGGAAAACGCGTGTTTTCGAGTTTTCATGCGTTTTTCTTTATACGCAGAATATGGTCGCTAATTTCCTGTTATCGTCCACTGTCCGTCTGGTCCAGCGGGTTAAGACGCGGACTGCTAAACGAGTGTTACGGGTTCGAATCTCGCCCGGTGACTAACTTTTGTTTTTTTTTTATATGTTCAAGTTTATATATTATTTTTTAATTTTTATTGTTTTAGACAAGTTTAATTTAGTAAAAAAATGTAGTTAAGATTATCACCACCATATTACAATAAATAGTTATAACCGAGCAAAGCTCGGTCGCCCAGGTACTGTTTGTTGAAGTGTGTGTGACCGTTAAAGACAGCGCCTCCGCGGATTGACTACGTCATAGAGAAATAAGTAAGCAAGCATAGATTGCTCACTCCATACATCAGTACCCCTAGTGTAAATAAATTCGATTTCCAAACGTGACGTACGCGTTTGCGTTTAGTCTCATTTTGTATTGGATTTCGAAAGAGCGCGCCAAGCGGGACGTTTTGGAAACTCAAAATCCTATACAAAATGAGACTTAACGCAAACGCGTTCGTCACGTTATGATGTCGATCAAAGTTACACTAGGGGTACAGTTTCCTAATCAAAACGCTTATTATTTACGTAGTCGTCATTTAAAGTGACAATGATATATATTTATAACCTGTAACATTTAATTCAATTTAATTTTAATTTTATTTAATTATTTTTAATAACTTGTTTCTACTTTAATTGTGTAATTAGTAATTATTATAATATCCTGTAATGTAGTATTATGTTTAGTATGGATACTATGGATTCATGTCCAAAATAAAAGATTTTTTATTTAATTTTAATTTAATCTAGCGTCAAGTAGTGTATTTATCAGTACTGCTACTTGACAATAGATGTCACGACGAACGAAAAGTCTAATGCTCAACAATTTTCAGCGAATCCTCCAGGGAGTGAGACAAGCTTTCGTCATAATGATCATGCCTTTCAATCATGAATAACAAATGTGGTTAACTTTATTTGGTGTTGATTTTTTTACCTTTAATATGTTCTCACTACTGAGGTGAAAAGTTGTATTGTGTCACACGAGAGCAAAGTTATTTTACATCTCGTGTTTTTGAGTCCTGAGTAAGCGAAAGATTCTATAATTGAATCACGAGTGAAGCGAGTGATTCTAAGTTAGAATCTTGAGCGTAGTATCAACACTCGCAAGAAAAACCAACTTTCCTCCCTTGTTGCACAAATAACTATTTCGTTAGTCATGACACTCGTGACAACTGTTCACATGTCTACATGGACTGAATATATCATGGGACACAATGCTTGTAATTTAAGATCTTATGTTACCATATGTTCATTGTGAATAAACGATTTCATTCGACTTTTTGTTTGCCGCGATATCTATTGTCGAGCAGCAGTACTGAGAGTTCCGTTACTTGACGCTAGATGTAGACTACGAAAATAATGGTATTTTTGGTAACAAATCCGTTGTATGGAGTGAGCACTCTTGGTCTTCTTACTTCTCTTTGATATTTAGTAGATATATTTAAATAAATAATTCTCTATTTAAGACAATTATGGCACAGAAATATGATATTACCAACATCGATAAGCACGTGTAGTTGTTGCGCCTCGTTGTTGACAGCGGGTTTTATGGCCTGGATGCTAAGTTCGTCTGGTCTTCACAATAGGGCCAGAGTCAATTTAAATGCTCACCATCAAGTTCCTGGCCTTCCGCGTATTGGCGTCGAAAAGACTGCGCCGTGTCCCCAGGGTCGTGGAAGGGCAGGTTGAAATAGGCCTCTGGAGACAGCTCACGATACAGCAGCTCTCTAGGGTCTTCGGGATCCGTGTCAGCTGATTTGGAAAAACACTCATGGGTAGCCACTGAAAGTTTGTGATAAATTTTGGAAGTATATTGAAATCGTTAAATTTTCAAAATACATGGCTACCTATAGTTTGGGAATTCATTTGCGTCAGTAGAAAAAAGCAGCAAATTAAAAAAAAAATGGCTCGAACTGTTGTGTTCCCATATAAATTTCGAATTTCGCGCGTTTTTCTACTGACCAAGTGGGTTTGCCAGAGTATACATGACATCTTAAAAAGCTATACAAAGAAACCACATTCTTAACTTACAATTATTCACACTTAATTGACATACAATTGACAATTGATTCAAGGGGGCAAAGTTGTTGTTTAAGAGGAAAGGGGACGATCGATTCTCCATACAAATGTAAGTCCTTATTTTCCTCCCTGGATATTGACATCATGGTTTTTTTTTACAGAATTTTATGTATTTTAGACATGGCTATCGTTTTTTAATTATTATAAAAATTTGGAGCATAAAAACAGGTGTCATACAAATTTATAAACGCTCCTAAATCTTCCTAAATTTGATGTACTCGTATTTTAATCATAGCTATGATTTTGTGTAAAAATATTTTCAATAATATTAATATCCAGAGGGGGAAATGGGGACTACGTTTGTATGGAAAGGCGGTTTCAGGGCGGTCGTCCCCTTTCGTCTAATTCATCTTAACTCGCGTCGTGCTAATAATTACACCCGAGCAAGCGAAAGATTCTTGAGCGCTGCGATGGTTTCAAGGCACGGCGCGAGGGTGAAAAAACCTTTGCTACTGATTTAAACACAATGTTTTTCACCACACAAACCGCGAGGAAAATACTAAGGCGCATGGTACACTGCATGTGCGAGCGGGATGACGCTATAATACACGCAAAGCGTTATTTCGCTTAAACATCGGAGCGACGTGCGAAATTGATGCATCTGCAAAATATTACAGGGTTTGATATATAATTAAATATTTAATATCATTAATTCAAAATCAACACTTATGCTTAAAAGTCAATTCACCAGCCAACATCAGACAACAACTAAAAATTAGCGTCAAGTTACTTTACCACTCTTGTGGGTAAAATGTAACTTTCTCATCAGTATTAAAGAATAAACGGAACCTTTTAATGAGCTGATGTGTTGATAGATATATTATTTATAATATAAATAATTTTATTTACAGTAACAATATATATAATGGATACTATACATATTCATAAAAAAGGGCTTATAGCCCCACTTCGTATACTTACAAATGAATAAACATGTTGCCAACAAGAACAAGTTTCTTAAATACATAACGTGTGTACCCTTCTTATTTCCTTTTGTAAAAATATGTACATATTTAAAATATTTATATGTTTTGAAAGCATTTTAATATCCAAATTTTTATTTAATAATTATAATTTGGATATTAAAATGCTTACAAAACAAATACACATATATCTATTAACGTGCATTGGGGATAACTTCGAAATCGGGGTGATTTTTAAAATGACAAATATGTTAAAACCAGTGGCCCTTCATATTTTAGCAAAACTTACGTTACGTACTGCAACGATTACCAAGACCATAATTATATTCCAAAGATAATTAAGAAGACCAAGGGTGCTCACTCCATACAACGGTTTTGTTACCAAAAATGGCAAAAATACTATTATTTATACATCTAGCGTCAAGTAGCGTTACTCTCAGTACTGCGTAACAAAAATAGATGTCGTGGCAAACAGAAAGTCTAATGCTCAACGATTTTCAGCGAATGTTATAACCAAAGTAAGCGTAGGAGTTGAAAATTGAGTTCCGGTTACTCTAGTTAATTCTCTTTGATACATAAATAAATAAAAAAGGAAGCATAGAGTGCCCGCTCCATACATCAGTTTTGGTAACAAAACACTTATTAGACCAGCGGTTGAACAAAAATTGGTTTTGACAATATTAAAGTCTTTTCTTTTTTGATATGTCATTGAGAGCAAGTTAAATAATACTGTTGTAAAAAGTTAGAAATTTTAAGGTTGAGCGTTCGGTTATATTTAAATATTTTAATTTTTGCTAATAACTAAGTAAATATAGAATTAAAGTTACAAAAACTAGCATGAAGTAGCGGAATTATCAGTACCGCTACTTGACACTAGATGACTCGTGTGTCGCGACGAAAATTGTATTTCTCAACAATTTACAACTAATATTACAAGCAGAAGGAGTTGAAAATAGAGTTCCGGTTAATCCCGTGACAATTTATTACTAGCTGAAAAAAAATTATTTATTTATTTGGAGATCCAACAGCTGTGACATTAACATAGAAAAATATAGTAGATACAGGAAGCCAATTATAGGAACTCACAGGTAGTGACATAATACTAAACTAAGATTACGCACTATTGCAACCACATACCTATGTGAACAAAGCGAATACAAATGATACTTAATAAGGATAATGTGGGAGTTCAAAATACTAAATGCTAAAATTGTTGAGCATTAGACTTTTCGTTCGTCGTGACATCTATTGTCAAGTAGCAGTATTGATAATTCTGCTACACTATTCTAGATGCCGACTACGAAAATAATAATGTAAATATTTTGGTGCCAAAACTAATGTATGGAGTGAGCACTATGCGTACCACTTATTTCTCTATGCCAAGACATATTTTGCTGTTGCCACAATAAAAAGTACTTTAAGTTTAGTAGATATTTTCTATTTATAAAATCACCCCGCTCTGTACCACGTCCCCAATGCACGTTACATAAAAATACAGTTATTTAAATATGGGTAATAACGTAACATACACTTATTACAACTTAAAACATTAAACATTATTTCTAATTACACAGATTCCTAATTTTGATTTAAGTATTTAATACCCATAACATGAAATAATTTAATTGGTCTTTATAGATACTTATACCTACCAGGGGACCGATTTTTAAATTTCGAGCGCTCTGTTTCGTCACTCGAAAATCTGTAAATAACGGCGAAATGCTATTTTTTTTAATACGAGCGATAGAAATTGGAAATCGAGTGGTATTGCCTACTAGTTTCCAATTCCATTAGGAGAATTTAAATGCCTAGTAGTGGAGATATTATTGAAAAAAATATATTCAATATGAATGCATCCTAGCAGACCAAGCTACCTGTGCAGCGATTTTCATAGCACAGACTGTGCAAGTGTTATTTTAAACGTAATAATTTCATAGAAATTTGACTTTTAAAATAACATGTGCACAGTCTGTGCTATCAAAATCGCTGCTGAGTTATCTTGGCCCGAATCTATAGATTGTGCCATTCAAGAAGACGCGTCCCTTGACACGTAATGTCATGTTATTAAAGGTTAGATTTGACAAATCTGAGCGTCATCGTGGATGACACGAACTGTATAATAGTATTTTATTCAACAGGTTCTGGAGATATGTTTTACGGTATACAACGGGTTGGTTACCAAAAATACTAAATTGACGGTCACGAGAAGCACCATAAAAGTGAAAGAAGTTTTTAAGGTATTCAGGGGAGTGTGGGTCATTGAGAATGGAATAGAGAGCGCAGAGCATACGAATATTACGCCGTTGACGAATAAGGAGCCAGCCAAGCTGGGAGCGAAACGAGGACACATGATCATATTTCCGGAGACAGAAAATGAAGCGGATACAATTATTAAGGAGACGTTCCAACTTGTCAAGTAGCTCTTCATTTAAGTCAGGATAGCACACATCACCATAGTCGATAATGGGTAGGATTAAGGTGTTAACTAATAAAGTTGTAGTTTTGACTGGCAAAAGTGTCTGAGTTTGTTAAGAGCGTGAAGGGTGCCCGTAACCTTCCGACTGATTTCGGCAACCTGCGGTCTCTAGCTCAAAGTACAATCCAAGTGCATGCCTAAATCCTTTACAGACGAACTAAAAGGTATAGGAACTTATCATGCGTACGTAGAGTCAACTCTCCGCTACGGTGTAGTTTCATGGGGAATTAGTACAGACACAGACCATAAGGTATTTCTTGTGCAACCTCTTGATGAATAATAATTCATTTATTTTTGAAATATGGTTTATTTAACGGAAAAATATTATTAGTCATTTCGATGACATCACCATTCGTCCTCGCCAGACCACCCGTAGTCCAGGTTCGGTGACCAAAGCCTAAAACAAAAGACCCAATCAGAGGTAAGCTAAAATTCCAATACCAAGAACGAAAAAAAAAGATTACATATTCGTCACTATTTATTCAGTAAATAAATTATTTCGAACAAATTATTCGTCGATCATACTGAACTAATTTTATATTTGAAACCATTTTTTTTATTTCTTATTGTATAGTTCTTACTATCGCCCTGCCGCTAAAGATCGACAGCCGGGCATTCCGTTGGTGGCAGTCATTGAGAGTAGTCGATATTTGTATTGATATTAAAAAATATAAAGTCAGAAAAACTACGACGAGTGTTTATCATCCTCCCAGATAGGCGTTCCCTCTTCGACGATCATAGCCACGAATCGATCTAAAAAGTGTACCTCATTGGCTGCTGAGTCCGAGGCCTGGTGGTTGGAGTGTCCATATTTCTTGGCATTAAATCATAATTTTGTCTTAAAGCGACCCTACTTTTGTAGTCCCTGGGAACTTGTTCTTGGTACAATGCTAGTCACGAATCAATCTAAAAAGGTGTACCTGATCAGCTGCTGAGGCCGAGGCCTTTTGGTGGTAGGATAGTGTCCATATTTCTTGTCATGAAATCAGTTTTCTCAGCGACCCTTTCTTTTCAGTGACAACTTTTATTTATCAAGCCTGTAGTCTGAGGAAACCTCTCCTTTGTATAGTCCTTCATTTGGTAGCTGGCCCCGAACGGCTAATCCTTTGTCTATTGTAAGTAAAACCGCACGTGCTACTTAAGTACTTACCTGCATAAAAAAACGCTTTAACCGGTTCGTGAATCACGACTCTATGGGAATTGCAATAAGATTTGAAATGAAATAATGGAAAAATATGTTGCGAGGCTGTGTGGCCCCTCTACGGTTACCGAGTGCCGGAGAGTCGAACGCTACAGAACCAGTCTAAAATGTGTCATCGAGATGCCTAACAAAGGCGCATTATAGGATAGCGCACTTACACTGCACACTGGTGTTATGAGCGCTGGCCTAGGCCGCGCTCAGGTGCTAAATAGAATTATTTTTTGCAGGTAGTAGCACGTGCGGTTTTACATACAATAAACAGACGAAGGATTAGCCGTTCGGGGCCAGCTACAAAACCAACGATTATACAATGCTCTAGTCCGTTTTTACCATTAGAAAGAAGGTAAGTGACTTTGACGTGTCTTTTTATTGCAAAACACTTTCGAAAAATAAGTCACGGCAAATATGAATATGAAACAATTATAAATATATACCATTATTTACATTCTTTTGCTTTCATAAATAATAGCATGTAATAGTGACTGATTTTTAAAAAGCGTTTAGATTGATTACTTTGTATTTGCAATAGTTGCAAGTTAAACTTGGCACCCTTCCCGGTTTCCCATGAAGCTGAAAATTTCCATACATATGTAAGTCGGGTCGGGTGACAATGCAATATTATGGTACCATAGAGCTGATCTGATGATGGAGACGGGAGGTGGCCATAGGAGCTCTGTGATAAAACAACGGAACCTAATTGTGTTTGGAGTTTTTAGAATTGTCTTGACAAGTATTAGTTGCCTGTGGAAAGAAAAGTACAGTCAGCGATAGAAGCTTTTACTAAAAATGAGTTTTTTGCTAAAACTTATTCCTAATGCTAAAAGAACGAACTAGGTATAACCACGAAACGATCTAAAAAGGTGTACCTCATGGGCTGCAGAGTGCGAGGCTTGGTGGTGGTAGGATAGTGTCCATGTTTCTTAAAATATTCCCTCGCATTTTGCAGCTTCCTCTTCTTGCCTGCTAGCGCCGCGTCGATGAGTTTGTGTGTTTCTTCAATTTTCTGCGCGAGGTATGCTGAGGTCATAAAAAAAACAGAGTTTAGACTCAGTCTAAGGTCTAGACTAAATTTTAGCCTCCGTCAAAGCTAAATTTTAGATTCCGTCTGAGCTAAATGTTAGACTCCGTCAAGCTAAGTTTTGGACTCCGTCTAGGCTAAATTGGCACTAACTTGAATAGAACAAAGTGAGGGGGTGTCATTATAAACGTCATATTTTCATATATTTTGGCATTAATGATGACATTTCCACACTTGATTGTCATTGAAAATGCCATGCAGGGTTAGCTCGACCCTATCGAACCATGCAAATATGTCCAAAAAAATAACAAGTAACACAGCGGCGGAAATTGTTTGAGTGTTACTTAGTTAGGTCATAAGTTCTGTCACGAGGGATTTGACTGATAAAATGCAATACAAGGCTTTTAATAAAAAAGTTTGCTATTATTTGAAAGCTTGTTTTATACTTATTAATTAGTTTAAAATTTAGATCGCGTATTTATTTACTATTTGTTAACTTTGGGACTGGCGTTAGACGCAAATACGAGGCTGGATTGTAAATAATTAAAAAAAAAACCTACAAGTAGGCCTCAAGGGCTCGTTTACAAGTCAATACAACATATATAGTAACATGATATAGTGACATGAAAAATACATAGCAACACTTATAAATACAGCATCAGCCAATAATACTTGGGTTAACATTACATTAATACAACAAACATGTACAGTCTCTATGATTAATAACACATTAAATATGGAGATGTAAAAGATCTACTACTACTAAAAAACTACTAATAAAATGTGGACCTGTAAAGTCTTTCCAAGTATCAAAATTAAATTTAACTAAATTAATAAATCGCGTCTAGACTGTTAAGCTAGCAGTCTCATAAACGAATGCCACAGAATATACGATCTTTTACATAATTCTGCCTTCATTAGCATTATTTGTGATACTTCTTTATACATTTTATTCCCCACATAATAATTACATAATAATTTAATTTAACATACACAATTAATAGCTATATTATCAAAAAACTAAGTCTAAATTAGCCTGAGGCATTGTTCCCAGGACACTGGCCGCGTTCCCTCTCTGCACAGTGAGGCTAAGTTTTTGTGGGAAAAAAGCGCCAGCTCGTAGGTCACCAGACACCCAGACCAGTTTAGTGGAAATTTCTTTTACTAGTTTCTTGGTGTCGGACGACCAAGGACCGAAAGTTTCAATCGCAAGTGCCGCAAATACATAACTACTTTTTAAAAATGCATATTTGCGACACTTGGCAATTTGGGCGTCGTCTGCTGCCGTCCCCGGCTTCCTGGCAGAGCGCCGGACATGAGATGGGGCCAGCGTATCAACGCATGTTACATCCCACGCCAGGGACCGCCCCAGGAACCAAGGTACGAGCGAGCAGCCGTCGGGCCTTTTGCCATTTGCCGCTGATAAACCAACTGGCTCCAGGGTTGCTGGTATGGAGACGGTACCGAGTGCTCTGCGGATTAGGTCGTTTAGGGCCGAGTGTCTATAAAATCGGCCGGCGCTTGACTGGCAGTAGAGAATACATAACTAGTATGTATCCAATAAGTCAAGTATATTACAGAGACGTATAGTCTCCACAGTTAATAACATTAAGTTGGGACATGTATAAGGTCCCCCACGGTCTGAGAAAGATAATAATACCCATTAATAAGATTTGGAGGTGTAAAGGCTCTCCATGTGTCACACCTTCACCTTCCTGTGTCACCTTTGTGACAGAACTTATGACCTGACTAACTGTAGGTACGCGACATGTAGGACAAACAAAATAGGACAAAGGTCGAAGTCTCAAGCATACAAAAAAGCACATGGTCACTTTTAATAGCCTGGGGGAAACTGGCCTGTTTTGAGAAAAGTCGTCGACATCTCTTCTAAATACCTAAAACTGGTATGGATATGTTCCTCGTTGTCTCCAGAATACGAATTTACCGGTTTTAGTTTAAGGAGAGGGGGACGGGTCTAAAAAGGGGGAGGGGGTGGGGGTGAGATGGCGCCCAAATATCATTGATATTTATTCACATCTTGAGTCCTATGAAACCGATTGGTTCGTGTGAGGTGTCGTTTGAAAGATAATTAAACGTACTATTATTGTTTCATAATAACCGTAGTCATAACTGTAGTCGTTTACAAAATATTTGAAAATATAGGATTTGTTACCGTGGATGGATGGCATAAGTTCTGCGAAAATATGCTTCTAACATTTGTGAACAAATATCAATCATGGTCGGCTGCCATCTGTCCCCCCCTTTTTTTCGTTCCCCCCCCCCCCCCCCCTTCATAAACGAAAACCGCGAACCGGTCAATTCGTATTCTGGAGATAACGAGGAACACATCCATAGCAGTTTTAGGTATTTAGAAGAGATGTCTACGAAAATCGCGAAGGAGAAGACTTCGTGTTAATTTGCCTATAGTCTATTTAAAGGAAATCAGCAATTTTTTTTGTAAATCAAAAAACTTTACTTTAAAAGCTTTTTCGCCAAGATGTAAAAAGTAATAATGTATGCAGAAAACGCGAAACAAAACTTAAATGTCAAGCCATTTAGGGTTTACTAATAGATTCGAGATGCCATAGCGTTACCCCCTTATTCATACCTAAACGTCTACTAAAGTTGACAAGCCGCTAATAATCGTTTGTCCCTTTCCATCATACCAATACGTCGGAAAGGGACAAACGATTATTAGCGTCTTGACAACATTAGTAGACGTTTATGAATATGAATAAGGGGGTTAGTCAATAAAACCAAATTAGCTTGATCCGTGAATGGGTAAACAATTAATATCTGTGGCCGTACAAGCTTTTATCGCTGACTGTACTTTTCTTTCCACAGGCAACTAATACTCATCGCGACAATACTACCAACTCCAAACACAATTAGGTTGATCTGTTTTATCACAGAGTTCCCACGACCACCTCCTGTCTCCATCATCAGATGAGCTCGATCATCATCATATTATATATTAAGTAACTTATTCTGTGATAATATTTAAGACGAAAGTTTAAGACCCGAAATCGCCTTTTAGGTAGTCCTCAATGGCCTCTCTGGAAATTAACATTATTGAAAACATTTTATAATAAACACCCCTTTAATGGAACAGGCACCAGTAATGGGATGGTATAGACAAATCCTGTAAAACAAGTATTTACCATCAGTTTGTAATCGCTGGCAACATTTACCATAAACAAGAGCCAAAGAGCAGCTTAAGTTTAATTTTTCATTGAAATTTTTTAGTTTGAAAATTAATGGCGCCATACATCCCATGACTGGAGAAAAAAACTATTGTTAGGTATAATTGGTTAATAATATTGAAACCAATTGCAGTAGCTTTCATTAAATACATAGAAAACATAAAGGACGAATTGGACATTCAACTTTTAAAGCATAAAGCGGTAGACATTTTAGAGATGTCGGTGAAATATCAAAAATACTCCAATTTTTTTCCTAAATGTCCCATGATTGGTGCCGTTAACGTAACACATTTTGGTGTATATCAGCCACAGCTCTGCTCCTGTTTAATTTTTAATTATAACAAGAGTTCGGAACATTAAAAAAATTATATTGAAATCTATGAAATGAAATTTTCTATTTCTCGCTCCAATTTTTTTTCAATAATCCAAAATCGAAAATAGTCATACGTAGGAGCATAGCTATTGCTAATATAAGCACATCAAACTGTGTTAAAAATGTTTTCCATAATTTTAATAGGGAGCGTGCATGAACAGTAGGAGGCAGCACAGGAGCCGTCAGATTTTTGGCGCGAGGCGTAAATGTGATGTTTTTTGTTCCGATGTAGGCCACAAGATGGCAGAACCTACTATGCACAAGAAAACACGTGACGTGTACAGGTGTATGTTTATGGTTCCAATTCAGGCCACGAGATGGCAGACCCTCCAACGCGCACGGTCCCTATATCCAGGGAGCTCATATTCGAATGTCATCGAAGCCTCACGGAAGTGAGCAAAGAAGGCAACAAAGTAACAATTCAATGGATAAAGGGGCATAGTGGATCAAGAGGAAACGATGCAGCGGACGAACTGGCCAGGAAAGGCTCAGAAACGCCGGCATATGGACCCGAGCCCATCATACCCCTACCAATATCCTATATACACAACCAGCTAGACCTACATCACAGACAACTGCACAATAAATACTGGAATGAAATGGACACATGCAGGCAGACCAAGGATTTTCTACCGGAACTGAACCACAAACTCACCAAAATACTACTGAAAACACCTCGACACGAACTACGTAAAATAGTAAGGATTAATTACAGGACATAACACACTTAACAAACACCTACACAATATGGGTAAAACAGACAGCCCCATGTGCAGAGCGTGCATGGAAGAAGAAGAAACAACAAAACATATTCTCCTAGACTGCAAACAGGTAGAAGTATACAGGAACAAATACCTAGGGAATCCGTGCACACTAGGAGAGGCAATTAGCAAACTGAAAACTTTGCTAGGCTTCGTGGAGGAGCTGGGGTGGTTAGAGTAGCGCTACCTCGTTTCACGCAAAATAGGCACAATGGTTGTCGATTTGCGGAAAATGCCCAGAAGCACTAACTAACTAACTAACTATCCAGAGGGGAAAATGGGGACTACGTTTGTATGGAAAAGCGGCCGTCCCCTTTCCTCTTAAGATTGAACCTTTTGGTTTTGTTGGCTGCCCGGTCCTTCCGCCCTGCACCCTTAGGTGATCGGACCACTCTGGCTCCGTCGTTTCTGTCGTAGTTGATGCCTCAGTAGATACCCAACCAGGGGGCGGTCTGAAATAGAATAAATTAATATATTTTTTGTACTTTCTATATATTGTTTTTTTTTCGAGCAGTCAAAAGAGCATACTGGGGTCGACCAATTGGATGCCGTCCTGTTGGTCATCCTAAATATCGTTGGATAGAGTAAAGGTAGACTTGCGTGAGCTCGTAGTGGAGTAGAAAGTGTCCGACAATCGGATAGATGTAATAACAACTTTAGTTAAATTGTCACATATATCCATGTATCTTTTGTTTTTTGGCCTGATATTAGTGGGTAGATATTGTGGAGTAAAACCAGATGTGCCAAAGATTCATGTTTTAGGTAGGTATCTAAAAAGCTATATTATAAGCAATAAATAGTATATACACAACTGTATTGTTTTTATCATGAATATTTTTAATGACTTTTATTTATTACTGCCTATTGTATGTTTTTCGAATCAAGCTCTTTTAATCCTAATATAACAATATTTAAAACTGGATGATCACTGTTTTGTTACCTTTATAGTTTTAAAACGAATACGGGACTTAATCGCGTAAACTTACGTTTATTATATGGCCTGACGTTTCGAACGTGACGTTATGCTCGTGGTCACAGGCAGACTGGCTGGCTGGAGTTTACGCGATTAAGTCCCGTATTCGTTTTAAAACTATGAACGAAAAGTCGTGTTGGTTTAAATCAATATATAATAAGGTAACAACCTTTGTTTTTGAAATAACTTCAAAATATGGAAATCATCTTTCTTAGGACAAATAATGCCTGTGATTTTGATGAATATCTAACATAATATCTTTCTATTTGAGAAATGCTAATTTAAAAACCTCACCCCAACAAAAACAAAAAATACAAAAAGAAATTCCGTCGCTGGGATTCGAACCCAGAACCATTGGCTAGAACTGGATTACCGGTATTACCACCTACCAAACCCCGCCAGGCTAAACAGGTTGTCAATTTTAGTTCTGAGATACAAAGAGAGCGCCACTAGTATAAACGAAGTTTTGAAAGGGATATTTTTTTGTATGGAGTTAACGTTCTTCTCCTAGTGAGTATTGTAATCTGTGCTCGAGAAGGGAGCGTGCATGAATTATAGGAGGCAGCACAGGAGCCGTCAGATTTTTGGCGCGAGGCGTAAATGTTTTTTTTTTTTTTTTTATTTATTCAGGATTACAACAGCTTATAATAATTACATGTGCAATTTTAAATTTTAAGTGTATAAAGCCAATTACAGTAATCCACAAGGTCAAATCTTGATATAAGTAAATAGTTAAGAAGGTAGTTACAGAATAGTAGGTATACATTAGTGAACATGATTGAGCACTTACTGAGACACAATTAGCTAAACAAATATATAAAAAGAACCTTTTTTTTTACTCTGATTAATTATTGAATTGAATATTGAGGTAGGCAATACATTATAAAACAATATTTCAATATTATGTGTAAGCTAGGTCTAGAACCAGTACGGATATTTATGTCTACATATATATAGGAGTGTGTGTGTGTGTGTGTGTGTGTGTGTGTGTGTGTGTATGTAATTACATAATTTTAATTAGTTATATAATAAGTTGATTAAGATACCATGAGTAGAAACGCTCATTTATACCATAGCAAGTTACCGATACAATGCATTCTACTGATTACCCCGGCTAGTAGCTGATACAACCTTTATTATTTTAGATTTGAATAAGTGTTTGGATCCGAGAAACAAATCGATATCTTTGAACTTACTATTGTAAATTTTTGAGATGCGTGCAAAGACAGAGTTTTTACCATATTTGGTAGAATGGTAAGGTATGTTTAATAATGCTGTATGTCTTGTGCGACGTAAGGGTGTTCGTAGGGAAATGAAGTTAAGAATTTCAGAACAATCCAAACGTCCACGAATGATATCAAAAAGTAACCCCATATCCAGCAGGAGACGTCGATCCTCCAGCGAAAGTAAACCATAAGCTTTACATTTCTCCTTATACGAAGTATGCATAGCAATTTTCATACATTTGTAGTTCATATGTTTAACAAACTTTCTTTGTATGCGTTCAATGCGATCTTTATATATAGAGTAACATGGAGACCAAATAGGACTGGCATATTCAAGTATACTGCGAACATAAGCATTAAATACAACTTGTAACGTAAGTGGAGATCTAAAAGGACTACATGTGCGGATAACAAAGCCAAGATTACGGTAAGCTTTAGTCACAATTGTGTCTATGTGGCTTGAAAATAACATTTTGCTATCGAAGTAAACTCCTAAATCGCGAACTAAATACACCCTTTCTATTTGTACATTATTAAAATGATATGAGAATTCGATAGGGTTTTTTTTTCTGGTAAAACTTATTGTTTGGCATTTCTCGATACTAATATTTATTCTATTTGCAGTGTAATAATCCAATAGGCTATACAAGTCGTTTTGTAAAAGTTTGCAATCATCGACTGACCGCACGCGTAGGAAAATCTTTTTATCATCCGCGTATAACAGATGTTTAGAGTGTTTTATTACTTGGCCTATGTCATAAATGTAGGCGTTGTAGAAAAGAGGGCCCAAGTGCGACCCTTGGGGCACCCCAGAGGGAATAGAAATATAGTTAGACCTGAATCCACCTACAACAACAGCTTGGGAACGATTACTTAGGTAAGAACTTACCCAACGAAGAAGGTCGCCGTGGATCCCTAGGTTATTTAACTTGTGGAGGAGGATGTCGTGATCTACACGATCAAATGCTTTTTCAAAATCCGTGTAGACCACGTCAACCTGACCGCCATTTTCCATTTCGGAAAGAACGAAATTGGAGAACAGAGCAAGATTGGTAACGGTAGAACGACCACGAAGAAAACCATGCTGAGAATCGGGGATACCGCGTTTTATAACGGGGCAAATTATATCGAAGATTAACTTTTCAAAGAGTTTACTAATAGAATTAAGAATCGATATAGGTCGGTAGTTAGTGATTAAAGATTTCGACCCTTTTTTATGAACGGGAACAATTTGAGCTTGTTTCCACTTTGTAGGGAATACACACTCCTTTAGTGATCTACGAAAAAGCAATGTAATAGGTAAGGCAAGACTTTTAGCACATGATGCCAAGAATATTGATGGTATGCCATCGCAGCCGGCACCCTTATCTTTGTGTAGTGAACTTAGTAACTTTAATACGACAGGTTCAGAGACGTTCACAGAGCTAACAATTTCATCACTTGTGTATGGATTGGGGGGCCGATAGCAGTGAGTACTAGAGTTACATGGAGGTACAAATACGCTTTCAAAGAATTTGTTAAAGGCATTGCAAATATCTTGACCATCTGTTATTTCAGTGTTGCCAATTGTAAATTTATTGGGGTAGTTAGATCCACCCCTTTTAGATTTTACGTAACTCCAAAAATGTTTAGGAGAATGTTTTATGAACCTCTCAGTATTAGATTTAAAATTATCAAAGCATTGAGCCTGCACCCGTTTTTGCCTACTTCTAAGGAGACAGAATTCATCGTAATCACGAGGATTACCATACTTTTTCCACTTTTTGTGTACTTTCATTTTTTCATTAATAATTTTGTGCAGTGCAGGACTATACCACTGAGGGGATAATTTTCGGTTAGGTCGCTTGATTAATGGTATATGTAAGTGAAAACATTTGTATAAAATATTGTAAAATAAATCCACCGCATCATCAACGTTGGCAGCATTTAAAATAACGCTCCAGTCAATTGATAGTAAATAATCGTTAATTACTTTGTAATCACATTTGTAAAAATTTAAATATGGTTGTATTTTTTCGCGTAAAGGCAAAGTGTGTAGGTCTAAAATAGAAATATTTAACGATGGGTGATATTTGTCTTCTTTGATTATTGGTAGTGCGCATCTAGATATAGTACAAGGTAAGTTGCTAAAACATAAATCAAGATACTTGCCTTCAGAATTACTAATAAAGTTATATTGTGTTAAACCTAGAAAATAAATTTGATCGACAAATTCCAAGGCAGCATCTTTTAATAAACAAGTATCAGAGCTGAGCGTATATTCGCAGTTATTACTCCACAAAAGACAAGTTAAATTAAAGTCCCCAATTAATATATAATTATCCGACGGGTGAGTATTTAAAATGCATTCCATATTATCTTTAATAGTGTTTAGGTATATTGGTTGCTCATTACGGTCCGGGGGAACATATGCGATAACAATGTGCAAGTTACCTGTGGAGTTTATTTTATGAGAGGGAATCGTGATACAAAGTGACTCGGTAGACGCTGCATTCCAATCGTTACATAATTCCGCACCGAGCTCCCTCCGCGCGCAAATCATCACGCCACCGCCCGTTTTTTTATTTGTTAGTAAAAGATTTCGATCCTGACGAAACACTGTGTACCTATTATCGCAGAGTTCGCCGTCTAATATATCGTCTTGCAACCATGTTTCGGAAAATAACAATATATCATAGTCATTGAGCAATATATTGTTATATAAATCAAGGCATTTAGTGCGGAGGCCGCGCACATTTTGATATAAAAAGGAAAGGTTTCTATGTGAGACATTGTTATTAGGTATCACTTTGAATACGCACAATAAGAATTCCAAGTGCAATCTGAGTGCGTAAGGATACCATTATCAGTAAAAATATAATGGGGTCACGTGAACAATGCATTAATAACAAAAAGCGAGCGCTTACATACTCAGTACCATGTAAATTAAGGCGTAAAATATATATAGTGAGGAATGTAAACAATGTGTGTGTGCGTGTGAATGTGTAAAAATATGATAAACGCGTACTAGTTCTACACTTTAAAGAACAATTAGCATATCTAACTAAACCTACTCAGCTTTGTGTTAAAATAAATACCAGTGTTATAAGTCAGCACTATGAGCGGTAACAAAATCATTTGATTCTTTCTAGGTCTTTGTAATCTTGTATATTTATCAATGGCGCATTGTCGTTTTTTCGAACAAAAATCTTCCCGTTCCTCACCCACACATGCTGAAAGTCAGATTTTGACACAATGTCACGGGTCTTTTTGTAAAGTTTTTTGAAAAATGGGGCTAGGTGTTCATTTACAAAGATTTTCCTCGGTTTTTCAAGTGATGTTATTCCGATGTCCGTTGTGGAGATACCCTTCTTTTTTCGGATGGCTGATATGATGGTGTCCTTTAATAATTGCGTCCTTAATTTCGCGATGATGTTTTTTGGGACGTTAGGTAAGTATGTGGGAACGCGGTGAATGTGGATAATGTCGTCCTTTGAGATGGCTACACCCAGGACATTGCAAATGGCGAGTAGGTAAGCAGGAAGATCCTCATTATTTTTTTCTGGGATTCCACCGATTTCCAGGTTGTTCATTCGTTCCCTTTGTTGGGAGATATTGAGCTCCATTTTTAATCCAGCAATTTGAGATTTACAATCAGCTAATTCCATGTCAATATCGTTGTTGGTAATCTTTGTTGACAACGATTCAACTTTGAGTACTAAATCATCCTGGGATTTCGAGTGAAATTCCATAGATTTAGTCAGTTCAGTTAGTTCAGATTTGAATTTCTCATGCTCCGAACTCATTGAGGTTAGTTTTGAGGAAATTGTTTTCACTTGGTCTTTAATCTCCACGAGATCCGACCTCACGGTGCATTTGAATTCATCATTAGCTGTTTTGAAGTCTTTTAAAAATGTTGACATTTCAGTTCTGATTTGAGAGATTTCTTGAGTTAATTCGCAATCTAAGGCAGAAATCTTCCTTTTACGCAACGTTATATTTTGTGGGTCGGACGTCGAGTCGAATGTGGATAGGTCTGGGTTAGAACCAGTTATATTAGACCCGTGGCGCGGCACTTGAGGGGAGCGCGGCTCGCCCATCTTGAGAGTGGTTGTTGAGTCGTTCGAAAGAGGTGCAGAAGCGAGATGAAGAACACGATGTGATGTTTATTGTTCCAATGTAGCCCACAAGATGGCTAACCTACTATGCACAAGAAAACACGTGACGTGTAAATTTACATGTTTATTGTTCCGATTCAGGCCAAAAGGGTGCAGACCCTACATCGCGCACGGTCCCTGTCGATTTGAAAGGAATAGTTATGAACAACGCTAACCCAGACACATTGAAAGTATTATTTTTTATTTTATTTTTATAAACTATGGGATTTTTTTATATAATTCCAAAATAATTTATTATTATTTTTTGGTAGTGGAAAATAATTAATTTATGAAGAGAAATGTGAAAATAATAAATACCATTCCCCCTCCCTCTTATCTCCGATGTAAAGCGAAATTATGATTTTTTACATAATATTAACATTACTATAAATTTTACAGGAAAACTATAACCAGACCTCTATCTTGATAACTTTTTTTTAATTAAGTAAAAACATTTGCGAATTCAGTTTGCAATTTAACCAACTGTGTTTATAAAAAGCCTTTTTTCAAATAAAAGAACATTTAATAGTATTTTATGCAACAGTTGTATAAGAAGGGTCAAAAAAGGCGAGTGGCGTGAGTTACAATGTGAGTCGGAGCCGAAGGCGTAGGCGAACATGGTAAGGGAATACGCCACGAGCATTTTTTGACCTACTTATACAACGTTGCATACAATATTTTTCCTACGAGTCAACAAAAATAAATCTTAATTTAGGTAAACAAAGCAAAAGTATATAGCCAAGACGCGCGAGCATACCTTGTTACGCGCCCGGCCCGCCCCGGGCCGCGGCCGGCCGGTCCGCGACACCTCGTAACTCATGAGGCACTGGTACTTGCTACTTGCTAAATTAAATTTTTGGACAGTTTTTTCTCAATTTTGGCCACCGTAGCCTACGGAGACTAACAAGCAACGCTAAGCGGTCTTCGTAGTCTATGGGTGTTGGCGGTCTTCGTAGTCAACAAACTACTTATAAAGCTAAATGACGTCGAAGTACCACAAGCTAAAGAGGTAAAATACCTAGGCTTCATCCTAGATTCCGGTCTCACGTGGTCCCCTCACATCGACTACTTGTGCGACAAACTGTCTTCCGCATGCTATGCGCTTTCCAGAATAGCACCGACCTTGTCTCATGAAAATGTGATAAAAGCGTACTATGGGTATTTTCATTCGCTTCTTATTATGGGTGCTGACCTGTGGGCGACGGCGGCTGACCGCGAAAGGCCTTTCAAATTACAAAAACGTGCTGTTCGTATTATCAGCGGAAAGTCATATGATCATCCCGCAAAAAGTTTATTTAAAGAGTATAAGATTCTCACTCTTCCGAGTGTTTACATATTAAGCGCATGTAAGTATGTTAGAGCTAACGTGGATCAGTACGCTACCCATTCGCAGGCCCGTAGAATTAACCGGTTAATCGTCCCGCGGTGCAGGCTCGCAAGGGCCCGAAAGTCACTTGGGATCTTAGGCGTAAAATTGTATAACTTGCTACCTGAGGAAATAAAACTAGCAAAAACGAATAAAAAGTTTGACCAAAATCTTAAAGCAATGTTAACTGACTTAGCATGCTACAGCGTCGACGAATTTGTTGAATCGTGTACTAACCCTAAGTAGTTAAATTATATATAAACACGTTTTTAATTGTTTACCTTATAAATAACATGATGAATTGAAAGACATATGCGACCTATTAAATACTGATTATGTATTTGTTCTGCTTTAAATATATTTTTTATTTTAGTTAGTGACATTTATCCAAAAAATGCTGTGTACCTACTAGTATTAGTTGAATATGTACCTTACTCAAAATGACCTGTAAAACATTGACTTTTACCAATAAATTTCTTGTATCTTGTATCTTGTTGCTATATTACGGGTGTCACATGCGTGTTTCTGACTTATGAAGTAATTATTTTTACTATGCAACCAAATGAATATTTTGTAAGTTGGCAGCAATGCACTTAGTTTAAAACTGTATTCGTTTTGGTTTTGTTAGGTTGGTAGCCATTAATCGCAGTAACGTTATAGCGATTAAAAGCACAAGAGCTTTTATGAGGAATAGACAATATAGACTTTTTTTGAAACCTTTTATGTATGTTCTTATATTCGTGTTAATGAATGCATAAATGACAGATAACAGTAGAGGAGTAGGAAAAATTAAAAATCGGTTTACATGAAAGAGAATTATCGTCTAAAAACCAACATACGTGCATTACATCCAAATTACATCGCGCAAGTAGTTAGACAATCTGCCGATAGATGGCGCTGTACACAATTAAAATTAGTATAGCTACTTCTGATCAAAAGTTTTTCGCCTTTATAGTTACTCGAGATAATTCAAGTTTGTACGGAACCCTCGGTGCGCGAGTAAAACGAACTCGCGCTTGTCCGGTTTTTTTATTGTCACTTTAACTAGGCCTAGTGCGAAACGCTTCAATGCGTAGACTTTAATAGCAAATGCACTAAAATGCACGCTGCGGCGTAGCACCACGTAGCACGGTCGCGTTTTTATCGCAAATTTAACACACATCAGTGAAAGGATAAGGATCAAAGTCAAATAGCGTTCTATAAGTTTTAATCATGTGCCGAAAGATGGCAGTAAATTTACTGTGGCGTCAAAATTTCCTTTGACAAATCCACCTGTATTTCATATTATCTTTACTAATACATTACAGGCTGAGCTTAGTGTGGGGATCAATGTACTGCTGCTCGTGTAATGCCAAATTCTTGAAATAAATATATTTCAAGAATTTGGCATTACACGAGCCTTTATTCTTCTTTACGTGAATATTTTATATTAATTAATATGGTCCTATTCTGCCTGAAACACAGGAACTCCTAGTTCAGGCATTTGTCAACTTTTCCTTATCCTTAATCCTTAGTCTTTAAGTGCTACCACTGTATACTGTTTTCAATACATTCCCAACTAGCACACTAGTGGATATAGCAGCCTATTTTGCAACTTTTAGCTGTACAGTAGCGCTTTAAGGGTTCAGAAAGTGATTTTAAGTTCTACTATTGCTTCTGTAATTGCTCATAGCTGTAAATATCACTAGAGGTAGCAGAAACTGAACCAAATGTCACTCTAGGCTTTATAAGAGTTCATTTTACAACCCATTTGCCGTCTATAGCTTTAAAAGAGAGTTAAAACATATATGTTAAAGCTTAAGGCTGCTAAAAAGCTTCTATTGCCGCTGCCGTACGCTTCAGAACTGCATAAAGACTTTAATTGCAGACTTTTAAACGGAACTGTATAAAAGATATATTTATCACTGTTCTGCCACTGAAAGTTTTATTGCAGAAGTGATTTGTACTTTTGCGCAGACTTAAGTAGCAATTTGAGCGACTGTTTTACTAATAGCGACATTAAGGCTTTACAATAGGAGCAAGAGCGTATTTGACACATTGCCTACTTTTTTGGATACATTCTGCCATTTTTATTGGAGAAGTCACATTTTATAAAATATTTGAGCCAGTTTAAAAGAAATATGGACCTGAAAGCATGGAAGTTCAAACAAAGAACTGGTGGATATCGCAAGAAAGTACGGAGAGTTTATCAGAATATGCAGAAATTAAAAAAGACAACTGTGTGTGAGAATTCTGTAATTGAAATAATTAATAACACATAAGTTAAAAACTCATTACGTGAGAGTGATTTAGCTTTCATTTATAATACTCTATTAATTTAATTTATTATTTAAGGGATTCATTGGAAACAAAAAAATAATGCGCCAAGTTCGAGTTCTACAAACACAAGCGAGGGTCCCGTAGATTTTGTTTTCCCAATTATTTTCCAGTTTGGCTGTGGAGTTGAATCTTCTATTTTACATAATTTTTTACTTTTTTTTTCGGCCAGTGTAACACTCCATGTTTTTCCCACTTAGATGGGCAGATGCACAGTTCTTGTTTATCTTGTTGTTCATTATAAGTTTGAATTATTTTGCAAGGCATTCTGAAAACATGATAAAACATAGTAAGTGTTAAACAATTGAAAGAGCGAAAAATATAGAAGCAGCTATAAACGATCATCGTATTTTAGGGTTTTCAACGAGTTCTACGGATCTCTAAACATATAACTATTAGTGTGGTTCGATACCTGCAGTAAGTACGAAATAAAAGTGATTGTAAAGACTTGAACAGCATTAGTGGTACAGGTATTACTTGGATCTTTAGAAGAGTGAAACTTAACGCTTTGACGCGCAGAGTGGAGGTATTACGGTTGAAGTTGCAAGTTAAAGCTGCTTCTCATAGACGCCATGTTTACAAGACAATTATTTATCATTACTTGAGAAATTTATAGGTTTTTATCACAAATATCACAATTTGTAGTAAAATATAACTAAATATAGTACCAGCAACTTACTAAATACAAATGTAGTCAAGTATTTAACACGTTCGCTGCGATATAAGGCTTAAATGCCCTATGCATGTACTCCCACTCCGTGCGGAGGCGAAAAACGGTGAACTTCCCGTGGTGCGGGGGGGTGTATAATGAGAATTTCTATATGTACAAAAGAGACAAGTATAGGTTTGAGTTTAGGACTTTAAGGGCTACTAAATAAAGCATTAAAACTGTGGTAAGGTTTTTCGGCCTGATAACGCACTGATTAATATTTTTTTCGATTCCTTGCGGGTAATAGGCCGTAAGGCCCGACATAGATCACAAGGTCTCTCCACCCCTTCCCGCACTGTTGTAGGTGATAGAATAGTTTACTTCCGATTAGTGTTGTGACATCATTAGCGGGAATAGACGTAAATACGATAGTGCACTATTCAAGTGTTTGTTTACGTTTTTGTGATAGTTCATGGTGTTTTATCATTTATTATGCCTCGGTCAAATAAACGGTGCAGAAGAATGCTGGAATTATCGTTTCAGCAAAATGAAAACAGTGAAAGTGAAAATTCTGATGCGGACAAATCGAGATGGAGAAAAGTGTTTATCAAAAATAATATAAAAAATAATGACTCGCAGCAAAATCGATCCGAAATAAACATCGTCAATCCTGGGCCAAGTAAGGAACCGGAAACTGTCCCAGAGCTACAGCGGAACTACGTGAGTAGAGGAACAGCGAGCACAATTACAATTACCGCTCCTAAAAAACGCAAGTATAATGTGCCAGAGCCTGACACCAGCCGACTTTCTCCTATTCATTTGAAACCGTTATTTCAAACCGATCTAGAAAATACCCCTAGAGCCCGGAAAGTACAACTGTTGAACGAAGGTGACAAAGAGTCGATTTACGTGAGCCCTAGTACTGGTAAAACCTTACAAGTTTTAAAAAATGCTGAAACGTTACCAAGAAACAACCCACAAACTCAATCCATTTTCCGTTCGCCGGCAGTCTATGACACTAAAAACGCGTCGACGTTGACAAGCAGGTGTAGTTCCGTAAGCGATATATCGTGTGCAAAATCTCTTCCGTGCCCGTTAATTAATTTTTCACATATAATGTGAAAAATAATACTGGCTGTCTATTTTTTTTGATTCTTTAATAAATGATATAAAAAGGATATGTCGATAACTTATTTCCCATCACTAATACTTCCTAAAATAAACCTATTATTCAGTGCGTCATCGGGTTACAAGGCCTTACATGTATTTTTGTATATATCTCTCAAGTAAATAGTAGGAACCCGGGGCGAAGCAAGTACTGTAACCACCAACTCGTCGACTATCGATATTGATAGGGATGTGTCCACATTTTTCCATTTTTGTATAATTATAGTCATTTATATGAGTCGATACCTTACTAGGTCAATGAGCCCCATATCGCCGCGGCGTAAACATTGAGTATCAGGCCAATCGGCCATTTAACGCACCATATAAAAAAACGTCAGTTTTAGTTCCGCAGCGAACGTGTTAACTTCAATATCGTGTAGGTATGTGATATAATATTATTTATATATTAATATTTTTATATATTTTACGATATTCTGAGGTAATTATTGAGGCGTGTTAAAAATACTCCAATAATATCAACTTTATGCACGATAAATTGATCTGCGTTTTTAGCCAGTTGCATATAGTACAAAACGTAGCTCAAAAACACTTTACCTTCACTTCACTTCACTATTTGTTATTCACTGTCACAGGAACAACTCAGATGTATTTAATAAATGAGAGACAAGGTGAATTGAATGATCAGTTGATCGTCGATCCTTTTATAATTCGTTCTGTTAAACTGTCATTCATTCAATAAGCGCCACAAGAGATTTAGTGTGGTGTTAATTATTAGTTGCAGCTCCTGTAGCGCTGTTATGCCACTATTATGAAGTTCTAATTGAACGGTAGGTTGCAAAAACTTGTGCCCCTTTGGCTGTAAAGCGCCTGCATAAGGTCTGCAGTGCACGCTCTGGCGCTTGAGCTTGGCACCTTTCGGAATAATCGGATTAGCTCCAAAGCCCTTAAGCAACTAGTTGTGCTAGTTGGGATTATTTGTATTTGTATTCACAGGGCAAGTTAAATAAAAGCTTATAAAAACACCCGTCCCGTTACCCTCAAGTTTGAAAATTATTTGAATTTGAAATCAGAAACCTGCCGCTTGACACCTCGTATGAACTTACATGTCAAATTTATTTCTCGGGTCGTAGGGCTCAATCGAGTATTTCTTCTTCAGTTCGTTGAGCATGTCGCACAGATACTGAATTTGCTGGCTGTCTTGTTCTATGGAGTACTGGAAGTGCGTCAGATGCATTCGTGTTATGTTGCTCGGCCTGGGTGCGTAATATCGTAAAGCAAAGAGAATTAAGAAGACCAAGAGTGCTCACTCCATACAACGGTTTTGTTTATTTTCGTTGTCTACATCTAGCGTCAAGTAGTGGAACTCTCAGTATTACTACTCGACAATAGATGTCGCGGCAAACAAAAAGTCTAATGCTCAACGATTTTCCGCTAATATTATAACTAGAGTAACCGGAACTCAATTTTCAACTCCTACGCTTACTCTGGTTATAACAGTCGTTGAGCATTAGACTTTTTCTTTGCCTTTTCTTTGTTGTGAGCAGTACTGAACAACCCAGCACTTTTAAACTTTTTTGTATTTTTTTATTGTTGTTTTTTTATTAGCATTCCAATCACTGCTACCACACACAATTTCACGATTGTAGGATTCCAGGAACCAATGTTTTCAGGTTTGGAGGTAATTTTAGGTACCCCCGTTTTTTAGGATGTGCAGGGTGAAAGTTACAGATTTCTGACGACCAGATCTGTTTGCATACAGACTTGAGAGTAGTCTATCTTGTCTATGACACGGATTTCATATGGCTCGGACAGTGAAAATTAAGGTATCTATAAAATCTAAAGTATAATTGGTAGCCCAATAAAACTTGGTATTTATGATAAGTCTATTGACTAGACAGTACCCTAAAAATTTCAGCTCTTTAGCATTATCCAAACCGAAACTACAAGGGTTCGAAAATACGACGAAACGTGCCAAGAAAAGATATACACTGCCTTTTGCCCTTTGTCTCGTATTGGCGGGGGTATGGCCGTGCCCTCAGATGCAAATATCAAATAATATTTATTTATTTATCTACCTACTTCACTCACAAATAAGGCACGCATTAAGCTTGTAACCACATTTTACATCAAAATTATAGTCTGTCAAGCAAAGTATGTCAGTAGCAATGTACAGCAAAGTGAAGTAGGGCAACACTGAAAAAGCAGTATTGCGTTGGTATTGCGGTAAGAAAAGCAGCAATGTACATCGAACCAAAACATGTAATTATCATAACACAAATTTTACAAATATTTACGATCAACGAGCGTGATTGTATATTGTAGGGACCTTGACTTTGCCAAAGTTCATGCGCAAGCTTATTTAATATATTGGTATTTAATGGTGACACCAGAAATTTCTTTTTTTTTCATCTCAAGTGTGTTGAAGAACGTCGTATGAAACACGTGTGCAATTGTGCATTGGTCATTTAAACACATCGGCTTTCAACACGCGCGTCGCGCGCACAATATCGCTTCGAGTGCAACCGCGTTTCGACTGAATGCAAGAGGAGGGGGCGCCACCAGCTATACCTGATGGCAGCGAAGTTTTTTGACTATTAGCTAAACCTATAGAACAATTGTTACTTTCCACCCTCTGTTACCACGCTCTCCCTTATGTAATGTATATTATTAATTATTATAACGTTCTATTACTTACCCACCTTTCTTCTTTGGCACTGAAATATTGATACGAATCATACATAAACTTTAAAACAAAATACTGGCTAAGTGCGTGTCGGTCGCGCTCCAACGGTTCAGTAATCACATTTCTGTTGACAAACTATAGTATATTATTACCATAAAATCGACTCATATTTGCCCTTTCTTTATTCTTTTTTAAAATTTTAAGCTCAACAGTTTTGGAGAAAAATATAGTAAAATCTCGATTATATTTTTGAATAAGTTCAATGTCAGACAATAATATGTATAATATATTTGAAATCCTTATAGTAAGCGATTTTATTTGATAACTGTCACACAAAGTAATTAATTTACCAGGTCGATAAAGTGAGATAGAGAAACAGCGTTTCGTTGTCGTAGCGCAAATGATCGGCATCTTGGCTAGGCACCCTGAGGCTTTCTTATTTAATGACCGAGGAGTGTTACTATTTTTCTGTTCGACGGAGCCGGAAAGCGGCAACTAAGTCTAGCGCAGCGGACTGAAAGTTGACGCTTTCCGGCCAGAGAACGGAAAAATCCAGTTATACATCATCTATTCGGAAATAAGCTTTTTCTTCCCTCCTCCTAACAGGGTGGATCATAGTGGCACTTTTCTGTTTTGGTGCACTATTTTTTGCATCCTTTTTTAGGTTAAATAATATTTTTAAACAATAATTTCCTTATAAATGATGTGAAAAGCAGTGTGAGTCACATGATAGCAAAATTATTTCCCTCACTACCCTCAGGATTCTATTTTAGAATCCCTCGCTCTACGGAGTATTATACAATGAGTCCTTCGCTTCGTTCAGGATTCAATGTAGGTACGCCCAAGCCGTAAATATATAATTTTGATCCCCTGTGACACAATCTACTATTATTTACCTACTCGTACTACTTCTTTCTTTGGGTCACAGATTTACATATGTGTATGTACCCAAATCAATCGGTCCAGCCCGCGTAGCCAACATGACAATCGTTAACGCTCCGTAGCGTAGCGTAGTCATCTCTCTCACTCTTCCATATTAGTGCGACAGTGACAGTTGAGTTTAGTTCCATACGGAGCGTTAACGATTGGCATGTTGGATACGCGGGTAGTTTTTTCGGAGCAAATCAGCTGTGATCGACACAGGCAGAGAGAGATATGATATGAGGGTTCCGTTTTTTCATTTGAGGTACGGAACCCTAATAAAGAACATTCTATTTCATGGTTCCTGTCTTGAAATATTAATATTATATGAATATTAAATAAATAAATAAATAAATAAATATTATAGGACATTATTACACAAATTGACTAAGTCCCACAGTAAGCTCAATAAGGCTTGTATTGAGGGCACTTAGACAACGATATATATAATATATAAATATTTATAAATACTTAAATACATAGAAAACACCCATGACTCAGGAACAAATATCCATGCTCATCACACGAATAAATGCCCTTACCAGGATTTGAACCCGGGACCTTCAGCTTTGTAGGCAGGGTCACTACCCACTAGGCCAAACCGGTCGTCAAACTTAACAACTTAAAACTTTATATTAAAACTTAACAAGTCTCAATGAAGACCTCGCAGCATGCTCTGTGCTATAACCGCGAAAATCGAAGTTCGTCAATTGCGGCCATTTTTTCTGTCACTCTAATTACATCTTGTATAAACTGTATAAACACCAATTGTATAAACTCTTTTGAGTCTGGGTTACCTACGAGACAGGCTGAGCCTAGTGTAGGAGCCAGAGCAAACTGACTAGCATATTCCCTAGCATAAAAAATACGCATGTCCTTCCTGTATGTTCTATTTTTGATTGTATTTTTTGTTTGCGTTTTTTCTGCATGCACTTTTTGTAATGGTAATTGTATAAAACAAAATGCTGTTAATAAATGCTGTTAAATGCTGTTAATTCGAAAAAAAAAAAAAAATCTTAGTGAGAGTAAAAGAAAAAGATCCCCGCAATTTGCGAATTTCGGTTTTCACGGTAGGCACCCTGTTCTCCATACAAACGTAGTTATGCTCTCATTTTTAAACGACTAGCTAGATTGTTCTGACACTTTGTACTTACAGTAGGATAAGGTATATCTACTCTTGTAATTAGTTTATGTAGCTTCAGATACCATAGTTAAAAAATACAATGAATACAATACAATACAATACAAATCCTCTTTATTGCACAACCTCTGAAAAAATGTACATGGAAACACAAATAATACATGAAGATAGAGGTAATAAACAGTCGGCCTTATCGCTACAGAGCGATCTCTTCCAGACAACCTTTAGGTAGTGGAGAAATGAAACTTAAATTAACTACATATACAAAAAAAAAACCTTTTACATACATACTACTTACATAATTTAAATTTTTTATTCAAACCTTTGCTCTATTTCGTATTTTTTTTTATAGACTGGAGCAATATAAACTAATTTACTGGACTAGATATGCCTCATGTCTTTGTATCTGCAAAGTTTCATTGCAATCCAACACGTAGTTTTAAAATGGGAACGAAACTTTTGTACGGAAAATGAAATTCGGCCGAGCTTACTGGGGACTCGTAATGTCTTCCTGTCGACGAATGAGCTATAAGGCATGATCTACCTGTCGACGAATGAGCTATAAGGCATGATCTACCTGTCGACGAATGAGCTAACTAAGGCCCTCAGCATACGGAGCGCAAGCGTAAGAGACGCGTAAGCGCATTGTAATACGCGCGTAGAACGAGAACGAACAACTTCAAACAAGTCCGCACACGAAGCGCCATCGCAGCGTAGCGTATGAGATTTCTGACGTCATTACGACAGACGTAGCTTAATGGCTCCTCTACACGATGGACCATCATAGTGGCCCACTAAGCTGGGCCAGCGTGTAGAGAGGGTAGTGGTGTCGGATGGCTTATGGCACGCGGGATGGCGATGGGATGGCCGCGGTGTCGGTTTTTCGTCCGCACATCAAAGGCAGTGGACCAGCGATGCCTGTCCGCATCTACACGTGGCCCATCCCTCAGTGCGTGCTCGAACGCGGTCGAGTGAGGACGTGCGTGCTGTGTATTATTTTGATTAAAAATGACGAGTATGTGGCCGCATCACGAAAGAATAAAGTTTTTAGAGTTATATCGGGGAGAAAGCGTAACATTGGAACCCCAAACATAAAGACCAAAACTATAGAAATAAGGTAGCAGGATATTTAAAAAAACAAGTTTTTATAACAAATAGTGCACGAATTAATTAGAGGATTAGGAAAATTACTTATACATTACGCAGACATCTGTATATACAGTACTTACATTCACAATTTAAATAAATAAATAAACCAATAATAAAAGAAATTAATATTAGATACCAACATATCTAAATATACATACATAAATTATACCTACATATCTAAATATACATAAATAATATATACCTACACAGCGGCACATTAAGGAAGAGACAAGTAATGATTTTTAGTAGGGTTTCAAAGCTTTGAAGAGTTTATTGCGCAAATTTAAATTGACTTAGGTGACAACCTGTGTGGCCTAGTGGGTAGTGACCCTGCCTATGAAGCCGACGGTCCCGGGTTCAAATCCTGGTAAGGACATTTATTCGTGTGATGAGCATGGATATTCGTTCCGGAGACATGGATGTCTTCTATGTATTTAAGTATTTATACATATGTATACACCGTGTTTTTATTGAATTTCGTTAACTTCGGGGTATCGGTAAGTACGTTTAAGGAAACTAAATGGCATAGTTAGTTTAAAAAAAAAAAAATTTTTTTTGTTTTTTTTTACAATTTTTATTTTTGTAAAAAATAACTAAATGTTGCATATAGCGTTGTTGTAACACGGGCATTACATTTAACTCAACCAAACAATTGAAAACTGTGACATATCAATGTCATTTCGAACGTCGATCGTCCGAGATAGTACTTACGTTTAGTAGCAAATGTATGAACTCGCACTAAACACTAATCAATAAGTAAACAGGCCCTAAGGCAAGTGTACATGCTCGTAAGGGCCTTATAAGATAAAAATTAATGATTGATTATCTCCGAAATGGAGTTAATTAGAATATCGGTGTCTTTGAGAAAGTTACTTAATTTAAGCTCAGGAATGCACCCTCGAAATTAACGCAAATCAAAAAAAAACACGGTGTATAATATGTATATCTTTGTCTAAGTACCCACAACACAAGCCTTATTGAGCTTTCTGTGGGACTTAGTCAATTTGTGTAATACTGTCCCATAATAAGTAGTTTATTTATTGCGATGGATAGATAACATCCACCATAATCTTCTACGTCATTTCTTTTTAATTACTTTATTATTGTGCAGATTAAGAAAAGGTTGGTACGTGGCGTATAAATAAATTGCTGCAGCGGCTAATGCTCCCACGTCCATCTTGGAAAACGAATAGATCGCAACTGAATGTCGCCATCGTGTAGTGGCGTGCCAGCCATCGCATGGCCATCTCGCTGGGCCAGCGCTGGGCCATCGTGAAGAGGAGCCATAATACACGCGTAAAAAACAAAACTACTGACATAATCATAAAATAAAAAATCTTCATCTGACGACGACTGACGCCAGCGACTACATGGTTTCATTTAATGAGATTTGACTTATAAAATGATTACGCTTAGGCGACGCTTGGTGCCCAGAACTCTACGCGTCTCGTACTCGTAATTTTTTTTATGATACGCTAAGCGACACTTACGCTTACGCCTAAGTTATATTCAGGATATTGTAGTATAAGCTACGTACCCTTTGTATTGCAGTACTCATAGAGTTCCAACATGTTTTGATACTTTGTCATTATGACGTGAGTAATGTAGCCGACCTGTAAAAAATAAGATCTACAAAAACATGGACTTAAAATAACAGGGAGAAGTAATAAAAAATCATAGTCGACGCCCGTAGGGTATTGTTTCCGCAATAATATGTTTTTATTAGTTCTGTACCCCTAGTGTAAATTTATTCGATTGTGAAACGTGACGTACGCGTTTGTGTTAAGAAGAAGGGATTTAGAAACAGCTCGCCAAGCGCGACGTTTTGGAAACTCAAAATACCATACAAAATGAGACTTAACGCAAACGCGTACGTCATGTCAGACTATCGAATAAATGTACACTGGCTCTGATGTTAAAATAGCAGCGGCCATCAATAATTGAGACAACACGAAGACTTTTCTCGTACTTTGGCATTCATTTTTTTTTCTTTTATTATGCTGAATTATATTCCTTAATAAGAGTGTAAAAATTTTTATACACTTTATTTTTGCTACAGAACATCTGAGTTTTCCTGTTTTTTTTTTTTGCTGGCTTGTCATTTTGACCTCCACCTACAGCTCTGACGCCTGGATCCAGTAATGAGGCTATTAGTATTAGTCACAGAATAAATAATAGTACTACCTATGGAAGGCAGAGGATAGTACTACCTATGGAAGGTAGAGGCAAGGAACAGAATCTCATTAGGCAGAACTGTTGCAAAAGTGTCCAGCTGTCAGCTATAAATAATAGTTCCAGATCTCTCCAGAGTAGCGCTAGAGTAGCTAAGAACCTAGGCGTTATTGACGGAGTGAAGTGCGCTGTCTATGATTAGATTTTTTTCTCAAGTATCCTAGGTATTGTAGCGACACCTATTTATGGTTTTTTGTCGGACCTTTTTTGATATATGGAGATTGTTCCTCTACCTTCCATAGAACTACCGTACAGAAATGACACTTCGAAAATCGAAGTTTGACAGCGATTCAGGGACGAATCATGTTGTCCCTTTCTAATGTATGGCACTATCCCCTTCGGCTAGCGTGAACTATTGTAACGTTGGCTACGCGGCCTGAGACGAGAGCACCAGAAAGGTCGATTGTAACCCCACTGGCATATTACATTTTTCGCAGTTATCTCCTATTTTATAAACGATCTTACCTCAAACGCCAAATGATTTGAATATATGTCTCGTAAATGGTAGTATTTGCGAATACTTTGACGACTGAAAAACAACACGATGTTAATTCATATATATTATGTAGATACATTTAATATTAGCTATTTAAGTTAGTTCCTTTATTTCTCTTACTTCTTAGACAGGTTTTTTACAATATGGATATAAAAGTAAAATATAAAAACACATTAAAAAAAAACAAAACACATATAAACACATTGTAAAAAACCTAACCTAGGGTGCCGCCAGCAGCGGGGCAGGGCCCAAGCTGCCGGTGGTCAGGGCTGCAGAGAGAGGAACCGCCGGACTACCCGCGCCGTGTCCAAGATCACCGCCTTCTGCATCTGACCCTTGATCCAACCACCTAACGAGAGTCTCTCAAGGTGCTGGTCGAGACTCTTCGCTATAAGACTAAGTTAGTTTATTTTTATTACATTAGCCTAATAAATAATTATTTATTGTTAAAAAAGAATAACATTAGCTTCTCGCGACCTCTTCTGGGTAAAATTGGCAATATACATATAAATAGTACTTCCATACACTGCGGATGTGGCATAATAAATTCCACTCCCCTCTTATCCCCATAAATGATAAAAACTATCCAAATCACCTCCATCCCAAATTCCATCTAAATGGGTTCAGCGTTATACTTATAGTGTTGTGTTCCTGCCGGTGAGTACCTAAGGTTGTCAGAGCTCAACGAGGGCTCCGTACTCTAGTTGAGGTCTTGAACCTTCTCCCTAGCCTATGGACGCCTGCAACTCCAGAGTTACATGCGCGTTGCCGACCCTAACAAATAACAATATCTACTTTTAGTGTTGTGTTCCACCGGTGAGAAAGGTTGCCAGAGCTCAACGAGGGCACCCATCGGCAGGAACGCAACACTATGAGTAGGGTCTAGTGTAGTGGTCCGCGCCGCAGCCCAAAACACCGGCGGCGGCGCGCTGCCATTTATACTCCGCCGGCGTGAAGATCTAGAGAAATAAACACTTATTGATTTGGATCAAAATATGCGTATCGAAATATTATTTGGAAGTTCGCAATAATAAGCTGCGAGATACTGCGTTGCTCGGCTTGAGAGAGGTGCGCCGTCAATAGATTTTCGTACAACATCGATGGCCTAGGCCAACAAAGTGACCTTGAACGGGCTTCACGCGCCGCACGGGACATTGAAATTTTCATATTTAGCTTGAAATTTTGAGATCAGCGTGACTTTTATGATGACCAGTCTAGTGTTATTTGTTAAGGCCGGCAACGCGCATGTAATACCTCTGGAGTTGCAGGCGTCCAGGCTAGGGAGACTGCTTACCATCAGGCGGACCGATTGCTTGTTTGCCACGGACGTAGTATAAAAAGAAACCTTTTCCTATCTTTTTGTCTCAGTGTCTTCGTCTCGCATAATAGGTATTTGGTAATTTTCGAAATTGGTTTTTATAGAATATTTTTATAAAAATATATCTTACCCACGCCGCCAGATGTAAGAGAGGCAGAAACATAAATTATACAGGAGATCATATACATTCTGCTCCTTGCCAAACATTTTTGGATCCATTTTGGGGAATATGGCAAAATTCTCCGCATAGTTAGTCGTCCTGACCATATCGTCCAGTATTGAGAGGTCGAAATGTTCGTAGCCTGAAATGGCATATTTGGGCTATTTTTTGTTTGTTTATTGGATGGAGTTTCCTATTCTGTTCAACATAAGAGCAATTTCAGTAAATCAATTAACATAAAGATTATAAAAAAGCGGCCAAGTGCGAGTCGGACTCGCGCATGAAGGGTTCCGTACCATTTAAGACGTATTAAAAAAAATCTACTTGCTAGATCTTGTTCAACATTTTACCACTTTGGACACACATTTTACCACTTTGGAAGTGTCTCTCGCGCAAACTATTCAGTTTAGAAAAAAATGATATTAGGAACCTATATATAATTTTTGAAGACCTATCCATAGAAACCCCACACGTATGGGTTTGATGAAAAAAGATTTTTTGAGTTTCAGTTCTAAGTATGGGGAACCCCCAAAATTTATTGTTTATTTTCTATTTTTGTGTGAACATCTTAATGCGGTTCATAGAATACATCCACTTACTAAGTTTGAACAGTATAGCTCTTATAGTTTCGGAAAAAAGTGGCTGTGACATAATCGGACAGACAGACGGATATGACGAATCTATAAGGGTTCCATTTTTTGCCATTTGGCTACGGAACCCTAAAAATGTGGGTTCTGTATTTATTCCGACCAGAATATGGACATCAAACCTACTAATTTTTATCAAAATTTGCATGACACAAATATAAAAATCAATAAAATATGGCCGATTTATATATGTATGTACTTATTTGAATTAATTTGTATGTATGTATGTCACTGTATCTATGGCACATAAACAGGTTAATATAAAACAGACAAGACAAAACAAAAACAACTGTTATGTACAAAGGCGAACTTATATCTAAAAGGGATCTCTTCCAGCTAACCTTTGAGAAAATGCGAAAGGATCAAACACTAACGGGTGAAAGACAAATCAATATTAAGAGTAGCAATATGAGAATTTTGGATACACATAAAAGTAGGACGAGAGCAATTAATAATAATAAAATAAAATAAAAAGTAGAAAACCCGTAGTATATGAATACGCAAAATGTGATTTATGATTAATTATTTTTAAATAATTGTGAATTAAAATGTTATTTATTTCTATAATAGGCCTGGGCCTAATAAGGCCTAGTTTACCCTCTGGGTTGGAAGGTCAGACGGCAGTTGCTTTCGTAAAAACGAATGCCTACGCCAATTTATAGGACCAATTTATACGATGATGATCATCATTCCACGCAGACGAAGTCACGGGCAGGAGTTAGTAACAAGTAATAGTCATATATTTTATAATTTATAAAGCTGACTTATATGCTGTGCTTATAGGCTGTGTACTAATGCCAGGGTCCTATACGATGTTTATTGGTCTGACCATTATCCGTTACTTATTGAATGCGACTTAAATCTCATAGAAACAAAGACGAATCCTAGTAACAATATTGTAGTAAATATGTCCAAAATAATAAATAAATATTATATGACATTATTACAGAAATTGACTAGGTCCCATAGTAAGCTCAATAAGGCTTGTGTTGTGGGTACTTAGATAATGATATATATAATTATAAATACTTAAATACACAGGGAACACCCATGACTCAGAACAATCCCTGCTCATCATCACACAAATAAACGCCCTTTCCAGGATTTGAACCCAGAAGCCCAGAACCATCGGCTTCATAGGCAGGGCTACTATCCACTAGGCCAGACCGATCGCATATAGTGGAAATATTCGCTGTTCTCGAGTGTCTGGAGCTTAAGTTGCATAGTGATGACAGTGAATTTTTTATTTTTTATTTATTTCTAATCTCTATGGCATCGTTTGCAGATTTTTATTTATTTAAACTTAATTGCACGATATAATTAAGTACAAATGGCCGACTTAATGCCTACAGGCATTCTCTACCAGTCAACCATAGGGCAAAACAGAGATTCTCGAATGTTTCTGTTTAATACAAAATTAATTAAGTAAATATTGATGCAAATTGTTAGTGTCAGGCAAGGCGCAGAAACAGGTTAAATTTCTAAACCGTGATCATGTAGTTAGCGCAAAACCTTTTGATTTCGGTTTCGCTCGAAAAACTGTTATTTTTAAACCGGTTTTTATGAGAACAGTGCTTGTCAAATTAACCGGTTTAGAGCAATAAAAACCGGGTTATTCCTGACGGTGTCTATGTTTACGTGGCTAACCAACAGGGCGGCCAGCCGTTTTGTCGCTCGTCGAATAAACCGGTTTTTATAGGTTACAATAAAGTTCTTAACACGTTTGCGTTTTTATAAAAGTTCGGAGGAAAACCGAAATAAACCGGTATTTACCAGTATTTTATAAACCGGCCTTGGTGTCAGCGTAGTGATATTGGTGCCTGACAATACTCAGATCTAAATATTTAGGTTATAATGAACTTTTACTTAAATATGGGCGAACCATGAAAATGCAATACAAAATAAGCTATCAAACAAACAAAGTAATAACACTGAGTTATGTTTCTGATACTATGTGTGGATATCTATCTACGTACCTTTTTTGCCCTCTCGCATATCCGTTATACCAGGCTTCATAGGTCCAATAGGCCCTTTAGGCCCCATAATAGGGCCCGGAGACCCCATAGGCCCCATACCATGGCCCATAGGCTCCATTCCAGGGCCCATAGGCCCCATACTAGGTCCCATAGGCCCCATACTAGGTCCCATAGGCCCCATACTAGGTCCCATAGGTCCCATACCAGGCCCTGCTGGACCCATACCAGGGCCCATAGGGCCTAAACCAGGACCCATAGGCCCCATACCAGGTCCAGCAGGGCCCATAGGGCCTAAACCAGGACCCTTGGCATCATTGTCCTTCATGGAAAAGAAGGCTCCTGGCGAAAGTTTGTGATAGATCTCATCTTCAGAAGGTGTCTTCCCGTTCAACGACGAGCAAAGGATTACTGAAAAACACAATAACAATGCAAGAAATATAATAACAAAACTATTAAATTAAAAAAATCGCTATATGTCAAAAAAACACAGCTTATGCCAAAAAAATCCAGCTTAACCAAATAAAAAAAATAAAAATATATATATATATATATATATATACTTTTTGTATGTTTTATACATAATAAAGTACATGTTCTTGGAAAATTTATGGATTAATATGAATTGGTACATTTTTTTCGTAAAAACTAGTCTATTCAAAGTGTTCCTTGTCACTTTGATATCTGTCAATAAGGACGTCTAGACACCAGTGTTGACCGTAGTTTGCCAGTCCGAATCCTCCCACGACTCACACGATAAGGAATACAATTATGACATACATACCTATTATGAAGAAAAAAACAAGTGTTTGCTTCATTTTTCTTCCTTTCTAGTCAATAAGCATTTCCTCCCATTGGAAACGCTCAAAGCTTTATGATAAAAAAGTATCTGCTTAATTGGAAATCAATTAAAAAACTTAATCAAGTTTTTAACACACCTTAAATTCAAATACGAGTACATTCTGTTTTATAATTATTAATTGTGGCCGTAAAACTAAATTGATTAAGGTACAATGTGTTATAATATTTTTTTTCTATTGGAATTGAGATTGTAAGTAAATGTTTATTTACTAGCAAAGAAAATCGATTGAAATAGAGTTAGACCGAGCTAAGTAAGCAACGGTTTTGATAGCCCAGCCTGTACAAGTGTTAAGTAAAACTCATTTTTTTGATTGTTTCCAAAAATGTATATATATATATATATATATACATATAAACATAATAATATATTTGACGTTTAAAATAACACTTCCACTGTCTGGGCTGTCTAAATGGCTGGCAACTTATCTTTGATTCTAGAGAGGTAAAGTCTAAGAAAAAAAATGTGCTTCTTATTTTGACATCCAAAATAGATGGCGCTGTACTGCGTTGCTGTCACTGAATTGTCGCTACGTCAACTTATGTCAAGTTACCGTAAAATGTATGGAGCTATTCAGCGCCATCGCGTTTACCTGTCAAATCCAAAGCACGAAATTTTCTTAAACAACTAGGTGTATAAACGAGTACTTATAATCAGGAAACCAATAATTTTTTTTGTTATAAAGTGAAGTAGGGGAAGTGCGCCGTGCCGTCTAAGTGCGCCTACCTTGAATATATCGAAAAGTGCTTATATACTACTAATATTACTAGTATTCTACAACACTTAAGACTCTAAGTGTGTTGTAGAATACTAGTGATATTAGTAGTAGGTATATAAGCAGTTTTCGATATATTCAAGGTAGGCGCACTTAGACGGCATGGCGCACTTCCCCTACCACACCTTAACACATTTTGAAAAAAAAAAAAAAAAATGAAAAATATTTATTTTCCTTATAAAGTAAAGGTTTACAATTTGACATAAGTGGTTGGAGCTTCCTTTTAGGTGAATGAACCTGTATCAGGATGCCCCGCTCCTCCATAACATACAGTCTTTTTACTTAGTAGTAGGGAAATATTCCATAAGTACATGAAAGATTTATAGCTATATTTATTATATATATATATATATATATATATATGCTATTTGATTTATGTTCTAGCCTAATTAATATATGAATATATGAGTGAATATACGTAATAATGTATATATATACCTATATATATATATATATATATATATACATTCGTATATTTGTGTGTGTGTGTGTGAGTGGATTAATGTATGTGTTCAGCCTATATATTACGTATAGTTAATAATTCACGTGGTACAATAATGACTCCGTATCATCATAACTTAGTTGTTTCAGCCATTTTGTGAGTTCTATCTTACACTTATACAACAGTAATGGATGGATATGAATTAGCTTATTTATATTATTGTAGATGTATGCCGATTGCGCTTTATATTGCCTTTTGGCAAACATAGATTTATAGCTTGATAAGGGGGCAACACTGTTTTGACGTCGACGAGTTTCAATAGTAGAGTTAAAATCTAGGGTTTTATGTAGCCTGAGCGTTGTATTCAAAACATACAGTTTCCTGATTGTTAATTGGTCACTAATTTCGTATAGTTCTTTTGTAGGAAACCTGTATGGTTTTGAGTACATCACCTTAAGCAGGCAGCGTTGCCCTCTCTCAACCTCCAAAAATTTTGTTTTGGCAGCGCCACCCCAGACAGTAATACAGTAGCTCATGACAGGTTGTGCTAATGTTATATAAAGTTGATTCAGTAGTTCCTTAGTAGTAATATATCTAAAAATCTTGAAAATCCAATTAAGTTTTCTTATTCTATTGTTTACATTTTCGAGTTGCATGTGCCATGACAGGCGTTGATCAAGTAGTACACCTAGATATTTAGTAAATTTAACTTTTTCCAGTTCAATGCATACACAGGGGGAAGGATCATCTTGGTTACACATGTGTATTTTTAGTTTTAAATTAACATTAGGTTGCGAACTGTCATATTTACTAAAACATATATAATTAGTTTTGCTGGCATTAAGCGTAAGAAGGTTATTTCTAAGCCATACTGCCACTCTGCGGAGGCCTGATTCTGCACTTCTAAACACTGACTCCCAGGATTCTCCATCGAACACTATAGCTGTGTCATCAGCATAAGAGCCGATGTGCCCACGTTGTAGTTTGAGATTCGTCAAATCATTGATATAAATAAGAAACAACGTGGGCCCCAGAACGCTTCCCTGGGGGACACCATAAGTTATATCCGTTTCGTTGCTAATGAAGTCTCCTATTTTCACCCTTTGCGTACGCCCCTGCAAGTAGTCATTCAGCAATTTAAGAGGTAAACCCCTTATGCCAATTCGTTCCATTTTTTGCGTAAGAGTGGAAAGAGACACGGTATCAAACGCCTTTTTTAGGTCTAAAAATATAGCGAGACATTTCTTTCCCTTATCAATTTTATCGGTAACTAAAGATGTAAGGGATAGTATAGCATCTTCTGTGGATCTGGACTGCCGAAAACCAAATTGGTTTTCGGAGAGTATGCTAAATTTATTTAAATATGATATTAGACGGTTATTTATTAGTTTTTCTATAACTTTAGATATGGCAGTCAACACGGAGATGGGTCGATAATTGCTTACGTCATCTCTCTCTCCACTCTTATGCACTGGTGTCACAATCGATTGTTTAAGTGGGGCGGGGAATACTCCTCTTTCAAAACAGAGGTTTGCTAGGTGGCTAATTATAGGGGCGACAACAGTACAGGCGTGTTTCAGGAATTTAGTTGGTATGTTATCCCACCCAGGGGCGCTATCGGCTCTGAGACCCATGACAATACAGTGTATTTCCTGGGGGTCAGTGTTCAGGAAAACAAGTGAGGAAGTGGTACAGTCGGGCAGGTTTTTTTCTGCATGAACATTTAGGTATCGATTATTTGAAGTACTTAGGATTTCTTCGGCCAGTGTTTTGCCAATGCCAGCAAAATAATTATTTACATAGTTAACAGAGGATGTTGGAGATGATTTAGTGTTTAGTAGATCAGTATTTTTTGTTTTATCAGATTTGTAATTAGTTATCCTTTTTATTGTCTGCCAGAGCATTTTAGAGTTTTTAGATGATTTAGCCAGTTGTTCTTTTTCGTATTTGCGCCTGATTTTTTTTATTAGATCATTACAAAAATTGCGGTATCGTTTGTAGGTGATTTTGAGAACTTCATTATGAGGTTCCCGTCGCGATTTGAGTTGTAGTTTGTTACGGTTCCTGATGCAGCGCAACAAACCAGGGGTCATCCAGGGTTTTATTATTCGTTGACTTCTGGGTATAGGTCTAGTATTTTTACTTTCATCAAGAGATTGTCTAATCTTGTTTATAAGTTGAATTGTGACAAGATATGGGTCATTGGATAAGAGAAGAATGTCGATGTTTTTTTCCAGAAGCTTTTTTAGTGCACTGTCATAATTAATGGTTACTTTTTTACGAGGAGTTCGTTCATTAGGTTTATTGTACGTTAGCGTTAAGTGAAGTGTTAAATGGTCGGTGACAGAAGTGTTAAGAATAGTGACATATGCAGTGGATTTTTGGGATTGTATTTTCAGCATAAAGTGGTCCAGGCAACTGCCTTGTCTGGTAGGTAAAGTGTGCCCAGGTAGGATACCATGGGATGACAGCATATTTAGATAGCTAGATCTGTTAGATATTTCATAATTTGACTCGTGCTGTTTAGGAATGAGGTTAATATTTATGTCCCCCGTGATAATAATGTTGCTAAATGTTGTCAGTTTTTCAAGATGATTACTCAATGAGTTGATAAAGTCCATTGCGTTACAGTTTGAGGGACTTCGATATATACCTAGTATGACAATATTTTTAAGTTTTATCTGTATGCATGTAGCTTGTTCTATTTTGATCTCTATAGCTTGAGCGTTAAGTTGAGTTTTCACATAGGCCACCACTCCATCACATTGATTTACGTTATTGACTGTGGATATAGTAGAGTAAGAATCGATTTGGGGAATTGGTTTATATTGGTTTAGGTGACATTCCGAGAGTATAATAATGTCGACCGTATGATTAAGTTCAGATAGGTTCAACATGAGGTCATCTAGGTTCCTATACACACTCCTAATATTTTGTGAGCAGATCGCTAAATTGGAATTTTCATATGGTACGTGTTTATGTAAGTCCTGGATGTCACACTGCATAGAAACCGCAACTTCCACTTCGTCTATTTCATTTAAAATATTTGTGTTGCAAGTCATATTTTGATTGGACTAGAGTTATAAGTCACCATAATAAATGTCAATAATAATAATAGGCTACTTTTATGGCATGAACCAGTCGGTTGAAAGAACAGCATGGCTTTGCTGAGGTGTATGTATGTGCTTGTTTTATTTGAGTTTATCATAAGTGTGTGTGTGTTTATTTGATTAGTGTAAAAGTGAGTGAGTGAGCTGGTAGTAACAGCAGTTATATTATAATAGGGGAAGTTAACTAAACTTAATCTAAGTTTTACCGCTTTTATATAAAAGGAATTATTTTTCTTTTTTTCTCTGGCGGAGTAGAACAAACATTTTGAAAACATAATTACATGTGAAACATAACATAGTCATTTTTGATTTGATAAAGAGGTGATTTGAGCCTCACTTGTTACATGTACGATGTTCGCGTTGTCATCCTTTTTTAGGTAAATGTTGCCGTACGCCGTCCAGCAGTACTTGTACTGTTGTTGCCGTTTGAGCTCCCGGGCTAAGAAGTACAGCCGGGCCGCCCTAGGCGTCAGCTGCTCCGAAACGAACACGGGGGTCTCTTCTGAGCTACGCAGGCCTAGGTGTTTGGCACGAAGTTTTTCTTTATATTTGGCGTTGAAAAGTTTACATGATTTCAGGACATCATTTTTTAAGATAATAGAGGAGGTTTCAACTATAATGGCGGTTGCTTGAGGGCCACCAGGCTTAGCACGGACCCTATAAACGTCTTTGATATCGGACTTTGTTAAGGGGCAGTCAATTGTTTTTGACAAGTTCATGACAATGTTGATGAGTTCGAGTTTTGTCTCATTTTACCTTAATCAATTTCGTTTTATGACCAAAAATAATAATTATAAAACCCAATGTATTTTAATTAAAGGTGTTATAAAAATGTGATTAAGTTTTTTAATTGATTTCCAATTCACTACTTTGTTATCAAAAAGCAGTGAGCTGTTCTAATGGGAAGAAATATTTGTTAATCGGAAAAGAAGAAAAATGAAGCGAACAATTGTCCTTTTCTTTTTAATATGTATGTCACATTTGTATTTACTATACTTTTGATTTAATTTTATATAAGGAACCATTCATTTATTACGTAAGCCGATTTAGACGGGGGAGGGGGGGGGGGGGTTCAAACATGTCTTATTTTTTCTTACAAGCGAATGGGAGGGAGTTTTCATAATTCTTATGTAAGATCACAAAGATGCGAAAATTCTCAAATTTTTATGAAATTATGACGTTTCAAATAAATAAATAATAAATATTATAGGACATGGTTACATAAATTGACTAAGTCCCACAGTAAGCTCAATAAGGCTTGTGTTGAGGGTACTTAGACAACGATATATATAATATATAAATATTTATAAATACTTAAATACATAGAACACACCCATGACTCAGGAACAAATATCCATGCTCATCACACGAATAAATGCCCTTACCAGGATTTGAACCCGGGACCATCGGCTTCATAGGCAGGGTCACTACACTCACTACCCACTAGGGCAGACCGGTTGTCAGACGTTTAAAATAACACTTCCACACTCTATGCCATCAAACACGGTGCAGATCATATATGTCAATGGTTGGTCACATCATGCATCAGCCGGGCCCCGGCCGTTCGTGCGCGAGTCATTCTTTATTTGAACAAATTCGGCTGTACGGATTGTTAACTTGTTTGCAAACAAATTTTAATATATTTTTTAATATTTACAAAAAAAAACAATACACGCCTTACAAGCAAGCAAGCTTACGTTACGAACAAAAAGAAAATAAAATGCAAATTGTTAAAAAATTTAATAAAACAAGGATAAAAACTAAGACAAAACTACTTACAAATACTTTTGGGCTACTTGTCCCTCCCTATACTTACATCGACCCTATATTTTATATAAGCGGGTAGTCAAGACGCTCGGCCATACACCTCAGCATGCTGTTGCACCTGTCGCGCATACGTTTCAGCAGTGAGGCTATTCTTTTTCGCCTACCGCCAAAAAAGTCATCCGTCCTCGCTTCGGCAACCATGCCAGATGCACTGCAGTGCTTCAGCAGCCTCAATAACATGCTGAGGACGTTGTGGTATTGTACACGTATTGTATTGTAGGCCCTTTGTGAAATTTCACCCACAGGCTGCACCTCAAATGTTTGACAATGACTAAAACTGTGATTTTTATCAGTACATATATTTTATTTTCTAATAAATTTGTATAAAACAACTACGTACAAGATACTTATAAAATAAGGCAACTAAAACTAAACCTAAATAAAAAATAAAACTGTGATTGTGTTGTGTACAAGACAAGAATATTGTGAATCGGATCCTGGACGGAGCTGGCAAGAAAAAGTAAGCAATTTTCATTTTACTTCTTGATTGTCGCTTACATATTTCTTTCATTTTTCTTATTTCTTATAAAGTCTATGTGGTGTGATGAATCGTATCCGTTGGAAAGCCAGGGCACAAACAGCTTACTTTTTCTTCATGTTCTAAGCAAATCCTGTTGCGTTTACCTTTTTACCCACGACGGAACGGAGACGGTATATGCGTTTGGGGTGAGAGGATGTTTGTGCAAACCAATGTTGCCACTTTTCTCAAAAACTAGTAGTTTGTTTAACCTTTTGGACGCCAAGAACACCTAAGGTCGTCGTTAGTCGTGTCCAAGGACAATAGGGTTGTTTCCATCTACAAATCTTAGGGCAGAATTGTATCCTAATAAATTCTTTTGGAATATAAGAACATGTTAAAGTATTTTTAGGGGACCTGTAATGACCATATTTTTGTAAATATTGAATTTAAAATATCTTTTGGCACACGTCACGTGACCAAACTCGAAACGTGATTGAAGATTCTGATGACGTCACAACTCTCGGATTGACACTGTTGATAGTTAGGCGATAAACAACAAATGACAAATGTCAGTTGACAGTTCGTATCTTCTACGTGCGTATGTAGTTATGTGTCAAACCGTAAACTGTGACGTCACACAATTTTCAAAGAGCGTTTTGGGCGCGAAAGCATTTGTCAAAATATATTTTGTTAATTTAACATATTTAAAGCAGTTTTTAGTATAAAAGTTGAATTTTAGGGCAACTTTTAGTTAATATAGAACGTAATACGAGCGTTTCATAAAATTGGAAACAACCCTATTATAGGTGTTATGGCGGACGCTGTCAAAGTAACCTTCACACTTTCGAGTAATACATTAGCTCCCTTGCGCCCGGGACCGTGGCGTTTGAGTGATGCTTGTGTTTATGGCATAAAGCGTTCAAAGGGTTAAGTACCTACATTCAAGATCATAAATATGTATAATTCAGGTCAAAGTGTATAAATAAAATGAGTGACCGAGTGGCTGTACCTAACCTAACAGGTGTTATCGTAAGATCAAAAATTTTGCAACACAACTATTCTTTTAAAGTAGGTACATAGACAACAACAACATATGTAGTTTATAATCCTTTTCTACATACAGCTATGTAAATGCAAAATTTAGCAATATTTGATTAAGATTTTTTTTTATAATTTGCTCACACAATTTAGCAACTTTTCACGTGTTAGTCAAAACAAGATAAGTTAGCAGCGATGTTGATAGCCGAGACAGCGCCAGTGTTATTTTAAACGTCAAACGTCTGAGATATTGTGACGTTTACTAAACAATTACACAGGCTGGGCCAGTGTTGGCCGAATGTTAATTGGAATTAACCATTAACCATTATAAATTGAACCGTAACGGACGGTTACAATTTACGGTTCAATTTATAATGGTTAGTGGCCAATAAATTTTAATTGCATTAACGTTTCGGCCAACACTGGGCTATCAAAATCGCTGCCAACTTAGCTTGGTCTGACTCTAGACTACACTTTGGCTATAAGTATTATAAGATGCTCTGGCTTACTCTGTGGATTATGTTAGTCGCCACATGACATTATTTATTACACTTTAAGAGGGAAGAATATTTTTTTTAATCTAACGAAATAACGGTACTTTTACAAGATTTTATTTACTTTCACCTGACCGTTGTCTGTTTGTAATCAAATCTTGCAAGTTAAATTTGACCCACTTCCCGGTTTCTGATTGAGCTGAATATTTGCATACATATGTAAGTCGGGTGACAATGCAATATTATGGTACCATCGAGCTGATCTGAGGTGGACATAGGAACTCTGTGATAAAACAACGCAACCTAATTGTGTTTGGGGTTTTTAGAATTTGCTCGATGAGTATTAGTTGCCTGTGGAAAGAAAAGTACAGTCAGCGATAAAAGCTTGTACCAAAAATGAAATTTTTGCCATAAACTTATTTCTATGAAACTCCATTTCGGAAAAAAATGTTTTCCACTAAATCTTGACAAATCACTTTGATTTTGATGTCGATCGCTTTCGAAAAAAAAAAAGGAAAATCTATAAACCTAGTTTTTCATTGTGTCATTAACATACTAAAAATCATGGAGAACGGAACATTTAGATCTCATTTGAATATTTAGAAGTGAAAAAACGTTTTCTCTTTTTGTATGACGACCACGTGCTGATACTTCCCTCTTAAGTTCTATGCCTAGAAATTGATTACCATTTCAGACACGGTGTTGCCGAACTTATTATTTGACGAGGAGCCAGCCGTGCGGTACATGATATCGGCCACGAAGGACGTGCTGCTGCACACGCAGCTAGAGCTGTGGAAATTGACCTTGCAGAGGCAGATGCTGCGTGGCAACGCACCCTATGAGATCGGCTTCCTTGTCAGGACCAGCGAGGTAATAGGTTAGATTAGATATATTTTTTTCTAATTGGAAATTAGACGTTATTTCTATTTCTACTTAAAAATAATCACAAAAAGATCGTCAGTTGTATAGCAAATAATAATATGAATACTGTTGGACACACCGAGGGGGGCTGGACGAGCGTTGTGGAGCGTGAATGCGAGTCTATCAAATGGGGGCAGTCACCATCGGCCCCGATGACGTAAGTTGTGACATCCGCACGGCCCATGACTGAAAAAGTCCTGGACCGGATGGATTGCACAACTTCTGGTTAAAATGGTTCCGATGCTGGCACTCGTGCTTGGCAGCACAATTTCTATAAGTCCACGAGCTTGGTTCTCTCCCATCTTCCTTAACAACTGGTGTTACCTTTCTGCTCTATAAGTTCGGTAGTACCATGGAAGCGAAGAACTACAGATCCATCACGTGCTTGCCTATACTCTACAAGCTCTTTACATCCATTTTGAGAGCAAAAATCAACGTGCACATTGTCGTAAACAATATTTTGGCCTCCGCTCAAAATGGATGTAGGGCTGGGTCCCGTGGTACTAAAGAGCTCATACACATGACCATCTGCCAACAAATGCGGCGGAACAAGGGGACCCTCTCAGCCGCTTAAATTGACTACAAGAAGGCCTATGATTCGGTGCCTCATTCATGGCTAGAGAAGGTCTTAGAGCTCTATAAAGTTGATACAGCTTTAAGAGCCTTCTCAAGCGCGTGTAAGAGGCAGTGGACCACAGTCCTTCGTCAACCAGGAGGTGGCGATGACCACCCTGGCCCGCAGGATTTTATAAGGATTGAGTAGATAGTGGATAGTGATAGTCTGAGTTCCGTGTGGTTCTGCCTAGCTCTAAATCACCTCAGCACTCTACTAGAGGATTTGGGACTAGGTTGCCGGCTTCAGAGAGAGGGTGAAGTCATCTCTGTACATGGATGACCTTGACCTTAAATTATTAAACAGGTTATACATACAACGTAATAGGTAGCTTATGTTAAATCAATTATTTATTGTCTAGAAATGGGACATAATTCAAAAAGTAACTTGAATGACAATATATATATATGTTAGAAACCATTTTCTTAAACCTACCTGGGGATACTATTCTAATATGATTACATTCGTAGTAATAGCGGTAAGAATATTGTTACTCGAGTCTTTTATTCATTCCACCCTGCGGCTGTCGTGAATATATTTCACTTACCCCCCCTCGTTGCACAATGTTATATTTTTATTGTGGAATATTGTTGTTTTTTTTTTAACATTTGTGTTTGTGTAAGCCATAGAGAAATAAGAAGTAATAGAGTGCTCACTCCATACATCAATTTGGTACCATAATGATTATTATATTCGCAGTCGACCTCTAGCATCGAGTAGCGGAACTCTCAGTACTGCTACTCGACAATAGATATCGCGGCAAACAAAAAGTCTAATGCTCAACGATTTTCAGCTAATATTATAATTAGAGTAAGCGTAGGAGTTGAAAATAGAGTTCCGGTTACTCTGGTTATAATATTAACGGAAAATCGTTAAGCATTAGACTTTTTGTTAACACGTTAACACGTTCAATGCGGTAAGGGGTCGAATTACCCCATGCAAAATAAGGCTAAATTCTTGTAGTTTTGTTTTTAATGACATTTTGTAATAAGAAAACATTCCTAATTTTTTTATTATGTTCAGGTACTTAGATACGACTATTTCCTATTCTTTCTTTCAGGAGCGCTACCGAAAGATGGTAGACTTATACAACGCAAGTATGTTGATGGGCAAGGCCATTCGCACTAGGGATCACATTCTGCATCTGCAGAAGATCGAGAAACTTCACTGGGATATCTTGCATCTCACCAACATGCTGCATGAGGTGGAGAAGAAATATAAGATCCGACGTAAGTAACTTCAAAGATAGATAGGTAGACTTAGTAAGACTTGGACAAGCCCATTCGCACTAGGGACCACGCCCTGCATCTGCAGGAGATCGAGAAACTTCACTGGGATATCTTGCAAATAGAGAGCCGGCCGGAGCGTGTTGGGGTGCTCTCAAAAAGTTCAGATTTTAGGGGATGGATGCGTGTGGAGCCCTGCCTCTTTAGTGCCTGCTGCCAAGATTCTAGCTCTTTCCGCAGCGCCGCGCTGGTCGAGAAGGGTGGCTAAAGCCAATTTGCATACTGGGTCGTCCCCATTTCTTTGTGAGTCTGGATGTTCAGGGATGTCTTCCAGAGAGCTCATACTTTGTTCAAAGAATTTTCCGTGTGAGACCCAACGAACTATGTACTGACGACAAAAAATCTGACAAAGATACACCGGACATCCTACGGATGCCTAAACCAACGTGCCTGATGGGAAGGGATTTTACAAATCGTTTTCCAAAAAAAAAAATGTCCGTCAAAAAGTTTTGGTTTGCTTTAGATATTTTGTTGTGTGATGTTAATAACAAAACTTCCGTGAGATAGACATATTAAATATATTAAAACGGGTCACTCACTAATTATAAGTCGACAACGCTCGATATGTTTCACTCCGCGCCGAGGAGTTTTGTTAGGAGCTTACGCTGACGGACCGGCGCAGGCGACGATGGAGGACGGAGTGAAACATGTTGAGCGTTTTCGACTTAAAATGCGTGAGTGACACCGTTTTAATATATTTTGTAGTGCAATTAGTTTTTAGGTTAGTTATTTTAGTTAGTTAGTTTAGAATTTATCTTAAACTTAAGGAGAAAATCTACAGGACGATCGTGAGACCTGTTGTAATGTATGGATCAGAATGCTGGGCGACGAAAGTGACGGATGAAAGAAGAGTGCACGCAGCGGAAATGAGAATGTTGAGATGGATGTGTGGAGTGACGAGAAAGGATCGGATTAAGAATGAGTATATAAGGGGAAGTTTGAAAGTAGCACCGGTAGCGGAGAAGATAAGGAGTGGTAGGTTAGCGTGGTATGGGCATTTAATGAGGAGGGATGAATGCCATATAGGAAAAAGAATGTTAGGAATGAATGTTGATGGACGGAGAGCGGATGGTAGACCCAAAAAACGATGGATGGATTGTGTGAAAGAGGATATGAGAAAGAAAGGAGTGAGTGCTGAGGTGACGAAAGATAGAGGAGAATGGAAGAGAAGAACATATTGTGCCGACCCCACATAACGTGGCATAAGGGCAGGAGGAAGAAGAAGAAGAGTTTAGAATTTATCTGCTGAAAATTATATGAGTAATAAAGTTTGTTTTTGTTTTTTCAGCCCAAGTATTGGACAAACGAGAGTTCTACCCGTTCGGCATCACACCGACTACAACTAACACTACGACTACGACGACCACGACTGCACCCACCACTACCGACCTAAACTACGAGTACTACTAGTACTACTAACTATTAAAAGACACTTACCTTAAGAAAGTTCAATAGTAATTATACGAGCTTGTTCTTCCGAGAGATTATTATAACTTGTAGTAGTGTTCTGGTACGGCCGTTGTCACAATATTTAGAGAATCCGTTAAAAACGAATTTATGTAGGCGCCTTCGTAAATTATACTTCACTTGTTCTTCCGAGAGATTATTATAACTTGTAGATGTTCAGAGTGTTAAATAAAATAAATGATACAAGAAATCAAATTTTGATTTATTTATAATCTATGCCAATTCAGAAAAATCATTTATATTCACTCGATCAGAGATAAAATTGATCTAGCAAAACTTTCCTCAACCTGAGTATCGTCAATGACAGGCCTGTTGTAAAACATTCCAAATACTTTAGATGAGCCGCTCCATCTCTCTCAATTTCCTCAATGGACATGGGAACTCAATTTTCAACTCCTACTCTTACTCTGGTTATAACATTAGCTGAAAATAGTTGAGCATTACACTTTTGTTTGCTACCACAACTATTGTCGTGAAGCAGTACTGAGAGTTCCGCTACTTGACGCTAGATGTAGACTACGAAAATAATAGTATTTTTGGTAACAAAACTGTTGTATAGAGTGTGCACTCTTGGTCTTCTGAATTCTCTTTGGTCATACCGCCAACCTTAGAGAGCAGTCAATGCAGGTTCACTGTATCATTGGCAGCCGTTTAGTCCACGAAGACTATACGCCCGTTACCAAGCCGAGCTCGAAACCGTCTTCTATGTGCTGTGTGAGGTTCAGTGTTTGGTTGGTGCAGTCATTCCCGGCCGGAAACCAGCATGCCCTGGGATTAGGAGCGGATTAATGACAGTAACAAGGCGATTTAGAAGCAGACATTCAAACAACTTATAGGTGTGGCATAGCAGGGAAATGGGTCGGTAACTTTTTGCCTCCGATGGATCCTTTCCGGGCTTGAGAAGAGCTGTGACTTGCGCTATGCCTTTGGTACCTTGAGCGTCGACAAGCAGTTATTACTCAACTCGTGTCGATTTAAAACACTCCCTCCGGTCGTGTTTTAATTTATTATCACCAGTCGTTGCGAATTTCCTATTTTCTGCACTTGTATCGTAATAGTATATTGTGATACAAGTGTGCTAAGTCGGTCATTACACACGAGGCGATATTGTGCGCGCGAGCTTCAAGCGTGCTTAATGACCATAGCACATGCGTTTCATACGACGTTTTTAAACACACTTAATTGCGAGAAAAAAAGAAACTTTCATATTAATCAAATTTTAATTGTTAAATCGATTAGTATGCAGCCTAGCATCTGTAATACTGCCTGCCGCCCCTCGCCCTGCCGCTGGCCCCGCCAGTCCACGTTGTAAAATCTACTCACCAATTTAAAAAGGCTCCGTTTCCATACATATTATTAGCAATCAGTAACCTTTTTAACTCAGTCGGATAATATAATGAAAAAGCACGAGTGTTATAATATACTGAAAAACCACGCGTGTTTAATATCTAGGATTATGAGCCAAAAATCGGTGGAATAAAATAGCCGTTTTGAGCAAGTGTGTTGAAAATAACTATTGTGTATATTTCAACGTATTGATTTTTATAAATAAGCATAACATTACTTTGAGATCTGTTTATTATGTATTTTGCCAGGTGTTGCGTTCCACTGTTTGGGACTGGACTCAGATATCCAGAAGATCTTAGCCGAGCTGAGCTGGACCACCAAGCCCATGTTCCTGGATTACATCACCCTTGTCAAACCTGAGAGCTTAAACAGCAGGTATGATCAATCAATAATATGGTGGAATTAAACAGCGTCCATAAGATTGCGACACTTACGCAAATGACTAGTAAATCCATGCGAGAGCGGCAGCCGTGACGGCATAGCTGGCAGGAGAATGTCATGCTCGGTGATGGTGGGAGACGCCGCTGATGTCTCAATTCACTCCTAGTGTGAAGAAGGGACCCGGGTACGTCCTTAAACTACGTCCATAAGAGAGGTATGGGCATTGTGAATGTCATCTCGCTTTGTGTGGTAGGGCACAGCCAGTGGATGTCATTCCAGATCTAGAGCAGAGCCCAACTGGGGAAGTACCTCCACCTTACAGAAAACAGCAGCCAAATAACACTAGACCCTACCCATAATGTTGTGTTCCTGCCGGTGAGTAAGGTTGCCAGAGTTCAACGAGGGGGGGAGGGGGTTAGGGTCGACAACGCGCATGTAACTCTTCTGGAGTTGCAGGCGTACATAGGCTACGGAGACTGCTTACCATCAGGCGGGCCGTATGCTTGTTTGCCACCGACGTAGTATAAAAAAAAAAGAAGGTTAAACCATGCTTCATCGTGTCACTCCCTCATCCAGGGTTTTCTCCAGTGGTTGCGATCTTCAGCCTCCTTTTCCCAGTCGGTGGGATTGATACGGAAGGACGACATGTCTCGCTTTGCACTATTTTTAAAACGGAGCATGGTATGATGATCCATGGTAAAAATGGTGATTTAGAAATCAACGAGAACGCGCTTCTGAGTCGCTTCCTATGGAGGATTTAACAACTGGAGGCGTCTGTAATTTTCTGTAAAAAACTGATTTTTGCGGGGGAGGGCCATGTCAAATGTATGGCTATTGTACGTTTGACATTTTCGATTTTTTGATTATTGTAAAAATTAGGATCATAAAACAGATTTCATACAAATTTTTAAATCTAATCTTCGAGCAACACCGGCTTCCAACACGTGTAAGGGCTGCGGTTAATATACAACAAATTGTGTCAAAATATTTTCAATATTGTAAATATCCAGAAGGGAAACTGAGGACTACGTTTGTAAAAAAAAGCGGCCAAGTGCGAGTCGGACTCGCCCATGAAGGGTACCGTACCATTTATGACGTATTAAAAAAACTACTTACTAGATCTGGTTCAAACCAATTTTCGTTGGAAGTTTGCATGGTAATGTATATCATATATTTTTTTAGATTTTTCATTCCGTTATTTTAGAAGTTACAGGGGGGGGACACACTTTTTTTCACTTTGGAAGTGTCTCTCGCGCAAACTATTCAGTTTAGAAAAAAATGATATTAGAAACCTAAATATCATTTTTGAAGACCTATCCTTAGATACACCACACGTATGGGTTTGATGAAAAAATTTTTTTTTTAATTTTTATGACGTATTAAAAAAAAACTACTTACTAGATCTCGTTCGAACCAATTTTCGGTGGAAGTTTGCATTGCAATGTATATCATATATTTTTTTTAGATTTTTCATTCTGTTCATTTAGAAGTTACGGGGGGGGGGACACACTTTTTACCACTTTGGAAGTGTCTCTCGCGCAAACTATTCAGTTTAGAAAAAAATGATATTAGAAACCTCAATATATATCGTTGTCTAAGTACCCTCAACACAAGCCTTATTGGGCTTACTGTGGGACTTAGTCAATTGTGTAATAATGTCCTATAATATTTATTTATTTATTTATTTATAATATCATTTTTAAAGACCTATCCATAGATATCCCAGACGTATGGGTTTGATGAAAAAATATTTTTTGAGTTTCAGTTCTAAGTATGGGGAACCCCCAAAATTTATTGTTTTTTTTCTATTTTTGTGTAAACATCATAATGCAGTTCATAGAATACATCTACTTACCAAGTTTGAACAGTATAGCTTTTATAGTTTCGGAAAAAAGTGGCTGTGACAGAATCGGACAGACAGACGGACATGACGAATCTATAAGGGTTCCGTTTTTTGCCATTTGGCTACGGAACCCTAAAAAAGGCGATATCGCACCGGTCCTCTACTTTCGTGTTATGCTAGTTCTGCTGTAAAGGGTTTTAATAAAGGAATTTGTTTTAGTTTAAGATCATCGCTTCAACAACTGTGGGGCGTAAGAAAGGCGAGGTCTATTCCCGAGGTATCGAGAAGGCTCGAAAGGAATGGTTCTCTAACCCTGGAAGAACTCTTGAGGTACGTCAATGTTTTTGGACCCGGGTACGTCCTTAAACTACGTCCAAAAGAGAGGTATGGGCATTGTGAATGTCATCTGGCTTTGTGTGGTAGGGCACAGCCAGTGGATGTCATTCCAGATCTAGAGCAGAGCCCAACTGGGGAAGTACCTCCACCTTACAGAAAACAGCAGCCAAATAACACTAGACCCTACTCATAGTGTTGTGTTCCTGCCGGTGAGTAAGGTTGCCAGAGCTCATCGAGGGGGGGCGGGTTTAGGGTCGGCAACGCGCATGTAACTCCTCTGGAGTTGCAGGCGTACATAGGCTACGGAGACTGCTTACCATCAGGCGGGCCGTATGCTTGTTTGCCACCGACGTAGTATAAAAAATGTTTAGTTTCCATACAATATACAACACACAACTCTTTATTGTACAACATACAATTTAGTTATAGTATAGTAGCGTAGATTATCTTTATTATTTACAATCAAATTGCAAAGTCGCATTTTGTTCTCTAGAGTGACAAAGTAGTGGAATGCAAATTTGAGTCATTGCTTAAGTTAAGTAATTGGTAGAACCAACTATTCAGTGATTAATTTCGTTTTATTTTTCGTGTATAGATAGTATTGACCTAGTACTCTAATAACCATCAAATTGCTTAATTTAACAACCTGCTTTCTAAATACTGCCAGCTGTGAGTCGAAAATGTCAATTTCTCTACTTTTGAATAACAAATCATTGTATTCACGACACATTCTGACGATTGGATTGTAAAAAGAAGGATTATTTCTATAGACCTGAAGGGCGAAAGTCTTAGAAGCATGGGACACATTTCGTCTGAAATTTTGTTCTCTAGGCGAACAGCTACGCCCCCTGCCCCACCTTGGCGACGTCCATGGCTCGTATTAACCTTGTAATCAAAGCGGTATTGAACCTTTAAGTCTAAAAAGACACTTTTCATCCTTGTGTGTGTTGTACAATGGGCTGTGCTCTAAAGAATTGTTTGACATGATGCCAACGGCCGCTGTCTATCACTGCACGGCTTGCCGTCGGCAGGGTATTCATCCTCACACCCTAGAACCTAAATGGTTGCGTACTATGCGCTTTAAAAGGAATTTCCTCCCGCGAATTGGCTCCCTGCCGAGGTTTTCCCGAGGATCTACAGTATGGGGTTCTTCAAAAAAGGAGTATACAGGTTTTTAAAGGGTCGACAACGCGCATGTAATACGGTGACTGCTTCCCACAGGCGGGCCGTATGCTTGTTTGCACCGACGTGGTAAAAAAAGTAATTATATTCGTTTGCCTCTCGCATTTGAAACCTTTTTTTGCTCAGTTCTCAATATAACCCCGAAGAGCAAACATCAATTTTGCTCATCGTTTCAGTTCCTCCACAAAACAGCATCACATCCGCAAAGCGCGCTCCCTCGCTAGCACTCTACTCAGCACCCGCGATTTCAACGAGTCTCTCTTCGGCATCAGCAAGGACGATGATGACGTCATGAAAATGAAGCTGTTCCGGCTCATGTATGAGTCGGTGAAGGATAGCGACTTGAAGATCAAGAGGGCGGAGCTTGTGAAGGCGGATTACGAGAACTCCACGGGCTTTGATTTAGGGTACTTATAATTTTTTCTAAGTGAACAAGCGCACTCTTTTGGGCAGAGTGAGCAAAATTTTATTTTGATCATTGCCCGCAGTGAGGAAAGTAATAGTTTTTTGCCCTATGTAATCGTTTTACTTCAAATTAAGATTGAACAATGATTTAATATCTTTGTAAGCATATCCCCACCACTGCCACCACGTTAAATGTTTATTAGAGATAGTCCAAAATTATTTGCACCTCGGGAGTCTCAAGTCCTTCGCTAAGCTCAAGATTCTTAATACCGAACATTAAACTTTATTATATAGTGATATGTAAATAATTATTTTTTATAAGAATCGTTTCATTCTGTCAGACAATCTATAGAATATTACAATCGGTCACCATTCGCAGAAAACTCGTTTTGCTCATTGCTAAAATATATTAAATAAGTGTTTTGTCGCCAGATACGTGTTTGGCGACGCGGCAGATAAGATGAATGTGATGATAGACATATCGATGACACTGAAAAGAATGTACGACGTTTGGAGACCAGTGGAGCATGTTAATGCTTACGAGCAGATCGCCAATCTGGCTATAGAGGTCAGTGAGATACAGAGAGAGGCAAAATAGTACATTTCGATGCTAGTGCGGAGAATGACATTTCCGCACGTGTGTGTTGCGACAAAATAAGAAAAACAACAAGTATTTTTTTATGCATGTTCTATAAGACAGGAACAATAGTAAATATAAAATATTATACTATTATTACATAAGTATCGTTATTTACGATTATTTGTGTATCGTATATTTAAATTGTATAAAAACAATATCGAACTTAAAACATTCTTGCAGTAAGAAAAAACGCCTCTGCTTTAACAGACGTTTCGGCAGCTATTCCGTTCCATTCAGACAACTTATTAAGAACGGTTTTTCAATATTCAATATTAAAAAATAAACATGTTATAATGATGAAGAGGTAAGTAATAAAATATGAAATATGCTTATATTTATTATTTTTACAGTATGTTTTTATGTTGATTACGACTTTTAAAGGAAACTAACATTAACACTCACAAAGTAGTCATGAATTGGAACAAGTGGAAATGTAAAAAGCACTAGTTTGCGAAATCCAACTTTCCGCACGCTAAACAGCTACGTAAAGTAGCACTTTTTGAGCAACTTTATTTAAAAAAACGTTTTTCTACTTGTCGACTGTAATGGTTGAATTAAGATTTCGTATACCAGACTTAAATCGATCGGGATATAAACCATGATTACATTTTGTATTGTTTTTGAGCTCCCGATATTTCGATTCGATTCGATTTAAGTCTAGTTAAACTAACCGTGAATCATTCAAAACTGTTATTTCGTATACCTAACTATAATTGCGTACTTTTTGTATGGGCTCTTGGGCTCCCACTAAGCTTTAAGATTCATTTCGATACGCTGCAGTTAACTGAAAAAAAAAACCGGCCAAGAGCATGTCGGGCCACGCTCAGTGTTGGGTTCCGTAGTTACTATTCCGTTACAATAAGCTAAACTGGAGCTTAAAGTATAGTAAATTGTTAACCAAGGGATGAAACGGTACCTTTCACGCGAGTTAAACAAATAGGCAAATTTGCATAATCAGTACCTAATTAGGTAAAGTAAGTCTTTTTACTATGAAGGGGGAACTTTTTGCGATAACTCAAAAACAGCTAAACTGATCATGTCCGCTATAGTTTTCATTTAATGTCTTTCTTAAGCTCTACTTCCACGATTTTTTTCATATTTTTTGGACCTATGGTTCAAAAGATAGAGGGGGGGGACACATTTTTTTTTTCTTTCAGAGCGATTATCTCCGAATATATTCACTTTATCAAAAAATGTTTGTTGAAGACCCCTATTAGTTTTGAAAGACCTTTCCAACGATACCCCACACTGTAGCGTTGAAGCAAAAAAAAAAACACCCCCCCTTTACGTGTAGGGGAGGTACCCTCAAAAAAATTATTTTTTTTAGATTTTATTGTACGAATTTGTCATCTTTATTGATTTATATATCCACGCCGAATTTCAGCTTTCTAGCACTAACGGCCACGGAGCAAAACCTCGGACAGACAGACAGACAGACAGACAGACAGACAGACGGACATGGCGAAACTATAAGGGTTCCTAGTTGACTACGGAACCCTAAAAAAGACCAATCACGTGCCGCCGCGCTACCATAGAAAAGACTAAACGAGCGTTGGGTCACTCACGGTATTTAGGTTTTATAGTGAAAAAGAAGTATTATTTTAGACTACTCGTAGAAAAGTATAGTATTCAATAGTTATATAATCAAGCTCTCTATTATATCACGATTGTATAATAGTTATTTACGATACAAGTGCAGAAAGTAGGAAATTCGCAACGAGTGGTGATAAATTAAAACACGACCGAAGGGAGTGTTTTAAATCGACAAGAGTTGTGAATTACCTATTCGCATGTGTGTCGTACAACGTTTTACAATACGTATGGCTCCTTAAAGTTTCGACATATGCACGGAAAGTGCTCATTTCCGCACGTGTGCGGGAAAGTAACACCATATGTACAGTAACAGATCCGTGGTAGCCTCGAAGGGAGAGACGTCGCCGATAAGCTGCAAGAAAGTCGGCTGAGGTGGTTTGGGCATGTCAAAAGAAGGCCGCTTGAATACGTAGGCAACTTGCGGGGCCCCGGAATTCGCAAATTGCGGGGTTTTTTCTCTTTTACCCTCACTAAGACGTAATCAGAGTGACAGAGAAAAATGCCCGCAATTGACGAACTTGGATTTTCGCGGTTATAGCCAAGAGCCCTTAGCTTTGCCTTACCTAGTACTGATAGTCGTAAAAGGCACTAACCCTTAAATTTTCTAGCAAAACAAGCTTACATGTCTAATATATAATCAAAGAAACCGCAATTTTCGTCCAAATCGCACCCAAAAGTTGCAAATTATAGCCTATTTTTGAGGGGAAGTGTCACATTTTGCTTCAAATAGACTAGACTTTTTAGGTGGCATCGTCCAAGGCCTGAAATTATCGTACTTTTGCTAACGATAATGCTCTTTGGAACGTACATCTTCCGGGAGCCCAAATTATCGTACGTGTACGATAATTATCGTACGCCTGGCAACACTAAAGCCAAAGCTTCTCTCCTTAATTCGTGCCTTTCATGATAATATGCGTGGTTCCGTTGTCTACGATGGCGATTCTTCGTCGACCTTCTCTGTTAACCGTGGTGTTAGGCAAGGATGTGTACTGGCACCAACGCTTTTCGGAATATTTTTCTCTGCCCTACTTATGTCTGCTTTTGGGAACTGCGATGTTGGGGTACACCTACATACCAGAGAGGCAACACTGAGTTTGAAGACAGCCTTTGTGATGTACGCATGATTAACTGGTGTTAAGGAATCCCCTGAGTCCCCTGAACTCTTTAGACAGCTATGACTATTGATCGCAAGTAGGTTTTTATGTTTTAAACTAATACCTAGGTAAAATTGTACAAATTTTGAATCTAGATACTAGAACTGAAGCACAATGTATTGTACCCCTATAGTGTATCAATGCAATTAAATAATTTTCCTACTCCTCTACTGTTATCTGTCATTTATGCATTCATTAACACGAATATAAGAACATACATAAAAGATTTCAAGAAAAGTCTATATTGTCTATTCCTCATAAAAGCTCTTGTGCTTTTATAAGCTATAACGTTACTGCGATTAATGGCTACCAACCTAACAAAACCAAAACGAATACAGTTTTAAACTAAGTGCATTGCTGCCAACTTACAAAATATTCATTTGGTTGCATAGTAAAAATAATAACTTCATAAGTCAGAAACACGCATGTGACACCCGTAATATAGCAACACCCATAGACTACGAAGACCGCTTAGCGTTGCTTGTTAGTCTCCGTAGGCTACGGTGGCCAAAATTGAGAAAAAACTGTCCAAAAAAATAATTTAGCAAGTAGCAAGTACCAGGGCCTCATGAGTTACGAGGAGGTGTCGCCGACCGGCCGGCCGCGGCCCGGGGCGGGCCGGGCGCGTAACAAGGTATGCTCGCGCGTCTTGGCTATATACTTTTGCTGTAATTTGTTTACCTAAATTAAGATTTATTTTTGTTGACTCGTAGGAAAAATATTGTATGCAACGTTGTATAAGTAGGTCAAAAAATTCTCGTGGCGTATTACTTTACAATGTTCGCCTACGCCTTCGGCTCCGGCTCACATTGTAACTCACGCCACTCGCCTTTTTTGACCCTTCTTATACAACTGTTGCATAAAATACTATTATGATTTTTCATGTCTAATTTGTCAACGCTCTGTACTTTTCTCAAACATGCAACGAAATGTTGACATGACTTCAAATTAGGTATCCGTGCGATGAGTGAAGATGATATGTAAAGGAATTTCATACAGCCTTACATCTTACATACCTAGGCCTGTAAAACAACCTTTTTTTTAAACGTCATATTGTGGCACAACGTCTTGGTATACAAACATAAAATAGTAGTAGATTCGTAATTTTAGCTGTGTAAACCTACGAATAAAACAAATAGAGTATAATTTCTTTTTTCATCGCAAATTTGAGAAAAGCAGTGCTTTTGTCAAACTTACAAATCTCGGCGAGAAATAGGGTTGCCGGTCGCATATCCCTAACCTAGTAGTCTACATCTTACTAAGCCTGCAACCCTTCGTTACCCGGTCTCTATAGTAACCTACTATAACCTCTTTCCTTAACAAAATTAGATTATTTCTACTGTACTTATGGCCTTTTTTACAAGCTTTTCTTTAGTTTCACCTGTCCCGTTGTCTGTCTGTCTGTAATCAAATCTTGCAAGTTAAATGTGACCCACTTACCGGTTTCCGATCAAACTCAAAGTTTCCATACATATATATAATATATAAGTCGGGTGACAATGCAATATTATTGTACACATCGAGCTGATCTGATGATGAAGACAGGTGTTCATAGGAACTCTGTGATAAACAATGCAACCTAATTGTGTTTGGGGTTGTTAGAATTTTCTCGATGAGTATTAGTTGCATGTGGAAAGAAAAGTACGGTCAGCAATAAAAGCTTGTGGTACCAAAAATATCGTATTTTATTTTATTTACATTATTAAATATTCCTTTGCAGGTGACACATCTTACGGATATGGTCCGTACGATCGCTACCGCCCCGAGCAAGACTCCTGTTCGCCACAATTGAAATGTAATATAAAATAAATTGTGATGAAATATTACCTACTTATCTTTCTACTGAGGCCCAATTGTGTTTAAGAAATCGGGGAAGATATATCGTTAGGTGACAACCAAAACTCACTTATTAGGTATCCAACTTAGAATATGAACTGTATTTGTACCAAAATAAGGGTTATTCTCGTTAATTTATTTGCAATTTATAGGTTTTGTTTGTCATTTGTCGATATATAAAGAAAAATATCCCGTCCCAGCGATAATATTAATGTCAGTCTGTTAATAGTACATTACGATACAAGTGCGAAAAATAGGAAATTCGAAACGAGTGGCGATAAATTAAAACACGACCGAAGGGAGTGTTTTAAATCGACACGAGTTGCGAATTACCTATTCGCACATGTATCGTACAACGTTTTACAGTACATATGGCCCTTTAAATGTTCGACATAGTAACGTAATATGCTAATTTTCGCACTAGTGCGGTAAAGGTAAATATTTTTTGGCTATGTTGTACATACATAGTACTTAGGTAATAGTTATAGTTAGGTAGGTAAGAAAAAAAAAGTAAAGTACCATTATATGTACTAACTGTTAAGTTGTCTGTGCTACAAGAGTAAAAACGCAATTACTTTTTACTTCGAGTGCTCTTTTTGAGTCAGGAGCAAACAAAAGACTCTATAAACCAGCATTAAGCAAGTTGCAGAAAAAAATGTCATGCAAGTTTCCACTCATAAAGTTCCCATTCAGATTAGACTTAACATTTATGTCACTCATTGGTGTCTGTTTCAAGTGTCATAGAAATCGAAACTATAAGAAGGTTTGGCAATGCTCGTGCAGGAAAAAATACCTAGAACATCTTATGAGAACTTTGCATTTTTTCTTTAATACTTTAGTAAACCACGAGTCTAACATATGTTGCGAATTTAGAAGTCCCTGAGTCCAAGTTGAAGTGTAAAGGACAGAATTAATTAAATCAATTAATTAATGAATAATCGAAATTAGACTTTCGTGAGAAATACTATCATCATCACCATCATCACAGCCGAAAGACGTCCACCACTGGACGAAGGTCTCCCCCAAGGATCTCCACAACGAATGGTTATTCGCTGCCCTCAACCGACGGTTTCCCGCCACTTAGATCGTTGGTCCACCTGGTCTGGGACCTTCCCACGCTACGTCTTCCGGTACATGGTCGCCACTTGAGAATCTTTCTGCCCCAGCGGCCATCGGTTCTGCGAGCAATGTGGCCCGTCTAATGCCAGTTAAGTCTGGCAATTCTCTGAGCTATGTCGACAACATTGGTTCTCCTCATTTCCGATTCGATCACGCAGGGAAACTCCGCGCATAGTTCGCTCCATTGCTCTTTGATTGACCTTGAGCCTTCTTACGAGGCCCATTGTCAGCGACCACGTTTCTGTGCCGTACGTCATCACTGGCACCACACTCTGTTTGAAGAATTTCGTCTTAAAACTAAATGCTGCCCATCCAAGTTGGATTCGACGAGCAACCTCTTTCTTAATTACCTAACTGGACTGTTTGTCCCATGTATATATGTATATAGTCGTCAACAACTTCTAGCGTAGATTCTCCAACTTTCAAAGGAGTGGGTACAACATGGGAGTTCTATATAATTTTCGTCTTCTCCATGTTCATCCTTAGACCCACTTGTTTAGGGGCTCTACTGAGGTCGTTGAGCATTTTGCCGAGGTCTTCCAAGGTCTAAGCAATCACAACGTCGGGTAGAACGGAAGTTGGTCATATATTCGCCGTTAATATGCCAAGTCCGTAGTTTGTATGAAAACGCCACAATGACAGTTCGTCTCCAGGATCGGGACAACAAGCCTATCCAATTGCGGCGAGGAGTGAGGCAAGGGAATGTCATATCCCCCAAATTGTTCACCGCTGCTCTGGAAGATGGCTTCATGCTCCTGGACTGGGAGAAATACTAACATTAAGATAATATTACGGTTTCACTCACGTGTGTTAAAACACTATGTAACGAGACATTTTTCGGAGAGCCTAGGTCTCCATTTTCCAGCACCAAGTGTACAGCAGTCGGCTGTATGCGACTCGCGCCCATCGTGAACGCTACTCGCTCATGCACTCTTGGTGCTTGGAGAAATGGAGAGTGGAGACCTGGGCTCTCCGCAAAATGCCGCGCCAGTGACTAAAACACGTGATTGAGACCGTGTTATCTTAAATTAATTAATAAATATTGCAGGACATTGTTACACAATTTCACTAAGACGTACAGTAAGCTCAAGAACGCTTGTGTTGTGGGGTGGTTGTGGGCTCTCTGACAAGAACTACATTTATAATACATAAACGAATACTTAGGAACAAATATCTGTGTAAATGGACTGGACAGCGAGTACAGTGGAACCTGTTTGTTCTCCTCGAGGTCAATTTATCTCAATCTTGCAGCAACGCCGAATTTTGCTCACTGTTTTTAGACGACAAAGTACTCTTGTTCGAGTTGTTGAGTTAAAAATATCTTTTAAGGTCGTTTTCAGTGTTTTTTTATCGAAACCGTTATACCTATTATCTTTAAATTGTTTTTAAAGTGCGTGGCTATTAGTATTTACATACGTTTGTTTCGTTCGATTATGAAAGAATTTTATTTGAAAACCGATCACATTATAAATATCTATTACCTACATGTATCCACTTACGAATTTTATGCATCATAACTTAATTAATAAGCATTAAAATTCCACATTAAAGAATGAAATGTTATGCCTACCTACTGAGAATAATTGAAAACTTTATAAAATGAAGTAAATAGTATTAAACACTAATTCTGTAAACTCAAATATAAAACAGTTTAAACTTAAAAAACTACACTTGTACTATTTATTAGGTAGTGATATGATGGCAATTAATAAAGGCTACTAATTTCGACTAAAATTAATAAGAAATATACAGAATTATTAACTCCTATATTACTTAATTCGGAATGAAATTTCTAACACTGGGACTACTATTAAGTAAGTAAAACAAAGAAATATAAATAAATAAAATTAAAAACCCCCGACGCAATGTAATTGATGAATTTTATAAAATGTCATGTAAAACCACCGCTAGAAAACTTACTTTCAAATAAAAAAAGTACATCCAAATCAGTATATCCGTTTAAGAACTATAGTACACACCCCTATAATGGAACAGGCGCCGATAATCGGATGTTATAGACAAATCCTGTAAAAAAAGTATTTGCCATCTGTTTTTAATCGCTGGCAACATTTTACCATAAAGAAGAGCCAAAGAGATTCATTATAAATCATAAATCATAAATCTTTATTTGCAATAGATATAGTACTAACAGATCTTAGGCTAATTTATACAGGTCCATATATCTAGACTTAAAATAAGTCATGCAAATTTTACATTTTTAGCTTACTTGCTAATAACCTATTAAATACTTCCATTAGCAAAATATTCAGTGGTACTATAAAAACATTTGTTAACCAGCCAAGTAAAAAGTTTGTGTCTTAATTTTTTGAGGGGTAGTTCCCTTAATTTCTCTGGCAGATGATTGATGAATATCTTAATACACATGGCATAACAATTTCTACCCCTCATTGCAGTGTGCATTTTTGGAAGCACAAGTCTATCCGGATATCGCGTGTTAATGTTTGTTATATCTCTTTTTTTTTTTAACATTTCATTGTGCATCTTAACAAATATACACACTTCATAAATGTACATTGAGTGTACTGTTAGTAATTGTAAGCTAATAAAATATTCCTTGCAGGATGTTGGTATGTGAATGTTAGCTATTGCTCTCACACATTGCTTTTGCGCTACAAAAGTACGATGAATGTGTACAGAATTTCCCCATATTAATATCCCATATCGCAAGTTGGACGCTACAAAACCGTGGTATGCTCTTAAGGCGGTTTTTTTTATCCGCTACTCTTGTGAGTCGCCATAAAACATACGCAAACCGATTAATTTTAGAGCAAACCTTATCAACATGCAGTTTCCAACTACAATGGTCATCCAGCACGAAACCAAGAAAAGTAGTGCTATCGCATTCTTTTAAACTGTGATCATTATATGAAACAGTGAGATTCTTCTTTTTCCCCCTTTGGTTGATAAATTGAATATACTTGGTTTTTTTCCAGGTTGACTTGCAGATTATTAGCTTTAAGCCATTGTATTATATCCACAATGGTATTATTTATTGAGTCATTGTAGTTGTGACTATTATTAGCAGGGATAACTACTGATATATCGTCTGCAAATAGTGTGCAATCATAGGAAGTAATTAATGGCAAATCATTCACATAAAGTAAAAAAGAAAAGGCCCTAATATAGTCCCTTGTGGTACTCCTACTCTATTAAATTTTGTTTCCGATTGGAATTTCTCTTCTTTTTTATCGCAATTAACATTTATAATTTCCACCATTTGACGTCGATTGGTGAGATAGCTTTCGATCCATTGTTTAACTACACCTCTAATACCATATACTTCACATTTCTTTAGAAGGAGGTCATGAGAAACATGGTCGAAAGCTTTACTCATATCGAAAAAAATTGACACTGTTTGATTTCCTTCATCTACATTATTAATTATATTATTTATAACGTTAAAAGCCGCTAAGGTGGTAGATTTTCCTTTTTGAAAGCCATGCTGTTGGATACTCAATACTTTGTATTTATTTACAAACACCATTAATCTTTTGTGCATAGCTTTTTCCAAGATTTTGGCTAAGATTGGAATAAGTGTAATAGGTCTGTAATTATCTACCTTTACAATGTCCCCTTTCTTGTAGATAGGCTTGACAATTGATAACTTTAGTTTATCTGGAAAAGTGCCTTGAAGAAATGTCAGGTTTATTAGGTAAGATAACACAGGGGCAATTAAGTCACAGGTCGACTTAAGTATATCAGTTGGAATATCGTCATATCCAACAGATCGAGTATTATTCAATTTTTTTATTATTTCTGACACCTCGTTTGAGCTTGTAGGCGATAGGAACATATTTGCGTAATTACTATTCATAGGGTAGTTATATTGTAACAAGTGAGAGTCAAAAGTAGCGTTGTTTGTGGTATTGATAAAGAAATTGTTAAATGCGTTGGCTATATTGACGGGTCCCTCGATCACAGTGTCATTAACAATAATCTTATTAATATATTTTTTCCTATTGTTTAGTTTACCCATATCTTTATTTATGATGTTCCAACTGGTTTTGGTGACATTTTTTGAGCCGTAAATAGAAGCTTTATTATCTATTCGTCTTAATGCAGTTTATTATCTATTCGTCGACGACCTCCAAATTTACTCTCAATGCGTAATTAACGATCTACCTAAGAGTATCGGCTCCATAAATCGGGACTTGGAACACATTTCCAGTTGGAGCAAACGCTATGGGCTGAAAGTTAATCCGTGTAAGTCGCAAGCTATAATTTTAGGCAGCTCTCAACTCATTTCTCGGATTGACTTTCTTAACTTACCTTTCATAGTATTTGATGGTGTCCCGGTTCCATTATCGTGCCAGGTAAAAAATCTTGGAGTTATATTTGATCGCACACTGTCTTGGGTACCACAGATAAGTGAGATCAGTAGGAAGATGTTTGCTTCTCTGGGGTCACTTCGCAGGCTTCGTAGCTTCTTGCCGCTCGCTACCAGAATTGCGCTTGCTCAATCTCTTCTTCTCCCTATATTGGATTATGCCGATATTTGCTATCTTGATCTTACAGAGGACCAGCTAAATAAACTTGAGCGCCTTCAAAACGTCTGTATAAGATTCATATTTGGATTACGCAAATATGACCACGTCTCTGAATTTCGTACCCAGCTCAAGTGGCTCCCTATTCGTCATCGCCGTAACTCTCATATTCTTGTACTTCTTTATAACATTCTTTTCAACCCCTCCACCCCTCTATATCTTAAAAAGCGTTTCAATTATCTTTCCTCGGTCCGCTGTGCGGAGATGCATCTCCTTGCTCCACCACCTTCATCATCAAAATTTTATAGCAACTCTTTTTCTTTTCGTGCTGTTCGGTTGTGGAATGCTTTGCCATTAGACATTAGACGTGCTAAATCCCTTCCCGTTTTCAAAAATCTTTTGAAGACTCACTACCTTTCGCTGCCTTAACTTGCCTTTATTTATGATTGTATAATATATAATGTATGTATGTATATATGTATTTATTTTATTAGTATGTAGGTATGTATTGTTTGCGTCTTCATTTTGTTGAATTATATGTATGTATATCGGCACTACCCGTTCAATGTTGTAAGTTCATTGTTTCCTGCTACCCAAAGGTTGTCTGGAAGAGATCGCTTCTTAGCGATAAGACCGCCTGTTGTTACCTAACTTTTACGTGTTTTTTCATTTCCTGTCTATTTTTAAATGTATGGTGCACAATAAAGAATATTTACTTACTTACTTACTTACTTACTTACTTATGCATTTTTTAAGCAAATTACTGTATCTATTATAGTTTAATTTATCTTGAGTTGTTTTACTTTTGTAATATAAGTATCTTAATCTACGTTTTGTTTTAAATGCATTTCTTATACCTTTCGTTATCCATTTCGTACTTTTACCAGAACATCTGACTTTAGCTATGGAAATTGGGAAGCATAAATTGAAAAGCAAGGTATACGTCTCATAAAAGTTATTAAATGCAGTATCGGCATTTACTTCTGTATAAACCTCCCTCCAGGATAGGCTTTCTAAGCATTGACAAAACTTTATTAAATTGTCACGATTGAAGTCTCGTGTTTTTATATATTTGTAAGAGGGGGGAATATGCTTTTCGCGTACTGGTATACGAAGTAGCTGGCCGGTATCATGATCTGATAGACCCAAAGGAAGAACTTCACCTGTAGCATATGGTATGTTGGATATTATTTGATCAATACAAGTATTTAATCGTGTGGGTTTTGTAATATGAATATGAAAATTGTGGTTTTGGATAATTCTCTGGAACTCATGAAGTGATTGTGTTGGCTGCAACAAATCAATATTGAAATCACCTGCAATAATGACGTTAACTGCTTTTTTCTTAATGATTTGTAACAGATTATCTAGTTTTTTCAAAAATATTGCAGTGTTATAATTGGGGATTCTATAAACACAGATTATTATACAATCAAAATCCAATATCTTAACACCACAGACTTCAAAGTGATATTCAGTTTTAAGGTCATTTAAAAAAGTAAGGGGCTTAATTTCTAAATACTCTCTACATTGATATTTGTTAGTTTGAAAATGAATGGTACCATACATCCCATGACTGGAGCAAAAAACCACAGTTTTAATTGCTTAATAATATTGAAACCAATTGTTGTAGCTTTCATTAAATACATAGAAAACATAAAGGACGAATTGGACATTCAACTTTTAAAGCGTAAAGCGGTAGACATTTTACAGGTGTCGGTGAAATATCAAAAATACTCTAAATTTTCTCGTAAATGTTTCATGATTGGTGCCGTTAACATAGTAGCACAGACAGGCACAGGCACATATCGGTCAAACTCATAATACCCCTCTTCTTGCGTCGGGGTTTAAAATATAATATATCTTCTTTTGCCCCCAATTAAAAGTCTCCCTATTTAATTAAATTGCTACAGTGTGTGGTGTGCCGCTGATTGCCCACGGAGCCCCCGACAAGCCCGCACTTCGGATCCCCTCTAATAGCAAGGACTGGATACGCAAGGAGGTCAGCGCCATCATCCATATGACCTTGGAGTTTGTCAAAGGTATATACACGCACACAGTACACACACACACACGCGCGCACACACACACACACGCGCACACACACACACACACACACACACACACACACACACACACACACACACACACACACACACACACACACACACACACACACACACACACACACACACACACACACTAAACACAATACGCGTGAATTACTAAATAGTCGCCTAAGGGCTACTTGCACCAATCACTAACCCAAGGTTAACCAGTAAAACCTGGAGTTTATATATTTATTTTTTATTTATTTTAAAACCACATGCAAGTATACACATTAATTACATTTAAAACATAAAATCATTTAAAACTGATATAATATTATTCAAAATAAAGAAAACAATATCCTAAAGTCTGTTTTTTTATTCCGTAGACTAAAACGACAACCACAAATGTCAAACTTTGAAATCAAAACTTAGAAATAATGTGACCTCTAGTAAGCGTTTAGCAAACGCTTACTAGAGGTCAAAACAAAATTGCTGACCCGCAGTTCTTAAAATAAATAGCTCAAAAAAATGACTCAGGATTTTTTATGTATGGTTTTTTTTCATAAACCTAACGCCTGTGGTATCATATAAAATACTTTTACAGTACATATAGTGCTACTTTACCGCACTAGTGCGAAAATTAGCATATTACGTTACTGTGTCGAACATTACTGTGTACTGTAAAACGTTGTACGATACATGTGTGAATAGGTAATTCGCAACTCGTGTCGATTTTCCTATTTTTTGTGAATTTCTTATTTTTCGCACTTGTATCGTAATGTACTATCACAGTACATATGGTGCTACTTTCCCGCACCCGTGCGGGAATGAGCACTTTCTGTGCATATGTCGAAACTTAAGAGATACAATTTCAATTTCAAAATACACAATAACTAAACTACAAGAACTAACTTATAGTTTGTTTAGTTTTTTACACAAAATAGAAAGTTTGGGCTTCTTCAGATACGATTTACCTCACAGAGCTCACGTTAAAAGTTTGTGCTACATATAATTACAGACCGCCTGAGGGTAGGTGGTAGAAATTCCAACTGCCAACAACATATAATATATAATATATCTCGTGAGACTCGCACAGAGTTTTCTAAGAAGTAATGCTTTGAAAAGATGTGTCCCGCCGAGTTTCTTGCCGATCCCATATTGGGTAATTTACCCTCCTACAATTTAGGAGGAATTTAATACTTCTCGGCTCAGAGGTGTAGAGTGTAACGGCCAAGCCATATATCAAAATATATGATATGATTTGATATGATATTAGTCAAAACTAAGGTGTAGAGTTTGTGAAGTTGGGACTTATAGAGTTAGAAGCTTGGCTCTACAAGAGATCTGATAACTTTTTGACAGTGTGAGTCTTATTTTTGCAGTGCGAGCCGAGGTTCCGTCTTGGCAATATTTGAATGAGATGTTTTTGATGGGATATTTTATTCGTGGCAAGCTTTAAAAGTACTAAAAGTAGGTATAATGCTACAAAAGAAATTTAATACAATATACCCAGCTTACCACGAGATGGACTCGACCATTTGCAGCTTTTGCAGTTGTGCCGTGGAGATGGGACGAGGCTGGGGTGTCATGGAGTGTCCACATCACCATCCGTCCCATCTTCCACGGAATCAGTGACATTCCGTCCGGTCTCTTGCCATCGTCTCTTACAATACCAGCAGGCTCAAGAAGTGCTGGCACATTGACGCTGGCAAGAGACCGGGCGGCGGAGAATATCGTTAAGCGCGGCATGTCTAGAGAAGCGGCCGGCGCTCCTTTGATATGACCTGTTCTCAACCAGTTCACACGACTCCAGATCTTACGAGGTAAATGAAAATCTTTTGGTTTTCTCGTCGAATGTCAAAGAGATCGATACCAAAGTATCAATTAGGAACACGGCGGGAAGAAGTTAATAACTCGAGATATATAAACTGCTTCCAGATATGGACTTGAAAATGCGTGACGTCCGCCGCATTGAGCGCTACTACTACGGAACCATGGACTTCGGCGCCGGGCGCATATACACCGCCATCGGCAACAAGTTCGATCACATGTGTTCTTTGTACAAGAACACCTCGCAGATAAGTTATATAATAGAGCAGGAGAGGAATCTGCGCTCGGATGTCGTCGGCATGCTGCAGTTCATGTGTGAGTCACACACACACACACACGCACACACGCACGCACGCACGCACGCACGCACACACGCACACGCACACACACACACACACACACACGCGCGCGAGCACATATACACACACTCGCGCGTACACACGCACACAAAACAATCTGACACAAATATTGATACTTTTATTCTGTGTTGAAAAATAATGGCTCTAGGATCAAAAAACCGCAGAGGAAAGAGTCGAGTAGGTTCGTATGGACAAATGATCCTCTGGGTGGAACTAAATCACATTGTCTACGATGGTTTGGCCATCTGAAAAGTATGAGAGAATATTGGGAAGCCTGTACAGTCAGCGTCAAATACTTCGTAGCAGTCAAAGTAGCCAAATAGTTCGGTACCTACACCATATATTTAGTATGGTGTACCGAACTATTTGGCCACTTTGACTGCTACGAAGTATTTGACGCTGACTGTACATAGGTCACTAGATAAGTTTTGCAATAGACAAATATGAAACAAACAGGTGGCCTATCACATATACTTTTTAAAACTATATTTCCATAGACAATGATTGGCTGGAAAACATTTACTTTCAGTTTTAAAATTTACTTATTAAAAAAATCTTAACGTTGTATAAAATGAAGAATGTTGTATAAAATAGGTATGCGTAAATCGCCCTTAGCCCACGCCGACGTTTTCAGAGTTGAAATCTATTCATTAAAAAGTAAATTTAAAAATAAAGTGAATTTTTCCGCCCAAACATAGTCTATGGAAATATAGTTTTAAAAAATATATGTGATAGACCACCTCATTGTTTCATATTTGTCTAATGGCCTATACGTACTTAGTCAATCCTTGTTATTAGTGATTTTGTATGTAAAATCACTAATAGTCTTCTTCTACTACTTCCTCGCGTTGTCTCGGCATTTATGCCACGGCTCATGGGAGCCTGGGGTCCGCTTGGCAACTAATCCCAAGAATTGGAACCCAGAGGGTAAACTAGGTCTTATTGGGATTAGTCCGGTATCCTCACTGGTAAATATTAAATGATACAATTACAAATACGATACGATAAAAATTCGTACATAAGTTTCGAAAAACTAATTGGTACGAGCCGGGGTTTGAACCCGCGACCTCCGGATTGAAAGTTGCACGCTCTTTACCGCTAGACCACCAGCGTCTTACTAAAATTACTAAGCGCCACTTACACAATCCCACTAACTGGGGTTTAACCGGTTAAACCGTTAACCCAGTGTCAAGTTAACTTAAATAGCTTAGTTAATAAAAAGACAATCTTCGTTGTTTATGTATGTATGTATATACTTTATTGTACATAAAAATAAAAGCACGAAAAACACAGTTACAGAGTATATTAAATACAACAAAGGCGAACTTATCCCTGTATGGGATCTCTTCCAGCGCAGCGCAGTTTATTACGCGTTAGTGGATTCAATAATTAGCTATGGTCTTCGTGTTTATGATCGAACTTTTCATAATTATTTAGACGAAATTAAAAAAATACAGTTTAAATCTATGAAATACGTAGATAATAAAAAAAATAAGCTAAAAGGAAATTACGACAAAATGTACAAGATATGTAAAATACTTCCTATAAATCAAAAGGTGCAATATATGGTAGCGGTAGAAAATCATTTTGATGATAAATTTAAGGTGCTTAAACAAAGTAAATATAAAACAAAGAGCATAAGACTTAAAATAATTGTACAAAGCACTGCTAAAAACTGTTATGGCAAAAGAACTAATATCTTTTTGATACCAAAGTTGTATGATAAAATCAGCTTGTTAAGGGAAGAAACAAAACGAAATTTAAACTTAAAAAAACGGTATTGGAACATTTACTCTAATAATATTGCTTTCAAATTAACTTGAATTGTTAAATTACCAGTGACTATTGGCACAAAATAAAAAATAAACAGAAGGTCCGTTCCCGCCGTTCTTGAAAATACATACCTAAACTTGCCCGAATCGCTAGGGTTGCTTTTGTATTAATTTCGAATTTTAAAAAGGTGTAGGTAATATAAGTTTACAGACAAACATACATAGATTCGTTTATACGTACATCTTATCATGTTTACATTCCTTAGAGACTGCATTTTGACGTACATGACAGTAGGTACCTACGTAACGGCGGGGACGTCAAGTGAGCAACGCGCGCATGTTTTTATATTTATAAGCTATCGCCATGCATGTTTGCTTTACACATAGTACCTAAGCTTAGTGTTAAGTGCATAGCATAGATATTAAAATGTAAGAATGAGCGCTATCTCGCCAAAAAACTGCGATCGCAGTTTGGTGAGGAATAAAGTTGTGTCACAATGTTATGTACCTTTATGATAAATAAATTTAAAAAAATGTACTAATAACCATAGTAACTCCAGATTTAACCGATTAACCCCGGGTTAGTAATTGGTGCGAGTGGCGTTAATACTCTTAATAGTATTAGCTTGTATTTTATTATGCATTAGGCCTCTGGCCTAGCATGAGTTGTGCTCTCTTCTTTCGTTCTTGTTGACCGAAGCGTAGCGTAGGTCTACGTTTTGACTCGCGCAATCTGCTTTCGTATGTCCGGATGTTCTCCTCTACAGGTCGCAATTCTCAACCGATTCGCGTGAAATTTTGCGACCATATTCTACGATCAAATAGAATTTTTTTGTCGATCCAGTTTTTGGAATTTTTTCAAAATGGCGGAGTCATGGTACGTCGCGCCTAAACAAATAGCCGTATCGATATCATAAGAGTTTCCTCCTTGTGAGACATGGTTACAGAGTGATTTGCGAAAAATTCAGATATTTTAGAACGCTCGTTTAGGGGGTATTTAGATATTTAGGTTTTACTCGAGAATAAGTAGCCTAATTTCACCGTGTCACATATATCCATTCGTGGCTCAATTAGAATACACTAGCTTTACAATCATGAGGTTCCGGGCTCAAATCCCGAACAATGAAATCTTTTTTGTTTTTTTTTTGCACTTTAATTTCCTATTTTTTATTGACTAAGCTTTGTAACAGGGAGAGAGAAGAGGACCCTGGATCTATTCCCTGAATTGTAACATTTTGTATTTTTTTTGTATTTAAATTTCGTATTGTTGATCAAGCGAGCACGAAGCGCGAGCAAAGCGTATTCGTTTCAGTTTTATTGTTTCAACTTTCTTTACGACCGTTAAAGTTCAAGGAGACGGACAGTTGCGCAGGCGAAAACGGGTTCATGTTTTTAAAAAATCTGAGCAGTTTTTGCATTTAGATTAATTTATTAACTTTGGCTTTGCTATAGAGACGTAGTTGTAGATTGGAATATTGATATTATATTAGGAATAGAAGTTTAAACGTAAATGTATGTTATATTGCCTTAATAAAAAAAATATATATCATAGCTAAAAGAGGGAAACGGTTTTTTAGAATATTTCCTGCGTGCAGTCGCCGCAGAAAGTTTCGGTACGGTTCGTGGCATTCATTTAGAAAATTTTGGTGCATATAGATTACTAAGAGCCAGCGATCTTGTCTACAAAAATTCAGGGCACAAATTTGCAGGAACACAATGTTCCGAAGATTTATTATATATTTTCTGTTGATATTTTAGTCAATGTATTCGATGTAGCAAAATGATGTTTTAGCGGATTAAATTGCCAAATCCTATAGAGATAAAACACTATAGAGTGAAGCTCTGATGGCCCTTCTTCTGCCGACGAAGATGGAGGTGGTTCTACTTTTACCATTCAGGGGATGACCGACTAACTGTGGGCGTTTGGAAACGGGAAAGGGAGTATTTTCTCTTTCCTTCCCATTTTGTAGGCGTTGGCAAAGAGAATTTGAAATGGAGGTGGATTGTCAAACAAAATTTTGTTACTACAATAAAATTGCTACTATATCTTTCGACACATGATAAAAATTTGTAGAACGCCATTTGACTTTCCTTTCCTTGATGATCTTTTTGATCCTTATTCGTTTACTAATATATGTTAAAATTGTTAAAGACCTAAAAGTGGCGCCATCTAATAGATAAAAGGCCAAATGATTGACAGCATCGTTTTGAGCGATGGCACCATAACGTTCCAAAAGTTTTAATCATGTGTCCAAAGATGGCAGTAAATTTAAGTGTCTACAAAGTTTTCTTATTTAATAATTAATGAAAATTCCTTTTCCCTGCGGGCTTTTTAAATTCTGATACACGAAAAAGTATCTATAAAAAATTAAAAGCAATTAACATTATTTAGAGGTCGCTATAAATGAAACAATACTGCTATACAAAATAGTATGAAAATAAATTGACCCATCAATAATTCTTCTTTGGAAATGTCTTTAAGGGCTCTTTATTCGTTTTATTTATTATTTATAAGTATGCTAAAAAAGATGCCAATCGTTTTTTTTTTGTTTTAGGTAACTTTGCATTTTTTTATTTGTATGAGGATATTGAAAATCATAAAATCATAGCGACCACCTAATCATTCGCAAATGAGTTCAAATTTGGCACATAGATTACTGTTCTATAAAGGGAGCCATGTGAAGATAAAATCCTTTCAACTTTTTCTACATACAAAGTTGGACCATCCTATTCGATAATTATGTTTTTTTGTCAATTTAGTTTTTATAAACTCTGAACAGCGGAGCCATACATTTATTCAGTTTTAAGGGGTCCTCTACACGATGGCCCAGCGTAGGCCAATCTAAGGGACGCAGCTATGCGGTGAAATGAGATAGCAATATCACTTGCTCCCTCTAACGCAGTGGTTCCTAACCTTGTCAGTTCTGCCACCCCTATGACTAACTAGGGAACCCGATTTTACCCCTACTCCCAATAAATATCAATATTCTTTCTTACAGGTCTAATTTCTGCTATATTTAATTGAGCTTATTACCTTCGTAAAATACCAGATTTACCACTACGGGGGTAATTACCCCAAGTTAGGAACCGCTGCTCTAACGCATAAATGCGCCCCTAGGACTTGCCTACGCTGGGCCAGCCTCACTATCCTATTCCTAAGAGAAAGATTCGCAAATTGCGGGGATCTTTCTATTTTACTCTCACTAAGACGTAATTAGAGGATTTGTTAGATGAATATAGCGAACGCATTATTTAGTTGCAGCAAATTTAAGTATCGCATTTTTTAGCGAACGCTTTTTTATGACCTTATTTCACCTTATAATTTATTAGTAGATTAATATCTCAAACGCCCTATTTATTTGCAGCAAATTTCAGTATCGAAGTTTTTAGCCAACGCTTTTTTTATGTCCTTATTATCGATACCTGTGCTGTCAACGGGCTAGACACCCAGTCCTTCACTTTATACATAAATTTGCAATATTGATCCTATTTTTATATGCAAGGGGTAAGCGTTTAGGAATGGGTATCAGATATTCGAATAGACAACTGCTTACCTGTATTCTGAAGCACTCAAAAAACCAAATGAAAGGGGTTTTAGATCAACTGCTTTGAAGAGACATACACTTTTTTCTTCTACCTCGATATACTTAGTTCTGTGGTCCCTGCCGAATACTGAATTTTTCACTATTTAATTTAAAATGAGGTACATCAATAGTGAGTGACTACATGGAGTTCCTGTCGCTGATAGACCTGTTCAAGGAGCGCTACACACACTGGAAGACGTCCTCGCTCCACTGGCTGCTGCGCGACACCATCAAGAAGTTCCTGGTCTCCAGAGAAATTTATCCTGAGAGATGGGAGGAACGTAAGTCACTCATAATAACTTCAAACTTCAACATTTATTCAGCAAATCATCAACATGGAATTGACATACAAACAAAAAGAACATCAACAATTATAATATACAACTTTAGTAAACACCCCTATAATGGAACAGGCACCAGTAATGGGATGGTATAGACGGGTCTCTATTGTTTCCCATAAAGTTTTAAGCCATAATGTATTGTTTGCCCGCATTTTCATTAGTCATAATTTGGTTTTTCTCAGAAACGCGTAACTTTTCAGGATTGCCATAAAACAAACTTAACCTAACCTAATCTATCTATAGGATAACCTAAGGAAATTCCTGAAAAGTTAACCTGTAAAGGTTTCAGAGTTATGACTAATGATAATATGACTATCATTACATTATGACTTTTAATAATTATGTCAAACAAAGGGATCCGGGTATAGACAAATCCTGTAAAACAAGTATTTACCATCAGTTTTTAAACACTGATAAAATTTTACCATAAATAAGAGCCAAAGAGCTGCTCCTCGCGCTGTCCCGGCATTTTGCCACGGATCATGGGAGCCTGGGGTCCGCTTGTCAACTAATCAATAGAATTGGCGTAGGCAGTATTTTTAACCAAAGCGACTGCCGTCATTCCAATCTAGAGGTTAAACCTAGGCCTAGAGATTAGTCCGGTTGCCTCACAATGTTTTCCTTCACCGAAAAGCGACTGGTAAATAACAAATGATATTTCGTACGTGTGTTCAGAAAAACTCATTGATACGAGCCGGGGTTTGAAGTTTTGAAACCGCGACCTCCGGATTGCGAGTCGCACGCTCTTACCGCTAGACCTAGCGTGCAGCAGAGCAAGGGAAAGATTCCAAAATTGAAACTCAAGCGTTGCTAGGGTTTCAAGGCACAAGGGTTAAATAAATTTTGCCACCGAATGATACACACAAATTTTCCTATTCAAAACCCCGGTATTTATAGGCCCGTGAAATCCAAGACGATGCAATAAAAAAAGTACAAATAGTCTCTTTTAATTATAGTTATCAACTTATCACATATAAACCAAAACTTGCTATATCTATAAACCTTTTGAATGCCATGAACACCTAAAGTCGTCGTAGCTAATTGTGCCCACAGCGCCAAGGACAACTATAGGTGTCATGGCGGACGCTGTCAAAGTAACCTTCACACTTTCGAGTAAGGTTTACATTAGCTCGCTTGCACCCGGGATCTTGGCGCCTCAGTGAAGTTTTTTTTTTATGATGTAACGTTCAAAAGGTTAAAATTATTGATTACGTTAATGGAAATGTGTAGAAATTACTGCTGTATTCGTGTTTTTTTTTTTATTTACAGGGGAAGACGAATGGCGCTAATTTTGGAAATTATTCGAAGCACAAGATTTGTTAAACTCCATAGACTTTAAGGGGGAGCTAACCCAAAATTGCAGATTTACTATCGTATTTTTACACATTTTAATCTAAGGCTAATGTAATGAGCATACACCGGGGTTTTTGGTGTTAGAATAATTTCATGTGTTTATAACTATGTTTATTGTAAAATAATGTTTATAGTAGTTATATGTAGGGTTGCCATAACTATTGGGAACGGATACGGAACAATGGGGTAGTCAGTGACGGGGCAAGACCAAAATTTTATGTGGGCAAGGTACATGTAGCGAGGCCCTCTGGTGGCGCAAGAAATAACGAACATTTTTACGTTGTGTCCGAGATATTATACTTATTTGAGGCGCGAGGCCGTAGGCGGAGGCCCATGTCGCCCACGCCTAACGCCTTTGGGGGTAGTAATGGTATCACGGGGGGGGAGGGTGCAAATACATGCGGGACAGGTAAAAATTTGGGACGCGACACTTAAATACGGTGACAGTACAATACGTATGGCGAACCTAGTTATATGTAGTAAGTATACTTCAGAAATATTATTATACGTAAAACCCGTAAATCTTCCGTCCTTCCGATTTGACGTGCGAGCGGGATGTCGCTATAATACACGCATAGCGTTGTCTCGCTCAAACTTGGATGAAGTGCGAATCAGACGCAGTGTGCCATGCCCCTTACGCCACCTCTTAGGTAATAGATAATACTATTTTCTCAAACATGCAATGAAATATTGATTTTAGGCTGCGAAGTATGACGTCTCAAGTGTGGCTAGGACAAGATATCGCTAATGGAATTTCATACAAATCTTGCAGGCCTAGGCCGGCAAAGTCCTCTTTTTTAATTTCCATTCCACATACATTTGTGGCACAGGCATCATGACATTCTGCCACTATGCATATTAATAAATAAAATAAATAAATAAATAAATATTATAGGACATTATTACACAAATTGACTAAGTCCCACAGTAAGCTCAATAAGGCTTGTGTTGAGGGTACTTAGACAACGATATATATAATATATAAATATTTATAAATACTTAAATACATAGAAAACACCCATGACTCAGGAACAAATATCCATGCTAATCACACGAATAAATGCCCTTACCAGGATTTGAACCCGGGACCATCAGCTTCGTAGGCAGGGTCACTACCCACTAGGCCAAACCGGTCGTCAAAAATAAGCAATCAATAAGTTTTTCGTGTTATGGCTCCATCAAGGTGTTGATGAATGATTCTGCCAATGTCGAGGTTGTATAAGACACGGCTAGTATATGAATCTTATCATTTACGCTATGCATATTCAAAAAAATTACAACAATGACAAGTGTCAATTCTAAAGGTTCGTTCAGAAACGTGCTTTCGTACTTTTTTGAAGTAGATAACATGATAATAAATATAAATGTATGAAGTATCAGTTTTCTATTAAAACCCAGTTAAAATATAGCTAAATAGTAATATACACACGTTAGTTTTAGTTTTTGTCTTGTTTACTTATAACTTCTTCAAAAATAAAACTTTGATTTTATGTTGTTTATTTCATTGCATGTTTGAGAAAAGCACTATACCAAAGAGAATTCAGAAGGCCCAGAGTGCTCACTCCATACAACGGTTTTGATACCAAAAATACTATTATTTTCGTGGTCTACATCTCGCGTCAAGTAGCGGAACTCTCAGTACTGATCCACGACAATAGATGTCGCGGCAAACAAAAAGTGTAATGCTCAACGATTTTCAGCTAATGTTATAACCAGAGTAAGCGTAGGAGTTGAAAATTGAGTTCCGGTTACTCTAGTTATAATATTAGCGGACAACAACCCCTTTCGTCCCGGCCTCTGTAGTAATGTGTAAAAAAATGTCTCAGTAAGATATTATTAATAACCCTATATCACTGTTTCAAACACCAAGGGAATGAACACCAGGAAAATTTAAAATTGTATTTATGTTTATTGGCGTCTTGCTAAAAAGGGTATGCTTACAACATTAACTATTAAACCGACTAATACAAACACTTGTGTAGTTTTTTTTACTGAACTCTGTCGTATACCTATACGGGATATAACTATGGAGTAAAATAGATTAAAATAAACTGGCCAAACACATGTCGGGCCATGCTCAGAGTAGGTTTCCGTAGTTATACTCTTCCGTCACAATAAGCTAAACTGGAGCTTAAAGTATAGTAGATTGTTAACCAAGGGATGAACTGTGGATAGTACGTCTTTTTCCTATGAAGGGGAAACTTTTTGCAATAACTCAAAAACAGCTAACCCGATCATGTCCGCTATAGTTTTCATATAATGTCTTTCTTAAGCTCTTCCACGAATTTTTTCATATTTTTTGGACCTATGGTTCAAAACTTAGAGGGGGGGACAATTTTTTTTTCTTTCGGAGCAATTCTCCTAACATATTCACTTTTTTTTTTTGTTGATGACCCGTATTAGTTTTGAAAGACCTTTCCAACGATACCCCACACTGTAGGGTTGAAGCAAAAAAAAAAACACCCCCACTTTATGTAAAGGGGAGGTACCCTAAAAAAAACAAAATTTTAGATTTTATTATACAACTTTGTCGGCTCTATTGATTTATATATCCATGCCAAATTTCAGCTTTCTATACTTGCCGCAAAACTAACTGGCCACTGAGATCATAATGCTATCTCCTTTACCCTTGTAAAGACCAACCAAGAGTGAAAGAGACGGCATTATGATCTGACCGGCCAGATAGTTTTGCGGATAGTATAGCACTAACGACCACGGAGCAAAGCCTCGGACAGACAGACAGACGGACATGGCGAAACTATAAGGGTTCCTAGTTGACTACGGAACCCTAAAAACGACGTAGCGCTTCGAAAAAAGGTAGTGCCCTTGCCCATCGCTTGGTTTGTCACAGCTAGTCTACGTGCTACTTGTAAAGTCCAGCTATTGCTTTACAAGAGCCATGGGCGCCGGCAGCAGGGTGCAAGGGGGTGCACTTGCACCCCCCTGGCAGGTAAGAAAATATATAAAAAAAATTACATGTTTTTTTATGCGTCTGCACCAGCATTAGAGTTAGACCAATATAAATCTGCAATGATTTGGATAGCATAACTCGGAACTATATTACACAAGAAAAATAAATTTCTGCATCAATTCTTCTATTCCATTTATTATGCACCTCCCTGAAAGTAATCCTGGCGGCGCCCATGACAAGAGCTGATAAAATCACCGTACACTGTCTTGTACTAACCGTACAATTTTAGTCGTTTTAAAGCTCCTAATACCTTGATACTGGCGAAATAGTCCCACTGGACTGAAGCCATAATTTTAAAAGAATAAATGAATGAATAATTCACGTCCTCTTATTAAAAAAAGAATAAGCTTTTTAGTTATACATTGCATAACACAAGACGAAAGCAAAAACAGTGTTTTAGTACCCTCTTCTTCCTCGCGTTGTCCCGGCATTTTGCCACGGCTCATGGGAGCCTGGGGTCCGCTTGACAACTAATCCCAAGATTTGGCGTAGACACTAGTTTGTACGAAAGCGGCTGCCATCTGACCTTCCAACCCAGAGGGTAAACTAGGCCTTGTTAGGATTAGTCCGGTTTCCTCACGATGTTTTTCCTTCACCGAAAAGCGACTGGTAAATATCAAATGATATTTCGTACATAAGTTCCGAAAAACTCATTGGTAGGTACGAGCCGGGGTTTGAACCCGCGACCTCCGGATTGCAAGTCGCACGCTCTTACCGCGAGGCCACCAGCGCTTCACCAGCAGCTTCGCAGCGTTTTAGTACCGTTAAATTAAAATTAAATGATTAAAAAGTATTTAAAATACAAAAGTGGTAGTAAATATTGGTTTGATTAACTGCTTACATTTAATACAAATTAAAATGTAGACGCCTATCAAGTGCGAGTCAGTCTCGCGCAACGAGGGTTCCGTAATAACATAGCTATATTAGGCTGCGTTTCCTTCAGAGATGTGCGAGTATGCATTGCGAGGGATTTGTTCATTATGAACAAAAAATCCATTAACCTGCATGTCATATCAATGTGGTTCAGTGAAGGGGACGGACTGAAAATCAGCGCTGCGCAATCAATTTGTAATAAAATGGCTGACGCAGCGTACGCTGAGTCCGTTCCTTTTGCCGCGCATGCCTATTATTATTATTTTTAAGTGAAACATTGTATTTTGAGTGGCAATAAATGGTTTCTTATTCTTATTCTTATTCTTATGAACGAATATAATGACGCTCAGCGCATCTATAGTTGACAATATTCTATTGGATCTTGAACACGTCCCTCGCTACGCATCCTCGCACATCTCGGGAGGAAACGCAGCCTAAGCGAAACGAGAAAATGTATCGCGATAACCGATAAGAACAGAGAGAAATGTCGAGAAATTTCCACACATTATTTAAGTTTGGCGTTTTCTATCAACAAAGTGTCAGCTTGGCTAGCCCCCAATTATTTGATATAAATTGATACCTCCACGCGTTCCTTAGAAAAGCGGTCTTGACAGAGGGACGAAGTATAACTTTAAACTCTCGCGTTTTGTACACATATTGTGAAATATTTTATTTACAATATACATAATGGATACAGAGAAACTAGCTTACTCTAAAATAGGCCCTTGAAGTATTGTACCCAGAAAGCTGGCGGCATTTCCTCGTTGTATTGCAATACTGATACGTTGTACGAGGGAGCCGCCAGCTCTTCGGTCATCAGTTACGTCAACCAGACGTTTAGCGATTTCTGCAAACTTGTGCGCGCTAGGACCCCATGGACCTAGAGTTTTAACGCCAAATAGTTCAAAATAGTACTCTCTACCGAGGCTCTTATATTTATTACGTTTGTTATTAGGCTAGTGCAACCTCCGTGGGACCCATAGGGGGGCCTATGGGTCCCACAAATTGTTAGGCGTCACGGTAGACCTCGTCGGAGATGGCGGGGCGAGCTTGACGCCTTTGACAGAGACTGGTGGGAGACTTTCAGGGATAGGGACATGTGGAAGAATAAGGGAGAGGCCTCTGCCCAGCAATGGGACAATATGGGCTTATAATAATAATAAAGTGCAACTGGATGGAGGATTTAACAACTGGAGACTGTCTGTAATTTTCTGTACAAAACAGTCTGCTAATTTTTGCAGGGTTAGGGCACATCAAATGTACGTAACGTATGGTAACGTACAAATAGCCATGTCAAATAAACGTTAGTCCATACAATAAATATGACCATTGGCCGAGGTTTTTGTCAGAAGAGTAAGGTCTTAAACTCTATTATATAATGATTTAATTTATTGGATATTTGAATTGTTTTGATTATTTTTATATGTTTTATTTTACTGTAATTAATTGATTATTATTATCTTAATTGTACTAAATAAGAATATGAATATAAATACCTACCTACTACAAATTAGTGTAGGCCCATCTTGCTTTACTGTGTGCTAACTCCGGAAAATAATTATTTGTTTATTTTATTTTATCATTTAATTCAAGTAACTTTAGACTCAGAAATATATTAGTATGCACTTATAGCTATGTTAATATGTACAAGCTTATCACTAAATAATTACTATTATTATTACTCGGGAATATATTAATAATTACTATTATTAATAATTTTATGTTATGATTATTACTCCGGAAAATATTTATTTATTTATTTTATTTTATCATTTAATTCAAGTAACTTTAGACTCAGAAATATGTTAGTATGCACTTATAGCTATGTTAATATGTAGAAGCTTATCACTAAATAATTACTAAGACAGCTAAGTTTCTAGAAGTACCCAATTAATGGTTAAACATAATAAGTACTTCTAGAAACATGCATATCATCACAATGCCTCAAATATGGGCAGTCAAACCTCTCGGCAATCGAACGCAGGATTGGTTTGGGGCTGGCCCTCAAAATAGTACAGTCCATACCGGTTAGTATGACTTGCGGTCTCGCACCCATCCAAAGAGTAAAGTAAGCATAAAAAGCACGCCCAACTCCATACTTGAAGTCGCGCTTCATGCTGGCCGGTCACGGTATACAATCGTGATATAAGAGAGAGCTTTTCAGTCAAGTACCGTGTTTAGGGAACGAAGCTTGCTGAGTTACCTAAGTAAGGTACGAGATTGAAAAACTTGATATCACTATTATATATAATACTTTTTCTACGAGTCATCTAAAATAATATATTTTTTACTATTAAACCTAAATAATTAATGAACATTGATAAGTATCTCTGTAAACAAAAATGTAGTACAAAAGACATAAACGCGCGAAGTCCCTCGCCCGCCCGTCCGCCGTTTAGTGTTTTCTATGGGAGCGCGGCGGAACTACTCAATTTTTTTTTATAGTTAGTCAAGTAGAGTTAGACCAAGATAAATTGGCAGCGGTTTTGACAGCTCAGACAGTGCAAGTGTTATTTTAAAAGCCGAACTTCTAAGAAATTATGACGTTTACTTAACACTTACACAGGCTGGGCTATCAAAATCGTTGCCAACTAAGCTTGGTCTGACTCTGCAGCATATCAAAATGAATATTATCGTTAGTTGGGAACCCACACATGAAAAGTGCGCAATTATAGTTCAACCATTACAGTCGACGAGGAGAAAAAATATGTTTTTCTACCTACTTGTCAACTTTAATGTAATCAAAGATTTATATAACTTCGATGTAATGCATACTTTTCAGTATGGGCTACCGACTAAACTATAATGATTTCATTACGAAACTTTTTAGTGTACTTTATGAACTTGTCGCCGCGGTCAAGAGGACAAAACCAAACGTTAGAAGAAAAGACATCAACAAGCCTCTTTTTCAGTAGATTTTTTTGTTTATGTATTTAAGTTGTGGTGCTACTTTCCCGCACACGTGCGGGAATGAGTACTTTCCGTGCGTATGTCGAAAGTTTAAAGAGCCTTTATGTACTGTAAAACGGTGTACGATACACGTGCAGGTAATTCGCAACTCGTGTCGATTTAGAACACTCCCTTCGGTCGTGTTTTAATTTGTCACCACTCGTTGCGAATTTCCTTTTTTCTGCACTTGTATCGTAAATAACTATTTTATATTTGTGTTTGCTAAACCAGACCACGACAACGACCACAACTACAAAATCTACCGGTATCTTCAACTGCGGAAGAATAAAACTATGAAAGATGCGGATTTGGTCATTAAAATGACGGGAGACTTCATCAAAGGTGAGTTAACTTGGGTTCATTAACCAAGGCTCGGGACCGGTTTTTAAAATACCGGTAAGTACCGGTTTATTTTTGTTTTCGGTAACTTTTATAAGAACGCGAACGTTTTAATAACTTTATTGTAACCTAAAAACCGGTTTATACGACGAGCGACGCAATGGCTGGTCGGCCTGGTGGTGTGCCACGCAAAAATAGACATCGACATAGGAAGAAACCGGTTTTTATTGTTCTAAACCGGTTAATTAGACAAGAACTGTTCTCATACAAACCGGTTTATAAATAACGGCTTTTCGAATGAAACCGAATTGTATTGGACTTTCGGTTTGTGCACAGTCTTTACAGAAGCGACATGAACCTAATCGGTGTGTACATTTCCAGACATGCATCAAAAAATGATCATCATAAAGCGCATAGAGCGCAAGTACGACAAAACAGGTGACTACTTGGTCGGTGCCACTTATGACGATATACAGAGGCGTTTTAAGCATATGTGCGACCTATACAAGCAGTATGCCTCCGTGGGACGATACGTATTGGGCAAGGATCTGAACGATTCTGCACCTAATTGGGATGTGGTCGTTCTTTATCAGGTTCTGCGTGAGTATAAATATTACAGAGGCGTCTCTAGCATAAGTGCGACCTGTATATGCAATGTGCGACCGTGAGACGATACGTGTTGGGCAAGGATTTGAACGATTCTGCACCTAATTGGGATGTGGTCGTTCTTTATCAGGTTCTGCGTAAGTATAAATATTACAGAGGCGTTTCAAGCATAAGTGCGACCTGTATATGCAATGTGCGACCGTGAGACGATACGTGTTGGGCAAGGAGCTTAATGATACGGCGCTTAATTGGGATGTGGTCGTTCTTTATCAGGTTCTGCGTAAGACGCCTGCTTGAGACGCCTCTGTAATATAAGTATTACAGAGGCGTTTCAAGCATAAGTGCGACCTGTATAAGCAGTATGCGTCCGTGGAACGATACCTGTTGGGCAAGGATCTCAACGATACGGCACCTAATCGGAATGTGGTCGTTCTTTATCAGGTCATGCGTGAGTACAAAACATTACAGAGGCGTTTCAAGCACATCTGCGACCTGTACAAGCAGTATGCGTCTGTAGGACGATACGTGATGTCTTCGTGCTATATCAGGCCTGTTCATTTTAAACAGCAGCAGCAGGGTAGGGGTGTGTATATGCAGTATAGATAGCAATGTGCTAAAGAGAATTTTCAAAAATTGCAAAATTCTCATAAAATGTTCTCGGTACATTTCTGCTCGTTAATTGCCAAACCTTCTCACAGTTAGTTCCGATTTCTATGAAACTTGAAACAGACGCCAATGAGTGACGTAAATGCTAAATGAAATAGTCATCAACAATTAAGAACATTGAAGAATTATTAATTAAGAACCATCAGGTGTGATCGTGGTCAAACGTCTGCCTATCCTCCATAAAAAAAAAATATATATATATATAATCTGAATGGGAACTAAGTGGAAACAGGCATGAGATTTTGCTCGTGAAAGTTTCCAAAGATTCTCGGAAATTTAGAGAATGTATTAAAGAACATTCTCAAAATTTTACGAGAATCTCTGGAAACTTTAATGAGAAATATCTCATGCCAGTTTGCTAGTACTAGTACACATTGCTAGTATGAGATCATCGCGTTATCGGCGTTATCGTCTAAATCCTATACTTACAATATAATACTATTTATGGCACACCTCACACAGTTTACAATACATGTACAGTGAGCTGCGAAATTGCATGGAGAAATTATGAATGAATTCATTGATTAAGTCTGAGGGTACTTACAGCTCTTCAAGGGGTGGAAGTATGCAACCTAATGTAAATTGGTTGTTTATTTGAGCAGTTTGGGGTCGAGACTCTGGGGCCCTGGGGGGAAAACGCAGGGTCTCTAATGTAGCCGCAGCTTAGTTTTTTTTTATACCACGTCGTTGGCAAACAAGCATACGGCCCGCCTGATGGTAAGCAGTCACCGTAGCCTATGGACGCCTGCAACTCCAGATGTGTTATATGCGCATTGCCGACCCTTTAAAAACCTGTACACTCCTTTCCTAGTAGACGGCGATCTCTAGTGTAGACGGCGATTTGGGGCAAATTTTCTAATTATGGTTTTTTTATGTTTAGTTTTTAATGTTACTGGTAGTTTGTATTCAATTATTATTAAAAATATATATTAAATAAATATGGGCCTTCATACAAGGAACTTATTAGGGTCGCTACGAGTATGTGGGGTAATATTGGCCGCCATCTTGAACATCTCACTTCCGGTCAAGATTTCGATCGGGCGATTGGCAAATTCGGATTTAGCGGGGTCAAATTAGGTTAAAAAAACTCGGTTGCCGAAAAGTAATATGATTTGCCAGTTGCATCAAGGAGAGCGAAATAGATTTTTAACCGACTTCAAAATTTCAAAAGGAGGAGATTTTCAATTCGATTGTGTTTTTTTTCCGAACCGATTTTGAAAATTATTATTGAGGAATCGAGGGACTCTTCAAATGTGAAAGGCATACATATAGTGATTTATGTATTTTCTTTATCAAACCAAGCATTTACATTTAAAAAAGTGACATTTGATGAAGTGGGAATGCTGATGATGATCAGAATAGAACTCTTCAACGAAACATAGTTCATGATTGGCGATTTGTCCTCTTCGCTGTGTTTGTTAAGTAAATTAGATTTTCAAGACAAGTTTAATATAATATAATAATCTTTCTTTCACCGGTTTCCCTCATTGAAGTCGGTTTCTTTTTCTTAAAAAATATTTTAAACTAGACTAATAACATTCATAGATGCAAATGATATTTTCATTTTTCATGTTCTGAAAGTGGATCTTTGTTGTTCTAAAAAGTGTACAGAAAATTACACGATTCTGCTCTATAGCACTGTACTTTCCAAGTACGTTTTTTTTTCTATTTTTTTTACAAAAAAAATTTGGTTTTAACTGCATTTGTTGTACAATTCCCATTCTGATAATTAACTTCCCGATTCCATAAATAATGATATTTTTACCTAAATTGTTAATTAGAAGTACCCTCAAGAAATACTACTGAAGTGTATACATACTTACCCGTGACTTTTTTTTAAAGGCACATGTAAAACCTTTCCTTGTATCTGAATTGAAAAATTGAGTGCAACTCGGGTTAAAGGCACCCATTTCTGTCGAGGCAGTTTGGCGCTCGAACGCAGCGAGTGCCTTGCTTAACAATTAACTATTGTCGACTTGACGAGCTAAATTTTTGTTTGTTTCTCAGTGAGCGACTACAACGAGATCCTGATGCTCCTGGAGCTGCTCAAGTTCGAGCAGAGGACATCGTCGTCAACCGCAGAAGACGACGAAAGCAGAGACCTTATCAAGAAGCAGATGGAAAAGTTTGGCAACCTCCCCGCCAGTCTCACGCCCCCACGTACCCCCCTTACTTATTTAGACCCACCCCCATTAGCGTCTCCCGAGCGTCTCAAATCTATGGCTGCTGCTCGACGCAACGTTGGTGCAACTGCGCAGCGACATCATCTTTCATAGCGGTGACTATAGTCTTATGGGTGGATGTGAGGAATGGAATCTCCATGTTTTTTTTTTTTTTTTTTTTTTTTTAGTTTATTTCACAAATCACAATATACAATGTACTTATAATTAAAGTTTCGCCAAACTGTAAAACAGTTTGTTGGCGATGCGCTCCAACTAAACTAAAACAATAATAGGTACTGCTTGAGAGCCATATATCGACAACACAGCTGTCACCCGGCCAATAATAAACCGTATTTCGACGCAATAAGATGTCACAGCATTTGTCCGGTAAGTAATACCTACGCCGCACGGCTTACGCTAAATTATTGTTATTTCCGCGAGTAAAGGTGCAAATTATATATTAAAGTCTACCTTAGATCAAAATAGGGTTTACTATTGTAGGCAGGTAAGTAAATCTTTCTTTACATAACATTTTAGGAGTATAGTAATACGTATATTGTTATATTATTTAACATATGAATAGTATTTTATACATTCGGTTTTTTATTGTATGTTTTTTAGGACTTAGTTTTATGTATTTGAAATTTTGTATTTATCTAATAACATTTTTTTGAGTTGTAATTTCAAACTGCCTATTCTTAACTTAGTCTCGTCAAGCAATAGTGGGTACTCATTATAAATCTTTGGGATCATATATTCTCTTGTTCTTTTTCCGTAGTAATTTTTAACTGAAGGTTGCAATAGTTTAATTAAGTTAGTTGACCTAGTGTTTCGTTTACTTATTCTTCTTACTTTAAATTCTTCACTATAGTAGCTATGTAAAACATTTAAATATACGACCTTACATTGCACGGGAAGAATACCACACGTTGAAAAAAGTAGATCGTAATTATAGCGGTGCTCATGTTTAGTGGTTTTATTAACCAAATATTTAATTATTCTTAACTGCAGTTGCTTTATTCGGTCCAAATACGATTTAAAGGTAAGCCCATAGCTACTGAGTCCATAGCTTATCAATGCGTCAGCGAGTGCATGGTAGACAATGTGCAGTGTGCGTCTATTAACTATTCGATTTAAATGGTAGAACTGACCCAATATAGATGTTAGTTTATTGCATACTTGATTAATGTGTAAATTCCAGTTAAAGTGCTTATCAATCAAAAGTCCCAAATATTTAAATTCGTTAACTAATTCTATTTTATTACACGTGCAGTTACATTTATTTATATATAAACGCACAGACAGAAGAGCACATCATTTGGCCAGGGGTCTAGCCAAGATGGCAGTCTTACATCGGAATGAGAGACGATACAAAATATCACATCCACAAATCCACACAGTGTATTTACGGTGCAATAGGGTCAGATCTGCTTTTTTTTTTCTTATTCTTCTACCTAGCGTTATCACAGCCTTTGCCAGGGTCCGCTTTCCTACTTGCAGCTCCACTTTGCACGATCCTGGGCATCCTCGTGTGAGCCCGTTTACGCTCCTATCACTTTTTTGGTCTGCCGTGGGGTCGGGGGCCGTCAAGGGCTAGGTAAGGGCATATGTTTCCTACGTACTCAGCTGGCCTGCGACAAACGTGGCCGAACCACGGGATGCGTCATTCTTGGAGCTTCTCCGCTACGTCACGAACAGCGAGGCTGCCACGGATGTACTCGTTGCGGATGAGGTCAGCGCGCGTTGCGCCGCACATCCACCGCAGCTTCTTCATCTCTGTAACGCGAAGCTCCTGAACGTGCCTTCTAAGAACCGGCCACATCTCGACGCCATGGATTCTTTTTTTTTAATTAACCATTTTTTTTCGTTAGCCTACTACAGTGTCCCATTGCTGGGCAAAGGCCCCCCCTCGTTTTCTCCACTCGACCCTGTCGTCGGCATTTTCCCACCATCTTGGGTAGAATGCGTCCAAGTCGTCCCGCCATCTCCTTTTAGGTCTGCCAGCATCCCGTCCTGCACCGTCTATGGTGTTCCGTGGGTCCCACTCAGTAACCATTTTGGCCCACCTTTCCGGGTGCATGCGGCAGACATGTCCAGCCCAGTCCCACTTGAGCTTGGCGGTCTTGACGCCTACATCTACAACTCGAAGGAAGGTCTAACCATACATTTTGAAATTTGGCCGTATTAAAGGCACGATTTAACGATTGGCATCTTGCGCCCGTGGATTCAAGCCAGCTTTCGTGGAGATCAACCTGCACTATTTCCGCCCACCGATATTTAGGATGACAAGGGACAAATAACTTTTAAAAATTGATCAAGAGCATGTCGGGCCATGCTCAGTGTCGGGTTCTATAGTTATCCGTCTGTCAGACTTTCCAAAAACTCAATAACTAAAAACTCGAATTGGCTTTATGGATTTTTTTTTATTGTTAATTTATCTTCGTTTTCACATTCTGTCAGTGCACTCTTCTTCTGATTTCCATCGGATAAAATACTATCAATGATCCACCACATTTTATCATTAACAGGCCTGGTAATAGTCGTAATGTTTTCTGTCCTAGGCGTAATGGAAGATTTACCAGATACTACCACCATAGGCAGAAGATGGATTAGTGGCAGGGGTGCGGACTATCCCCAAAAGTGGTCCGGCGAACTTGATGGCGTTGGTTTCGATAATCGCTAAAATTTACTTAACGATCAAAGGAGTTTTGATTGCATCGAACCTACCAGATGATATCATGTTTAAATAAGTAATATATTCAAGCTTTTTATTTTAATTTGATAATGATTCTAACCGTGGTGCCGGTTTTTTTGCGATCTCATGGCTAGAGTAGCTATATGAAAAATTTGAATATTCTGATAAAAGGAGGATGGGTAGTATTGTATGGACATTGGCCCATGAACCAAGAAGAATAAGCGACATACCATCGGAAAGGTTTTTCATACACTAAATTTTTTGTATGGCGATACTGGAAGTTTTTTATATGCCTTAATAGCCTGATATTGCGTAGAGAGCTGGACTACTTTAAGATTAGGACTAATTGTTATTTTGAGGGTTTTTTTATAAGTGAAACTGACTGGTGTTTATTTTATTTTCATAATACAAATTTTTACATACACAATTAATACCTATCTGATCATAAATTTAAGCCTAAATTAGCCGAGAATGGTGAGAATTGTCGAAAAATTAAAAAAAAATTGACACAAAAAAAAACATAAAAAACGAATAAACAACTAAAATATCTTGACACAAAATTATCGACAATAAAAAAATCTTCCTGATCTGCGCGACACAGGAAATTAGAGTCTGTTCGGAAAGAGAAGAGTCGTGGAATGTATTGGGCTCCATACACTCCACGACTCTTTTCTTTCCGCACAGACTCTAGTATCGTAAAAAAAAATAGTCACGTTTCAACTCGCACTACTTTTTGCGGCGATACCTTTTCTCACACATAGATTTGGGACTACCTGGCATAGTACAAATTTTACAACTTAGAATAACCTATCCGGTGACATGCCTTTCGGATATTACCCTAACTAGTGGTTTTGTGCGCTGTAGACCGCGCGATTCATAAGCTTGAAATAGTACAAACAAAAAATACTTATTATGGTACATACTAGCAATTATGGAAGGTAAGGAAAAGAATCTCCATGTACCAAAATGTCCGTCAAAAAACCTTAAATAGGTGGCGCTACAATACCTAGAATACTTGAAAAAAAAATCTAATCATAGACAGTGCACTTCACTCCGTTAATAACGCCTAGGTTCTTAGCTACTCTAGCGCTACTCTGGAGAGATTTGGAACTAGTATTTATAGTTGACAGCTGGACACTTTTGCAACAGTTCTGCCTATGGAGATTGTATTCCTTACCTCTACCTTCCATACTAGCAATGATCTTAAGTGTCATAGACGTTAATGGCACTTAAGTCCTTATGCCAATTTCCACCATTTTAACATTTTCCAAAATAACGAATCGACAGAAAACTATCTACTGAATCTGCTTACAAACTTTATTTATTTATTTGAATCTTTATTGCACATACGAAAACACACTGTACAAAAGGCGAACTTATTAATGCCATACAGCCAGTAGTCTCTGCCAGTCAACCTTTTGGCAAAGGACGCAACACGAGAATTGGTTCAGAATTGGCACCTGTAGAGGAGAACATCCGGACATCCGAAAGCAGCTTGCCTGAAATAAAACGGAGACCTTTGCTACCGCTTCGTCCAATAATCCTGTCATATCCTTGACGGTAATTTTTCCGAAAATTAACCCCTTTTACCCCTTCGGAATAGCAGTTTTCCCATTCATGCTCTTTCTCCATCTGGTTACTTTCGCTCGAAATCCCGTGGGGCAACACTCATCCTTTCGGCTTTTCTCTGCTCCGTTCGTCTCAGCATTGCTCCAAGCAATTATTTGAGTTGACAACTTGACGTCCCTATACGTGCACGACCACAGATAAGGCTTGTGCACAAAGGTGCTTGGTTACTTTTTGAGCCCCGCCTCCCGGCTACGTATGTATGAGTAACGCCTTACCTCTTCGTGTTCTTCCTCGCGTTGCCACGGCTCATGGGAGCCTGAGGTCCGCTTGGCAACTAATACCAAGAATTGGCGAAGGCACTAGTTTTTAAGAAAGCAACTGCCATCTGACCTTTCAACCCAGAGGGGAAACTAGGCCTTATTAGGATTAGTCAGGTTTCCTCACGATGTTTTCATTCACCGAAAAGCGACTGGTAAATATTTCGTACATTTCCGAAAAACTCATTGGTACGAGCCGGGGTTCGCTCTTACCGCTAGGCCACGCTAAGCCTTTCCTGTGGAATCATAAAATAAATGGATCTTTTAGGGTAAAAACACGAATTTATTTATTATTTTTTCCATTTTTCTTATAATACTCCTCCCGCATTTTTTCCTTGAATGCTTCTTCTTGTTCTTGCTTTTTGTCTTCTTCGTTACTTCTCGCGTCTTCTGGGCCTTGGCTTGGGCGTTGTCTACGCCAGTTACCTGTCGTTATTTTATTTATTGAGTTGTATAGGTATATCCCCTAAATTGGTGAAAAAAGGGTTTAAAGTTTCCATTCGATTGGAATAGTGGACTTGAAAATCTTCTTAAGGCAACAGTCCGTGTTCGTGGAAGTAACTAAGTAAATATTCTTTATTGCACCACAAAGAAAACTAATTTAAAAACAGATTTACAATGTGAAGAAAGGGCGGTCTTATCGCTGTAAGCGATCTCTTCCAGACAACCTTAGGGTAGCAGGATATAAAGAACAGTAAGTTTTTAGAACAGGTAGTGCACGAATTAATTAGAGGAATAGGAAAATTACACATACATTAAGCAGACAGTACATACAGTACATTTACAATTTAAATAAACATATAAATATAACAATACTTAAACTAGCCATAAAATAAAACTACTTAAAAATTAAACTAATATTAAATAAAACTAAAATTAAAAGATATACTAATAAACAAATTAGTTATAAAAAGAATACCCCTTCTAAAGCCTCCGCCTGCGGCAAAGATCCCATAACGCTGGCCGCGTTACCTCTCTGTATTGCCAGGGATATACGCTGGGAGAGGTAAGCGCCAGCCCTATGGTCTCCAGTGGCGTCGATCAGCCGTGCCGACAGGGCCCCCATGAATGTTTTCATGTCCGCCGACCAAGGTCCCATTGTCTCCACAGCAAGCGCCGCAAACTCATAATCTTGCAGTAAAGATGAGTATTTGCGGCGCTTGAGTAGTTGGGCCTGGTCGGATAATACTTACCTATATTAAAATAAATAAATATTAGATAGATATCTAAATATACATACATACATAATATAACACAGCGGCACATTAAGAAAGAGACAAGTAATTATTTCTCATTCTCAGTAGGGTTTTAGATATCGCTGGAGCGACATGGTGGAGGCGGATCTGCGCGAGCTTCGAGTCGACAATTGGCGAGAGGTCGCACAGGACCGAGAAAAGTGGCGCTGTCTTGTGTCGGAGGCCAAGTCTCATTTTGGGTCGCTGAGCCAACGGAGTAAGTAAGTAAGGGTTTTAAAGCTTTGGCGAGTTTTCGCACACCTAATATCTCAGGGCAGACTGTTCCACAGCCGAACAACTCGGAAAGTGAAAGAGTCAGTATAATTTTGTAGTATTATATATATCACAAGGGCCACGCTGTATGTATTGTGTTACTGTAGTTTGTAATAATCTATTTACTATATACCTATGTAATTCTTTTCTTTTGTGTGTCAAATTCCATACTGTCGTTAGGATAGCCTGTAATGATGGTAGTGTGTATGTAATTAAAAAAAAATTGGAAGCCGCAACACAGGACAAAAGTTTTATGGTAAATGACTTAAAAAATTTTTTATGACAACTGATATTATATGGCTAATAAAATTAGGATTATTGATAGTAAGAATGTTTAGGACTAATGAGAATTTGGACTATCATTATGTTATGGCAAATGAGTGTTATGGCAACTGAGCATTAGGGATATTACTTATTAGGACAAAACGGTTAGGACTTTTGAAAAATAGTTACCTAGTGAATTTTGACTCTTAGAAAGTCTATACATCTCTAAGGATAATTGGATAAAAATCATTTAGTTCTGGCATTTAGAGATATTTACACGTCTAAATAATTTTAGATTTTTTTTTGTATCCGTTTGTGGTTTTAATTATTTAATTTGTTTTTTTTTGTCATTCGACATTTAGAGACTTTATACATCTCTAAATAATAATAATAGTTTACTTACTTTTTCTTTAAACAATAATACGTCATTTTGCATTAATATTTTCAATTAATTGTATTTTATAATTGTTGATGTGCTTGTTATTGCTTATATGTAAATTCCATGTTGACGTGTGCCCTTGTGGCCTATTTGCTGAATAAATGTTGAAGTTGAAGTTATTAGGGATTGCGAGGGAGATTCGTTTTAAGCCCCGTCCAGCTTATGTGCGTGAATCGCGGCGCGAGTTCGTGGAGAGAACGTATAGCACAATCTTTTTTATGTAGAATTTAATAAGCTTTAATGTTGCCTTACACTATATTTTCATAAAGAATGTAGATTTAGAATAAAACGCGAATTTCTCCTGGATGGTACACATGTTTCAAGATGGCTGCGATTCCTCTAGGTCCCCAAATGTCAAATGGTGTGGGCATGAAAAAGGGGACTTTAATTTATATATATATACCAAATTTCATGACTGTTCTAGAAATTTCGAGGTTGGTCTTAATCCGATTGTGCTAGTATCGTGATGGACGATTGACGTGTGACGTGCAGAACTTCACCGCGATTTCGCAGTTTAGCTCGCGCCAAGATGGCGGCAAAGCATCAGCTGATCTAATTTAACTGTGACTTAACTACGACAGCATTGTTTTTGTTATGCGATTTTTCCACTTTGTTTTGTTGTAAAACCGTAGAATTTGGCCGCTTAATACATGTTTATTTAGTGACCAGCAATAATTTACGGGGTAAATATATAGATCGTATATTGAGCAACTTTTACTACTTATCGGACCAACCACAAATATATATTATGACCTATATAATCAGCCCGTACATTATTGCAGGTGACTAAATAAACACCCTGTGGGGCTAAGATGGTTGCCTCTTTATCATTTGTCACCATGCCTGTCACGTTCTAACATGTATGTAAGTGCGAAAGTGACACATGACATGACAGGTGATAAAAATGCGACCATGATACCACTGCATTATAATATAATAAATATCTATCTTGCCACAGATGAGCCAAAATAGTCTGTAATGTACCTATCTTACAAGTTCGCGCTTCATGTCTTCTTTTGACGTGGGCCAAATAACCGACAAAAAGCGGGGAACAATCTTCAAAATTTACGCCACACTTATGGCTCCTTTACACGATGGCCCAGCGTAGGCCAGTCCAAGGGACGCATTTATGCGTTAGAGGGAGCAAGTGATATTGCTATCTCATTCCACTGCATAGCTGCGTCCCTTAGACTGGCGTACGATGGGCCATCATGTAGAGGAGCCCTTACGTTCGCGGCTTCGCACCGTGATTCGCGCATTCGTGCACCCTTTACAGAATACGTACCTAGATACGGGCTGTTGTATTTCTTGCTGTATCCCGTCCACATAGACCAAAAGCTCTGGGCGATCGGCAGATGATACGGGTTGACGCGTCCCACCTCGTCTTCTGCCGTGTACAACGTTAGCAACTGAAAGAGATGGATTTAGTGGATTGCGGTCATATGTGTCGCCCCGGTCCGTCTGGTCCTGAACATCAACATGTCAAATAACAAGGATTCATAATACATGGTTAGTAATAAACATAGTAACTCATTATCTTATTCTCTACGTTAGCAGGGCCGGATCTAGAATGGTTAGGTGCGCCAAAATTGCAAATGTGAAAAACAAAATTAGAAGAAACTTTCAAGCGGCGCGGGCGCGCAAATACGCGCGAAATGACGGGACGGGAGTAATTTCAGCTAACGAAAATCCATACGAGGACTGATCCAAAAGTTGTTAGTTGCTCCGGCTCTACTCATGCGATTAAAATATTATTTATACTATTGTGAGGGATTTTTCAGTACTTATTAAAGTGGTGTAAATACATTTTTAGAAAACGCTTATTTTTGTTTTTATTTTATTTTTACTTCGACGCGTCGAAGCCTAACCATCAGTCATAAAAATCAGTAATTGAGACTCCATATGTGCTGTAATTTTTAACCGACTTCAAGATTTCAAAAGGAGGAGGTTGCCAATTCGGGTGTATGTTTTTTTTTATGTTTGTTACTTCATAACTCCGTCATTTCTGGACCGATTTCGAAAATTATTTTTTTGATTATACAGATTGGTCCCGTTTTTATCAAAACTCAGTTCTGATCATGGGCTCCATAAGGAATCGAGGGAACTCTTCAAATGTGAGAGAGATAACTTCTCAGCATTTTGCGTAAGGTTATCCTATAGATAGGTTAGATTAGGTTAGGATAGCAATCCTGAAAAGTTAAGCGTTTCTGAGAAACGCCAAATTATGACTAACGAAAATGCGGACTAACAATACATTATGACTTACAACTTTATGGGAAACAATACAGACACACCTAGAATACATTACGCTCACGCGATCGACGTCAAAAACAAAATGATTTGTTAAGATTTAGTTGGTGGAAATGAAATATCATAGAAAAATTACCGTCACTTCGTTAGATTCAAAAAGCTATTCTTCCCTATCAAGGTAACCGTCCGTTTCTTGAAGAAAACTTTCTTCTGCTGCTTTTTCTATCTTAAGAGGCTGTCAATACCTAAAGCGCGCACACTGTCTATTTGTATCGGAGTAAATGAGATAGCACTGTCGCATGTTACTGGGCCTGGGCAAAGGAATAATAAGAAAATTATTTAAATAAAAAAAGTGGATTATTAGTGTAATATTTTACACGTTAGCGGTTTAGATATAAATGTTTTAAAATTGTAATTTTAATTGCAGACCCATAAGTCAAAACAATAAAGACATAGAACCGTTTAATTGTGATTTTAAGACCAATCTTTGCAATTATTTTCTATCGAGCCGATTTCGTTCAATCATGTATCGAGTACGACCACGGTCTTTGAAATATAATGAATATTAACATATATTGTTCTTACTTTACTAAAACAAATAGTCATTCTTAAAAAACTGTTTAAGTAACATAAATTTCGAGGACATTGGGTGTGGACAGCCCCTTAATGGATAGACTTGAGAACGTGTTACCACCCGATGACCATGCGGACCTATCAAGGTTTTAAATATAGACACGGACAAAGTGCCAAAAATATGTATACACGACCTTATTGCCTATACCTTAAGGCAGTGTATACATATTTTTAGCACTTTGTCCGTGTGTATATTAATTACCTTGACTGTACATACTCGTATCTAGAGTCAGACCAAGCTAAGTTGGCAGCGATTAAGTGCAAGTGTTAAGAGGGAAGAATAGATTTGCGATCCTAGCGAAATAACGGTATTTTTTCTATGAAATTCCATTTCGGGAGAAAACGTTTTCTCTAACTAAATCTAAACAAATCACTTTGATTTTGATGCCGATCGGTTCAGCATAATATATTCTAGGTTAATAGGTTACGCTTTAACATTTTTTTTGGTTAGCAAATTTTCAAAAAAAAGGAAACTTAGTTTTTCATTGTGTCAATATCATACTAATCATTTCATAGAAATTTGACGTTTAAAATAACACTTGTACTGTCTGGGCTGTAAAAATCGCTGCTTACTCTTGTTCTGACTCTCTAATTTTACCTTGACAAGTTGTTCAATCTCACTCTCCCTCTTCGTAATATATTCCAAGGCCACAATATACACGTGAGGCTTATAGTCGTTGAAAGTTCTTTTTCCGCCCATCGCCCATTCCCGGTTATATTCCAGGGGGTCGAAATGTCCGACCCCCGGCTCCACGACCACGTTTTGGCCGGCCGGGCCCAGCTGGGGGTAGGTGCCGGACAGCTCGGGTCGCAGCCAGGTGAACTTGTTTTCCACAACACGCTTCATGCGCCGGTACATGTCGGCCTGCTGGCGGTGCATCTCGAGAGCACGGCCTGGAAATTACAAATATTAGTTTTTTGAAATACGTCGGTGGCAAACAAGCATACGGCCCGATGGTAAGCAAGACTGCTTATGGACGCCTGCAACTCCAGAGCAGTTTAATGCCCGTTGCCGACACTAACACTCCGCACCCTCGTTGAGCTCTGGGAACCTTACTCACCGGCAGGAACACAACACTTTGAGTAGGGTCTAGTGTTATAGTCGGATTTAATTAACAAAGACGCTAAGAACAAATATAGGTTATATTTCATTTATATACATTATTGCTGTACTGCTAAATTATTGCTGTGTCGCTCGCGGGACATAATTATGGGATGTGTAATGATCGCTATAACAATAAAGTGATCTATTTTTACTTGATATAACATTTGGTATAATTTTGTAGGATATATCACTGGGAGACTTGGGTAATAAATATGATTAACAACATGTTTACCAACAAGATGAATCATTTTGAATAGTATATTTAAGGGCGGTTTCAGACTAGCGTATTTTTCTGCGCGTATACGGTCGTTTTGGCGTTAAGAGCTTACACGCGCGGTACAGTTCCCTGCATTTGTTTTTTACGCGCTTACATGCGCGTCACTTTTCCCTACATGTGATCTAAACGCACGTACCTACGCGCGCGTACACGTACGCCGTGTAAACTGCTACTCTGAAACCGCCGTAAGGGTAGCTATAAAATACCTACGTTCATTATAACGATTACCAAATATACGTTATTTATGACATAATTTCTAGCGGTAGCGGTACTATATAATATTACGTATGTATATACATTAAATATTGCACCGAAAAAAAAAATTTTTTCATAGTTAGTAAAGGCGTTTGAATTTATATTACTTTGATTACTCCATGAAATGAAAATGAGCTTCGGAATGAGTAGGTATATCTTAAATTTAGAAATAATATTTATCCATCCTTCATCTAATACTGGGAGCCTACCACGAAAACCGATATTCGTCAATTGCGGGCATTTGTCTCTGTCACTCTCATTACGTCTCTGTGAGAGTAAAAGAAAAAGATCCCCGCAATTAGCGAATTTCGGTTTTTACGGAAGGCCCCCTGGTACTTTCTTGAATCCGACCTCCCTAAGACTGGCGACTGATTTGCGACTCGGGGTTTTGGTATGTACGCCACATACGCCATGGTGTCCCCATGGATAATCTTGTCAAAAAAGTGCAGGTCGTTTTTCACGACATGCGTCGCTTAATGACATATTCCGTCGGTCTCCTGCCACCATCGATGTGCCTGCTCTTCTTGAGCCAACTGGCATTATCAGGTATAATGGCAAGAGGTCTGATGCACCTTATTTCCTTAGAGCTTGGGATGGATGTTAGTGTGGGATGCTACCTGCGTAGACACACTGGCACCGTCCCACCTCCAACGGACTAATGTAAAAGCGGGCGGAGCGGCGGAAAACGCCGAAATTTTGAAACGTAGGTAAATCAATATAAGAGCCTCGTTAGAGAGTAAGATTTTGTACCAGTTGGCGTTGAAGCTCTAGGTCCATGGGTTCCCAGCGCGCACAAGTTTTTTACAGAAATCGCGAAGCGTCTGGTTGACGTAACTGGTGACTGGAGAGCTGACTGCTTCCTCGCGCAACGTATCAGTATTGCGATACAACAAGGAAATGCCGACAGCATCCTTGTTAAGATTTAAGCTAGTTATAGTAATACCTCTGTATTTATCCATTATGTACAGATGTAGCGAATAATCCTTTCCCATCGTATTTTCACGGAAACGTACGAACGTGTTATGCTATTTCAGTCAGTCTCGTTACAAAAAGTACTGAGGTTGACTGAAGTAGCAGGACAAATACGAACGATTCCGAGAAAATACGATGGGAAAGGATTGTTCACTACTTCTATATATTGTTATTGTAAATAAAATAAGCAATTCACCGCAAAGCTTTCTATCACCGCACCGCTCGCCGTCGGCAGGGTGTTCATCCTCACACCCTAGAACCTAAATGGTCGCGTACTGTGCGGTTTAAGAGGAATTTCCTCCCGCGAACGCTTCGGCTGTGGAATGAGCTTCCTGCCGAGGTTTTCCCGAGGGGCTACAGTATGGGGTTCTTCAAAAAAGGAGTGTACAGGTTTTTAAAGGGTCGGCAACGCGCATGTAATGCCTCTGGTGTTGCAGGCGTCCATAGGCTGCGGTGACTGCTTACCATCAGGCGGGCCGTATGCTTGTTTGCCACCGTCGTGGTATTTAAAAAAAAAAAAAAAAAAAAGCAAATCGAAAGTTAAATAATGTGCGTTATACTACCTTAGCATTAGGTTGAAATATATTGTACCAAATGCCTGTTATACCGCATGAGAGTTAATAAGTACCTAATAAGAATATGTCATTCGTTTGTATATGTTTTATTAATAGAGATACTCGTAGTTTATTTTCCAAGTAGGCACATTACAATGCGCTTATGAGTTATGAACGTCAAATAAAGCTAAGCCAGCTTAATTATATCCCTTGATTGTTATCTCGACAAATAATAAATGAAATATAATCATTCGTTGTTATAGAGATAAACAAAACAAAACAAAACAACACAACACAAGCAGGAGGGTCAATATACGAAATTCTTCGGTCTTAGCGTCCTAGCTTAGGCGGATAAAACAACGCGCCAAAAGTATTTGCCACCCTGTACAGGCCGCAAACTGGACGCACGTTGCGCAGCAGGCCGCAAACTGGACGCACGTTGCGCAGCAGGCCGCAAACTGGACGCACGTTGCGCAGCAGGCCGCCATTGTCGTCCAAAACAGGTTAATTCAAGTCTATACTTGACGACCTTGATGTTTGACGACCGGTCTGGCCTAGTGGATAGTGAGTGACCTTGCCTATGAAACCGATGGATTCAAATCCTGGTAAAGGCGTTTATTTTTGTAATGAACACAGTTATTTATTTACGGACGTGATTTTTTTACGGATTATCGCGTGAAAATCGCACGTGTGCGCTTGGGCGAACATACCTGATACACTGCACCATTTTGGAAGTCTCGACAGCATTATGAAAGCGTTGTTGTATTGAATACGAATTGCCTAAATACCTTACCCATTACAACGCCTATAGCGTGGCGCAAGTCATTTCCGGCTACCCAGTTGATTTGATCGACTTGATATAGCTATAACAATGGAAACTTATGGTTAAGTAAGCATAATATACCGAACGCTTTTCTCAAACAATGGATACTTTTATGTACAATTTCCACGGACTGGACCTAATTTAGATTTGTTTTACTGTTCCGTTAATACACTAAAAAGTGATAAACTTTATTATCAATACTTATGCACATATGGGATGGATTGATTCACGAAAATTGTCAGGGATTTCTTATAAAATAAATTTGACTGAATTGTGCACAAAACGTGCTCTCGTGAGTCTACCTATACCTTCAAACTTAACTACCTAGTACCTATATTATGTTTTTTGTTGTTTTATAGACTGCAATTTATATACAATGGAATGGAATTTTTTTTCCTGTAGTTACCACTGGTAACAACTTGCTGGTAACTAGTGGGAATAACCCTTTAAAAAGTGTAGAATTTTTTTTTAATTTATTTGAGATTCATATTTTCTTCTTGGAGCAAAATTCCACCTAGAGTATTTTTTTTCTAAGGAGCAAAGTTGCTAATTTCGAAAATTTAAAATATAGTGAAAAAATATTCATTGAGCTCGGATGAGCAAAAGCCTATGGTAAGTGGCTAAATATCCATCAGGTATGAGACCTTTTTTCCTGTGGCACAAATAGTCCTTTCTCTGGCACAAATAATTTAAACTAAGATTTTATAGACCATTTTTTTCGCTACCGATTATAATTGCTCAGTGGTCAGAATTTAACTAAAGGAGCAAAGTTACACTCCATATATACTAGTTCATCTATTGGCATCATGTCGTTCAATAGTAGGTTACTTGATTTTGGTTTTATACTGGTTCATCTTTTGGGGTCAAAACGTTCAGAGATAGGGCACCGTGTTCATCTTCTGGGCATTTTGCCCTATTTCATCATATAATATTTTTCATAAAAATACTGAATTACAACATGAGCATTTGGAATAATTCATTTTAATCTAGATTAGATGCTGAACATATAAAAAAATTAAAGTTGTTAAAAATAAGTTACAACATATGTAAAAAAAACTAAAGTTGGGGTAGTCGCTTAACTCTTTTGGTGATTTCACCCTATATAATTGAAAAATGGGCAGATGTGATTGAAGTGTAAGTACATCATTTTACACTATTCGTTGCAGTCTCGTGTCTTAACGTTGCATAACAAGGGAGTTTATACGGATTTTAACTCGAGAAAAGGGTTCACTGAACAATTATTTACTTGTGATACGATATGTTTTTTGAAATACCTGTAGACCAAGCTAAGTATTGTGAACATAACTTTATTGTTAATACAACGTTCAAGCATGCTATAGTGACGTAAAACAGCGAATTTAGCCTGGTAGCCCCACCGATACCATTAATAATAACTTGTTAACTAGCTTATTAAACTGTACATACATTGGTCGTGATTTCAAATATGCATTCCTTCGCCCAACTAATGATCTCTTTCTTCCAGTGTGCAGTGAACTGCATGTAGGTTTCCTCGTCGCCATTTAGATTCGGGTCCCAGGTCTGGGACCTCACCACACGCACCACTAGAATGAGGTTAAAAACATATTTTAAATAAAATAATATAAGCTATAAGATAAGGACGAAATTTGCTTGTAATTTGCTTTTGCTAGGCCGGTTTGGCCTAGTGGGTAGTGACCCTGCCTACGAAGCTGATGGTCCCGGGTTCAAATCCTGGTACGGGCATTTATTCGTGTGATGAGCATGGATATTTGTTCCTGAGTCATGGGTGTTTTCTATGTATTTAAGTATTTATATATTATATATATCGTTGTCTAAGTACCCTCAACACAAGCCTTATTGAGCTTACTGTGGGACTTAGTCAATTTGTGTAATAATGTCCTATAATATTTATTTATTTATTTATTATTTATTTATACGAATAACCTTATAAGGCATCCTTATGACAAGTGACAAATTGGGACGATTGGCCGGCCGCGGTTACTAATATTGAATACTCCCATGAATCTCACGCTTCATAGCTTGCTATTTAAAGCTATATTATGTACTAAAGGCGTATTTAGTGTACGTATTTTTGCCATCCGGACATAAAAAATCTAAAACTTACTCATTATTATAAAAACAAGCGTTCTCATTTTGTTTATGTTACGCTACGAATAGTAAAATATATATTAAATACATTTCTAAAAGAATTACGCATTTAATTACAAATTTATCGTTATAAACCCGAACAAGACAGTAAAACTTTAATTTCGAATTAATTCGATTTTTAGTACCATTTATATCAGATTTTTATGATCGATTTTAATGCCAATAATATTTATATTAGTTATGTTAAATGCTTTCTGTTCATTCTAACGATAATACATTTTTATTACTTTTATTAAGCATATACATACATGGGTAGTTCTACTTACAAAAACATCGAATATGAAAAATCATTGCAGTTTGTTCCTATGTAAGTTTTCTTCACCACACCAGCTCGGAAAAGCTCTATATAGGTACTTCAAAAACTGATGAGAAAGTAAAGTTACACTTTATCCATAAGCAAGAATGGTAATGTGATAATTTTGAATGATATAATATATATTTAATAGGGTTCATTTCGATTACATTTCATTTATTTCAATTCCCTATAACGTTCGTCGTGTTGGTGTGATGAAAAATGTTGTTTCATTGCAGCATTTGTGTAACCCTTAAATACCTCGCAACACTCAAGATTCCACTTATCTCTTCAAGTGGCATCTGTCGTTTTTGAGTTATTAGAATTTCGATTTTATTTCAATTAATCAAATTTGAAATTTAAATGACATAATCGGTCGGGAATCGACGGCCTGCCACTTCAAGGGTTATCAAACCATAGGTACATTTTGGAATATACCCTAGTATCAATATTGGTACGACGGGTTAAGGATGACTCACGCTGGACCGGGCCGGGGCCGGACCGGAGCGTCCGACACGTCATTTTCTTTGACGGCTGATCGGTGATCACGTGGTATTCCTTAGAGTAAGTCATCCTTTAAACAACAACTTTGCCCCTTGTAAAATAGTACATTTCAATGCAATTATTTACGACTCCCGAGATGTCTTTTGTGAGCCGTAGGCGAATTGAACACATGACGCTTCAAAAAAGTTAGAGGGGAGTCTGCTTTTTTGTACCTTGCGTGTAAAAAAATTACATAAAATAAAGCTTAATAAATGCAATCCACGAAAGTTATTATGATTATGATTGAAAGAGGCATTATAGATCGTGTCATTCACGAAGACGCGTGCCTTGGCTTAGCTCATATTTTAGAGAGGTAGAGAGAGATAGAGATATTTTTATTTGCATACCAATATTCACGTTATTAAACGTTAGATTTGACAAATCTGCGCGTCATCGTGGATGGCACGAACTATAAAGGAAAGGAAGACTGATGCTAGACCGGGCCGGCGGGGCCGAGCCGGAGCTTCCGGCGCTTCGTTTTCTATGGAGAGCACCACGTGATCACCGATCAGCCGTCATAGAAAATGACGTGTCGGGCGCCTCGGCCCGGGCACATGCCGGTCTAGCGTGAGTCCTCCTTAAGAGTTAAAAAAAACTGATTACCTATATTCAAATACGACGTAAGTACCGCGTAGAACGTTCTGCTTGTTTGGATTTTTGTATTGTATGAAGGTACGGAATCCTTCATTGTGGGTGGTCCAAACGCACTTAGCCGGTTTTTTTTATTTGAAACCAGGTATTCTAGCGGACGTTCTTAGATATGTTTCAACAAAATTGTTTTATTGCGCTGTTGTTTTTTTTAAGTCGGTTTTAATTGTGGATTTTAGTTATGTTGCTGGTCCAGCGCTCTACTCAGGAATGGGAGAAATTCTGGGTATTCGATCTAAACACCGCAGAGGATGAGCGACAGATGTACCGCCTAGCTCAACTGATGCGTGGCTACGTTGAGCGAACCGAAGTACGGTATGCTAATAAATTGTTCTTATCTTACCTTATCTTATTAACAGGCCTATGGAACTTTCCACGCGACTAAGGCGATTTATTACCAAGAAGGTGCAAAGATGCAGTATAAGTAGTCATTTGTTTCCTAGCTAGCCCCGAACGGCTTACTTTATCTATTGTAAGTAAAACCGTACGTGCTACTTACTACCCGTACGAATTAACTGTGCACCTCGCGCTAAGTAGTAGCTAGTAATAACAACAGGAGATTTAAACCGTATTTAGACGATTAAAACGAGACGCGCAACGGCAACAAAGATGCTATCGCTACTGAGCGCTTGCGGCGAATGCGGGGCGCCGCGCGGGGCAGCAGGGAGCGGAGTGCACAGTTAATTCGTACGGGTAGTACCTGCATATAAAAGTTTCATTCACTTTAATCGGTTTTTGACGACGACTCTATGGGAATTGCAATAAGATTCAAAATGAACTAATGAAAAAATGTGTTGCGAATCCCTCTACGGTTACTGAGTGCTGGCAAGTCGAACGCTATAGAACCGGTGTAAAATGTGTCATCGAGATGCGTAATAAAGGCGCGATATCGGAGAGCACATTTACACTGGTTTTTTAGCGTTGGACTAGCTCGCGAGCAGGTGCCAATTAAAAATTATTTTTTGCAGGTAAGTAGCACGTGCGGTTTTACTTACAACAGACAAAGGATTAGCCGTTCGGGGCTAGAAAACGGACGACTATACCGAGGTTGTCATACGCGCTCATAGACGGAACGCCGCGCTCGCATTATTTTGCGACATTAATTACTTCGTCTCGTGAAATCTTTTAATTATATCTGTGGTATTAGGCTTAGATGGACTAAGAAAATTACTGCCTAGCCCATAGATTTAGTACGTAAAAGGACAAAGCGTAGAATTCCCGTCTAATATTATTGACGAGAGTAACTTGACACGGCAGAACATTAGCGGCAGATGCATCGCCAAGCTGACCTGATGCGTACTTTCATCCATTGACATATACTGACTGACACATATTAACATGTAACCATTGGCAACTAGTTGTGATCAATCGCGTGCGTGATGCGAACTCATCAACTAATCGCGTTATGGCGTTAGACTGCACGGTTGGCTCGAATTCGTGTGCGTGACACCGCTGTACTGGTCCCATTCTTATTGCCTGTAAGGCCCGTCCTTAGATATATGTCAATGCATATAACGCACCGAGGCACGGTACGTATTTGACGTAGAACTTAACAACAACATCACAACAAAAAATCATAATGACTATCACACACTTTGTTCTGTCAAAAGTCTGTGCACATTTACATTTAGGTTAGGTATGTATATTTTTTATATGATAATGAATTATGATATAACTTACATGTGAAATACTATTGTGGTTTGTAATTTCTATTCCTAACCCTAACAATGAATATACAGGTGGAGAGAAATCTTGCCGATAAAAACGAAATTAACCGAGATAAATCCGGACCGGATTAGAGCATTCGAGAAGGGGTACGTCATGGCGGATATTGTGGAGACGTAAGTATTGGGCGTTATGGGGGATAGTTAGTTAGTTAGTTATGCTGGGTATTTTCCGCAAATCGACAACCATTGTGCCTATTTTGCGTGAAAACAAGGTACTACTCTGGCCACCCCAGCTCCTCCACGAAACCTAGCAGTGTCTTCAGGTTGCTAACTGCCTTCTTTAGGGTGCACGGAGTCCCTAGGTATTTGTTCCTGTATACTTCTACCTGTTTACAGTCTAGGAGAATATGTTTCACTGTTTCCTCTTCTTCCATGCACGCTCTGCACATGTTATGGGGGATATTGACGAGGCGTAAGTACGGGTGGGAACGGTTATCCTGTATGTATTCATAATGTACTTTTAATTTGAGTCGACGTCGAAAATCCTTTCTTGCACTTATCGCAGGTGTAAGACTTTTCACCCGTGTGTTCTTTTTTATGTGACTTTTAACCACTTAAGTTCAGTACATAGGTATTACAGGGAATTTTAATGTAAACCATGGGCGCTTGCCGCATATTGGCAATTGCCGCATCTGCCAGCGTGGGGAAACTCTTTTTTTCAATCATAGACAATTAGGTTAAATCCGTATTTATACAGAACCACAGACATTTACAGCATCTAACAAACATGCAATCGGGATTCACTAATGTTTTTTTAAGTGTTTAGGTGGCCAATCTTCAACCCACCAACGGAGCGGCAGCTAACACCCGCGAGGGTTCATAACATAACACACCGCCCTACCACTTTACAAGTTGTTGCCCGGGATGCTATTCGTTATGGGAATCTGTTACTAGCTCGCGGGCTATATGAATATAATTTTAATTTTGACATAAACATTATATTCAATTAATTCAATGCATTAGAAATAATATATTGTACGCCAAATACTGGTTAATTGTGACGCACTTTATGTAACATAAACATCATTACTACCTATATTACTCATTTTATAACAATAAATTATTTATATTAAATGAAACTACTAGAACTAAACCCTGGCCTCTTGGCAAGAAGCATATCACGCAGGCAGCATTCCCGCGCTGTATCGCGATAGCAAGCATTTGCGCGAGAAAGCTGCCGGCGCGATGGTCCCTCGTTACCTCCCTCAACCGCTATCTGCGCTCCCTAGCTGTCTCGCCACAACTACGAATTCGTAGCTTTGGTGTTGACACTCGCTCCGTGGAGCAGAGGTGCGCGCGGGCTCCACAGAGGAGTACTTATCCCTTCGCGTGCCGGACTCCCGCAGCGGGAGGAAAATAAACGGGCCACGACTGCCAGCCTCCATTTTTTAAATTTTGCCACGTCTGGCAGGGGCTGGGCGGGCCTACACGCCATCGTCCAATTAAACACGGAATTATGAAGTTTCTATAAGCCTAAAAGTTAATTGACGATACTGATCAACTGTAGCCTATCCTTGTCTAATGTTCTAGCATTGGTATATGTCAGCAGTACAGACAACTAATTTATGCCACTCAACTTTCTGTCAAGGGAGAGTACCTAAATTTGTCCCGCAACGGGATACCGGCAGACAAACCAATATTTCTTCCTGGCAGCAGCGGGAGAACGGCATACGTGCAGACCTGTACAAAATACGGAATCTTCAGTAGACCCTACTCATAGTGTCGTGTTCCTGCCGGTGAGTAAGGAGACTGCTTACCATCAGGCGGGACGTATGCTTGTTTGCCACCGACGTAGTATAAAAAAAATTGCGTTTGACACTCGAAGGGTTATTTTTGTATTGTATGGGACGACTTTTTGCCGACAGGATCTTGTGACTGACTTCAGAAATACACCTTTTGCTTTGGCAGCGTTTTTAATACTGCCGTAAATAAACTAATACGCTTTTATAGTTACAGGAAAGCGGTAGTATTCACCCACAAGCAGATGGTAAAGCAGCGGTACATTGAGTCAGAGCGGATCCGCTACCTGATGTACGTCCAGAACGCCTATGTCAAAGTGTACCATCTCACGCATATGATGCATGAAATTGATCCTAAGTACGGGACCGACAACACAGGTATGTTAGGTCTGGTACAAACAATCTGGGCGGTTCCTGTACATAATGTACATCTAGAACGCCTATGTCAAAGTGCACCATCTCACGCATATGATGCATGAAATTGATCCTAAGTACGGGACCGACAACACAGGTATGTTAGGTCTGGTACAAACAATCTGGGCGGTTCCTGTACATAATGTACATCTAGAACGCCTATGTCAAAGTGTACCATCTCACGCATATGATGCATGAAATTGATCCTAAGAACGGGACCGACAACACAGGTATGTTTATATTCATATTTATTTATTGTGTAGGTACGATGGAATAGCTTTAGGTTTTTGTCGTAATTGCAAAGGAATAAGGTACAAAAGCGGCTCACCCTAAAGACCTACTGTCACTACAAAACCATTCAACTCTGGAGAGAAATTACAGGCTTGAATCATTCCAAGGCGCAAAGCCTTCAAGTTCTTTGGTAAGGGTGCTTACTGGGCACTGCGGCCTAAATAAGCACATGCTCACTATGGGGAAACTTGACATGAGGTGGTGCAGACTCTGCATGGAGGCAGAGGAGACGCCATTGCACATCCTCGCAGAGTGCCCTTGCCAAATGCGCACTCGTGACTTAATCCTGGGCAGACACATATTACGCCCGGAGGAGTTAAGGTCTCTCGAGATCAAGGAGATCCTGCAGCTGTTTCTAGTTGCAGGTTTGGATCGAGAGTTGTAGTAGGTGGCGATCACAATAGATCAGGAATGGCCGCAGTGATATATAGGCTGTAGAGGCATGCATCATAGCCCCTGACAAAGAAGAAGAAGAAGGTACAAAAGTGTAAACATACCTCTTTGACCTCGACTGTACAAAGAATAACCGCGAAAATCGAAGTTCATCAATTGCGGGCATTTTTCTCTGTCACTCTAATTACAATAATTATTAATTAGTCTTAATGGGAGTAAAGGAGAAAGATCCCCGCAATTTGCGAATTTCGGTTTTCGTGGTAGGCCCCCAGAGCGACACTCTTCTCAGAATTCCTAAAACTGGTGACTTCTAATGGCTCTGGACCAACGTTTTCCGACTGGTTTGATTGTACCCCACAGGTATCTTTTTTTAACCCCCGACGCAAAAGAGGGGTATAATATGTTTCACGCGAATGTCTGCCTGTCTATCTGTCTGTGGCATCGTAGCGGATGGACCGATATCGATGAGATTATTTTTACGTGGAAGCGATTTTCCTTACAATGGTTCTTATATATTATGTTTCATCAAAAGTTGTAAGAGTATGAGCTCTTTTCCATAATGATGTAGCACTTTGGGCATAAAATTGAAGCGCTGACCGCGCTAGCGGTAAGAGCGTGTGACTTTCAATCCGGAGGTCGCGGGCTCAAGCCCCGGCTCGTACCAATGAGTTTTGCGGAACTTATGTACAAAATATCATTTGATATTTACTTACCAGTCGCTTTCCAGTGAAGGAAAACATCGTGATGAAACCGGACTAATCCCAACAGGGCCTAGTTTACCCTCTGGATTAGAAGTTCAGATGGCAGTCGCTTTCGTAAAAACTAGTGCCTGTGGGAGCCCCAGGCTCCCATGAGCCATGGCAAAATGCCGGGACAACGCTAGGAAGAAGAAGATTTGTTTATTTTGTTATTTTTGGTCTGTCTAAAATTTATAAAGAATTATGGAATTGATTTGCTGATATTTAATTTTTTATTGATGAATTTTACGGCAATTTTTAAAACTTTTTTTGTCATTATAACATCTTAAAGATTATTTTGTAACTATATAATATTATAGTGTATATGTACAAGTCCTTGCTTTGCCCTAACAGGGCCCAAGTGCAACTATTTATAATATTGTGTAACTGTATTACGATGGTCGCAATAAAGTATTATGATTGTGATTATGAGGTTTTTTATAATGTTTAATTTAATAGTTATTAACAACGTTAAATAACCATGTCCATTTCTTTCCCAGGTCAAATAAACCAATATAACCTGAACGTCGTTTCCCACGATTCCACGCCATCACACTACAACACTACCGGTTTCTACTACTCGAAAGAGTTGGACGACATTAGACAGGCCCGGGTGAAAGAGAGAAGGAAAAAGGTGATCGAAGAGAAGCGACTCCGCCAGTGGGAGTTGGACAGGTTGGGGACTGTTAAGCCGGGGACTGTTAAGACCACTACGAACTGGTGGCCTGTGGCTTATGGATGGGATATTGACTATTATTGGTAACCTTATGGTTCGGTTGGATATTAAATACAGACAATATTTATCGCATTTTTCTTTTACTTATTGGGGATTTCCGTAAAGCTCGACATAGTTGCGTGTAATATCAACTGCGACTCATGGGAACCTCGTAACAGAGGCGCCGTCAGGCGAGGGTCACCGCCTACGGCTTCGCGGTCCGAGGGGCCTCGCGCCTAAAATAATAAGTATATCTCGGACACAACGTAAAAATGATCGTTATTTCTTGCGACACCAGAGGGCCTCGCGTTGAGTGGAGGAACAGTCTCAGGTCGCGAAACCCATGATAGTCCTGGTTTCAAGACTTGGCCCGTAAAGGGGCAATAAAACACATGCGCGATGAGGGTCGCCTCGTTGCGGACCCTCAGTTTACTTGCCATAAATGTGGGCGATTATGCCGTTCAAGAATCTGTTTATATAGCCACGAGCGGAGCTGTCGCTAGATCACAGATGCTGTTTAAATCATCTGTAAAGATGTACAAGGCCTGATGATGATGATATTGGGGAATTTCTTACAACGTTTGCATTTATAAATGTGTCTAGTGTCCAGAAGTTTTCAGAACCTCAGGTACTTTTAACCTCTTGTCTGTGTCACATTTCGCGAAAGTGCAATCTTACCTATGTATAAGAGAGGTATGGGCACTATGAATGTCATCTCGCTTTGTGTGGTAGGGCACAGCACAGCGGATGTAGCGCAGCCAAATAACACTAGACCCTACTCATTGTGTTGTGTTCCTGCCGGTGAATAAGGTTGCCAGAGCTCAACGAGGGTGCGGAGTGTTAGGGTCGGCAGCACATGTAAGTTTGATGTTTAAAATAACCCGTCTGGGCTATCAAAATCGCTGACAACTTATCTTGGTTTATGGTTTAACTCTACAATACCTGGAAAAGGATTAAATATAAATAAATATATGTCTATATCCGAGTTTTAACTGCCGTGAAACATACGAATATTAAACTATTTACGGTTTACACTCACGTGTTTTTAGTCACTCGCGCGACATGTTTCGGAGAGCCTAGGTCTCCTTTCTCAAGCACCAACAGTGCGAGCAGCGTCCACGACGGCCGCGCTTCGCGTACTGCCCTGCTAATGTACTGTCGTTCTCGTACTGTTGTTTGATTGAATTGAATTGAAATATTTATTTCGAACTTGACGTCCATAGGGTTAGGTAACAATGACTTATGTATCTAGAGTTAGTATTACCACATTACAGTTAATTAGACAAAACAAACAAAACAAAACATTACATAATATTTATAAGTTTCGCGGTCAGCACAGCAACAGGTGAGTGTAGCTGCACGTACCGCTTGACTAGGGGCGAATCCCAACGCTGCGCCAGCGTACTTACGATGCTGTTCGTGCTGCTTCGGCTGCGAGTGAGGAGTGACATGCATCGATCCTCATTATGGCGAAAAAACAGTCTGTTCGTGCCTCAGCAAACATCGCTGAGGCACTACAATACCGCGGCAACCTGAACAGCATCCTAAATGCATCATTATATTGGACAAGCAGAGAGCTATACGACGACCGGTTTGGCCTAGTGGGTAGTGACCCTGCCTACGAAGCTGATGGTCCCGGGTTCAAATCCTGGTAAGGGCATTTATTCGTGTGATGAGCATGAATATTTGTTCCTGAGTCATGGGTGTTTTCTATGTATTTAAGTATTTATAAATATTTATATATTATATATATCGTTGTCTAAGCACCCTCAACACAAGCCTTATTGAGCTTACTGTGGGACTTAGTCAATTTGTGTAATAAAAATGTCCTATTACATTTATTATTATTATATACGCCCGCTGCGTAAAGTTGGCCCACAGACCGCACGTGTAGAAAGTTTGACAAGAAGCTTTCAATACCTAAGTACTTACATGTTTATATTATTAGGTACATATTCGGAAATTATGTCTCACTTTCCGTTTACTTAGAGTGTTTCGTAAAACAATTTGCATGCTAAAATCTGGAGACAGACCACGCCATACGCTAAGTTTTCATGCAAAGTGCTATGTTAAGTATGTTGCTTATAGGGATATGTACGAGTAGGTACGCATTACCTACTGTCGAGTTAGTGCAAAGTAAAGAGAATTCAGAAGACCAAGAGTGCTCACTCCATACAACGGTTTTATTACCAAAGTACTATATATAGTTTATTTTTATTTTTTTCGTAACTCTCATTTTCAACTACTCTGGTTATAATATTAGCTGAAAATCGTTGAGCATTAGACTTTTTGTTTGCCGCGATATCTATTGCCGAGTAGCAATACTGAGAGTTCCGCTACTTGATGCTAGATGTCGACTGCGAATATAATAATCATTTTGGTGCCAAAACTAATGTATGGAGTGAGCACTCTATTACTTATTTCTCTATGGTTCCGGTTACTCTAGTTATAATATTAGCGGAAAATCGTTGGGCATTAGACTTTTTGTTTGCCGCGACATTTATTGTCGTGAAGCAGTACTGAGAGTTCCGCTACTTGACGCTAGATGTGGACTACGAAAATAATAGTATTTTTGGTAACAAAACTGTTGTAGGGAGTGAACACTTTTGGTCTTCTTAATTCTCTTTGGTGCAAAGGTAGCCTGCCAACAAAATGTGACCGGGCATCAGCTAAAGGTTGAAGCGCCATCGTTTGAAACGATGCCGCCATATTTGGCCTTTGATCTATTAGATGGCGCCACTTTGTGATATCTACCAAATTTAACACTTATCAGTAAAAAATAAGGATCAAAGTCAAATGGCTTTCTAAAAGTTTTAATCATTGTGTCGAAAGATGGCAGTCAATTTACTGTTGCTACAAAATTTTCTCTGACAATCTACCCCTTTATTATTATTTTAAACTTTATTGCAAAAATACAAGTATTGCGTACAATAGTCGGACTTAATGCCTTGAGGCATTCTCTACCAGTCAACTACTGGGCTAGACAGAAATTTGCTAAGGTGGGTGCAGTGTTAAAAGAAAATCTTCCAAAATTAAATACTAAGTCTAATACTAATAGGTCAATATATAAACTAAAAAATCCTTTTCAAATTCTCTTTGCGTATACGTAGATATAGGGCGCTTGCGCCGATGGCGGAATAAGTAATAAGCTAGCTAGCAAACTAGACGGTTGTTTTACTCGTATATCTCAGTGGCGACGAGGATTGCATTGGTTTTTTTTTTCATGATCCTTCATTGTTTCTGGAATATCGAATGTTATAAGAATATGAATAATAAAACAATTTATAAGTAAGTAAACAATATTTATTTGAAAATTAACAACTTAATCTAGTAAACTTCATCTCAGTCAGACGGAAGTAATAAACAGAACGAGCAACTAACTACAGTAGGCGCTCGGTATACCGGCGCTCGCCAATCCGGCACGCCTAGTAATCCGGCAATTACCAAATAGGTGTCCAGCTCTATAATCCAGCAGACGTAGTATTAACCCCTTAACGCATGTCCTAAATTCGTTTAAATTTGAACTTTAATAGCTGTCAATAAAGTTGAATATTATAACTGCCATATATGTTTGCGTTGCATATGCGATATTAAGGGTTAAAAAAACAATAGGTGCGCCGTCGCTATTTAGAAAATAACGCTACGTTTTATGGATATTAGCTGCCTATTTTTTACTCGTTTTTTTTAGATAAAAATAAAATACTAAAGAGGTTACTAAGTAAATGATATAACAACAAAAAACTCAACTAATGACTTCTTATATAAACTATAAATTATGGAAGGTAAGGAATGAAATCTCCATGTACCAAAAAGTGCCATCAAAAAACCATAAATAGGTGGCGCTACAATACCTAGAATACTTGAAAAAAAAACATAGACAGCGCACTTCACTCCGTCAATAACGCCTAGATTCTTAGCTACTCTAGCGCTACTCTGGAGAGATTTGGAACTATTATTTATAGCTGACAGCTGGAAACTTTTGCAACATTTCTACGATAAGAGATTTCACTCCTTTATTCCACACTCCATGCTATTAATATTATGCACGCAGAAGTTTTTTAAATTAGAAAATAACTAGCCAAGAAAACACTAAACCTTATTTTACAAAATGTTGCCAGACTAGGCCTTGTAAACAAAATTCGATGTACGCTGTATAAAAACACTAGCTACTTTCGCTTCGCACGGGTTACACAAAACCTTAAATTATACACCTAAACCTTCCACAAGTATCACTCTATTGACAGGTGAAAACCGCATGAAAATCCGTTCAGTAGTTTTTGAGTTTATCGCGAACATACAGACAATACAGACATACGTGGCGGGGGACTTTGTTTTATTGGGACCGTGCGAAGTGCATGGCGGGGGTAAGTAAAGCGATCCCAGCGCATAAGGTGGTAAAAATTTGAACTAACTGCGGATAGCGTCTTTAACATTTCGTACAATTATATGGCTCGAAATGAAACTTTGATTTACGATTACTCCTGAAATATTCATTTAAATTGAATGGTGTCAGGGACCATTGTAATCTGTATGAAATGCTTAATATAACTGATGTATTTATTTTGATAATTGTTAATAATGTATCCATGTAAATAGCTTTGCAAATGCCACATATTACGTATCTTTTTCTAGAAGTTAAGAATGGATATAGTAAGTTATCCTTTAAAGATAGACATTTAACATCGCGGACTTTTTTGTAGACCTATGAATGAGAAACAACCCCACCATACATTGTGTTGTTGTAGCTCAAACGGATTAGGCAGCGTTTTCGATTAAAGCTCCTAGCCAGCGTGATTTTTTCCGACAACATCGTTATATTTCAAACAATTTACACAAAACCTTAACAAGTTATATACTTAAGCCTTCCTCAAGAATCACTCTATTGATAGATGAAAATCGTATGAAAATCCGTTCAGTAGTTTTTAGTTTTAGAGTAGTTTTATAAGATGTAGTGAATTGACCTTTTCCCCTAGACTTGCGGACACTAGGTTGCGTGACAGTCATGCACGCTCCCAATAAGGTGTAGTGATAAAGATGCCCTGTGTCGACATTTTAACCCTTTCAACGTTAAATTCCTTAAAAACGTTGGGCAAACTAAGGCTAATATTTATTATAAGCCACTCTAGGCATAATTAAAAAAAATAAATAAAAAAATGTTCTTACTATTAGCAAAGAGACATCTTTCGATTTCGACACATGATAAACTTTTAGAACACCATTTGACTTTGATCCTTATTCTTTCATTGTTAAATTTGTTAAATATCAAAAATTGGCGCCATCTACTAGAGCATAGGCCAAATGTATGGCGGCATCTTTTCGAGCAATGGCGCCACTTTTTGATATTTAACAAATTTAAGAAACATCATGGAAAGAATAAGGATCACAGTCAAATGGCGTTCTAAAAGTCATGTGGCGAAAGATGGCAGTAAATTTAATGTGGCTACAAAGTTTACTACAATCAAAATCTATTTCAAATTCTCTTTGCTATTAATTAATATAACTAAGTGCAGAATTCGTGTTACATTGTATATTAGATAAACAGTTATTGGCAATTTTTCAAATATTTTCACTGCTAACTAGAACTTTTATTAGATATAATAAACTCCTAATAATTTCTCTACTATTTTAGCTACTACACTTAAGTTTCTCCCTCAATCTTCTTCTAGCTTCGTCCCTTTTCATCGCTTCTCGTTTGCTTAATCTTACCACCCTTGTAAATGCATTTCTTACAGTCTTTTTGACTGTTTTTTTGACAGTTTTATTCCTAATGTTATTACTATTTTCTTTTCTCAAATCACTATTCAAAGAATCTTTGGGTTGATTGCAATCATTGAAATCATTTGTATTTTCTACCTCTTCATTACAATGTAATCCAAAATGGGTACTTTTTTGTAAATCTTCAAAATCATTGATATTTTCTCGTTCCATTTTGTTATATATTTTTAAGAACTGCCAGAATTCCACATCACTACCTTTTATATTTTGTTCATAAAACTCGATGAGTTCTTTATCGCATTTATGTTTGTTTACTACTGGTTTTGGTTTAGCAGTACGATTGTCTAAATTTGTAACTACCCTATTTACTTTCTTCTTATCAACATTATTCCCTTTAAGTTTATGTTTCCAAACTTTTTTCTTAAAAGGTTTTGGATTTTCCTCATGTTTTCTATTATGTAGTTTCAAAGCGGCAAGTGATTGACATATTTTATCACAAGAATCGCAAGGGAACACCATTTTATTACCGTTCTTCTTTGCTAGCTTATAAAGTTCTTTCAATCTATCAACATAGCTACCTTTAACACTTATACTTTCAAGTTTATCAAACTTAGGTAGCAAACAGTCTTTAAAATTAATCTTTATTTTCTCTTTCATAACTATCCATTCCTTACCTTTCTTAACAAGCTTACTCTTCAATACCTCTTTGTTCTTCTTCTCTCTATTCCTTTTATCAATTTTGCAGCTTTCTCTTTTATTAAGTTTCTTTATACTAGGTATTATTTCTAATTTCTTTATTCTTTCATCGTTGACTTCATAATAGTATTTTGGTCCGTTACTCTGTTTATTATCTTTGAAGGATCCGTACAGTACCTTGACTTTGATCTTGTGTGTTAGTTTCAAGTGTCTGGTGATGCTGAGATTGGTGGAGTAGTCGCAGAGGGGACATTTCTTGAGAGTCTGCATCTCGCACTGATCGAAGTGGTCTTTGCAGTGGTCTAAAAGCTCCTCTTTGGTTTGGTACAACTGTGAAATAGAAACATTGTATCGTGAGGTGCATAAGGAATTAAATATTTAAATAAATAATACATATTATTTATTTATTTATTTAAGGTTCACCAACAATTGTTGACATCGATACATTCAAAACGTACAAGCTAATACATGTAAGGAGTGGTGTCACAATCACTTACAGGTAATCACGGCATGCGAAACAAATATAAGTAAACAACTAAGGAACTACCAAAATTTTAACTTAAATTCTAATTACTTATGTTTAAAAAAATATTTTCGGACAGATTTTATAAATTGATTTAGTGGGTCATAGTGCATATCCGCCTTGTCACAGCAGCCATTAGCAATTTTACATAACCTGCATATTGGAGAGTTAGTGCCTGAAACTGATCTTCTAAGCGGGGCGTAAAGAGGGGTGATAGCATTACGGGGGAAACGGGATGGAGCACGAAAGTTCAACATTATAGGGACATTCTTACACAAATTGACTAATAAGTAAAGGTACCCAACTGTCCGGTTCCGATTTGATTTATATTTATATATGTATCAGTACTCTGTAACTCTGAAATAACGGACACGTATTTTTTTTAGCTGCCAAAACTCAACCTTTTGGGAGAAATTGTCCTCAAAAGTATCAAAAAATTACTAAATCTTCTAACTCATATAGAAAGTGATGCTCAAGCAACTTGCAAGTTAATGGCTTGTTTGAGTATATGTTTAAGAGCAGGAAAAACTAATGAGTTATTTTAGACTACTCTATAACATATATAAATATAAATCAAATCGGAACCGGACAGTTGGGTACCTTTCCTTGTAAGTTCCACGGTAAGCCAAGACGGCTTGTGGTGTGGGTATCCAGACAACTAAATATAAAATATAAAAATACTAAAATACATAAAAAACATAGAATAAATAAAATAAATAAATAAATAAAACATCCATGACTCAGGAACAAATATATGTGCTCATCACATAAATAAATGCCATTACCGGGATTTGATCCCTGTACCTTCGGCTTCACAGGCCGGGCTTCGCTACCCACTATGCCAGACCGGTCGTCAAGGTCCAGTTTATTTAATTAGTAGCAAAGTAACAAATAATAAATACCGTCCAAAAATATACAAACAAAGGATTGAAAAATCATGGAGGTTCTTAGACGTTGAAATGTGCAAAAACCTCATTTCACAAAGAAACAAAGGAGAAATGGATAATGATTGTAGTGTAGTGGCACCAGTGGCCGACCGGGAACCTGGATCTGGAGGGGATCTGAGACTTAAAATATTGTCCAAGAAAATTTAGGATAGGACGCCGATTTCTTAATGTGGCAACATTATCCAGTGTTGCCGTATTATCGGTTCCATATCCTTATTTTATTGTCTATCTTCTATCCATATTAACATATGAAACACAAACACTACTAACATCTTTAACTCGGCACTAGCGACATAACATTTACACGGATATTTTAGACACAAACTGACACAATCCTACTCGTATGGGAATAATATGATGGAAATACTAATTGATAATGAACGATTTCTCATTCTCATTCCTTATTACAAGCTTTCATTTACGTTCACCTGACCGTTGTCTGTTTGTAATCAAATCTTGCAAGTTAATTTTGACCCACTTCCCGGTTTCCGATGAAGCTGAAAATTTGCATACATATGTAATTCGGGTGACAATGCAATATTATAGTACCATCGAGATGATCTGATGATGGAGACAGGAGGTGGCCATAGGGAACTCTGTGATAAAACAACGCAACCTAATTGTGTTTGACGTTTTTAGAATTGTCTCGATGAGTATTAGTTACTTGTGGAAAAAAAAGTACAGTCAGCGATAAAAATGAAATTTTTAACAAAAACTTATTTTCATGGATTAAAATCGAAGTGTCAGATTACTGGTTCCCCGTCGGTTACTTGTGCCACTGCGTTACTATAAACAAAGAGAATTTGAAATAGAGGTGGGTTGTGAAAGAAAATTTTGTAGCCACAGTAAATTTACTGCCATCTTTAGACACATGATTAAAAGTTTTAGAACGGCATTTGACTTTGATCCTTATTATTTCAATGGTATGTGTTAAATATCAAAAAGTAGCGCCATCTTACCGGGCATCGGCTAAAGGTTGTGGCACCATCGCTCAAAACGATGCCATACCTTTCGCCTTTGATCTATTAGATGGCGCCACTTTTTCATATTTAACAAATTAAACACAAATAAGAGAAAGGATAAGGATCAAATGGCGTTCTAAATCATGTGTCGTAAGTAGACGTGCGCGCCGCGCCGACTTCGGAACGCGCCGCCGCCGCCGAGACATTCTCTCGGCGCGCCGAAGATGGCCGAAGCGCGATAAATTAATCGAATTCAGCCGAGCTGGACCGAGCGTTCACGAACGTGTGGCTGGCGGGGAAGAGCGGGGCGCGGGGAGGGTAAAGACGCGAGCTTTTTTCTCACCGTGTTGTCATCAGCGTTGCCAGATCGTCCTAAAAGGGACGGTTTTCCGTCCTTTTTAATGCCACACCGTCCCTTTCCCGCCCCTTCTCCAAGCTATTTTGGGAATCAAGTGCCTAAAATAATTAATTTCAAAGTGACGAACGACAATTTACTTTGTTACATGGTCGATAAATATCTTCCATCCACGGCGAATATCGAATGTGTAGCATTGGCTTATATATAGTTGTATGTCATAAATGAAGACATTTTACAGTATTGGAGGGAAAAAAAAGAAGCCTTTCCCCTTTTAAGCGAACTTGCAAGGGCTATGTTAGCAATTCCAGCCACCAGCACACCTAGTGAACGAGTGTTTTCCATTGCAGGACTTACTGTTACTGCAAAAAGATCACGACTGAACCCAGGACGCGTGAATAAAATTATTTTTATTCATAATAATTACGAGTCATGTAAAGAACACACACAGTAGTTAGTAAGTGCCTAATAAAAGTTTTCATTCGGTCATACGCAATTATTTTTCTTTAATTTAGTACCTACTGCTGGATAGCTGCTAGATTTTTTTTTATTAAAAAAAAATACCCACGCCGGCGCGGCGCCACCACGCCGACCCCGACAGGTCGGCGCGCCGCCGCTGGGTAACAGTAGCGCGGCGCGCACGTCTAGTCGTAAGATGGCAGTAAATTTACTGTTGCTACAAAGTTTTCTTTGACAATCCACATCCATTTCAAATTCTCTTTACTATAAATAAAGTATAATATTAAGACAATAGTAAACAAATTAGAAGTTACCTTAAAACAAACGTAGCACTGGTGTGTATTGAATTTTAATTTCCTATTTTGGTCCGGTTTACTGCCCTTATCTTTTTTTTCTCGTTTATCTCCTGTGCATGATCCATCTTCATCGATATACTTGAAATTCAATTTCCTATTCCTGCCCGATTTTCTCCTCATATCTTTTTCTATCCCTTCGTCTCTTGTACTAGTTCCGTTTTCATCGATATCATTTCTAGACTGCTCTTCAATATTGTCTAGACTATTTTCTTCAATGCTGTCTTGTTCATTTTCTTTCTGATCTATTTCATTTTCTTCAATTTTATCTATTCGTTCTTCTTCTTTAGCTATTTCGTTATTTTCTTCAATTGTATCTATTCGTTCTTCTTCTTTAGCTATTTCATTATTTTCTTCCATTGTATTTATTCGTTCTTCTTCTTTAGCTATTTCGTTATTTTCATCTATATCCTCTTCTTCATCTAATGAATAATTATCATCTATTCTCATAATTTCGTTGATATCTTTTCGTTGCTCTTCTATATCGACTCTGACTGGTTCATCTACAATACGATCTCTATTGTCTATTGTCTGCTTTATGAAGAAGTTTGCTTCTAACAACGAATCCGGATGTTGATCTTGCGCAGAAATAGCGCCATGTTTTATTTTAATTTTTCTGAAAATTTCACAAAATTCAGCAACAGACATTTACATCAATAAAACATAAATATATTTACTATTGATGTCAGTGAATTTAATATTTGAAAATTATTTACTATTGCACGTCTAAATACCTACTCATAAGTAGTTATACCAAAGATTCATTGAGCGTATAAGAGATGTAAAGTCGAAGAGAAGACTCATGCCCATGGGTAACTGAATTGTCAAACGTCACAACTTTTGAGTCATACAGCGACAATAACTTTCAAATTAAAACAGGAATTTGGGTTAAACTTTACACGTCTTTACAATATAATATATGAATCTTTGTATATCTAATGATGCTTACCACAAGGCTTTTCGTACATTGACCCGCTTGTGAGATAGCAATTTCTTTTGCACGAGCATAACTATATTATTGTCCTGCTTGCACAGTGATATTGACAGACGGCATCATGAGCGGGACAGCAATATAATTATACACGTGCAATAGAGATAGCAATAGACGGCTCAATGTGCAAAAATCCTTGTGGTATGCGTATTTCCTTTAGCTATACGAGGGTTAAAAAGCTACAAATAATCTTTATAGGTTCTGTATTTTGTATGGCGGACGTATATTTGAAATGTCGCCGTGCTTAAGAATTATTTCAATTAAAATTTAGTTTTTTCTATTCAAGTGTGATGGTAATCATTGTGTGTAACTCCGGGGGTAAGAATATTCCAAACTCCGGCCTTTAATTATCACCCTCGTTTTCAATTTCTCACTTACCTCCGTTGCACAATGTACTATTATGGCATTTGTCGTTAATGGAAACGTAAAGCTCGACCAGAAATATATGATCATTGTCAAGAGGGCGCTGTTATTGGCATGTATAGGGTAACAGTTCAGTTTTCTATGAAAAATTTAGTTTGAATGAAATTCCGCAATATGGCGCGTGATCATATATAACTGGTCAGGCTTTAAAAAAAAAATTATAGTCCAAAGTTTTGGCTATAGTTCGTATTCTTTGTTTTTTTATTTATTGAAAAACTTTTTTTAAAGTCAGTAACTATTACTCACAAAGCAAAAAAAAGAATGTAAAAGATCATATATGATTTGCTGTGACTTATTTTTATAAGTGCTTTTAAATAAAAAGACACCTCATAATCGCTTACCTTCTTTCTAAGCTAAAAATTCAGACTATAGATATAATATTATTATTGTTTTCAAAAATTCAAAATTCAAATTAAAAAAAAAATTCAAAAATTTATTCTGCAAGTAGGCCTCAAGGGCTCTTTTACAAGTCAATACAACATTTATAGTAACATCATATAGTGACATGAAAAATACATAACAACATTTATAAATACAACAGCCAATACCTGGGTAAACATTACATTATAATAATCTTAAAATAAATAATTAATACAATACAATAGAGATGTATAGTCTCTATGGTTAAAAACACATTAAATCTGGAGATGTAAAAGGTCCCCAATGTCAGAGTACTAATACTAATAAAATTTAGAGGTGTAAATTTTTACCTTTCTTCGCAGAGTTCTTGATGGCGTTCTGTATCAGCCTGTTGTACTTCTTCCTCGTCTTCTCGAGCGTCCTGCTGGCCATCTTCCTTGCTCTTTCTTCGTACTTCTTGCGTATCTCCTCAACTCTCTCTTCTGCCTTTTTGTTTCTTTCCTCCATCAGGCGGTCGATTCTTTTCCTCACTTGCTTCTCCGATTTTTTGTCGACGAAAACATGTTCAGTATCTAAAATAATGTTAATTTTATTAATTAAAATAACTATTGACCACATTCTACGAAATATCATTTGATATTTACCAGTCGCATTTCGGTGAAGGAAAACATCGTTTGGAAACTGGACTAATCCTAATATGGCATAGTTTACCCTCTGGGTTGAAGTTTATACACATATATACACATATAGGGGATGTGAATAATGATGATGAAATGGATATTCCAATGCATGTATTTCCTTTGTTGTTTTTATTATATTTGTTTGACATTTAGAATTTATTCTAGAAACAATCTAGACTAGTATTTGATCTATGAATTATATTCATTAGTATTAGGAATAATATTTACAACATCAATAAATTGCTCTGATAATTAGATTAAGATAATTATATGTAATACTGTCTTACTATTCATAAGTGCTTGTTGATAGGCCTACATGAATAAAGTATATTTGAAATGAATTAAATTGAAGGTCAGATGGGTGTCGCTTTCGTAAAAACTAGGGATTACGCCAATTCTAAGGATTAGTTGCCAAACGGACCCCAGGCTCCCATGAACCGTGGCAAAATGCCGGAACAACACGAGGAAGATGATGATGATTAAGCACATTTTACGATTTAACTCACGTATTTTTAGTCATGCGGCTATCGTGGCCACTGCTCATGCACTGTTAGTATATTCGTTAGTTTTCAAGCTGGGCCTTACGGTTAACTTACCTGCATAAAAAGGGTCGGTCACTTTAACCGGTTATTGAATTACAACTGTTGGTTAAATCTAAGAAAAAAGCGGTATGATTTTTCAAAAACACCGCTCTCTGAAGCTCCTCAATCTAAACAGGCTTCAGTGCTGCCCCCTACAGTTAACACAGGCTCTAGTCTGCCAGTACCACAGAATAAATAACAGTACTACCTTACAGAAATCACACTTCCTATAAAACCCAACTTTGACAGCGATTCAGGGACGAATCATGCTGTTCTTTTCTAATGTATGTCACTATCCCTTTCGGCTATTTAGGGTTGTCAAAATTCAAATTATCTTATCTGTGGTCGTGCACGCAAACGGACGTCCAGTTCTGCCAACCCAAATAATTGCTCGGAGCAATGCTGAGCCGAACGGAGCCGATATTACCCGAAGGAGTGTCGCCCTACTGACTGTACTCACATTTCAGCCTTCTGTCCTCATGGCCCTTCTGTACTGGAGTGATGAACTCTTCCAGCACGTCGTTGGGGATATCTTCGAGTTGGATCTGGATGTCCGGTTCAGGAGCCATGGTCTGTTCTTCTAACTGTTCCTCTACAAAATATTTATATTATTTAAGAAAAATGTCTGAAAAAATAATAATGGACAATATCAAGGTTGGATATTCGACTGTCAAATAAAAATGTTAATTATTCTGAACTAGAGTTAAGTCAAATAGATTTTTGGCAACAATAAAATTTTTGGTCCAAGCTTTTATTATTACTATTACTATTTATATTAGCTTTTATTATTATTGTATGTCTTTCCCATCACGGAACAATGGTGTTCCGGACCTTTGGGAGGCGTGCGCGGAGCCGAAGCCAACACGTAGAGGCCCTTTTGACACTTTAATGAAATGTAAGGGGTACACCTAGCGGATGTTGCCCTTGCCCGTGTCATGGGACGCACGCAGAGGCAGCACCCGCCAGGGTGTAAGGACTATTTCCGGGTTGATGGAATCTAAAATGAACTGGGCTATTGGGTGAAAGCGATGGACTAAATACTGGGCTATGGGATAAAAAACCGGACGCCTGCCTAATAAAACGGTATTCAATTTTATTTCCGGCAGACGGTGACTCGCCCCCACAAAAAGCGACATCTAGGATGGCTCAAGGGCAACACCGGTGTGAGCGGCTCAGGGCTGTCGAGAGGTGTGCGCCGCGCCCTACCCAGTGGCTGCGAGCAGCCACTGTGCCAACTCGCGTCTTATGCAATTTTTCACTTCCACCCCTGGAGCTTATAGCTCTAACGACTCCACTCTGGCCGGCCGGCTAAGGCAAGCCAGAGGCAGAGAATCCTGTCCCACCCACCCTCCTTGCGGCTATCAGAACTCCCCAGGAGCACTCGGGTACGTGAGGTCGCTAGTCCCCAACAGCTCGCCACAAGCTGCCCTGCGTTGACTGATTGCACTGGTAAAACCAGCGGGCGATGGGGTCGTCACATCCCTACGCCTTATTATTATTATTGGTATTTGAGGGCCTTTGAGTGCCACGTCGATCAGGTAGTGATCTATTGTGACGGCCCTTTGAAGTTCAGTACTTTACTTTCCACAGGCAACTAATACTCATTGAGACTATTCTAACCACCCCAAACACGATTAAATTGCGTTGTTTTACCACAGAGTTCCCATGGCCACCTCCTGTCTCCATCATCAGATCAGCTCCATGTCATCATAATATTGCATTTTCATCCGATTTACATATGTATGCAAAACTAAAAATAAAAATATTCTAGAGCCAAAATCTAGAGAGTTAAATGTCGAGAACGTTTGTATGGAACAATTATTTACCACTAATGTTTTCCCTTAAGGGTCCTTAGCACGCTCGGTTCTCCATATAAACGTAGTGACGGTCTCATTTTAACACGACCAGCTAGATTGCTCTGAGAGTTTGTACGTACAGTAGGATAAGGTGTTTTTAGGGCTCTAATTAGTTTATGTAGCCTCAGATACTCGTTTTTGCTCTATTTCCTTATAAATAAATAAAAAATAAACCAAATATACCTACAAATAATTTATTTCAGGTATAGCAACCCATATGACACATTACCAAATACAATTAAAATATAAAAATACATTGAATAACAAACAGCTAAAAATGAAAATCTTGCACATGAGGTATATCTAGGGCTGAAAGATTAGATTAGATTTCTTTATTTCACGTTGAAAAATACACTATAAATTTGCTGTCAAAAGTATGTTTATTTTCTCATCATGATAGTCAAAAATTAGTTTTTATTGCTATTAGCAACCTACATATATCATGTGCAAAGTTTCATTACAATTCAATACTGTTCAAATGAAAGCGAAACTCCGTTTGTATGGGGGGGTGAAATTCAGCCGAGCTTGCCGGGGACTCTTAAGATGTAGAGTACAGATCTATATAACTTACCATCCAAAGGTTCTATTTTGGGGGCGACTTCGAAATAGCTTCCGCCCTCGTAACCATTGTCTATCGGCTCCTCCTTCAGTTGTACTGCAGACTCATTCTTTTTCCTAGATTTTCTGGAATAAATATCATATTCAGGATATCAATAAATAAATAAATAAATAAATAAATAAATATTATAGGACTTTATTACACAAATTGACTAAGTCCCACAGTAAGCTCAATAAGGCTTGTGTTGAGGGTACTTAGACAACGATATATATAATATATAAATATTTATAAATACTTAAATACATAGAAAACACCCATGACTCAGGAACAAATATCCATGCTCATCACACGAACACATGCCCTTACCAGGATTTGAACCCGGGACCATCAGCTTCGTAGGCAGGGTCACTACCCACTAGGCCAGACCGGTCGTCAAAGGAATGTAATGTTTTTAAAAAGTGCAACGTACACGTGACATTATTGCTGTTGCAGGAGACCATTAGACCGCGAGCCAGGAACAGATTTCCATGACCAATAGCCGCCCGGGTGAAAACTCGTAAAATGGTTATGTGCTATGTGTAATGAATCAGCGTCAGCCGTCAGCTGCCGCTTCGTTGGTGATTTACTAAAATTAAGGGAGGAAGAATGTTAAGGTCTAAATATTGTGATTGCAATAACAGATCTTAAATGGGGTTCAAACAATAGTGACAGTAATCAAATTCGACACATACAATCTCTGGGATCCATGTTAACGTTTCTTAAAATTTGAACCACGAGGATCAGGCGCCATCTTGAGAAGTATACGCCTTTTTTGTTCTTACCTATATTTCTCAGAATCTATGGGTTTTATGTGAAAATTTAAGACCTAAACATTTTTCCTCCGTTAATTTTAGTGAATTTGTATTGCATAGCACTCGTGTACTAATTATGGATCTACTGATGTCTGTTTTAGTGAAATTCACTCAATAATTTAGGCGCTAGATGGTAAAATATGATTTAATATTCGACGTTCTCTCAAGGCGGCTGTACTGATTTTTCTCTAATAAAACAAGTATAAACAGGTTGTGAACGTCAAGAGGAATCTACCGATATGTTATTTTAAAAATCCGGCCAGTAACCTAAGCTACAGGGTGTACTGAATCATCCGTACTTAAACCCATAACCCTACTTTCTGGTTAAGTCGCAGTCGAGTAAAATGTTGATATTGGGGTAGATCATGTACAAATGTATAGAAAAAAGTGGAATTCTTATCCCTCCGAGTTTCCTATAAAGATAATGACTCCTGGAAGTGTATAAGCGCTAAACCTAGGTTCAGCAAGTATTTTCTATCACAAGATGTATTTTTTCGGCAAGGATATCGAGAACTTTTTCGTGTAGAATTTAATAAGTTTTAATGTTGTTTACACCATATTTTTCTAGATAACGTAGATTTACGCGAGTTTTTCGAAGATGGTCTGGATGGTACACATTTTCCAAGATGGCTGCAATTCAAGAGGTCCCCAAATGTCAAATGGTGTGGACGTGAAAAAGGGGCCTTTAATTTACATATACACCGAATTTCAGGACTGTTCCAGAGATTTCAAGGTTTGTTCTATTCCGATAGTGCTATAGGTATTGAGACGTTTAATATGATTTGACAGCTAGTTACCACAAAGCGTATTACGTCTTAGAGCGAATTCTAATTCAGCTGTCAAAGCTGCGCCTAAAATATTTCAACTTTTTCAGTCACCTTTCAGATTTTATTAAGATTTTTTTTTCTCTACATAACCTAGCAGCCCAGATGCCTATAAAAAGTGCTGAACCGAATGGAACCGAGAATGCCCGAACGCTCTAGTGTCCCCAGCGATAGAACTTACCTTTTGAATTTGCGCGGAATCATGTACTCCTTTTGATGTGCTCTCCAATAATGAAGTTTCAAGTTAAAATCGCTCTTGAATGTCTTCTGGCAGATGTCGCATATTATTTCCTAAAAAAAACCATTTAAAATTTGTCCATATTATGATGATTATGATTAATATAAGTGTACGACCGAAGATTCAGTTTCGGTTTCGGCTAGTTTCGAACAAAAAATCAAGTTTCGGCCGTAGTCTCGGTTTCGGCCTAAAATTTTTCAGCAGGGCCGAGATTTACGAAACGGTACTTCTTACTGTGAAACTAAACTATGTGACAAAGACCAAAAGTTGGGGAACAAGTAAGACAACAATATTAATATACTGATTTATGTATACCCACAGAAATTAATAGATTAATTGGGAAAAAATAATTCCCCTAATGAGGGCGCCACTGGACGGTCGTCGCAATCTTAATATGTGTATAAAAGCGGATTTATGAAATTTTTTCAACGATTTTAACAAGTTCGGTTTCGGCCGAAACTAGAGCCAAAAGCTTCGGTTTCGGCAAAAAAAATCTGACGGACACTAATTAATATTAATATTGCCGATACCTATATGCAAGGGTGCTAAGCGAATGGCAAAGAGAATTTGAAACAGAGGTGTATTGTCAACGAAAACTTTGTGGTAAGAAATTTACTGCCATCTTTCGACACATGATTAAATAAATAAATAAATAATAAATATTATAGGACATTATTACACAAATTGACTAAGTCCCACAGTAAGCTCAATAAGGCTTGTGTTGAGGGTACTTAGACAACGATATATATAATATATAAATATTTATAAATACTTAAATACATAGAAAACACCCATGACTCAGGAACAAATATCCATGCTCATCACACGAATAAATGCCCTTACCAGGATTTGAACCCGGGACCATCAGCTTCATAGGCAGGGTCACTACCCACTAGGCCAAACCAGTCGTCAAAAACTTTTAGAACGCCATTTGCCTTTGATCCTTGTTCTTACACTGATATGTGTTAAATATCAAAAAGTGGCGCCATCTTACCGAGCAATACCTAAAGGTCATGCCGCCATACCTTTGGCCTTTGATCTATTAGATGGCGCCTCTTTTTGATATTTAACAAATTGAACACATATCAGTGAAAGAATAAGGATCAAAGTCAAATGGCAATCTAAAAGTTGTCAAAAGATAGCAGTAAATTTACGTCACTACAAAGTTTTTTTGACAATACACCTCTATTTCAAATTCTATTTGCTAATTTTGACGACCGATCTGGCCTAGTGGGTAGTGACCCTGCCTATGAAGCCGATGGTCCCGGGTTCAAATCCTGGTAAGGGCATTTATTCGTGTGATGAGCATGAATATTTGTTCCTGAGTCATGGGTGTTTTCTATGTATTTAAGTATTTATATATTACATATATCGTTGTCTAAGTACCCACAACACAAGCCTTATTGAGCTTACTGTGGGACTTAGTCAATTTGTGTAATAATGACCTATAATAATTATTATATATTTATTATTATTTATTTTTATATATATATCGTTGTCTAAGTACCCTCAACACAAGCCTTAATGAGCTTACTGTGGGACTTAGTCAATTTGTGTAATAATGTCCTATAATATTTATTATTATTTATTGATATATATCGTTGTCTAAGTACCCTCAACACAAGCCTTATTGAGCTTACTGTGAGACTTAGCCAATTTGTGTAATAATGTCCTATAATATTTATTTATTTAATGGATTTGCTGTACCTTAAGCTTATCGGGGTCGTGTCCGTATTTGATGTGCATGACTATGCTAGGCTTATTTGTAGTCACCAACCCGCACAGATCGCACACGTACTTCTGTTTTTTTCTGCCATGCTTTCTTTGTATATGGGTGCTTAGGTAATTTTTGTTGTAGAACCTGTAAGCAATGAGGTAATTAAAAAAAAAATCGGAGTAATCGATATTAACATTTCACTAGCGACCCGCTGCAGCTTTCCACGGGTTACACGAAAGAAGCGCTGGTGGCCTAGCGGTAAGAGCGTGCGTGCTGTGGAATGAACTGCCGCCTGCGGTATTTCCGGACCGATACGACCTTCAAACCTTCAAGAAAAGAGCGTACTCCCATCTTAAAGGCCGGCAACGCACTTACAACCCCTCTGGTGTTGCAGGTGTCCATGGGCGGCGGTAATCGCTTACCATCAGGTGATCCGTCTGCTCGTTTGCCTCCTCTACCATTAAAAAAAAAAAAAAACCAGAGGTCGCGGGTTCAAACCCCGGCTCGTACCAATAAGTTTTTCGGAACTTATGTACGAAATATCAGTTGATATTTACCAGTCGCTTTTCAGTGAAGGAAAACATCGCGAGGAAACCGGACCAATCCCCACAAGGCCTAGTTTTACCCTCTGGGTTGGAAGGTGAGATAGCAGTCGCTTTCGTAAAAATTAGTGCCTAAGCCAAATCTTGGGATTAGTTGTCAAGCGGACCCCAGGCTCCCATGAGCCGTGGCAATATGCCGGGACAACGCGAGGAACAATAGAAGAGACAGACAGACACGGCAGGGGATTTTATTTTATAAGGTGTGGTGATAGGAAATACTAAAAACAGAATAAAATAAATTAACATGCCAATACTCATACTTTGACCGCCAAATGGTATAGGCATTGTGAATGTCATCTCGCTTTGTGTGGTAGGGCACAGCACAGCGGATGTCATTCCAGATCTAGAGCAGAGCCCAACTGGGGAAGTACCTCCACCTTACAAAAAACCGCAGCCAAATAACACTAGACCCTACTCATAGTGTTGTGTTCCTGCCAGTGAGTAAAGCTTGCCAAACCTCAACGAGGGTGCGAGGGAGGGTGTTAAATAAGCTTTAAAAATAAGTGCTATAAAGAAAGGGACTCACCGGACCCCACAATAATCACACTGGACTTTCTTGACCTTGACCATGTGCGTGTTCAGATGTCGGCGCATGCGATATTCCCTAGTGAATAGCCTGTCGCAAATCTTGCACGGGAACTGGCGTTCTGGGTAGTGCTTTATTTCGTGCTTGCCGCGACTGCTCTGTGGAAATATATAAAAAAAAACCGGGCAAGTGCGAGTCGGACTCGCGCACGAAGGGTTCCGTACCATTAATTATAAAAACGGCAAAAAAAATTATGTTTGTTGTATGGGATAAAATATTTATTTTATTCTGTTTTTAGTTTTTGTTGTTATATCGGCAACAGAAATACATCATCTGTGAAAATGTCAACTGTCTAGCTATCACGGTTCATGAGATACAGCCTGGTGACAGACGGACGGACGGACGAGTCTGGCTCGCACTTGGCCTGTTTTTTATTTAAACTATATTTTATATCTGACACTTAGAGACTTTTACATCTGTAAAGAATTTTAGTATTTTGTTTGTATTTTCTTCATCATAGTTTTTTTGTGTAATTTGACATTTAGAAACTGTATACATCTCTAATAAAGTATCTAATATTTCACTGATTCCATATTAGTAACAATATTGCTACTGTGGGATATTTGCTGAATGAATTGTTTGTTTGTTATTTATTACACATAAGGAAGCACACTGTACAAAAGGCGAAAATAGTGCCATAAGGCATTCTCTACCAGTCAACCTTTAGGCAAAGCAGATAAGCTGTAGGTGGTGAAAAAACATGTGGTATAGATGATACAATACAATCATAAGAAATACACAAACATACATATACATACTTAGTTAGGTCATAAGTTCTGTCACAAAGGTTTTGACTGATAAAAAAATAAAAAAATCCAAGATTTGAAAGCTTGTTTTATACTGACCAAAATGTAATATAATTAGTTTAAAATTTAGATCGCGTCTTTATTTACTACTTGTAGACGCAAATACGCGGCTGGATTGTGAACAATTATACTTTACCAAAGGGAGTAAAAATCAGTGTCACATTAATAAAATAGGTACAATCGTTTATTTGTATGAACCTACTTTATTAGAACGTTATTTTATCACCAGCAGTTAGTTCTCCGACAAGTCTTGTAATACCTTTCAAACTTAGGGTACTTTTCAGTGATACTTTTGACTGCCATCCTACGAGTAGGTTTGGTAAAACACGTACAGTTGCAGTTTGACAATACCAATACACATGAATTATATATTTTAAGAAAGATAAAAGATCCAGCTTTTATTTTATGTAAGACTCAACCATGTAAACAAGAAAATTAAATAACTAGGGATCAAAATCACCTCGAACAGGTCGCGTGGTTTTTGCATGTTTTTTAAAAACATTTTTCTGAAAATTACATAGATTTATGCAAAACTGTGAGAGAAAATTACGTTTAATTATAATGTTAGTAATACAGCACTAAATAATCTTCCAAACCATATGTATGAATAATAAGGGATCTTAACCTATAGCTTTTTTATCAGGTAAAACCTTTTTGACAGAACTTATGACCTGACTAACAATATGTGCATACTTACAGCGTCTTTAAACCTCCTCCCGCATCCCCCGAAGGTGCACTTGTACGGTTTTTGGCTGATGTGTGTCCGTAAATGCGAGCGCATATTGCCTCTGTTGCTGAGAATTTTTCCGCATATGTCACATTTCGCCGATCTGGACTTGTCGTGGACGGTTTGCTGCGAAATATTCGATTAGGAAAATATAAACACATGTAAGATTTAATATTTATATCATACTCTTAAGAATAACTTCGTTTTTGCAAAGGACATTTGACACGAACCCTATACAGTTTCCGACAAGCAGCAAGTAAATTCGTATTGTACGAAGGGTCGGCCTGAAAACCAGCGTTGTAGTAGGTAAGCCTGCTGCAACACATGCTGAGGTTCGCTCCTTTTTAGCATCATAATTTTAAAAGTTTTTTATATCTACATGTAAACTAAATTTGTGCCTAATTAAGTTTCATTTTAAGGCTTGTAATGTTTTGTAGTATTGCCTGTAAACATGTTTCAATGTGGTGTTAAATAAAAAAATTCTATGTCTATATGTCTATACATATAAAGGAATGATTACACCTACTTACAATATGGGTAACCAACGCCTGTCTCAATTTGAACCGTTGGCTGCACGCGTCACACTACATCCTCTTCACGTCAATGTCGAAATGCTTCGCTATGTATACCTTCAGAATAGCTTTGATTTGGTAGTCATTTAACACGAAGCCTCCTGGAATAGTTTGTACCCTACCTAGAGTACACCTACTTACAATATGGGTAACCAACGTCTATCTCAATTTGAACCGCGTCACACTCCATCCTCTTAATGTCAATGTCGAAATGCTTCGCTATGTATACCTTCACAGTAGCTTTGATTTGGCGGAGTCATTTATCAAAAAAACCTCCAGGAATAGTTTGTACCATCCCTAGAGTACACCTACTTACAATATGGGTAGCCAACGTCTGCCTAAATATGAAACGTTAACCGCACGCGTCACACTACATCCTCTTCACGTCAATGTCGAAATTCTTCGCTATGTATACCTTCAGAATAGCTTTGATTTGGTAGTCATTTAACACGAAGCCTCCTGTAATAGTTTGTACCCTCCCTAGAGTTCACCTACTTACAATATGGGTAACCAACGTCTGTCTCAATTTGAACCGTTGGCCGCAGGCGTCACACTCCATCCTCATCATGTCGATGTCGAAATGCTTCGCTATGTATACCTTCAGAGTAGCTTTGATTTGGCAGAGACCTTTAACACGAAGCCTCCTGGAATAGTTTGTACCCTCCCTAGAGTACACCTACTTACAATATGGGTAACCAACGTCTGTCTCAATTTGAACCGTTGGCCGCAGGCGTCACACTCCATCCTCATCATGTCGATGTCGAAATGCTTCGCTATGTATACCTTCAGAATAGCTTTGATATGGTAGTCATTTAACACGAAGCCTCTTGGAAAACTTTGTACCCTCCCTAGAGTTCACCTACTTACAATATGGGTAACCAACGTCTGTCTCAATTTGAACCGTTGGCCGCAGGCGTCACACTCCATCCTCATCATTTCGATGTCGAAATGCTTCGCTATGTATACCTTCAGAGTAGCTTTGATTTGGCAGAGACCTTTAACACGAAGCCTCCTGGAATAGTTTGTACCCTACCTAGAGTACACCTACTTACAATATGGGTAACCAACGTCTGTCTCAATTTGAACCGTTGGCCGCAGGCGTCACACTCCATCCTCATCATGTCGATGTCGAAATGCTTCGCTATGTATACCTTCAGAGTAGCTTTGATTTGGCAGAGACCTTTAACACGAAGCCTCCTGGAATAGTTTGTACCCTCCCTAGAGTACACCTACTTACAATATGGGTAACCAACGTCTGTCTCAATTTGAACCGTTGGCCGCAGGCGTCACACTCCATCCTCTTCATGTCGATGTTGAAATGCTTCTCCGCTATGTGAACTTTCAATGTGGCCCTCGTTCCGCAGCTAGAAGTAACATAAGCGTTATTACACATGAAAGTTTAAAATAGTATTTTTGTACTACGTCGGTGGCAAACAAGCATATGTAATGGTGGCATATGGCCCGCCTGATGGTAAGCAGCCTCTGTAGCCTATGTACGCCTGCTCCAGAGGAGTTATATGCGCGTTGCCGACCCTAACACTCCGCACCCTCGTTGAGCTCTGGCAATCTTACTCACCGGCAGGAACACAAAACACAACACAGTCGCTTTCGTAAAAACTACTGCCTTCGCCGATACTTGGGATTCGTTGCCAAGCGGACCCCAAATCTTTGTTACAATGCAGATGCAGATGTGACTTTGCTATTTTTAACAACAAACCAAATTTGTGAAAAACATCATAAGCCAATATAATAAAACCTGTACGTAAAAACTAGTCAAGTCTTATTTATTTATTGGTTTAATCTTTATTGCACAAAAGAAAAACAATCTTATAGTACAAAAGGCGGACTTAGTGCCACGAGGCATTCTCTACCAGTCAATCTTAAGGCTAAGCAGAGAGATCTTATGTGCAGGTTTAATAGGTTTCAAGTTGTGAAGGGACCAAAGTAGCTTGAAATTATTCGTGTAATAACACACGGTTGCGTCGCCAGTAGGCGGGTCCACACAGAGCGAGCATCGGCCGAGGCACATCTACACTGGCCGTTTTGTGCGCGAGGAAATTGCCTCGCGCGTATGCTCACTCTTTGTGGACCCACCTAGTTCCTTTTTCTTTGAACTTGGCTAGATACGCGGTAGCGTGGCAATTAGCCAAGACAAACACTAGGAAAAAGAAGCCTTTATATACTGACAAAGTGGGTTTGTCAGAGTATATTTTGATCTTACCTCACATTACAGACGCTGCATGTGTAGTACTTGAATTTTCCCATGTGCCTTTCCTTATGTTTCCGCAGCGTCGAGGAGTCGCGGCAAGCGTACGGACAGAACGTGCATTTGAATGGTTTCGAATCTGTAACAAAATAAAGGGAGTAAGTGTAAGGCCTGAGTGGACGCTCCGAGCGGCGCGTTCGGCGGGGCGTGCAGCGTGGCGTCGAGCTCACAAGTTGTTGTGACGCTCGAGTTGGACGTGCAGCGGGGCAGGGCGAGCGGCGTACAAGTTAAATAAATGCAAACGTATAGGAGCGGCATTAGTGCACGCTGCTCAAATAACTTATGATCCCGACACTACGCTGCACGCCTCGCCGAACGCTCCGCTTCGAGCGTCCACTCAGATCTTACACTTAGGAAGTATCATGTACATACATAACAAGCAAAGGGGCGTACCATCGCAGCGCTCTGTTACGACTTTTTACTAAGAAGCGAAGACTTTTTGTGCCAACTCAAAAACGACTTAAATGATCATGTTCGTTACAGTTTGTATTGGATATCTTTATTATTAAGCTGTGTTTTCACGATTATTATTTTTCATATTTTTGGTTAGGTACTTTGGTTCCGAAAATATTCACTTCATCATTAAATGCATCAGAAGACTCCTATTCGTTTTGAAATCCCTATCCAACGACACGACACCATAGGTTAGAAGTGAAAAAAAATCATCCACACTTCACATGTAGGAGAGGTACCCTAGATTTTTTTTTACTTTTTATTTTACCATTTGTCGGCATGATTAATTTATTATATACCCGTACTAAATTGCAGCTTTCTAGCACTAACGATCGCGGAGCAAAGCCTCGGACGGACAGACAGAGAGACGGACATAGCGAAACTATAAAGGTTCCTATTTTAAATTACCGAACCCTAAAAATATAAAAAAATGTGTTCTTTATTATACACTTTGTCAATATATACATTACAACTTCAACCACTGTAGCTAAAGTCATGCAACAAAATTTGAAAATACAAAATTTACGACCACATTAAATAGTAGTAATTGTTTTACCGTAAGTCATTACATCACTATAATGATTCTTCGTGGAGTTTCTTGTAAAAACACTTAAAAAGTGTTACAATATATTTTTTACACATTTTTTTGTAAGCACTCACTCTTTCCATTTGACGCCGGGCGGGGACATTGTTTATTTCAAGGATGACTCACATTTGTTATTATGATTTAGAAATAGCTAGCTATCGATATCGACAAAATTTAAGTCGATATTTAATTAATTACTAGTACGTTTTTGCCCCCGAAAACCCAAGCTACAGCTACCGGCCAATAATATATCACCTTTGTTTTGTAATGAGCATGTATAGAGTAAACAATATAGGTTAATTTGTAGATTGCATATTTTACTAGTCATTTTATACAAATATATGATGAATACTGCAATTAAATACTGTGAAATACGGGCCTCAGCATATTTCTAAAAAAGATCTAATAAAATAATGAAGTTGACTTACATTAAAACAAAAAACCTCTATGAAAAAAACATTACATGAGGCCATTTTTTCTCACCGCTCGCACAAAGGGCTACTAGACTACATAAAGTAGTGAGGTGGGAGTCACTCACAAATACAATAAATTTAATATACCGTAAAAATATGGAGGTGATATACTCGTATTATTGGTCGGCACTGTAAATAATCGCAACTACTGTCCCTCTGTGGAGATAAACACACAAACAGCCCGTCACCCTCCGTTCTATCGGAGGTAAAAATGAAACCTTCAAAAGTACGGCACCGATAACCGACTGCCATTAATGCAGTGAAAGTATATGCGTCCTTGTGTGTACTATAAAATTACGTATCTAAATGATTAGCCAGTCGCGATGCTGATATTGATTATGGCAGTAATTTTAAACAATTTTGCAGGTAAATACCATTTCTCGTCTGTACCCCTAGTGTAAATTTTATCGACATCATAACGTGACGAACGCGTTTGCGTTAAGGGCCTACTAAAGCCGTGAATACCGGTTCGTAAGCCACGCCCGCTAGGTTCCTCACTCCCCGCTAGCACGCACACATGGAAGCGCTCCGCGGAGTCCGCGGCGCACGTGAAGGTGAAAGCTCCATCTAGCGTTACAAAAGTTAACTACGATTATACGCGGTCGGCCAGAAACTTAATTCTTAGAAAATAAAAAAGATGGCGTTATTACTTGCTACTAGAAAATAAAAAAATATATTGTTGTAAATTGTAATAAATCTGAGACTACAATATAGCCAATTTTTATTGTTGATTTTTGGAAGATGTTAATAGTACAGTTAATTGTAAGTATAACACTACCTATCTTTTTAAATTCGGTGTGATAACTAACAATGTAAGATTACATTGTTAGTTATCATATTTTATTTAGTAATATATTGTTGAGGCAGGAAATACAGGGTGCCGTTTTCCGACGACCAATTTTTCGGATGATATTGAATCACAGTTGTCAGTGGTAACTACCTACATATAAAAAAGAAAAAAGTAAGTAATATGGTAACAACGAAAACTACCAAAAAAAGTGAAATATGTAATATTCAACTAATAACTTTTAAACAATTACTCAAACAATCAGGGTGATTCTTAAATTGTGTCCAGAAAAAAAAAAATTCATAAAAGATTTTTATTTTTCACATATTGTTACGTATAAAAAGCATTTTTTGATGCATATGGTCAAGCTTAATACCCTCAGGAAAGGTAAATAAAATGAGTACATAATCACGGTTGTCACAAAGTGTCCCTCAGTCGTGACGTTTCGGCATTTTGGCGGCCAACTCCACTATTTTGAATTATACAATATTTTTAATATAGCCTAAGTTACTCCCATGACTACGACACATCGAATGACAGCTCATACGTTGAAATTCGTCATACTAGCGCTGTAGAGCGTGACAAAGAATCGGATACACATCATACATCCACATACACGCGGAAACCATTTTTCTACTTTGGGCAGTTGGGCAATAATAACAAATGAACGTAGCTAATAAAATCCATTTCTAAAGAGTGAATATGCCTCTAAATTAATCAAACTAATTGAGAATGTCACGACCACGTGTCTATATGACACGAACGTGGATTCAATAATCCGTGGCGGGGACAGAATTTTGAGGCCACTGTCGTGACAATTTGAAACATGTTCGGTATTACCTAAAAATTACCTTTGACTTTGCAAATATTAAATAATTAGCTCAATCTCGAATGTATTAGGTATATCTTATGTTACAAACAATAACGTGAAATGAGTACTGACTTTTAAAACTCAAACACGGCGGTGACGCGTTAAGGTTGACCTTTTTTTTAATTAACACAAATAAATAATTTTCGGTAACACTTCTCCCTTCAGCCATTTGCAAATCTGACAACAACACAGTATTGCTGTTCTAAAAAAAAGCGTTAAAAAGGCTGCCAGACGTAAAGGTAACTTTCTACCGAGTACTGCATGTTTATATTACCACGCGCGTCGGTGACACGAAAACTGATCACAAGATGTATGTTATTAAAATTGTTATAAAGTCGTTATATATCCATACAATTTTTAAACCATATTGTGGAATAGGTGTAAGTGTTAAGATTTGATATAAAATTCTTCCAAAAACACTTTCAAAGAAAAATAAAATATCATAAAATCCGAGGAAGTCACACTACACGTTCCGTGACATTTAGAACTTCTTAATATGTTTCTAATAAATGCTCTTAGGTTGACATAAAACTAGAGGTAAATTACTAAGTATATTGACATTTAGTTTACTTATTTTCTTAAAAATATATGCTATTCTTACAGGTAACACAATTGTTATTTTGACTGTTTTTAATTTAAGTTAATTTGTATTGTATTTTCGATTGTTTGTGATGTAATTATGGGTCTTTCACCTGAAATAAACGATTTCATAATATCGTTCCCCTGGCTTTGGTTCACTGTGATTTTCATTCCCGTGTGTTTTGATATAAAATGTATTCTTCATGGGCATGTACAATGTTAAATCATATATCAAGTAAATGATTATTTACTTTCATGGATTAAGTAAAAATTATCGTAATCATAACAGTTGATCAAAGACATACATATTTCTTTTCCCCTGGTTCTCATTCCATGCCTTTGGACTGGGGTTTCAACTAAAATCAACGTGTGGTACTTCGTTCTATAGATCTTAAAAATAACATTAAGTTGCTAAGGGTGTTCTATGATTCAGTGTATTAGTTTGGAACGAATTGTTCCGAAATTCATTGTCATTGCCTTTTCGGTTTTTTTCATTCCCTCGTCGCTTTTACATTCTTTTTATCGATTTTATTATTCCCCTGATAGGTAATAAATTGACCAAAATGTATGCCTATTCGATTGATGGGCTTATATTGAAATTATATTTAATAATCTGATTTCAAAGAACAACCCTTCAATGCCCGCCATAAGCTAATTGGTTGGCTAATGGTTTCAAGAGCATGGACAAATAAAGTATAGACTAACATTATCAACACAGAATCGCGTTCCTCTGAAATGAAAAGTTTGATCGGGATATCCATAATTGCACAACGCCGTCTATTAGGAACTACTTTAATTATCAGACAGTTAGACAAGAGGTTGAAGCACCGAACCAAGTGTAATGAACTGATACTGCTGTTAAATGGCTATAGCAGTTGCCTAAACTTACAGGAAAGCGATTTTGTAAAGACATTGTTAGTAAGCGATTTTGCTAAGTATAAAACTTTAATCGTCTTTGTCAAGACTAAGGTATATTATTAAGGTATAAAAGAAGAGCGGTATAATTTTAAAATCTGAAAAAAAAAGAAATTAAAAACAGTTTAAGTTCTAAGATGTACATTATCAAAAACCATCCTGTATATGTTAACATTATAGTATTCTTCAAACTCGATGGGTAGGGTGACAGGTGTTATCTCTATATAATTTTTAACCTGAAAAAGGCCAAATCTCGCAAAATCTTATTGCTCCTTGTCAAGTCAAATCAAACTGAAAAGCATACTTACTTTACTCTTTGCTGAAAAGTCATATTAGTCATTGACGTTTTGACAGTATCCTGTTAAATAAATTATGTGAATTGTTCTTAAGGCATGCGGATTACAAATCAGAGGTCGCTGGTTCAAACCCCGGCCCGTGCAAACGAGTTTTTTTTTCTAATAAACGTGTTGAATTTTTTAGTTTTTTTTTATATAATAAGTATATTTGTTTTACATAAAGATTACCTAGGCTATACAAAAATTGGTATGAATAAAATAAAATTATTCGTGTCATTAAAATATGCTTTTAATACACATATTTAAAAGAATAACTTTATTTCTGTATAAGACAGACAAGATTTACTTTTACAATAAAATAGAAAATAAGCAATATAGATATTATATAGGAACAAAAAAAGAAAACAAAAAGTTACGATTAGATTCGATGGGTCTATAGATGACTCGCATTTTTTCTTTGGTGTCTACACGACCACACAGCTACCGATACATTACAGAAGCTGTCGAAATTTCCTTACCCGTTGTAATTGTTCAAAGAGTATTAGACTTTGACGTAGCTAAGCAAACACGCACACATGCGTAACGTATAGGCCTGTAAAGATAGCTCCATTCGTAGTAGACCTCGGATTCCGTTACTAGTTAATAGAGCTACGACTCAACGTTTATTGGATATGTCGATTTTACGTAATTTGGAGCGCTGCGCGATTTGACATAGGTCTTACCTCTTTGAGGCACCACGGCCATCTAACATTACTGGCATAAAGGACGCATTTATGACTTTGACGCATGTCAGAAAGAGAAGCCGAACTGCGTAAAATGGGCGTTTTCTGTTGAATTCATAAAATCAAAATCGAGAATAAATCCGTTTGTATAAGATAATAAGTTAGTATTTAGTTGAATGATGTTTAAGACGAGATGAAAACCTTTACTTTAAAGTGGATTATGCTGGATGAAGATGTGTTTTCTAGTTGCACTGAGGTAAACACTAAAAATGTAGATGTAACTTTGGATTTATATTCTATCGAGAAAATTTTAAGCCTTTTTGTTTCGACTAGTATCATACCTCTTATCATATAGTCAAGATACATATATCCGAAAATCACGTCTGTTTGTTTCCGGGGCTAGCCACTGCCACGCTTCAAAGATCCCGTTATTTTTCGATGCAGGGCCTTAAGTCTCATTTTGTATAGGATTTTGAGTTTCCAAAACGTCCCGCTTGGCGCGCTCTTTCTAAATCCAATACAAAATGAGACTAAACGCAAACGCGTACGTCACGTTTCAAAATCGAATTTATTTACACTAGGGGTACTGTTATCCAACAGTATTCGAGGTTGTTTTCTTTACCTATTTTACGTTCTGCAGTGGCAGCATGGTTCTATTTTTATCGCTTGACACTATGCCCGTCACTTTCGCACTTACATACTTGTTAGAACGTGACAGGTATGGTGACAAATGATAAACAGCCGACCATCTGAGCCCTACTGAAATAGTCTATTAAACCACATAGTACTTGAGTAAAGCCTGACCAGTAATATATGATCACGCGCCATATTGTGGAATTTCATTGGAACTAAATTTTTCATACTAAACTGAACTGTCACCCTATACATGCGAATAACAGCGCCCTCTTGACAATGATCATATGTTTCTGGTCGGGCTTTAGAAGTGTTTTAGTTTAGTGGGTTTATAAACAATACACAGGGTAGATCGTGTCATTCACGAAGACGCGTGCCATGTCTCGTATTAAAGTTTAGATTTGACAAATTTGAATTTTAAATAGAGATGGATTGTCAAAGAATACTTTGTAGCCACAGTAAATGTACTGCCATCTTTAGACACATGATTTAAACTTTTAGAACGCCGTCTGACTTTGATCCTTATTCTTTCACTGATATGTGTTTTTGCTAAATATCAAAAAGTGGCGCCATCTAATAGATCAAAGGCCACAGGTATGGCAGCATCGTTTCGAGCGATGGCGCTACAACCTTTAGCCGATTCCCGATAAGATGGCGACACTTTTTGATATTTAACAAATTTAAATCAAATCACAGAAAGAATAAGGATAAAAGTCAAATGGCGTTCTACAAGTTCAATCATGTGTCAAAAGATGGCAATAAATTTACTGTGGTTACAAAACTTTCTTTGACAATCCACCTCTATTTCAAATTCTCTTTGGTGTATGTGTAATATTATTATAATGTTATATCCCTTCTAATATTATAAATGCGCGAGAAACTCGTGTCTCTTACCTCTTCACGCTTAACTTCTGAACCGATTTAGATGTAATTTAGTATCGAGATGTTTGAGGCCCGAAGGACATATAGTTTTGATAATCATCATTAACATTCCACGCAGACGAAGTCACGGCAAAAGCTAGTATTATATATGCCTCCATCGGGGTTATCGGCTTATTGACACCGGGATTGCGTAATGCATCGCAGCCATAATGTGTTTTATAGTTTTAAGTTATATTTTATAATACATATGCTAGTATTAAGGTGTTTATCTATGGGCCACTAGTTGCGTAAAAACGTAACGATTTTTCATTTCATATTACTTATCACCTTCGTGTTTTTTTAATAAGTTATAAATTGAACGCCACGCCTATCGTGCGCGGCGCGTCAAAGGGACATGTTGATGACAGATATTTTTCACGATCTTAATGTATATTTGTTCGTCAGAAGCTCGCGTCTACTGTCAAGACTCGCACGCCACGGAATTCTTCTACCTGGGATTCTCCTGTCCTGTTAATTGTAACAACGTCGTGGCGGCTGTCAAAAGGTCGGTTCTTTTACTTTGTTATGTGTTTATTGACGACCGGTTGGCCTAGTGGGTAGTGACCCTGCCTACGAAGCTGATGGTCCCGGGTTCAAATCCTGGTAAGGGCATTTATTCGTGTGATGAGCATGGATATTTGTTCCTGAGTCATGGGTGTTTTCTATGTACTTAAGTATTTATAAATATTTATATATTATATATATATCGTTGTCTAAGTACCCTCAACACAAGCCTTATTGAGCTTACTGTGGGACTTAGTCAATTTGTGTAATAAAGTCCTATAATATTTATTTATTTATTTATTTATTGATATCCTGAATATGATATTTATTCCAGAAAATCTAGGAAAAAGAATGAGTCCGAGAGTAATGAGTAATGTCCTATAATATTTATTTATTATTTATATTTTATGGATAGAAGCCCGCGTCCACTACCAATAAATCAAAGATATACATAGTATATAACTCCGTATAAGATAAATAAAGTCTAAGAAAAAACGTCGCTAGAAAAATCAAGAAATATGTATGCTTGAATAGATGACGATATACCTCTGGCCTATACTCGAGGAGATGGCGACACCGTTTGATATTTAACGCATATTTGTGAAAGAATAGAAATAGGTCATATAGCCTATGTCATTCTAAGAGTCTTCGTCCTGTGTCGAAAGATGGCAGTAAATTTAGTTGACTTCATAATTTACATTGACAATACGCCTCTATTCTCAATTCTATTTGATACATATTGAGCCGACGTAGGCAACGTGGCACTTAGATTTCTAAGGAGCAAAGTTATGTTATTTAGCGTCCCGCATAGCTTTAGCCCTCAGACGGACCTATCAGTCCTATATGTTTACTAGGAGTATCTGGACCCATTTCTACTGCCACGCGCTAAGGAATTCTTCTATTTAGGATTTTGTCCTGAAAACTGCAACGTTTATTGCCTACTTAGTACATATATTGGACCAACGTAGTCCAATCTAGGGAATGCAGTTATACGTTAGAGAGATCAAGCGATATTGTTATCTTGATCTACCGTATAGTGGGATATCAGAAGAAATATGATTTAATTTTGTTTATTGATTAACGTGGAAGAATAAGAGAGAGGCATTTGCCCAGCAGTGGGACACTATGGGCTCATTACAAATAAGTTTTTGTCAAAAAAATCATTTTTGGTACAAGCTTTTATTTCTGACCGTACTTTTCTTTCTACAGGCAACTAATACAGACAATACTAAAAATTTCAAACACAATTAGGTTGCGTTGTTTTATCACAGAGTTACTATGGCCACCTCTTGTCTCCATCATCAGATCAGCTCGATTGTACCATAATGTTGCATTGTCATCCGACTTACATATGTATGCAAATTTTCAGCGTCATCGGAAACCGGGAAGTGGATCAAATTTAAGTTGCAAGATTTGACCTGGGCACATAGTTACATTGCAAATTAAATAAAAGCTTGTAAAAAAAAAGGAATTAACGTATTCTCATTTTGCGGTATAATTATGAATTTTCAAAAACTAACTTTTGAACGATAGCTATTAATATTTACAGATTAAAATTACTAGACGAACAAAGCATCCGCAACAGTTACATGCCGCACAAGGCCCGTCGAGACACAGCGAACATTCACACACGAAGATTCTACAAAACGTGCGAGACCATCTTCACAAACAAAATGGCCGCCGAGGAAATACAAAAAGAAATACGTCAGTTCCACGAGAACTGTAAACTGTATTTACAAAATGAATCAGTGGATTTTGACGCGAGTGAATGCTTTAGAAGAAGCTACCAGAAGGAGTTCTTAGGGGTTGTGACGATGATATTAAATAAACACGCGCATGGGACGTATAAGTTTACGGAAGAGATGACATCGGTAAGATTTTCATATTTATCCTGGCTTTTTTAGAATGAAATAGCAATAAATGACACGAAATGCTGGAACAACCTACCACCACCTTTTAAGCACCTTACTTCTTTGCAGTCCAGTATGTCTGTTGAGGTAACAGACATACTTAACCCTGTACCGATTTAGATGAAATTTGACATGGAGATAATTTAAGGTCCGAGGAAGGGCATAGCATAGTTTTTATATTAGTAGGGATTGACTTTCACAATAAGAATTACCTAATAAACTTGACTACTTTTCATTTCAGTTGATTCTAGAAAAGATCGCCGGGGAATCATCCGACAACAAACTAGACATATCAAAATTGCTGCAATTCCTCAAGAAAGCTTTAACTTTGCACAAAACGGTGGCCCACGCGGAGGTTATCACCCTGCAGTCGAAGCACTGCCTGTCGACCAGCGTCCCGGGCTGTTACTGTAGGTCTGGGTATGTTTACAATATAAACTGTGTGTGTAATGTCATATACTAAATTGGCGGGTCCACACAGAGCAAGCATACGCGCGAGGCAATTCCTCGCGCACAAAACGGCCAGTGTAGACGTGCCTCGGCCGAGGCAGCGCGCGCGTTTTCCTCGACCGAGCGGGCCGCGTCAGCCGAGCACGTCTACACTGGCTGTTTTGTGCGCGAGGAAATTGCCTTGCGCGTATGCTCGCTCTGTGTGGACCAGTCTAATAAGTATTAAAGTAAAAAAATTAAACACAACACCCTACACTATATCCCAAAAATATCAATTCCAGCTTCACTTCCATTATTTTAGAAAAGAGCTGATACTGCTGGGTCGATTTCTATCAACCCAAATTCTCTGGTATATCATTAATGTTTACCATTTAGTTTACTGGGGAGACAATGTGGAAGAGGATCTGCGTCAGATTCAAATCGATAATTGGCAGGAAACGGCGCAGGATCGGGAAAAGTGGCGGGCTCTCGTTTCGGAGACCAAGACCCTCCTTGGGTCGCTGATTCATATTATTTCCTTCGTTAGTTGTTGATCAAAGGTTAAATATAATTTTGTTACATAAATACTTTTGAAAATAAATGATTGGCAAGTCCAAAATAAACGAATTTGACTGTTAAACAAAGTATATCAGTAGTAGTGTACAGCATAGTGAAGTAGAGTAGGGCAACACTCGAAAAGCAGTATTGCGCTAAGAAAAGCAGCAATGTACATCGAACCAAAACATGTAATTATCATAACCTCAAATATTTATGATCATGATTGTGTATTGTAGGCACCTTGACTTTGCTTAAGTTCATGCACAAGCTTATTTAATATATTGGTATTTAATGGTGACAACAGAAATTTCTCTTGAAATAGCAACGATTCAGAATGTAAACAAACATGATGGCTGTCACACTGAAAAAGATAAATAGCCGAACTGGTTTTGTAACTTTACTAAATAACTAAACTACGGTTATAAGAAAATAAACTTTGCATAAATTTACAAAACTTATTTTGTAGTGTATACCCAGCCACTGAACACTGATAGCCAAACACGGTTTTGTAACATATAACACATAGTTCGCAAGTCCCAATTTTTGTGTAAACAGTAACCAAAATGTTTGTTACAGTTATGCAAACATTTCTTTCAGTGCATTCACTTTAATTATTCCACAGATAAAACACACAGGTGACACGCGATTTTGGAATTATTCGAAAACAGTGTTGCTTACCCGCGATTTTTCTAATTTGCCGCCTTTTGCTTCTGACAAGATTTGCTTGACCAAGTATATTTTGTTTTAGATTTGTCGAGCAATCCGGCCAGTGCGTCCAACCTAACGACTGTTTGACGGAAGAAGATTTAAAATACATATCCCGAGTAAATATATTATAGTATACAATAAACCATTTTACACGAATAATCAGTAAATCACAACCTTCCTAGCCAAATAAGCCTCCTAAAGCTATACCGGGCGCAAAGGTGCCCATAACGCGACAGGCGTCTTTATAGTTTTAAAACCGACTAGCCCGGTTTTCTTACGTGTTTCCTTCAGCAAAAAGCGACTGGTAAGTATGAATTGATATTTCGTACATAAGTTCCGTTAAACTCATCGGTATTGTTCAGAATAATCCCTGCCGCTTCTTTCCGCTAGCGCCCTACGCGACAACATTTCCATCTTCACCACTTATATGGTTGGCAGTCCTCAACTGTGCATTTCTCCAGGAACTTTCTGCCTCGCACAGCTTAACTGTCGAACTGTCGCCTGCTGTATTTCCGGACTTTAAGAAATGAGCGTACTCCTATCTTAAAGGCCGGCAACGCACCTATAATGCCTCTGGTGTTGCGGGTGTCCATGAGCGACGGTAATCGCTTACCATCAGGTGATCCGTCTGCTCGTTAGACTCCTATATCATAAAAAAAGAAGTAACAGAGGTTTGAAACCCACAACTGATCGAAAGTTGCACCCCCTTACCGCTAAGCTACCAAAGCATGCTGGTCTCTGATAAAAATGTAATTTACTTACTTGTATGTATGAGTTTGTGTGTGTTGAGAGAGTAGGAAGAATTGAATGCCTTCTCACATATCCCACATTTGTATGGTTTCTCGCCTGAAAAATAAATTCAAGTGAGTGACGTGTTCAAAAGGACCTTATTTCTATGAAAAAAAAAACACCAAAAGAGGTGTGGGGCGGCAATAACTCATTAGGTATTTAAATGTTACATTTCTAAATAAATTAAATCAAACTTCAAAAAAATATCAACAAACAGGTATTAGGGAATTTCCTCGCGCGGCAAACGCCCGCCCTAGCGCGGCCGCGTGCTCGTGTAAATTTTGCCTCAGCACGTTTGCAAAAACACGCACACGTTTGCTGAGAAAATTTGCTCGGCAAGATGGCGTCACTCAGTCAGCTGTTCAAAATAGCACCGCACGTAATAACTGCTATGGCTTGGCGTTTCTTTTATTTTGCTATAAAAGCAATTAAAAAAAATGAAGAAGTAACGAAGTACACGACAATTTGCGACACTCGTTATTATTATTATTTTCCAACATTATCATGTTTTGACAACTTTTAACGTAAGTGCAAACAAAATAACCACGCGCACCATAAACAAACACGTCTACACTGGCGCGCGGCAAACGTCTGAGGCGCCTTTGAGCATGCCGAAAAACTGACACCGAGCGGTTCGGCCAAGGTCGCGCTCGGGCGAGGAAAACGCGCGCGCCACCGGCCGAGGCACGTCTACACTGGCCGTTTTGTGCGCGAGGAAATTGCCTCGCACGTATGGTCGCGCTGTGTGGACCCGCCTAATCTATATAAAAATAAACTGTCATTCAACGAGAAGTATGTATAGCGAAAGGGGTGATAAAACTGTCAAACATACCAGTGTGTACCAGCATATGTTTCTTCAGCTTAGACTCGAATTGGAACGCCTTTCCACACACCTCGCACTCGACATTTCTATCTCGCAAGTGCATTGCCTGAGGAAAGAGAGTGGGTTACATGTGACGCAGGCAAGGTTCCATCCATTACATGTAGGCTACATGTACCCAATGGATAACTAATTCCAAAAGTCACCCATAAATAGGAACATGCATGAAAAGCATTTAATTGTGTTTGTTTAATAAACAAGTTCAAACAGGTGGGGGAAACTGATACATTCGGGCATTCTCGGCTCCGCCGCTCCGTTCGGCTCAGAATTGCTACGAACAATTATTAGGGTTGGCACAACTCGACGTCCCTTTGCGTGGACAACCACAAATAAAATAATTACTTGAATTTTGTCAACCCTAAATAGCCGAAAGGGATAATGTCCTACATTAGAAAAGGACAACATGATTCGTCCCTGAAGCGCTGTCAAACTTCGGTTTTGTAGGAAGTTTGGTTTTTGTACTAATTCTGTGGTTCAACAACATGAAGCTATGCAAAGACAAATTGGGATTTTTTGTAACATTATTTAAAGTTATTGCAGTCGGTTTTTTAAACAATAAAGCAAGCCATATATTTTCTATGCAAGAATAAAATTAGTGTTTCATAATATTTCATTAATTCTACTTCATAGTTAAAAACAGACTATACAGTGTGTGTATTTTTGATGTAACCGCAAACTTAAACTAGACCAAAGAGAATTAAGAAGACCAAGAGTGCTCACTCCATACTACGGTTTTGTTAACAAAAATACTATTATTTTCGTAGTCTACATCTAGCGTCAAGTAGCGGAACTCTCAGTACTGCTACTCGACAATAGATGTCGCGGCAAACAAAAAGTGTAATGCTCATCTAATGCTCAACCATTTTCAGCTAATATTATAATCAGAGTAAGCGTAGGAGTTGAAAATTGAGTTCCGGTTACTCTAGTTAATATTAGCGAAAAATCGTTGAGCATTAGACTTTTTGTTTGCCGCGACATCTATTGTCTAGTAGCAATCAAATCAAAAATTAATTAAATTTTTAATTTTTTTTCGAGCGGCAAAGTACATCATGGTCACTTGTGACAGTTGTATCGTCGCGTCATAAAAAGCGACGTTTTGAATATGGAATGGAATTTTAGTAATACATTGCTTGCTGAATTATTTTATATGGCAAAAGAATAGTCCTTGTGAATGAAAGGCGTATTCGATAACAACTCAATTTTATTTCCTCTACCCTCTAGTACATATCTTTATGATTACCCACACAACATCTTTCCTTTTACGAAAATAAGCCATAAGTACTTATGCTTAAGCTACATTATTATAATTGCAATGGATATAGAAGCTAACTTTACATAAGTATAAAGTTGAAGTACTATTATATTGGTATAGTATAGTAGATATAATTATTGGAGTAATAATTGTATATATTAATGACGTAACAGACTGATCGTTACGAATAAATACATTTGTGCTACTGCAAGTATATATAGAATAGAATAGAAGAATAGAAAAACGTTTATTGCAAAACCATCTACAAACAGCACCACATTAGAAAACAAAAAAAGTAAGAAAGAAGATCTAATACACTAAACAGTTATAACTACTTGTAACTTATACTAACATGCAATAGTTACAGTGATGATGCTGTAATAGAGGCTACAATTGGACACCACTCAGCATATGCTCTAACATATATATGCTACAGCGCTGGTCTTCCGTGGAGCCCAGGGCAAGAAGATAGCTCGGAACAGTAAAGGCAGTGTCAGACAGTGATTTAACAAGTATTAATATTTAACACAAGTTAGAAACTAATGCACGGAAAAATTTCAAAGCGGAAGTGAGTGGGTTGGGAATATCTAAAAATATATAAAAATATAAACAGGTAAAGTCAGACATGTATTTAGTTTAATATATAGTAGGGCATATATACATAAAAAGGCAACTCGTTAAAAATAGATAAATAATTCAATTTATAACATAAAATAATCATAATCTAACTAAGGTGCATGGAACGCGAAGAACACGGCAGTTGGAAGCTGAAAAGATATTGTTTAAATTTAAGTTTAAAAGTGAGTAATGTTTTAGAGTTACGTATTGGAGGGGGTATGTTGTTCCAGCATTTCGTAGCAGAGTAGCGAAAACTGCCACGAAATGCTGCTGAACTGCCGTGTCTCGGACAGAGAAGTCGAATGCCATCTCTCATTGGACGGGAGGAGAACGACAACTTGTTAAAAAGGTAAGGTTAAAAAGTATCAGTTATTACTATATATATATACAAAGTAATAAACAAGATGCTTCGCCTAGTATTGATCATATTGTAATTGTAACAGTTGACACAGTGACAATGCGATAGTTGTTATTACTATTTTAAATAAATATGCACGTAATCAAATCTATCAACAGAAGCTCACGCATACGACTACAAATAACGATTCTTAACTCAGTAAAATACATATTTGCATGTACGTAAACGTAGCTTAACATTGAGTATTTAGGTAAGGAGTACTAGGCTAAGTGCTAGGCTGGCCTCCCCTTTCTTCCGCCACTCATCACGGTTTGGTGCATGTTCCTGCTAGTCGCTGCAAAAAGCGTGAGGTCATCCCGCCATTTATTTTTGGTTTGCCTCTGTGCCAGCTAATCTACTGTGTCCTTTTGGTAGCCAATTTGGCCCACCGATCCGGGTGCATACGGCAGACGTGTTCCTCCGAACCCCACTTTAAAATTTGCTAACACAAAAAAAGTTGATCTACTCTTGTGTTCGTCCGGAACCCTACGCTGCGCTCCAAAACCCGCATTGCTGATGTTGGCAAAAAACCGCCATTATCAAATGGAACTGGGCCGGCCACGTCTATCGCATGCATCCGGATAGGTGGGCTAACATAGCACAAGTGGATGCCGGTAGAGAAGCGTGGGCGGGGCAGGCCCAAGAGTCCCTTACTGGCCGGAGGATGCACAAAATCGGGAATTATGGAGAACCAGGAGAGCATTTGCCCAGCATTGGGACACTCAAATAGGCTAAAAAAACAACTCTTATTTACCTTGATATGGCGACTAAGGTACTTCTTCGTCTTGCCTGCATAATTACACAGTGTACATTGGAACGGAGTCTCGTTGGTGTGAGAGTAGCCGTGGCTGACTAAAGCCCTCTTGTTGCCGAATCTCTGTAGCAAAATATTTAAGGTAATTAGCTAGGTGATTTTACTGACAAAACTTCCGTGAGACACAGACATATTATATATATTAAGGATGGGTCACTATGCGGGTCCGCGCAGAGCGAGCATACGCACGAGGCAACTTCCTCACGCACAATACGGCCAGTGTAGACGTGCCCCGGCCGAGGCGGCGTTAGGGTCGGCAACGCACTTGTGACACCTCTGGGGTTGCAGGCGTCCACAGGCTACCGTAACCGCTTACCATCAGGGGGCCGTATGCTTGTTTGCCACTGACATATATATATAAAAAAGTAGCATTTCTTTTGTGAATTCTTGTGAGATATACTAACATTAAACTAATTTTATGGTTTACAGTTACACCCAAGTGATTTAAGTATAGCGTCTAACTTCTTGAGAGCTATTTTATTGCATGGTTCTAGGACAAATGAACCATAGTCCATTTGGCTACGAATTAGGGCATTATAGACAAGTTTTTGGCAGTAGGGATGAGCGCCCCACCAGACCCCAGACAGGGATCGGAGCACATTAATGCCATTTTCACATTTGTCAACAACATGCTTTAAATGAGGAACACCTGTCATTTTGGAGTCAAAGAAAACACCCAGGAATTTTACACTTCTGCTGTTGGGAATAATCTGGTTCTCATAGTGGAGAACAACATTAGGAATGGAGTGGCTGCGTGTAAAAGTGACTGTGCAGCTTTTGGAGGGTGAAAGTGAAAGGCCATGTTCATCCAACCAGTCTTTGAGGTACACTAACGCCTCATTCAATCTTGTAGATGCATCATCTACATTGTGGGCTGTGGTATAAACCACCAAGTCATCGGCATATTGCAGAATGTTGCAGAAGGGGAGGACAGATTGCTCAACATCAAATGTATAAAGATTATATAGAAGAGGACTGAGGACGGAGCCCTGGGGAAGGCCTTGTCATTGGCAAAATCCCTCCTGCCAAAACACAAGAGGGGAAAGCCAGGAAAAAAAAAAAAAAAAAAAAGTGATTTAAGTCACTTAGGTGACATGTTTCGGAGAGCCAACACTAACCTCGGAGTCTCCGAGCCCTAGGCTCTCCGAAACATGTCACGCGAGTAACTAAAAACACGTGAGTATAACCTGTAAATGATAAAATTTGTTGAATATAACCCTACTATAAAATTGTACATACCTTCGGACACAAATCACACTTGTATGCCAAATTTTTACTTTTTCCAGTTTTTTTGGCATTTCCAATCTTGTTGACCAAACTCATGTTCAACTGTAAAAATTACATTAAAATAGACTTATTATAATAGAAATATTAATGTGTACAATCAAAACCCACAACATGTAAATATTCATAACCCATTAAATATAGAAAGAGAGAAAGAAAATAAATTGTGTATAGTAATTCCCAAAAATTATATGTAGTAATTCTGTAGAGCGGTCACCATGATACAGGCCTAGCCTAGTATTAGACCACTGAATTAGTAATGTATCTTCATTCTTAAAATTTTATTTTTAAATTTTTTATTCACAAATTTCACAATGCTTACAATATTGCTAAAAGCCATTAAAACACTTTTATTATTAATATTGAAAGGGATTTTAAAGATATTATGTGAAGGCAATTTTTTTTGCAAATGATGTACTTGTAGAGAATTCTAGCAACAAGTCAAGAAGTCAGTGCCACATAAGAATTGTGTCACATAGAAGCAAAGCCAGCAAAATCAACATTTTTACCTGTGTATATTGCTGATTTTGCATATATGATATACAGTGTAAACTCCTAATAATGAAACTTGATACAGTGAACTTTTGGTTACCTTTCATAGTATAAAATACTTCTTTTTTTTTACTCAACTTATAACAAGTTTTTGTTACAAATTTTGGTCCCTTGAGATTCTTAATAAACAGTTTCAACTGTATTTGATTACTGACAGTTACAAATAGGCGGCTCCACACAGAGCGAGCATACGCGCGATGCGAGGCAATTTCATTACGCAAAAAACGGCCGTGGCACGTCTACACTGGCCGTTTTGCGCATGAGGAAATTGCCTCGCGCGTATGCTCGCTCTGTGTGGACCCGCCTAATTAATCCTTTTATATGAAGCTAAGACCTACTGTTTAAACGGCATCCTTGGTTTCAAATGTATAAGGGTCAATTCCTGACTATTTACTGTCAAAAACAATTGTTACGTTACTTCGACTAATAATAATTGCGATAGAATCTTCAGAACATTTTGCATAGATTATAGAGGGTAGGATGTTTGGAGATAATGTTAAATTTGCAAAATGCAATTTACCTACAGCTACTAACCTATGAATTTACTTATACATAAACCGCGATGGAATAAGATTTATTTATAAAAAAATAGTGGTGATGCACATGAAATACGAGACTAAAAATAATATTCTTACTTACCAGATAACATCGATTTTATGTTAACATTTAACTTTTGTAGTTGACAAACCGTGTGTAGTTTTACAATATTTAGCCTTATAGGTATTAATTAAATAACGCTTGCATAGTAATAAGGATCATTAACTCAATATAATATTTGTTTTTGTTTTGACTGATTGATTTGATTGAAAGATTGAATTGAAACGAATGAAATATTGAATGAATATTGATTTGACAGTTACAACCTGTGTTTTCATGACTGTCCAACTTATGTCCAGCAATGCCCAGCACAGTACTGAACGATCTCGTAAAGTATTTTAGGTGTAGCAACACTTGCACTGACATTTTAATTTTTTAATTTATCTGTCTTTTGCGCTGCGGTGACTTTAGCCACCACTTAGCATCACATTAGCATCAAATAATTTCCAATAAAGTTCTTAGAGTAACTACAAACTATGTCGTTATTTTACACAAACCGAGAAGTGCGAATGATAAATGATAGAAAGCGGAAGAAAGAAATATCCGACGCAGGCGATGAAGAAGTGTTAGGGCAGATGTATTCCTGCGATTTTTGTACGGACGAATATGATAGTGAAACGGAGCTGCACGTTCACAGGAAGGTTAAACATCGCGAACAGGTGGCTAAAATACTAACTGAAGATATAAGCTGCAAGGTAAATATGCATAAGTACCCATCATACCCCAAACTGGAAATTGCAGTCCTCACTTCATTAAGCTAAAAGTTGTAACATTTCCCTGTTTATACATTTTAGAGGTTGTAACGTTTGTGAGAAATAACCGGATCCGGATTCTGTCCTAGACATCTATCAGAAAGGTCCCTATTATAGCGCAATCAAAATTAATAATAAAATATCCAACTCTTTAAAAACAATAGGAAAACTTAATATTTTTGTAAACTCATTGAAAAATAGAGAAATATTATTACTTAGAATCAGGGTTTATGAACGATGATATTTGAAATATAGCTATATAATTTAAATAACAATTTGTAGATTTTTAAAATAAAATAGTATAGATTTCTTTTATTAGTAAGTAAACACACAAATAGTCAATAAACATACATAAAACAAAACATAGTGAAAATTAAAGTGCTCACCTCAGCATGTTGTTAGCGACTTCCAGCGCTGATCTTCCGCTGAGATCATCAAGTGAGAAATTTTTATATTTAAGATTTAGTGGATACTGTAAAGTACGTGATTAGCTATGCAATAGCAGAGCCCATGAGATACTGTAAATTTATTTATAAGAATTGTATGAATACCATGGTTGTAATAATAAATTTGCACTATTATAACACAACAAGAATCAACAGCTTTCAAATCCATGCCTGGATATCCTGGATATTGGAACCACATTTTTTGCGTAATTAGTATGATTGTGAACTAGGGTGACAATATAGAGTCAGACCAAGCTAAGTTGGCAGTGATTTTGAGAGCCCAGCCTGTGCGAGTGGTTAGTAAACATCATAATTTCATAGTAGTTTGACATTTAAAATAACGCACTGTCTGAGCTGTCAAAATCGCTACCAACTTATCTTGCTATGACTCCCTCTTTTACAGTAAGTGGAACTGTATCATGTTTTCAATGTATATAATATATCCCTATTTTCCCAGATATGCATCAGCCAACACAAAGACTTTGAGGAACTGTTAAAACACACAAAATCTACTCATCTCTTGAGCTCTGAAGACGCCGAGCATGTTCACCGCGAGATCTTCATCTGCGACATCTGCAACCGGATGTATTTCAACAAGAAGATGCTGGAGGTCCACACGCAATACATGCATGACCCCGTACACAAGTACAAACTCTCCGGATCATGCCCCAAGTGCAACAAACAAATCCAGATCAAACATGTCTGGTTTCATTTTCAACGTCACCTTATCCAAAGCGTTGCTTGTTGCCAAATATGTTTAAAAAAGTGTAAAAACCGGGCAGACTTACAGGAACATCTCAGAACACATCCAAATTACTACCATTGTACGCTCTGTGGTTACGAAAGTAAAGTTAAAGAAAGTTTTACGGCGCATATGCAAGCGCATAACAGCAATTTGCATGAAAGTGGAAACATAGCGATAGATGAGAGTATATTGTGGAAATGCTTTGCTCCGAGAAAGAATGCGAAGAAGAGCACTTGTAGTATGGGCATTAAAGGTCTGTGTTTAAATGATTTATTTGTGTGTGTGTTATGTAGAGGGCTATGTAAGGAAAAGGAGAAAGCAGCACACATTGCCAAGTATCATTTGGTGGATATAGTGGCTACGAAGAAACGGTATATGTGTGTGTGCGGTGAACAGTTTTTTAACAATGTGTTGTTGAAACATCATGTGTTTAAGTTGAAAGGAGAACACAAGGTTTGTGACGCGTAGTATAAGTATATTCCTCTAGTCGCCCACCTTATACGCAAGGCCCGGAGGACGGGAGCAAAAATGCACTTTTCCTAGTGCTTAATTAAATATCATAATAAGAACTTAAATAAGGTTCACCATCATGTATTTGTACATAATTATATGTATTAGTCTATCTTTTATACATTATATAAGTAGTAGTATTTAACTATTTATATATTTTTAATATTATTTGACTTCACGTTTAATTTTTTCCTTATTATTTGTTATTATTTTTTCCTGCACCAACATGTTTGACCCAATGGTTGACTGGTAGAGAATGCCTTTTGGCATTAAGTTCGCCATTTGTACATTTTTCTTTATGTGTGCAATAAAGTTTAAATAAATAAATAAATAAATATCAACTATTCTATCGACATCCATACAAACAAATTTTGATCCAGAAATTTATTGATCAAACTCAGAGTCAAAGTCAAAAAGTCAATAGGTCATCAGGCTTACATTATATATTATTTCAGTGAACTATAATTTACATACAATATTATCATACTCACGGGAATGATCGTAATAGTAAAATAAGAGTGACAGTTCTAAAAAGATACTTTTCTCATAACTTCAAACCTTTTTCATGTCATATTTGCTTATCGCAATTATAAACAACCGGTCTCTGACATTGACTCAAGTCAATCAGTTTAAATATCGTCCAAAAGTTGAAAGTGCACTTGTCACGATTACGTTTACATCCTTAAGGTAAAGTTATTCACAATAAATATCAGAATGTGTTGAAGAAAAACGTTTGCGTTTCATCTTTAAAACTATGAAAATTACATAAAATATTTAAAAAATACAAACAGTTCCTTTTAATTTTGTTTACAACTATAACATTTCCGAATTTTGGTGGTCCAGTACATCGTGCTTTTTTATCGACATCGACTTATAAAATGTGTGTCCTCTCACTATATTGAGACGTCAACACATAATTTCTCCCGTCATCCGGGCTTTGCTTATAAGAAATATTAGGGACCGTGCGCGTTGGAGGGTCTGCCATCTTGTGGCCTGAATCGGAACAAGAAACATCACATTTACGCCTCGCGCCAAAAATCTGACGGCTCCTGTGCTGCCTCCTACAGTTAATGGACGCTCCCTTTAATATGGGCAATTAATTCAAATTAAAACGTAAGAAAATAGGAATGAATTTTTGATTTTAATATGAATGTGTTAACTTTTTCGACGCCATGTCAAACACAAAAGCTGTCATTCAAGAGGCCACGTCAGTGAAAAACTGGCTGCCCTGTGAAGTTTGTTAACTTAATACGCCAATTCCATGATAACATGGTGGCTAAAGTTCGACACGAAGAAAACTTCGCAGAATCTTTTCCAGTCACATGCGGTGTAAAGCAGGTATGTGTCTTGGCGCCCACTCAGTTTGCGTTATACTTTGCTGCTATATTGAAAGATGCAACAAAAACCTGTAACGAACTTATAGAAATAAAATCGAGAACAGATAAATCTATTTTTGACCTGTCTCGTTTTAGAGCCAAGCGTCAAATTAGTAAACTTTTCATAATGGAAATGCTATACGCAGATGACGTTTGCCTTATGGCGGACTCTGCAGAAGCCCTTCAGTCTTACGTGGATTCCCTTAATACTTCATGCCGGCAGTTTGGTTTAGTTATAAGTGTGACGAAGACACAGGTTCTGGTGCAAACGCCTAGGGGTTGTCACATAGAACACACAGGGAAGTCAGTTACCTGGGAAGTCAGCTTCGGAACGACAATAGCCTGTCGTCCGAAATACCATCCAGGATAGCCAATGCACCCGCAGCATTTGGAAAACTAAACAACCTGTTTGGCGATCACATGACCTTAAATTAACAACCAAAATTATGGTCTATAAGGCCATAGTCATACCCACTCTTCTGTATGCCGCAGAAACCTGGTGCTGCTACAAAGCAGATATTAAAAGGCTAGATTCATTCCATCTACGCTGTCTTCGCTCAATTCTGCGCATAAAGTGGCAAGACAAGATACCGAACACGGAAGTCCTCCGTCGCGTCAAGATGCACCAACTGAGGTGGGGTGGCCACGTTGTGCGTATGAGTAATAACAGATTACCCAAAGCAGTATTCTACTCAGAACTCTCCAGCGGAAAGAGGAAACAGGGGGGTCAGTACTTGCGCCATAAAGACGTCCTCAAGCGTCACCTGACCACTTGAGGTATACCGAGTGATTCCTGGGAGAAACTGGCGATGCATAGAAGGGAATGCCGCGCAACTGTTCATAAAAAAGTAGAGCAATACGAGCAGCGGCGCCTGGAAAACCTGGATGCCAAGCGCCATTTCCGCAAAACGCGTTCGAGGCCTTCGTATACCTATACCTACAACCCAGCTGGCCAGCTTCATTGCGCACCATGTGATCGCATTTTCAAAACCAAATTTGACTTTGCAAGTCATATTAGAGCGTTCCATGTTTCCGAATAAAAACTGTTGAAGGAGTCGGAGTCGTCGTATACGGCGAGGAGGACTATATATATGATCGTAATATGATAAGATTCATACTGGCCATGTCTTATCCAACCTCAACATTGGCAGAATCTTCAACACTTTGATGGAGCCTTAAGGGCCTCCGCTAGCTGACGCGGACGCCCGCCGCGTACTAAGTAAGCGTAGGAGATGAAAATTGAGTTCCGGTTACTCTAACTCTAACTAGTTATAATATTAGCGGAAAATCGTTGAGCATTAGACTTTTTGTTTGCCGCGACATCTATTGTCGAGTAGCAGTAGTGAGAGTTCCACTACTTGACGCTAGATGTAGAATACGAAAATAATAGTATTGTTGGTAACAAAACCGTTGTATGGAGTGAGCACTCTTGGTCTTCATAATTCTCTTTGGTTTGAACACAGGCAACATATAGCGCGATCCACGTGAGCTGTCAAACTAAGAGCAATATTCCACAGACATTATATCTCTACTACAATCGACTCATTGATATATTATGTAGTAAGGACCGCATGAAGCATATAAGGCATTGTTAAATGCGCCAGCATTTTTATTTGTACTAGAGATAATATATTTTTATTATACATAAAATAATTAACAATCATATCACCGGTTTTTATTTCTCCACACTTTTTTCACTAAGGTAGTATAGTACAAGCATCTTCAATAATATGTTCACAAAGAAGGCCGCAAAAATTTCAGAGGGCCTACCGCGAAAATCGAAATTCGTCAATTGCGGGCATTTTTCTCTGTCACTCTAATCACGTCTTAGTGAGAGTAAAAGAGAAAGATCCTCGCAATTTACGAATTTCGGTTTTCGCGGTAGGCCCTCAGACACGATCTTATTTGTAGACCTATATTTTACAAATTTTGCGGCCTTCGAAGAGTAACATAACCACAAGGCAGAGGCGCATAGACTCAACTTGTCTGTATTCGCTCCGTGTGTGACTGTGGCGCCGCCCTAGTAGGTTTGGGACATTTTGCCTATTTGATAGTTCGCAACTTCGCAGCAGCCAAGCAGTATGAAGATGACGTCCCACGAAGTTATTATTTCCATATCGTGCGTTGGAGTAGCTTGGATTTCCCCCACCACCAACTTCGCATATATCCAATAATTAGAGGACCTATCGCGAACCACGTTCGACTTGTCTCTGTCACACTTACGTACGAATTAACAAGTGCGACAGATAGGCAACGCGTCGAACGTTGTCTGCGGTAGCAAAGAGAATTTGAAATAGAGGTGTATTGTCGAAAAAAAAAACTTTGTAGCGACGTAAATTTACTGCCCTCTTTCGACACTATCAAAAAGTGGCGCCATCTTACCGGGCACTACTTAAAGGTTATGGCGCCGTCGCTCGAAACGATGCTGCTATACCTTTGGCCTTTGCTATTAGATGACTCCACTTATTGACATTTAACAAATTGAACACATATCAGTGAAGAAAAATAAGGATCAAAGTCAAATTGAGTTCTACGTTTTAATTATGTGTCGAAAGATGGCAGTAAATTTACGTCTATACAAAGTTTTTTTTACAATACACCTCTATTTCAAATTCTCTTTGGCGGTAGGCCCCAGATATCGTACAATTTAAAAATGGTGCCATCGCTGGTAGATATTTAAAATATGATAACAGAAATGAAATGAAATATTTATTAATAACAATTGTTACGGCATCGTAACTTAAGTACACGTTTATGAATAAGGGAGTAAATTTCTAAACTAACTACAACTGTCATTAATGTCATGTGTCACATGTCTTACCTCATTCTTATCATATGTCATGCGCGGTAATCATATTTTCTTGTATAATTTCATAAGTAGAAATAAATATTTATTTGTACAATACCTAATTGTACTTAATAGTGTAAAATAGAGTCCGCATATGTTGAAAATATTTTCTACCCATATCCCGCCATACAGAAACCAAAAATTGTAGAGATACAATTCATATTTACTATCTTACTATAATATTGCAGTTATCCTTGAAGAAGGTTGGAAAACTAGGTATGCGAAGGGTTTTTTATCGGTATTCAACTATACTTAGCAGGAAACTTAATTTGGCCGCATGGTAAGTATATAAACAATACTATTCTGGTTCGTTTTTATTTGTAGGTTAGAATTATGTCATCTTGATGAAACCAACAAAACAGTATTTCATATCTTCTAAGTTGTAAATATAAACTATTAAAGATAGTAAGCATTTACTTTACATATCAGTTATAGAAATTAATAAATAAAACTCATAAAGAAATTCAGTGATAAAGATAGTTTATTATTCATGTAGGCATATTACAATGTGCTTATGATCGTCAAATAAAGAATCCAAATTATCCAAGAAGATTTAAGTTCCTCCTAAATTGGAGGAGGGTATCCCAATATGGACCGGCACGAAACTCAGCCGGACACATCTTTTCAAAACATTACATCTTATGAATAACATGACTTAAATAAGACAAAATAAAATTTAAGTTATTATAGAAATCATGTATTTGGATGTAATAAATAAAGTAGCTACTTTTCTTGATAGGAATTTGATTTAAAAATATATATGTATACAAATCATACAAATATGTAACTCTTTGAGAAAACAAATGAAATTCTTACAAAAGGAAAAGAAAATAACATTAATAAAGAAATGAGAATATATAGTATATTATAGACAACATGTTCTCTTTGATTTCTGTTAATTTCAAGAGTGCATTCCTGAGCTTAAATGAAGTAACTTTCTCAAAGATAGCGGTATTCTAATTAACTCCATTTTGGAGATAATCAATAATTTTTTTATCTTATAAGGCCTTTTCGAGCGTGTACACTTGATTGTATTTGTAGTGTATTGATTAGTGTTTAGTACGAGTTTATACATTTGCTACTAAACTATACATACTATCTTGGATGATCTATTTAATGACATTGATATGTCACAGTTTTCAATTGTTTGGTTGGATTAAATGTAATGCCCATGTTACAACAATGCTATATGCAACATTAAAATACTTTTTACATAAATAAAAAAAAAAAATTATAATACAAATTTTTGAAAATTAACTGTGTCATTAAGTTTCCTTAAACATACTTACCCATACCCTGAAGTTAAAAAAAACAGTGTATAAGACTGCCTGTTGTCTACCTCTATCGTTAATCAGTTGTTTTCTGTTAGCTGTATATTTAACTGAGGTGTGCCAATAAAGAGTATTCTATCTATCTATCTACATATATTAATTATCGTATGTTATTATGCTCAGTTTATATTATGATGTATTATTTATTTTGTTGGTGTGAATTAAATTTTTACTGTGAAATAATGATGATTGGTCGAAATTTCGTTTGGATTATATTTGTACTGTAATATTTGTTAATATACAAAGTAGTTATTAATGTGACATACATAATGATGACAATTTAATGTAATTTCATAATGACATAATAATATAATATGTAATTAAATATTTGATAGAATATAATATTAGAGTGTATAATCACATGAAAATAGAAAACATATTAACAACAACACTATTAACACATAAGGTTTAGTCATTTAGTCATTTATTTATTGCAACCATTGTTTAGTACAGATCTTAATAACTAAGTACATTCAGAGTCATATGGGCCCTGGCAGGGCATTGCAATGTCATACATATTTTAATTTACAATTATCTCAATCGTTATTCGTGAATCTACTTATTTGGTACTTATTATGCATGCATATATTTTTATAATCCCATATCTAGTCTTAATTTTATATATTATGTCACACTTATTATTTATATTTTTACAATTTGTTTGCACTTACATCTAGATCCTATGTCAAGTTAGGTATATATTTAAATTTTAACCATTATTCCAGAATTAATACAAAAGCAAAATAAGTCAAAACAATAAATTAAAATTAAAATTAAAATTTAAATAAAAATAAGAAGAATAAATTACAATTGAAAATTAAATTACCTTGTCAAGGTTTATCAGTAAGTGCTGGTATGTATGTATAACAATAAAACAATATATATAATATCTATTGTTAAATGTAACATTTTTATTTTCAGATTAAAATGTTTGATAATTGAGCAAAAAACAGCCAAATGCTAAATATGTCTCTCCGTAACTACCACAGACTACGTATACCATTAACACAAATACAAAACCTGCAAGCAAATATACAAAAATCCTGTTTATGTGGGAATATTTATTTAAATAAGTACAAATATGATATAAAGCATGTACGGGTGCATTCCACACAGAGTGACCATAGACAGAAGGCTGTGATAGAGACAACTAATGTGATAGACAAGTTAAGTATAGACAAAAGAGGACTAGAGCTGTGGAGGGTGAAGATAGACCCGTATGTGAAGCTAGCAAGATGGGACAGACCTATAGGTATGTTTTTTTATTATACAAATATATATAAAAAAAAAAAAAAAAAAACGTGAAAAAACACGTACACAATTGTTACAAATGTTGAGCCCTCCTAGTAGGTATGAAGACACCTGTGTCAGGAGAACTCGCTCTTCCTGTTATGGTAAGTGTTATGGTGGTTTGTGTGTTCCTGTGGTGGTGACTGTTATTACATTTCATACTAGAATCTAGTCGCGATTTCTTCTGTGTAGAATGATGATAGCCATGTAAAAACTATGTGTTGTCCTTCTCTGGAACTCTAACTATCTCTATACCAAATTACATCCAAATTGATTCCATGGTTTAACCAGTCAGCAGCAAGCTGGGTTCTCCATGTAAAGATAGTTACACTCTCATTTCAAAACGACTTGCTAGATTGCCCTGAAACTTTGTACTTACAATAGGATAAGGTATATCTATGCCTGTAATTAGTTTATGTAGCTGGAAATAAATGGTTTTCAAACTAACAGAATTTTAAAAAACAGCGTGTAGTATACCCAAACCCTCTTGTAAGAAAAGACTGTCCAATAGTGGGACATATTATCTGGCCTTTAAGAAAAAAATGTATAACAGCAAATGAATCTGCAGGTGTCCACCTCCTCTACTGGCCCTGCTCCTGGTCCATAGCGCTGGGATCTCTCCCCGGGACGGTGCCCCTGGAGACCTCCCTCAAGATGGCAGGGCTGTTCCTGGTGGGCGCGGGGCTGATGCGGGGCGCGGGCTGCACCATCAACGACATGTGGGACAGGGACATTGATGCTCAGGTCAGTTATAACCCCTTTCATCACACTTGCTCGAAAAAGGTCTTATTTCATGCAGGTATAGTGAAGGACAAGGGTATGTAATTGTATTGTTCCCGAAGGAGTAATAGATTGTGAAAAAAAAAACTACCGAGGGAGTTGTAGCTTTTTTCTTTAATTGTGTCACTAATTCATACGAACCAAGTAGGTAAAGATGAGTTCTATTTTTGAATACTGACGTTTATAATTTAACTTAATGGTTTACCTTAAAATATATTTAATTTGATTAATTTAATAGAAGTTTAAAATATTTCTACAGAATTTTCAATCGTGGCTGAATGCCGTGTAGGTCTGTGCTTTCGATGCCTAATCTGTCAAAGAATGACAATATGGCAGACGAATGTTTGAAATGTCACCGTATTTAAGAATTATTTCATTTAAAATTTAGTTTTATTCTTCGCAAGTGTGGTGTAAAACGTTGTGTGTAACTCCGGGGGGAAAGAATATTGCAAACTAGAGTCTTTAATGAATAATCATCTAAACCTACCTCGTTTGCAATTGCACGCCACGCCTATGATCATTGTGAACCTTGTGGGACTGTACTAAGGTTGGTATTGGGTTGACGCTGCGCGCGTCAAATGACGTCTTTGGCGGCCAAAACCACTATAGTGCGGGAGTCTACTCATCTCATGTGTGTTGTATCCAACCAAAGGTCCCGGGTTTAAACCCCAGCTCAATGAACGCGAAACTTTCGTAAGAAATATCATACGTCCGCGTTTGTGAAGTTAACATGTATGGTCCTGATGATGGTACAGGCATTGTTTACATGATATAAAGTCTAATTTCACAAATTTTCGAATGAATACCTGCAAATAGCAGTAGGTATGATATATTTTTGCCGCTACTGTAGATACCCTACCACAAAAAGGTCTGGTTTGTCGGGCACGTGACGCGTCTGGAATCAGAAATCTGTTTTATCGTTGAATTTAAAGCTAAGTTATCAGACGTCATCATGCCAAATATCGTCTTCTTAGTTTTATCAGAAGAGTTAATACTCGTAAAATAGCGTCAAGTATCCAACATTTTTCTAGGAAGCCCCCATAGACCCATTATTTATTTGTTGTTAAAGGTGGAACGAACCAAAGACCGCCCACTGGTATCGGGCGCGATATCCACGAAGCAGGCTGTGGGTTTCCTGGCGGTCCAGCTGTCGTTGGCTCTAGGAGTACTGTTACAGCTCAACTGCTATAGCGTGGCGCTGGGTGCCAGTAGCATGTGTAAGTATATGACACATACACATATCCACGAAGCAGGCTGTGGGTTTCCTGGCTGTCCAGCTTTCGTTGGCTCTGGGAGTGCTGCTACAGCGTGGCGCTGGGTGCCAGTAGCATGTGTAAGTATATGACACATACTCATATCCACGAAGCAGGCTGTGGGTTTCCTGGCTGTCCAGCTTTCGTTGGCTCTGGGAGTGCTGCTACAGCGTGGCGCTGGGTGCCAGTAGCATGTGTAAGTATATGACACATACTCATATCCACGAAGCAGGCTGTGGGTTTCCTGGCTGTCCAGCTTTCGTTGGCTCTGGGAGTGCTGCTACAGCGTGGCGCTGGGTGCCAGTAGGATGTGTAAGTATATGACACATACTCATATCCACGAAGCAGGCTGTGGGTTTCCTGGCTGTCCAGCTTTCGTTGGCTCTGGGAGTGCTGCTACAGCCTGGCGCTGGGTGCCAGTAGCATGTGTAAGTATATGACAAATACTCATATCCACGAAGCAGGCTGTGGGTTTCCTGGCTGTCCAGCTTTCGTTGGCTCTGGGAGTGCTGCTACAGCGTGGCGCTGGGTGCCAGTAGCATGTGTAAGTATATGACACATACTCATATCCACGAAGCAGGCTGTGGGTTTCCTGGCTGTCCAGCTTTCGTTGGTTCTGGAAGTGCTGCTACAGCGTGGCGCTGGATGCCAGTAGCATGCGTAAGTATATGATACATACTAATATCCACGAAGCAGGCTGTGGGTTTCCTGGCTGTCCAGCTTTCGTTGGCTCTGGAAGTGCTGCTACAGCGTGGCGCTGGATGCCAGTAGCATGTGTAAGTATATGACACATACTAATATCCACGAAGCAGGCTGTGGGTTTCCTGGTTGTCCAGCTTTCGTTGGCTCTCGGAGTGCTGCTAAAGCGTGGTGGCTGCGCGCCAGCAGAATGTGTAAGTACAAAATAATCTTAGCTTCATTCAAGGTTCCAACTTACGAGGGACAGTCACCATGTCAGATATATCGGAGCGGCCAAGGCGCTCACAAATATCTGAACACGCCTCTATTTTCAACGCAATAGAGTGCGTGCTCAGTGTATGTAGGGTAGTAGAGAAAACACATGTATTTTACTTTCCTCGTATATGATATGAAAAGTGTAGTGTTTAACTCGTGCTAAAAGCATCTATTTTGACTTGAGATACTTGGTCAGGAATGGGTGCTTTTCATCCCTTGGTTAACAATCTACAATTAAACATTCTTGTTCCAGTGTTGGTTATAACGTATCCGCTAGCGAAGCGTTTTACGAACTACCCCCAAATTTTCCTGGGGGCTACCTTCAACTGGGGCGCTTTACTGGGCTACAGCGCCCTACAGGGTGCCATCGACCCAGCGGTCTGCTTGCCGCTCTACTTCGGGGCTTTAGCTTGGACAGTGGTGTACGACACCATCTATGCGCACCAGGTTGGAACCTTTTTTTGAAGCTTTCTTTTCATTTGTGGTTTTTAAACATTTTTTCATTTGTATATTTTTTTTACGATCTGGACCGGGAATAGGGTAGTGAACCTGTCTATAAGCCGATGGTCCTGGGTTCGAATCCCGGTAAGGGTATTTATTTGTGTGATGAGCACAGTTATTTGTTTCTGTGTCATGGATGTTTTCTATATATTTAAATATTTATATATTATATATATTGTTGTCTGAGTACCCACAACACAAGCCTTCTGGAGCTTACCGTGGACTTAGTTTATTTATTTATTTCTGCCCACTGGCCGGAAAGCGTCAACTTTCGGCACGCTGCGGTAAACAAAATTGCCGCTTTCTGGCTCCGTCGAGCAGGAAAATAGTAGTAAATAAGAATTTTTTGTTACATGTGATCAAAGACATTTGTTACTTTACTGCCCTAGGTACATAAACGAGATACGAGTGAGTTCATATGCTAGAATCATTTTCAAAGGTAGATTTGTCTGGACCCATATTATGACACGACAGATGTCAGTTGTAGGTCTACTATCTGTCTTTATTCCTTATTTATTTATTTAAACTTTATTGCACGATATAAAATTGTACAGATGGCGGACTTAAAGCCTTAAGGCATTCTCTACGAGTCAACCAGGGATGTGGGAGGATGCCAGGCGAGGGATGCGTTTGTTATTTTATTTTATTTTATTTATTTGGAGATCCAACAGCTGTGACATTAACATAGAAAAATATAGTAGATACAGGAAGCCAATTATAGGAACTCACAGGTAGTGACATAATACTAAACTAAGATTACGCACTATTGCAACCACATATGTGAACAAAGCGAATACAAATGATACTTAATAAGGATAATGTGAACGAATAGAATCACTTACTTAAGATTTTAAAATTGAGAGAGCTGTTAACCACTATAATACTAGGCCATCTAATAAAAGAAATATATGTCAAATCACGGCAATAAATTATTATGGTCAACGAACTAAACAATATGTTACGTCATAGAGAAATAAGAAGTAATAGAGTGCTCCATACATCAGTTTTAATATTATAACCAGAGTAAACGGAACTATATTTTTAAACTCCTACGCTTACTCAGGTTATAATATTAGCTGAAAATCAATAATTGCCGCGATATCTATTGTCGAGTAGCAGTACTGAGAGTTCCGCTATTTGATGCTAGATCTGTGGCCCTAGTGAAAAGGGTACAAGTCTCTGGCAGCGCAGGTGTAAAGGGGTGTAAGTTCCACGTAACACTTATGCCCTTATACACCCAAACTGCCAGAGACTTGTACCCTTTTTCACTAGGGCCACAGAGATGTAGACTGCGAAAATAATAAGCATTTTGGTACCAAAACTGATGTATGGAGTGAGCACTCTATCACTTCTTATTTTCGCTTATCCCTATACGACCTCGCTACGCTCGGCCGTCTCTACTTGGCCTGCAACCCTTCGTTTCTTCGTCCTCTATAGTAATGTACTAAAAAATAGGTAGTCTTAGGGCAAAGCTTAAAGAAATATTGTTAAATAATTATTCTAAAAGCAAGTACATATATATATACTATTAAAAGGATTAGAACAAATTAAATTATGAAAAAAAAAAAAAATTATTCTAATAGCAAGTATATATATATATATATATATATATATATATATATATATATATATATGTATATATATATATATATATATATATATATATATATATATACTATTAAAAGGATTAGAACAAATTAAATTATTAAAAAAAAAATTTAGTATATGACATTTATTTCAGTTTATAAGTATATATAATAATAATTGTAACTTTAATTTTTAATTTGGAATGTAATGGGTTAATACCTTAATAAATAGCACTTTTATTTATTTATATCACGTTTTTATTACTTTTAGTGTAGTTAAATCGAGGTGGAGTGTTAATTAGTTACCTGCTTGATAAGTAAAAGTAACTTTTAATGTTGTATATGCACAGTAATCAATATGTAATACCGCCAACAAACTGCTATGCAGTTTGGTGAAATTTTTATTGCTGTTTATGTATGTGTTTTTTTAAAACAATAAAAATACTTTATTTACGCATCCTCGCTTGTCGCGGCTCTAGTGGGCATGTAGTCTATTGATTAATAAACACATTTCTAGTTACGCATCCTCGAACATCTCATGTGCTAACGCAGCCTCTTTTTCCATCCTGTTACCCCCTGTTGGGGTGTAGGGCTCGAACCATTTTCTTCCACTGATTCCGGTCCCGGGCAGCTCGGGTAACCTCCTCCCACCCCATCCCCACATCCAACTCTTGCTCCACGGAACGGCGCCAAGTAAATTTAGCTAACGCAGCCTAAAGCTGTAATAATTCGCCCTTAGGACAAAATGGACGACGCTCGCATAGGCATGAAGTCCACCGCGCTCACGTTCGGCGCCGCCACCAAGCCGGCCCTCAGCGGAGCCCTGGCGCTCAGCGCCAGCGGCCTGCTGCTGGCCGGCGCCGGCGCGGGGCTCGCGTGGCCCTACCCCGCCGCCCTCGCCGCCGCCACGCTGCACGCCGCCGGCCAGGTGGGTGCGCCGGCTTCAAGTCCACACCCGAGCCCATCGTACCCCTACCGACTGTATACACGACCAGCTAGATCTACATCACAGACAACTGCACAATAATAGTATTTTACAGTACATATGGGGCTACTTTATAGCACTAGTGCGAGAAGTAGCATATTATGTTACTGTGTCGAACATTTAAAGGGCCATATGTACTGTAAAACGTTGTACGATACATGTGCGAATAGGTAATTCGCAACTCGTGTCGATTTAAAACACTCCCTTCGGTCGTGTTTTAATTTATCGCCACTCGTTTCGAATATCCTATTTTTCGCACTTGTATCGTAATGTACTATTATGCAACAGTTGTAAAAGAAGGGTCAAAAAAGGCGAGTGGCGTGAGTTACAATGTGAGCCGGAGCCGAAGACGTAGGCGAACATTGTAAAGGAATACGCCACGAGAATGTTTTGACCTACTTATACAACGTTGCATACAATATTTTTCCTACGAGTCAACAAAAATAAATCTTAATTTAGGTAAACAAATTACAGCAAAAGTATATAGCCAAGACGCGCGAGCATACTTTGTTCCGCGCCCGGCCCGCCCCGGGCCGCGGCCGGCCGGTCGGCGACACCTCCTCGTAACTCATGAGGCCCTGGTACTTGCTACTTGCTAAATTTATTTTTTGGACAGTTTTTTCTCAATTTTGGCCACCGTAGCCTACGGAGACTAACAAGCAACGCTAAGCGGTCTTCGTAGTCAATGGGTGTTGCTATATTACGGGTGTCACATGCGTGTTTCTGACTTATAAAGTAATTATTTTTACTATGTAACCAAATAAATATTTTGTACGTTGGCAGCAAATACTTTACTAAAATATTTTTTCCTACTCCTCTACTGTTATCTGTCATTTATGCATTCATTAACACGAATATAAGAACATACGTAAAAGATTTCAAGAAAAGTCTATATTGTCTATTCCTCATAAAAGCTCTTGTGCTTTTATAAGCTATAATGTTACTGCGATTAATGGCTACCAACCTAACAAAATCAAAACGAAAACTAAGTGCATTGCTGCCAACTTACAAAATATTCATTTGGTTGCATAGTAAAAACAATCACTTCATAAGTCAGAAACACGCATGTGACACCCGTAATATAGCAACACCCATAGACTACGAAGACCGCTTAGCGTTGCTTGTTAGTCTCCGTAGGCTACGGTGGCCAAAATCGAGAAAAAACTGTCCAAAAATTTAATTTAGCAAGTACCAGGGCCTCATGAGTTACGAGAAGGTGCCGCCGACCGGCCGGCCGTAACAAGGTATGCTCGCGCGTCTTGGCTATATACTTTTGCTTTGTTTGCGTAAATTAAGATTTATTTTTGTTGACTCGTAGGAAAAGTATTGTATGCAACGATATACTAGATGTATATACTAGAATGACATGGACACATGCAGGCAGACCAAGGATATTTCACCGGAATTGAACCACAAACTCACCAAAAACGATTGAAAACACCTAGACACCAACTACGTAAAGTGGTAGGATTAATTACAGGACATAACACACTAAACACACACCTACACAATATGGGTAAAACGGACAGCCCCATGTGCAGAGCGTGCTTGGAAGAAGAGGAAACAACAAAACACATTCTCCTAGACTGCAAACAGGTAGAAGTATACAGGAACAAATACTTAAGGACTCCATGCACACTAAGGGTAGTTAGCTACCTGAAAACATTGCTAGGCTTCGTCGAGAAGCTGGTTAGAGTAGCGCTACCTCGTTTCACGCAAAATAGGCACAATGGTTGTCGATTTGCGGAAAATTTCCAGAAGCAGTAACTAACTTCGTGAGCCGCCCGATGTGCGCCGCTTGCTGTGGCAGACCCGGTGCCCTCCATCGGACGTGTACGTGCAGGCTTTGGAGCAACTACCATCTGGCCATAAAGAACCTTGGCCAATTTGGAAGTCCTTCTCTGCTCAGTTCCCAAGGGACTGCTCCGTAGCCCCTCGACTCATTGTACCTGCGATACAGCTACGCAAACTAATGCTAAAAAAACGAATAATACATATGTATAATTTCTTTAAAGATAAAGATAGTTTAATATTCAAGTAGGCATATTACAATACGCTTATGAACGTCAAATAAAGCTACACCGGCTCTAACCCTACACCTCTGACCCGAGAAGATTTAAATCCCCCCTCAATTGGAGGAGGGTATCCCAATATGTTCAAAACATTACACCTTATAATTAACATGCATTAAATTAGAATAAATACAAATTAAATTACTAATAGTGGTCTTTATAATAAACTGAATATAATTTATAATTTCAGATATACACCCTGAACCCGGACAACCCTGCCGATTGCGCGTCCAAATTCAAGTCTAACACCCTCATCGGACTAATCATCCTGCTGGGCATCCTGGGCGGGGGTTACTCGCAATACATAGACAACAGAGCGCGGCATAGAGGCAAGGAGGACCTCAGTGTTACCAGTAGTTGTTTATTCGGGTAAATTATAAGTAAATGATCATTCTGCTGGGAATTCTGGGCGGGGGTATTCCCAGTACATAGACAACAGAGCGAGGCATAGAGGCAAGGAGGACCTCAGTGTTACCAGTAGTTGTTTATTCGGGTGAATTATAAGTAAATGATCATTCTGCTGGGAATTCTGGGCGGGGGTATTCCCAGTACATAGACAACAGAGCGAGGCATAGAGGCAAGGAGGACCTCAGTGTTACCAGTAGTTGTTTATTCGGGTGAATTATAAGTAAATGATCATTCTGCTGGGAATTCTGGGCGGGGGTATTCACAGTACATAGACATAGAGGAAAGGAGGACCGTAGTACTTATTAGGGTTGAAAAATCCCGGAAAAATTCCCGTTTTTTTCTAAAGGCAAAGTTTTATTCGGAAAAACATTGTCACATAGTGTCTATATTTTTCCGATAGAAACGAAAAAATCGGAAAAAACGCACGCACGCACGGAAAAAAGTACTTGTGAATTTAAACGAAAGGAAAAATTTAAAAGGTCCTAAAAAACGATTTGATTATTTTCGACATTTTTCAACCCAATCAGTGTTGCCAGCAGCTGCTTATTTGGAAAATGATGCAATTAAAAATGTAAAAACGCAAGCGCTAAAGAAATTAGTACCATTAGGTATGTGAATTTAACTCATAGAGACAAGAATCTGTGCTGCAAGCACTTAGCAATTATACGGGTAAATAATAAAATTAATAAACAGTGAAAAAGAGTCCTATGAAATATAATAATAATGTTTAACTTGGACCGCCAAGGACGTCAACTGACGCGCGCGGCCACAGCCCAATATGGACCTTCGTGCATTACGACAAGGTTCACGATGGCGTGCACACAATAGGCGTGGCGTTCAAAGCTAAAAACCTTATTTTCATTGGGGTAAAATAAAATATGGCAAGTGGCAACCGACTACCATGGCTACATAGGTTATAGTGGTTTAAAAAATGGAGATTAAGTAATGTATGTGCACAAACGCTCACTGCACACGCAACGGAATTCCGGGCGGAAATCTATCGTTTCTGTCTGATCTGACGGAGTTATTTCTGTCGGTTGTCCGAAACTGGATCGCCAGGCCCGTTCTGTAAGTCAAGTGTTCCGTTTCAGAGGGTGTCAGAATACTGTTACCAATAAATATTTCTTCAATACAATACTTTTTCTACTTAACACTCTAAATAATTAAACTAAATTTCGTGCACTAAAGTGTTGCCAAAAATATTCAATGTTTGATATTTTTGCATATGAACCATTTTTTTACATTGCAAATATTGTAAACGATGTGCTGATATTTGGTGAAACGGAAAAATATTATTTCTCGGGCCCGAAATCGGTTCTGATATCAGGCCTGATAACTTTATCAGTGGATGTATGTATGTATATACTTTATTGTACATAGACATAAAAACATGAAAAACACAGTTACAGAGTAAATTAAATACAACAAAGCGAACTTATCCTTGTATATGTACTTGGCACTTAACGGGTAATTTGTCATTTCTGTTTCACATACATATTTTCCTCACGATTCCTCCCAGAATTTTGCCGCATCTGCTTTGAGCATATGTTATATTAATTTGGAAACCTTTTGTAAGGTTTAGGTTAGAAACAGGCCTTTTTTTATTTAGTGTCCTTTTTTTTCGTTAGATATCGATAAAATTTGGTTGATAAATAAATAAATATTTATAGACATATTCTTACACAACTTGACTAAGTCCCACGGTAAGCCAAGAAGGCTTGTGTTGTGGGTACTCAGACAACGATATATATAATATACAAATTTTTAAATACATAGAAAACAACCATGACTCAGGAACAAATATCTGTTGCTCATCACACAAATAAATGCCCTTACCGGGATTCGAACCCAGGACCATCGGCTTCATAGGCAGGGTGACTACGCACTAGGCCAGACCGGTCGTCAAATAGATATCCATATTCAGTACATACATACCTAATAAACGCAATTTCTCCATAATGTCTTAAAAATTATTCCAGTGGTGAAAACGTATGGTATTTTCGTTTCTGAACGGAAAATATATATTTTTTTTTGTCCCTAATTGGAATTTCGTATAGAGTTGTGCCCGCTCGGTCTTTAAAAAGAGCGCTCCGATCTCGGTCAATCAGTCAAACGAACTAGTTCGCTCTTTTAGGTCCTTTAGTTCAGGAGCAAATCTCGAGATCTGAATGAGGATGACTAGGTTATATCTTGCTCTCGCTCGCAAATAAACAGAGCGAGAGCGTGAGAGAGCGAATTTCTTGACCTTGACTCATTCCGATCATTCGCTCCCGACCGATTTGTTACTTGGTACTGAGGGCCTACCGCGAACCACGTTCGACGTGTTGCCTCTCTGTCGCACTTGTAAATTCGTACGTAAGTGTGACAGGGAGGCAACCCACCGAACGTAGTTCGCGGTAGGCCCGCTGACTTACCGACTACTGAACTAAAGGACCGAGACCGATTAAGAGCGCTTAAGATGAACTAGTTCCTTTCGGTCTGTGGTGGGATTTCATTCTTTTTAGTTCTTCGGTCCTGACCGACTCAAGCCTAATTTCGTATTTTATACCACCCAGAATAATTCTAACCTGTGAAACAGCCAAATTTTATCGAACCCTAACGAAAAATAACAACGGCAATTTAATAAAAATCGGCCGGGGTGTCGGAATTGATGCCAAAGATTAATAAAGTTTATAAAATATTATGCTAATTTAAAATATTATATTAATTTGTAAAGGACGTAAAGGGATTTACAGATCATACAGATGTAGCAATAGGGTTGTTTCCAATTTTTTGAAACGCTTGTATTACGTTCTATATTAACTAAAAGTTGCCCTAAAATTCAACTTTTATACTAAAAACGGCTTTAAATATGTTAAATTAACAAAATATATTTTGACAGATGCTTTCGCGCCCAAAACGCTCTTTGAAAATTGTGTGACGTTACAGTTTACGGTTTGACACATACCTACATACACACGTAGAAGATACGAACTGTCAACTGACATTTGTCATATGTTGTTTATCGCGTAACTGTCAACAGTGTCAATCCGAGAGTTGTGACGTCATCAGAATCTTCAATAACGTTTCGAGTTTGGTCACGTGACGTGTGCCAAAAGATATTTTAAATTCAATATTTACAAAAATATGGTCATTACAGGTACCCTAAAAGTAGTTTAACATGTTATTATAATCCAAAAGAATTTATTGGTATACAATTCTGCCCTAAGATTTGTAGATGGAAACAACCCTATTGCTACACAACTTATGAACCAATAGGGCCAGTACAGACGAGAAAATGTTATCAACAATCTGATTAAATGGTCTAATCTTGGACGCACGGAATGAGCACTGTCAATTATATATAGCAAAGTTGTATATGGTTTGACATTATTGTGGATTACTATTTAGACGTTTGGCACGCTGGATCGGATTCGCACATCGGTCCGATGTTTGAGCGAGATAACACTATGCGCGTATTATAGCAACATCCTGCTCGCACATTGGAGCGACATTCGAATCAGCGCGCTATGCGCCATAGGTGTGTTGTTGTGTATTTATGATTGGATGTTGTTATAACTTTGAAATAAACTATCTTGCCAATAAATGTTGTTTTGTTTCTGACGATTTTTCTTGACAAAACTGAGAAATCGGATACAGGTACTAAGGTCCGACCGAGATCTCGGTCTCGGTCTCGGTCTCGGCATTCTCGGCCAAAAATCAGGCCGAGATCTCGGTCTCGGCTCTCGGCCAAAATGGGCCGAGATTCTTGCCGAGACCGAGACTAGACAATAAGTTATCATTGGTGGATTTGAATTTACCGCGCACGAGCGCCCGCTTCTAAGAGTTCTAAGCCACCCGTTGGTTGCATCGCCCGCGTGGTGTGACGTTTTTTGTGATTTTGATTGGTTTCGTACCCACATTTTAAGCCAATTACTTATCAAATACGGTGTTGGGTTGGGATCGGATAGGCTCGGTTGCCAGTAAAGACTTGTTCTTTAGTTCTTTTCGTTTTGTGGTTGTTGTTATTGCGGAAGAGTTAATAAATGAGTGTATATTGTTATTGAGATGTAACTTAAATTAACTTGATGTGGGTGTAAGATGACATTGAGTATTTTGCTACCTAATATATTTTTATTTCCGGGAAAAAGTAAAGCAGTAGGTATGTACAAAACAATACCTGTGGCGGATTACTGTTGTAGAATATTGGACATAACTATAATTTTGATTATTGTTATTGTACCTCTTTTTGTGCACATCTGTACTAGAAAAACTGGCCAAGTGCGTGTCGGGCAACGCATAATGGAGGGTTCCGTACCTTATTCATACAATACAAAAAGCCAGACAAGCAAAAGAGAGAATGTTTGTGGCACTTGCTTCGTTTTAATAAGAATATATTCAAAATAATTTTCCTGATAAAGTATTTATCACAGCTTAATTATTTACCTTACTAAGATGCGACTTACATTACATAATAGACCTTCGTTCCATATATCGTTATAAAATATATCGAATAGTTATCGAGTAAAATGGTTGTGACATACGGACAGACGCAGACAGACGGCAATGGCGAAACTATAAGTTGCCATTCTGGCTACGGAACCCTAAAAATACCATTTAATAGCGCTATGAATTGATCATGATAACTTTTTCTGATAAATCGTCGAATTTCGACTATTAAAACATTTTGATTGCAAAAATAGTTTTTTTTTCTTTTATTTTATAAATTCTCGGTCTCGGTCTCGGCCAAGAATCCCATTGAATCTCGGTCTCGGTCTCGTTCTCGGCCGAGACAGAAAAAGCATTCTCGGTCGGACCTTAACAGGTACGTACATGTATCCGATTTCTCAGTTTTGTCAAGAAAAATCGTACACGAAAATGGTACACAATTACGTAATCGTGTTCATAAATGTCTGAACAAAACTTCTACAGGTGTTTATTTAGTCACCTGCACTAATTTACGGGGTGAATATATAGGTCATACTGAGCAACTGTTACCGTAGTTGCAGTTGTAGATTCGCGAGAAAAAAGAAATCGAGAAAAAAAAAATTGGCTGATTCATATATTTTGGCTGTCTGATCTTGACATTTTCTATGCATGGGAGAGAATTTTTTTTCGCGATTTTGGGGTTGGTCTCATAGTAAAAGTTGCGTAAGAAAATTAGCAACTTAGGTATGAGGTGAACATTTACAGCGCCATCTAGTATTACTTCTTGCAGACTTTAATTTATATCGCCCTCTAGTGTCGAGTAGCAGCGGTTCCTGCCAAGTTAGTATACTCACGTCGTAGTGCACTTGCACTGCTTATCTTTCGTCATATTGCGATTTATTTCTCATAGAGGGCGCTGTTATTAAACCTTTGTAAAATTTTTTTTAACCAAATCTAATGCGATTTTCGTTTTAAATTTTCTGAATAACTATAGCCAGACAAGTTTCTCTTTTCAGTTATACCAATATACTTTCTCTTCTCTTTGGTTGTACCGTTACCGTTACGTTTATCCTAGTAAAGTAAAAAAAAATATTTATGTTCCCTTAGCTAGAGGTTAATATTCATAGTCTTGACATTTAAACATTTTAAACTAGTGCTTTGAAAACAAAATATTACATTTTTTTTATTCCAACCTTCTTAAATAATTCTGCCATCTCCAAATCTGGCCACATTAGCCTCTGACATGATTTAAAAATCATAATTAGACTTTCAATCATTACTCTGACGTGTATCTATTTTGGAACAATAAAAATGTAAATTATATCGTGTAATTATCAGATAACTTGAAAAACATATTATGTTTTGGAGAAAAAACAAGCTAGCAGTGTCGCTTTGCCCAAAGGAGGGCAGTGGCGCAGTCCCACCGGGATTCAATCCAAATTAAAAACATTCCAAGACTGAAACTATACAAAATTCAAAATGACTTTGCTGGATAGAATACCGGATAGCACATGGTTTTTCTGTTTTCCCATGTCATTGGCTGTTTTCTGCATAACAGTGCTAGGTATCGTAAGTATCATGTTAATATTAGATTTGTCAATTTTCTCAAAGGCATATCTTAGTACCTAGTTCGTGTCATTCACGATGACGCGCATCAGATTTGTCAAATTTAACCTTTAGTAACATTGTATTACGAGTCAAGGCACACGTCTTCGTGAATGACACGATATATACCTAAAGTAAAGGCTATCTCTAGTATGTAAATGATATCTACCGGGTGTATAGCAATGGCAAACCATCTCTTCTTCCTCTTCCTCGCGTTGTCCCGGCATTTTGCCACGGCTCATGGGAGCCTGGGGTCCGCTTGGCAACTAATCCCGGGAATAGGCGTAGGCACAAGTTTTTACGAAAGCGACTGCCATCTGACCTTCCAACCCAGAGGGTAAACTAGGCCTTATTGGCATTAGTCCGGTTTCCTGACGATGTTTTCCTTCACCGATAAGCGACTGGTAAATATCAAATGATATTTCGTACATAAGTTCCGAATAACTCATTGATACGAGCCGGGGTTTGAACCCGCGAGCTCCGGATTGCAAGTCGCACGCTCTTACCGCTGGGCCACTAGCGTTCATAGTATGATAAACCATGCCGGTAGAAAAACGTGCGAACTTCAGATTGTATATGGGACTTCGCGGTCTTAGCGCCAACATCGTTAAAAGTTACCGCCCTTTTCTACTGACAAAATTGGCTTGCTACTAACAGTCAGTAGATATACGATTTAAAAGAAATATCCAGACTAGGAAATTAAGTAGTTATAAGTGTTAATTTTGAAAATCAAGAAAAAAGCGTATTCTCATCTTAATATCCGGAAACGATGCGAGTCGAACTCGCGCACCGAGGGTTCCGTACAAACCTGTAGGCATATACATATTATTATATGATGTAACAAAAAATTTACGGTTTTCGCGGTAGGTCCCCTGCCGGGCTAGCACATGATTGGCGCGACAGTATCTCGCGGCGAGATAGACTACTATTAACATAATTAGAAAAAGACGGGTAGTCTATCTCGCCGCGAGATACTGTCGCGCCAATCATGTGCTAGGCCTACTGTAGTATATAAACCCACAGAATAAATAATAGTACTACCATACAGAAATTACTTTACAAAACCGAAGTTTGACAGCGATTAAGGGACGAATTATGCTGTCTCTTTCTAATGTACATCCCTTTCGGCCATTTAGGGTTGTCAAAATTCCAGTCATCATCTTATCTGTTGTCGTGCACGTATAGGATAGGGACATCAAGTTGTGCCAACCCTAATAATCGAGTTGGGCGTGCAGCGTGGCGGGGCGTGCAGCGTGCATGTTAAACAAATGCAAACGTATAGGAGCGGCCTTAGTGCACACTGCTCACATCACTTGTGAGCCCGACGCCACGCTGCACGCCCCGCCGAACGCTCCGCTTCGAGCGTCCACTCAGGCCTTACACTTAGAGCAATGCTGAGCCAAACGGAGCCGGGAAAAGCCGAAAGGAGGAGTGTCCCACTGATAAAGCTCTGTTGTTACAGATCCACCCGTTCCTGTGGATCAAGGTGATGAAGGTGTACCGTAGCGAGCTGTTCGTGTTCATGTACGTTCTCATCGTGTTCTGGGCCGTGCTTAGCGTGGCGCTGCTCTACGCCATATATGCGGTGGGTATTAGAATACAACACAACACACACAACAAACAAACAAACATTTACATACCTTCTTTTTTTTTCTTAAAAACTGATCGGCTTATTGTTGTACTGCATAATAGATATAGATTGCTTGTAAAACTTATTTACATAACTAAATAGTTGTGTAAGTAAGTTTTGATACCTACGAGTAAGCATTGTAAATTAATGATTTAACTCAGTACTCACCTACTAAATAGTATTTTATGCAACAGTAGTATAAGAAGGGTCAAAAAAGGCGAGTGGCGTGAGTTACAATGTGAGCCGGAGCCGAAGGCGTAGGCGAACATTGTAAAGGAATACGCCACGAGAATTTTTTGACCTACTTATACAACGTTGCATACAATATTTTTCCTACGAGTCAACAAAAATAAATCTTAATTTAGGTAAACAAATTACAGCAAAAGTATATAGCCAAGACGCGCGAGCACACCTTGTTACGCGCCCGGCCCGCCCCGGGCCGCGGCCGGCCGGTCGGCGACACCTCCTCGTAACTCATGAGGCCCTGGTATTTGCTACTTGCTAAAATAATTTTTTGGACAGTTTTTTCTCAATTTTGGCCACCGTAGCCTACGGAGACTAACAAGCAACGCTAAGCGGTCTTCGTAGTCTATGGGTGTTGCTATATTACGGGTGTCACATGCGTGTTTCTGACTTATGAAGTAATTATTTTTACTATGCAACCAAATGAATATTTTGTAAGTTGGCAGCAATGCACTTAGTTTAAAACTGTATTCGTTTTGGTTTTGTTAGGTTGGTAGCCATTAATCGCAGTAACGTTATAGCTTATAAAAGCACAAGAGCTGTTATGAGGAATAGACAATATAGACTTTTCTTAAAATCTTTTATGTATGTTCTTATATTCGTGTTAATGAATGCATAAATGACAGATAACAGTAGAGGAGTAGGAAAATATGTTTGTATAACTTATGAGTGGGTATGACACAACATTGTTAGTTTTATTTTGCCAACAAACTGTCCTTAATTTGGCGAAAAAATATGTATACAATTTTTTTTTTATTGAAACGAGATTTATTCACTTACACTTTTAATATTCAAGTCATATTGGAAATTCACCAGTTACGATGTGCTACCCATACTAAATATTTTTTTAACAGGCGGACACGTCTGTTAACGATGCTATTAAGCTTAGAATAAATTTAATATTGGAAAAATGACTGCCTACTACTGCTACTGGGTGAGACTTGAACTCATCCAATGGCTCATCCAAGGCAGTAATTTTTAGTTTTAAATTTATTCTAAGCTTAATAGCATCGTTCGCATACGTTTCTGCTTGTTAAAAAACATTAATAAATCAGCAATTTAATTTCTTTAATAATTTTGAAATGTTAAAAAAAAAGTAACGTATTTTTTTCTAAAAACCCCCAGTTAAGTTAACAGTGTGAATCTAGCACGAGTTGCGTTCTGCGCCAGTCCCAAAGAGAATTAAGAAGACCAAGAGTGCTCACTCCATACAACGGTTTTGTTACCAAAAAGACTATTATTTTCGTAATCTACATCTAGCGTCAAGTAGTGGAACTCTCAGTACTGCTACTCGACATTAGATGTCGCAGCAAACAAAGTCTAATGCTCAACGATTTTCCGCTAATATTATAACCAGAGTGAGCGTAGGAGTTTCGGACCTCAAAATCGTTGAGCATTAGACTTTTTGTTTGCCGCGATATCTATTTTCGAGTAGCAGTACTGAGAGTTACTCTACTTGATGCTAGATGTCGACTACGAAAATAATAAGCGTTTTAATTTGTACCAAAACTGATATATGGAGTGAGCACTCTATGTACTTCTTATTTCTCTATGACCAGTCCATACTTGAAGTCGCGCAAGATGTATGGATTCACGCGCGAGACGCAACTCATGCTAGCAGGTCTGATGTTCCAGGAGTCTCACTGCATCTACGCGTTCTGGATCTGGTACACGATGGTGTTCGGCGTGGTGATGGCGGGCTTGATGTTCCTCCTGTTCTGTGGGTTCTGCGTGCTGGCCATGCGCCGCAAGTCCATCGTGGCGTTGCTGGCCTGTATCTATTATTTAGGTGACTATCCTTTGGGGTTTTCATATCTTTCTTCACAAAAATGTGTAAGAGGTTATTAAGAAAACGAATTGTACTCTTTGCAAAATGACAACTTCCTTATATCTTGTGAATTTTTCATGAAAATTCCATGTTTTCATGGTTTTTCCTTGAAATTGGGCTCGTATGGCTTCCACTATTTTGATGTCGATCGCTTCCGCATAATATATTCTAGTTTTATAGGTTTCGCTTTAAAAAAAAGTTTTTTTCTTTGCAAATTTTGAAAAAAAAAAGGAAACCCTATAACTAAACCTAGTTTTTCATTGTGTCAATGTTTTTTTTTCTTTTTATTTGGGACAAAAAACAGTAACACACAGGTTTAGACACAGGAATAGAAAACAAAAAATAATAAAGTGTGAGACCAACAACATCGTCCACAGATTACTAGATTACCTACTGATAAATCTACATTAAATAGCGTTAGGTAACAATATAAAGCTAAAATGAACACAGCTAATAATATACTAAAAAATCAAACGAGTCTCTGTTCTCTCGGAATTATATGAACGGGCCACTTTTGAAATCCTCGTTTCTAGCCCATTATTTTCACTCATTCGCCTTTTTTGCAGTGACCCTCTACTTTGTGGTAGTAGTGAACAAGCAGAGGAAGGAGGTGTTCGGGCTGGCGGCGACGTGTGGCTCGTGTGCCATCAAACACGTGTTCCCTAACGCAGAAGTAGAACAGACACACGACAAACACACGCCCATGTCGACCACGGTGTATACAATGCATCCTACGATGAGGACCGACAATTACGTGCATGGTGAGCAAAAATATAACAGTTTAAACGTGACCATTAACTAAAGACAGGAACTATGTTTTCTACTCGTCGAATCTTATTTCTTATACCAAATTATAATTGCGTACTTTTCATGTATGGGCTCCTAAATAAATAAATAAATATAGGACATTATTACACAATAGTACATTGTGCAACGAGGGGGGTAAATGAAATTTTGGACACGAGGGTGGTAATTACAGATCCGAGTTTGCAATATTCTTACCCCCGGAGTTACACACAATGTTATTCATCACACTTGCGAAGAAAAAACTAGATTTTAAACGAAATAATTCTTAAATACGGTGACATATCAAACATTCGTCCGCCATTTTGCAATTTCTTGACAGGTTAGGCATCGAAGGCACAGACCTACTCGGCATTCAGCCACGATTGAAAATTATTTAAAAATATTTAAAACGTGTGTTAAATTAATCAAATAGAATAATTTTAAACTTAAACAAAAATATTAAATTATAAACGTCAGTATTTTAAAAGTAAAACTAATTTATGCTACTTGGTTTGTATGAATAAGTGACATCATTTAAAAATAAAGCTATAACTCCCTAGGGAGTTATAGTTTTTTTTTTTCACAATCCATAACTCCCCCGGGAACAAAATAGGCCTTTGTCCTTACACCTGCATGAAAACAGACCTTTTTCGAGCAAGTGTGATGAAAATTGACTAAGTCCCACAGTAAGCTCAATATGGCTTGTGTTGAGGGTACTTAGACAACGATATATATATTATAATATATAAATATTTATAAATACTTAAATACATAGAAAACACCCATGACTCAGGAACAAATATCCATGCTCATCACATGAATAAATGCCCTTACCAGGATTTGAACCCGGGACCATCGGCTTCATAGGTAGGGTCACTACCCACACCCACTAGGCCAGACCGGTCGTCAAACCCTAACTCAGCTATAATATTCATTTCGATACGTTGTAGTCAACTATAAAGAATTAGACCAATCAACGTGCTGCGTTGCTCCCATATAAAAGGCATAAACGGGCGACAATAGCCATAGTATTTTGTTTACTGAGATAAGTACTTACCAATTTTCATTAATTATTTAGCTGTTATCATACAATAAGTATTATTTTATAGTTGACGCGTACATAATCAAGCTTTTCAATCTCGTACCTTACTTAGGCAACTCAGCAAGCTTCGTTGCCTAAACACGGTACTCGACTGAAAAGCTCTCTATTATATCACGATTGTAAAATACTAATTTATCTGATACTGCAAAATTTTCACAGCTTCTGGCGAGACTCGAACTTACGAACTTTTAGAACTCCAGTGCAATCGCGAAGCTACAGAACTTACCGAAGGTTACACAAAATCGTGCGATTTTTTCCATTCCTGCTTATTGTTAGCTAGGCGCATAGCGACATCTACCGTAAGAATGTTATATCTTCGTGTGTGTGTGAGCGTGCGTGTGTGTGTGTGTGTGTGTGTGTGCGTGTGTGCGTGTGTGCGTGTGCATAATTAGAATTTAATAGCTTAGTTAACATTCGTGTTACAGAAACAACGACAACACCCACGACACTGACGACCACTGTCACGACAACTACTTTGACAACCACGACGAGTGCAGAAGCAAGGAGGGAGATGAGTCCAGCGATGGCCGCGCTTTTGGCTGGAGGGGGGGATGACGAAGGTAATAATTATTTGTATTACAATGGGGCAAAGTTGTTTGACCACTCGTGATAATATTGGTACCCGACCACAGTGTGTGATTTTGGCTTAGTTCCGGACATCATTAATTTATTTTATATTATGACGTGTTTGGTTGTATAAAATTTGTTGTATTTGGTTATAAGTAAGCCTAGAAAGAAACTCCCGTTGCAATATTTTACTTAGTTTCGTAATTAAATTTTTTTTTCTGAGAGGTCAACGACCTTCATAAAAAATGTTTCGATCGAAATCTCCTAAAAAAATCCAACTACCGTTTAAAATTAAATACATAATGTTTGTCAGTTTAAAACACATTAGTTGTGACAGTTTCAGGACTCTGATGGCAAAGGATATATTATTAATAAATATTAAAATCATAAAAAAGTGTTAATAAATAATTTACTACAAACGGGTCGCATTTTTTTTTTACTCGTAAAATTAACTTAATAAATGTACCTTTCAACTTTGAAAATTCTGTTAAATTATCTTGCAGGAACTCGGAGATATTGCGTTTCTAAGTTTTTTTCCGATTTCTATGGAAATAGGGTTGTCACAAAATTTATGTAAAATTGATTCCATTAGTGGTTGATTTGTACTGAAAGTTTAAATTAATTGTTTATCGGGATCTATGTTATGATTTCATCTGTTCTTGTTAAAGTTATGTTATCCGTTTCACTGTTCAGTGCATGATAATGAATATTATCAGACGTTACTTTCAGTAGGCGAAGTACTTTGTTTGGTATAGGCAAACGTTTTTGTTCTTTATTTCGTAAACTGATGGAAGACAAGTAGGGGTCGGACGATTCTAAGCCTCTGTGGAACAAGTCTAAAATAGTCGTCGTACGATTTAATTTTCTAGTATGGTGCTCCCGATCATAACGCCAGTATTTATTTCTTGACTCGCCAGCTTGCTCAGACAACATACCTATCGGCAGCGTACTAGCCTCTATAATGCTTCGACCATGTATCAATATCTTATGTAACGATACTGACATGTAAAACCACTTATATTTTTTTACGTATTTCTTTGCAGGTGAGTTACAAAAATTTTCAAATTTTTCTGTATCAATATGTAACCCACTCGATAGAGCTACCAATATTGTATGTAAGTCTTCTACTAGCCACATGTCTAGACCTAAGATTTCAGCAAACGTTTTTCGATGTTCGTCCGATAATGCTGTGCGTGCGGTATTCCCATCATTTGTCGTCCCTGCATTCGGGCGAACCACATCAACTAAAAGTGACATTTTTGCTGTAATTTCTGCCTGTATTGACTTTTTTCGATCTTCGACTATCTTTCCTTCCGGGGTGTTTTTGTTTACTCGCCACTTCATAACCGCTGGTGGCAGGACGGGTCAGTGCCTGCTGAGGCAAAGCAGTGCCATGGGTCTTTAACGGCTCCATGACACCTCACCCCCGCTTCTCCAGATATTATGTATAGGAATTGGGTTTCGACTAGTGTCTAACGAGGGCGGACCCCTTCCCGATTCCACATAATATCTTTCATCGAAGATTGTTGATGAAAACTATTGAAGATGTGATGATGAGAAAGGAACACTGTCGCTATACCATTTTTCCTAAAAACAAAATAATTAGGTTGTAGTACTTAGACTAGAGATGTGACAACCCTAACCTAAAATTTGAAAAAATTGTATCTCCCTATTCCTGCATTGGTTGCGTTTGATATTTTTTATGGTAATAGTTATAACCTTGCTTAACATTTATGCAGTGAAAAAAAAATGCGACCGTGAAGGGAATAGCCGAAAAAAAAAAGTTGTCATATCATAGAAATTAATTAATTGACGACTACGTGAGAGTATATATTTATATTTATATGCGTATAATGATGCTATTAAATCATGTCTAGCATACCAGGGAGCATTTATTGATTAATCTGCTTCGACAGAGCATAGAATGCGTTTCTCTGGTTTTTATGGACTTTTCTCGATTTTTTAAATATCTCAAAAACTATGGTACTTAAAGTCTTTGGAGTTTAAAAGCAAGCTTTTTTTGGTTATCATCTATCCAAAAAGCGCGAAATATAGGGATGGCCGCAACTAAGCCAAAATCACACACTGTGCCGACCAAGCGAAATATTCCAAAATTGAATTTTGATAGTTGCGAAAGTTTTCAAGATACGAGGATTAAGTTTTTAACCGTCGCTGTCTAATATATAGGGAGCGTGCATGAACTATAGGAGGCAGCACAGGAGCCGTCAGATTTTTGGCGCGAGGCGTAAATGTGATGTTTATTGTTCCAATGTAGCCCACAAGATAGCAGAACCTACTATGCACAATAAAACACGTGACGTGTAAATTTACATGTTTATTGTTCCGATTCAGGCCAAAAGATGGCAGACCCTCCAACGCGCACGGTCCCTATATGACTTAAAATGTCCAGCTAATTTCGCCGCAATCTGATAAATAAGACAAAACTTCATGTAACTTCGTACCGGCGCCGACAAGAGCTCGCTCGATGAAAATATCTAAGCGATTAAAAGGTTAACTTAGCCACCGAGTGAAATAAAACATTTTTCGAATAAGTAGGTCCTACCTGTAAAACATTACAAATCAAATCTAAAATATGTCATTCAAATCATCACTTAAAAGTCAATTCTATCAGCCAACACAAGCAAAGAACAACACGTGCAACAAATTACTTTGCCACTCTAGTGGATAAAGAGAGCCTTTACGAAAATCTAAAATATTTTAACTTAAACACAGATAACGAGAGCTCACACACGGATCGTCCGCCGCGGATATGGACGGAGGGGATCCGTCCGGAGCCAGAGCAGGTCTGGACCACAGATACCCCGAGCGACCGAGTTGAGGCTATCGCCAGGTACTGACAATGTGTACATATTATTGTGATTATTCTAAATGTTGTACATAGATGAAGATCGCCAAACGGACGCGGACATGGAAACAGGACAGGTTCTCCGTCCTGACCCGAAGCAGACCCGAACCACACAGACCCCGAGCGACCGCGTCATTGACGCGGCCTTGAAGGCTGTCGCCATCAGGTACTGCCAATATATACATTGTGCCGGACATCTAAATATATATTATCAGCGCATGACGAAACTAGACAGGAGTTCATGCCATTATAGGTAAATATAGGATAAGGTTTGTATAAGTAGCGTAGATTAAGAATGTAGTATTATAATAACTCCATTGTATATAAGCACTAGTTAATACGTAATAAATTAGCATAAGTTGACACTCCAAATGAAGCTTATCACCAGCTGCTACCCCTAAATAAAGTAAAAGAGAAAAAACTTACTGTCTCAGGAGAAACTCGCGACTCCAAATGTCAAAACACATCTCTTTTGCTCTCGAAATCTGGCATTCGTTTAGTCAACTGTTCAATATTCCAGGTTATCAGAACTACTGATCAATAGCAACGAGTGCCGCAAGCCTCGCAAGCCAGCGCACGGGCGCTTCCAGTCCAGCGGACGGCGCAGCGCCATGCTGAAGCTCACGCTGCACTGCGACCCTGGCTACAGGGAGAGCTCTGTCGCCACACAGTGCAAGTACAACTGGTGGGACCGCCCCATCCCGCAGTGTAGAAGTAAGTATAATATACGAGATTATCATAGTTGCTGATCTACAGGGATCCTGTTTACAGCGAGGGTTCTGTCGCCACGCAGTGCGGGTACAACTGGTGGGACCGTCCCATCCCGCAGTGTAGAAGTAAGTATAATATACGAGATTATCATAGTTGCTGATCTACAGGGATCCTGTTTACAGCGAGGGTTCTGTCGCCACGCTGTGCGGGTACAACTGGTGGGACCGTCCCATCCCGCAGTGTAGAAGTAAGTATAATATACGAGATTATCATAGTTGCTGATCTACAGGGATCCTGTTTACAGCGAGGGTTCTGTCGCCACGCAGTGCGGGTACAACTGGTGGGACCGCCCCATCCCGCAGTGTAGAAGTAAGTATAATATACGAGATTATCATAGTTGCTGATCTACAGGGATCCTGGTTACAGCGAGGGTTCTGTCGCCACGCAGTGCGAGTACAACTGATGGGACCGCCCCATCCCGCAGTGTAGAAGTAAGTATAATATACGAGATTATCATAGTTGCTGATCTACCGGGACCCTGGTTACAGCGAGGGTTCTGTCGCCACGCAGTGCGGGTACAACTGATGGGACCGCCCCATCCCGCAGTGTAGAAGTAAGTATAATATACGAGATTATCATAGTTGCTGATCTACCGGGACCCTGGTTACAGCGAGGGTTCTGTCGCCACGCAGTGCGGGTACAACTGATGGGACCGCCCCATCCCGCAGTGTAGAAGTAAGTATAATATACGAGATTATCATAGTTGCTGATCTACCGGGACCCTGGTTACAGCGAGGGTTCTGTCGCCACGCAGTGCGGGTACAACTGGTGGGACCGTCCCATCCCGTAGTGTAAAAGTAAGTATAATATATCAGATTATCATAGTTGCTGATCTACAGGGAGGGCTCTGTCGCTACGCAGTGCAAGTACAACTGGTGGGACCGCCCCATCCCGCAGTGTAGAAGTAAGTATAATATACGAGATTATCATAGTTGCCGATCTACAGGGATCCTGGTTACAGGGTGGACTCTGTCGCTACGCAGTGCAAGAACAACTGGTGGGACTGCTCCATCTTACCGTGCAAGAGTAAGTACCTACACTTATGCCGTTATGCCTCTGAAATACTTTTTTAAACCAAAGTGACGTATCGATACAACAGAAACACAAACAACGAAGTGAATGTGCCAAGAAGGCAGTTTTGAATCAAGAACCAAGATACCATACACTGTAAGATGGTTATTGGTTGTCTGCTTGAGACCGACAATGAGTAAACGTTAAGGCAAGGAGTAAATTAAAAAAAAAAAAAAACGCAGGCATGTTGTATGTGCGAGTGGATGACTCCGAATCATGGGTTAAGGTTCTATTCAATATATAGGTTCGCGCGTTCTGAATTTCGGGCCTATTACGGGACGTCCCGTACTGTACGTAGAGAGCGCGCGAAGCCCAATATTTATGTAGGGAGCGTGGTCATGGATGGGTCATGGTTGATCGATTCGTGCAAAGAGTGTCAAATATGGCAACCTTGCGACGATGCTCCAGACTTTGGAGCACTCGTCAGATCGTCATCATTAACGATTCTCTTGGCTCTCCTCTCGACTGACTCGAGAGCCTCAAGCTGTTATTTTGCTGAAACATCCAACCGATGTGAACATTCTTCCACACACGATCGGACTTGTGCTTGATGAAGGTTGAGCAGCTAGGTGTAAAATACCGCCTCACCTTGTTGAGGATGCCCAGCTTTTTTGCTGCTAACTGTGCTTTCGACTCGATGTCATTATATCTCAAGATATTAGACAGAGATACCCAATTTACCCTTCTATTCCAGAGCGTAAGCCCCCCGGCCCACTCCCCCTCCCCGGCGGCGGCTGCCTCCTGCCCGGCTACCCGGCGCACGGCGAGTACCGCGTGGCCGACCACGCGCGCGCGCGGCCGGGCGACCGCGTGGCCGGCGACAACGTCGTGCTGCTGGTGACGTGTGACGAGCCTTACCGCGCCGTGGACCCTTATGTGATCTGTGTCGAGGGGCGGTGGAGGCATGGCCCGCCAAGCTGTCTAAGTGAGTATTAGGAACCCCTGCACTAAGTAAAAATTTATTTGTGGAACACAATTGATACAGTTAAGACCGTATAATAATTAGAACTCTGTGTTTTGCCTAATAACGTCTCTTCGTTATAACTGGCGATTGACGCAACGGGGCCGCCTCGCCAGCAACCATAACACTGAATACATGCTGTGTGGACAATCTATTATACATATACAAACAGTCAATTAGTGACGAGCCTTACCGCGCAGCCGTGGATTCTTATGTTTTCTGTGTCGAAGGTCGGTGGAGACACGCGCCGCCGAACTGTCTACAATTGGGCACGCGAGTTTACGTAACACGTACATTAAATTTACGTAGAATAATACTACTTGTACTTTTTACATATCTAAAATTTCATTAACGGTTCTCTGTACTGTCAGATTTCCATGATAGCTATTGTTGGCTCAGCAAGTGTCTGCTGTGGCCCTACCTAATCCTATTTGTTTGATTCCAGAGCACTGTAAGCTGGTCTTCGACCCGACCGTCGACTACCGGTGCCTGAAAGCGTTCAAGGACGAGTTCCTGGCGTGCAGCACCTGGCAGCCGGACGGCGCCGTGGTGGCGGCCGCGTGCCGGCCCGGGCACGCGCACCGCGGGCCCTTCCGCTACATGCGGTGCCGCGGCAACGACTGGGACCATGTCGTGTCGTGTGTTCCTAACGCTAACTTCACCAGCAGTTAACACGTGTATCACCGGGAGCCCTTCCTCTGCATGCGGTGCCGCGGCGACGCCTGGGACCTGGGACCACGTCGTGTCGTGTGTGCCCAACGCTAACTTCACCACTAGTTAACAAATGCATTGGTGATCGTGGGACTAGCGTGGGATTAAAGCTCTCTTTTTGTATGACACTTTCTGCAGGAGGAGAAAGGAATAAGTTGTGCAAAATGTGTCATGTGAAGATGAGCCAGCCCTTTTATGTGTTTTGCGATTGTTTTTTAGCGTGAGTCCTGTAAAAAAATCATTATTAAAATGTAACGTTTTTATTTGGTCTTCATTCTTTTAAAACTAGCCAAGCGTACGAAAGCGTTTTCTAAAATAAATACTGAAAACCTGACAAGTTACAAATCTGGACACTCTTGAGCTCATTATATTCAATAGACAGCATTTTTCGTCCTATCATTAAAAAAAAATGTCCCAAATAATCCGTTTAATAAAATTTTATTGAGATTATAAAAAAAAATACAAGGCTCGGAAAATCTCAATAAAAAAAATTATTTTGTCTTTCAAAAATAGAAAAGGTAATGGTACCATTCGATTCCTTACATTTTATTGAAAAATTAATTGTATGACAACTATACACATAAACGCAATATTTCAGGGTCAAAATGGCAATTTCCTTGATCTTCCATACATTTAGGACAGACTTATATGATGTGACGTCACATCACATTTTGTTAGAGGCGTTTCAATCGTCGAGTGCGAGCGTCAGACTTTAACTCTCATTTCTGATCTTTGTGTTGCTTAAATGCCATGAGTCCTATATAGACATTTGATCCTCAGGAAAATCAAGATCGTTTGTCATATTTACAAAAAACAGTCAAGTAGCCAATTAGGCAGGTGCCTTCAACTGACCAGCTGTAACAGCAAAATGAATGCTCTCCTATCTTAGCTGTATACTTTTGGTTTGTTTACCTATATGTTTTCCTAATATAGTTTATTGCTCAAGAAAATTAAATAAAGTCAGGAGAATTAATTCGTGTACTTTTGAAAATTGGTATAGTTATACCTTTTGGTCTCCAGATAAACATACTAAAAGTCCTCATGGGTGGGAGTTGTGCTGAGGGTGTGGGGGGGGGGGGGGGTTGAAGGTACCTTTTTCAGATTTTTGATCATATCTTAAATATCTGGAAAAATAGCATTATAATTACTTCTGACAAAAGATTAAGTATTAAATTCCCTACAAATTTGGTTATGTTTATTTTTACTCTAGGATCAATACTTTAGGAGCTACAGGATGTTTAATTTAACAAAGAGACAAAAGATAGACGATTTAAGAAAAAGTTGTTTTTTCATAATTATTCATCATAACTCAATCAGACATCGAATCATCAAATATCAAATATACACACTCTAATACCTTGACAATAGAGGCATGTTCAGATATTTGTGAGCACCTTGGCCGCTCCGATATAACTGATGGCGTCTGTACCTTTGTTTAAGTTAAAATCGGTATCAGAAAGCTTAACTTAGTGTTTTTTTAATACTACGTCGGTGGCAAACAAGCACGCGACCCGTCCGATGGTTAGCGGTCACCGTAGTCTGTGGACGCCTGCAACTCCAGTGTTACATGTGCGATGCCCACCCTTTAAAATCTGTACAATTCTTTTTTGAAGAAATTAATACTTATATGTTCTTGTAACCTACAAAGCTAAGCTATATACTTTTAGATACTTTATGATAATCAGTATTTTAAGGTAGAAACAGCAAAAAATACTATCCTGTTCAGATCACATCCAGCTTTATTTTTAGAATAGACACATTGATTACACTTATTTAGCATAGACTTAAAAAAACATAACATGTTTGAACTTAGGCCAAAAGCTTTCGTTTGGTCGAATTAGGTAACTCATATGTATCACAATTATTTTTTTCTTATTCTTGCTTATGGAATTAATAAGCAAGAAAAAAAATAGAGTTAGACTAAGTTAAGTTCGCAGCGATTTTAATAGTCCAGATTGTGCAAGTGTTATTTTAACGTCACACTTCTATGAAATTATGACGTTTAAATAACACTTGCAAAGTCTGGTCTATTAAAACCACTGCCAACTGAGCTTGGTTGAACGCTAATAGAAACCCGAATATTAATAAAGTGTGGAAAATGAGCAATTCCAAACAAATGTCAATATTTTAAAACTCGTGCGATGAATTTACAAGCATAACATTCTTATTTAATATAATTAATATACATTTAGATAAATATATAAACATCAATTCTTAAGTGGTAAATATTTTTCATAAAATAGGTAACTATCCGTTAATGAAATACCATTTTTAAAGATACATTGATACGCAAAAATGAAAAACACCCCCACACTAGCGTCGGCGTGTAGACAGCGCTCTGGAAAATGGCGTTCTGCGCAGTGGCGCCAACGTTGCGTCGAGCAGCAGCCGTAGCGTTAATGAATAGAATCAGGCGTAATTTGCGGTAATCCATACTAGTTAACCCTTTTCCAGGCCGCACCAATCTACAAGGTTTTCCCAAAAAATTCAAATATATTCCAAGCTTTGATGATTCATTTGAAGACAAGTAACATTTCCTGAAAGTGTAATCTAATTTGAACCTTAAATCGGAATGTTAAAGTTGAAATTCTAATGGCGCGTATGTGGTCGATAAATCGTACTATGCCTGGAAAAGGGTTAAAACAAAAATATTACTTTGCTAATCTGCGAGGATATTTTAAAGGGTGGGAACATCAATTGCATGTAAAAATACGCAAGTAAGCATAACGGGTTAGCACTGATTGACTAGCACGTTATTTTTTGGCGAATAAGCAAAGTATTTTTTTTTAGACGACGCTCCGGAGACGCTAGTGTGGGTGGCCCTTAACACTTTCTGAACGCGACGTCTATATCGTGCGCGGCGTCATCATGAACCTTATCGGAATGCACTAAGGTTCACATTGGACTGTAGTTAGTATGGTAGGAACTCAAGTTTTGAGTCTAAATGGAAGAACTTGGTTTTTACGAGACTCAGAGTTTAAAAAACTTCTTTAATTCCCGAGTCGAGTCTTTTATTGAGTCTTTTTTAAACGTTACTCAAAAGGACTCGAGTCTCCGAATAAAGACTCAGTCAACAATATGTATAGGTTTTACCTAAACTACAGTAAAGGAAATAGGCGTATTGTATGATTTATGTTATGTATATATCCATCCATGAATTTTACATAAAGACAACGCATTTCGAAATTATTTGTAAAAAAATTACATGTTCTCCGAAAAGGACTCAAGTCGCTACAAACGACTCGGGACTCTATTAAAGTCGAAAAGAACTCGAGTTACGTCTTAATTATAAGAGTCTGAAAAACTGAGTCGAGTCTTAAAACAGAGGACTCAAAGGAACACTAAGGCCCTATTTACACGGTGCGAGAACTCACATACGAGTTTCATTACATTGCGGTATTTGATCGGTCGGCCGAACTGGTCGTAACCTCAATAGTCCGCAATGTAACTAAAATAGCACGGCTACAGTTATACTCTGTATCTTTAGGTATTTAAATAAAAGTAAACAAATAATTTGTAAATTTTCGGGTAGTTATAACATTTATTGGTTAACCAACCAAATACAAAACCGCCTGGATCTGTCCCTGAACGACCCGACTTTAACCTAGATTATTTGATCATGTAATGTTTCCATCTACCCTCAACTGGCTTAAGGAGCCATTTGAGGGTAGATTTTGTTTACTTTTATTTTAAAAATTATGAATTTTTATTCTTTCTTGGTGAGAATCATGAAAATTACTTGAACTCGCCAAATGTATTAAATCTATTTAGACCGCGAGCCAGACCAATAGCCTCCCGGGCGAAAACTCGTATAGTGGATAACGGCTGTGTATGATGAACCCTCGTGGACGTCAGCTGCCGCTCCGTTGGTGGGTTGAGGAATGGCAGCCACCGAAACACGCAAACCAAAATTAGTCATCGACCCCCGTTTGATACTTTGTAAGATGATAGTTTAGACGCTATTGATAATTTAAAAAATCGTCAGCCGGTGGTATCGCGGTGGTAAGAACGTCAGCTGGTCGCATGAACATGTAAAAAATATAGCTTTACCTTTTTATGACAGTAATAACAAAACCATGAAACTTTGCATGTAGCAATACATCAGGCGTTTCAATTTACGCATTACGCATACTTTGCGGACATAAAGTGGTAAGGCGCGTATTTTTTACATGTTCATGTGACCAGCTGACGGTCTTTCCACTGCGATACAACCGGCTGACGGTTTTTTAAATTCATGATAGCATCTGACATTAAGTATCAGCCGGGAGGCGATTACTGACGTTATATGCTCCTGGCCCGCGGTCTAATTCCATAATAAGGAAGTCTCATTACTTAAACGCGGTGTAAAAGGCAAATACATAACTCTTTCTTATTCTGAATATCAGACACAACACAGAGTAACACTAACTACAAGATGAAAGCGTGTTTCATAAAAACATCACACGAGTGTTTTCATAATAGGGAGTATTACTGCAATGTTCTGCCGCCAGAGAGCAGCACTATCACATATTCTAAACCATAGAGTAACTTATACATACTACGCCTTAAACAGTTTTTTAAGAAGTTTTCACTAAGACATTGATGCATCAAGGCGGTTTATTTACAGAGGCGTACCGCGAAACGTAAACATCGAAATTTCGTTATCTGGCCTCTTTGTCGCTCGAATATGCAAGAGTGATAGAGAGGCAGATACTAAAACTTCGAGTTTCGTGTTTAGCGGTAGGCCCCCAGTGCTAGAGGCGCCCCCTACGCAGAGTTTTGCGTAATATCCCCTATTACGTAGTTACATACACTGCTTCATCTACACACATATTACATATTATAAGCTCGTTTCTATGATATGTTCAGGAATCGCATATTACAACCGCTATTGCGGCATTTGATCACACACGCAATAAAAACTCATCTTTGCTAGAAATGAGGTTTCGAATTCCCGTTTTTCAGAGATGATAAAAATCTTAATGTAAACATTTTCACAGATAAGAAATTTGTGCCCGTTTTAGACCCTCTCGCGTACTTTTGTTGATTTCTATCTAAGACTAAATAATCGAATAAGTGCGAGTCGGACTCGCTCACCAAGGGTTCCGTACAACATTAACTTAATATTTTACACAAATTTATATTTTTCCGTAAATTCCCTGTATCACCTATAGTGTAAGGAGTAAGGAGATATTACTTGCCAAATTTCATAGTCTTAGCTCAACGGGAAGTACATCATACATTTTGATTCCCTTGAGCGTGTTGAAATATACGTTTTTTGCATAAAAAGCCGTATCTTTTTTTTTACTTTAACTTAGAAGTTTGATTCTTCCACAGCTTCAAGGTGCCGTGGACCTGAGTATATGGTTTTAATTTCAAATGAATACCTCCACGCCTTCATGAGATAAAGGTTCTTGACAGACATACAGACGGACGGACAACAAAGTAATCCTATAAGGGTTCCGTTTTTTCCTTTTAAGGTACGGAACCCTAAAAACGAATGCAAACAAAATTAGGCAAGATTACTTATAACATTTATGTTTCTAATTTTGACGCCATTTTAGCACCCAACGTTTCTTCTTGGCACTTTTCACATACTATTCTAATTTAAAGATAGAGATAGAAAATGGCGTTTCATCGTATGAAATGCTTGACGCCCTACAGTAAGGGCATCGAGCAATGAAGCAACACTCAACTGAATATCGATATTGTTAGTCAACTGTGCCGACAACAATTGGTAACACCATTGTATTTATCTTTTTTCCAAAATCCTTACAAATTTCTCTTTGATGCCGTTAGCACATCTCCGCCACGAACACAGCGGCGCGAAACCGCAACATTACTTTCGCGACAAAACGTTACGAAATGCCGCGAAATGAGTATCTGAACCTACACTGGGCTTTGGTCACGGACCGTCTAGAACGCAAAATTACTAGTGTAATATTTTGCCTATATCCCTTTTAGTCTACATCGCAAACGGTCTAGAACACAAAATGACCACTTATAGGTAGGTTAGGTTAGTTAGTTATCTTTTAATGACCGAAGGCCAAACCGCACAGAAATAGGAGCCCCGCGGTAGCGGGACTCCGTCGACATCGCTAACGTAAAGGTAAATCGACGATACGTAGATAAATAAAGGTCTAAATAATTGTAGTCATTTTGTGTTCTAGACCGTTTGCGATGAAGACCCCTTTTAGTCTACATCGCAAATGGTCTAGAACACAAAATGACCACTTATAGGTAGGTTAGGTTAGTTAGTTATCTTTTAATGGCCGAAGGCCAAACCGCACAGAAATAGGAACCCTGCGGTAGCGGGGCTCCGTCAACATCGCTATCGTAAAGGTAAATCGACGATACGTAGATAAATAAAGGTCTAAATAATTGTAGTCATTTTGTGTTCTAGACCGTTTGCGATGTAGACTAAAAGGGGTCTACATCGCAAACGGTCTAGAACACAAAATGACCACTTAGGTTAGGCAAAATATTACACCAGTTATTTTGTGTTCTAGACAGTCCGAGACCAACCCATTAACATTAAGTAAATATATAATAGGCCAGATTCTGACCTCTTGGATAAGTATTTCCGTATATTCAACATCTATTTTTACTATATTTAACTGTTTGGCTATAAATAAACTGTCGACAGCCACAAATCGTTAGCGAAACACGCGAAACTAAACAACATAGCGAATCGAACGCGGAGATGTAAGCAGTGTCAGGGGGCCTACCGGGAAAATCGAAATTTGCAAATTGCGGGGATCTTTCTCTTTTACTCTCACTACGACGTAATTAGAGTGACAGAGAAAAATGCCCGCAATTGACGAACTTCGATTTTCGCGGTAGGCCTCCAGAGCAGCTCGCCGATATGCTGCGGGAAAGAGATAGATGCATAGTCAATTGAACGCGTTAGAACAGGCAGTTTCGCTCGTCTTACAACGGACAAACGGTAGCGGAACCTCAGCGGTTTCGCTACTTGAATTTCGCGGCGGAGGTGTGTTTGAATGATTAGTCTTAAAAATATTATTAATTTAAAACATAAACAAAATAAACCAAGTATTAATCGCATCGGACACGCAACGGGATTCCGGACGGAAGTCTGTCAGACAGAACTGAATTTTAAAGGTCAGGAGAAACTGTCAGATTCAGTTTTCGGCCGGAAATCGGAATTCCAGTCTTATTCCGATGACTATTTTAACAATCAATTATATCAATTGTATAAAATCATATCTTCATGGTAAAATAATGTTCTGGAGTATTCTACTGAATTTATCAGTCTAAACACGAGTATCTGGAGATTATATCTTTATAAGATTTCTTTCTGGGACAAACGAGTAAAAAAATGCTATGAAAAATAATATTTTCACTGACTACTATCAAAGAGAATTTGAAATAGAGGTGGATTATCAAAGAAAACTTTGTAGGCACAGTAAATTTACTGCCATCTTTTGACACACGATTAAAATTTCTAGACCGCCATTTGACTTTGGTCCTTATTGCACTGATATGTGTTAAATTTGTTAAATATCAAAAAGTGGCGCCTTTATTTATTCATTAAAGAATTAGGATCAAAGTTAAATGCCGTTCTAAAAGTTTTAATCATGTGTCGAAAGATGGCAGTAAATTTACTGTGGCTACAAAGTTTTCTTTGATAATCCACCTCTATCTCAAATTCTCTTTGGTTTGGAGCAGGATTGTCTCATTTCAAACATAGATAAAACCATACCGTCTTTGTCTTACGCTAGTACTAGCACCCAAAAAAAGGGATGAATATAATTTTCCTGGTTCCGACTGATAAGTTGTTTTTGACAATACGCGAATTTATTTCTAAGCCTTTTTTTAAATCCTTTGTCACATGTTTAAATCTTCGAGCAACGCCGGGAAGGGAGGCGGCATTCGTACTATTTCCCCTCTGCCGAAGCATAGGTACAACTGTACCTATGGCGGTGCTGTGACTCGTTCGTACACAAAAAGAGATCGAGGTGTGCAAGATTTGTCTTTGACTTGTGTCATTTTCTATGTATTTGTGTTGTCATTACAGATTGGATTTAGTATGTAGTGAGTGAGAAGTGCGACTGTGTGCACGTTTCCCCCCGCAAAAAATGGCAGAACGATTTGTACGGTGAGATATCGCTTGGGCTCCTCCCTTCCGACGGGTCGGAGGCCGGTGTTGCTCGAAGGTTTAAATGAACAATCTCCAGAAATATTGAGTTTGTAATGGAAACAATCAAATTAAATCCGTACATTTGTCGCATGGTCTGTAAGGCCCGTCTATAAGGGCAGCAAAGCCGGCCTGGCTTGAGAAGAACCGGCAAGAAGCTCCGTGGCTTCAGTTGAGGGGGCGGTAGTTCTTCACCCCCTCCAGGCGCGCGCGGCGCCGCTCCGACGGCGTGGCGCCTTTCACCTTCAACAATACGGTTTTTACATTGTTGGACCCCAAACTCAATAGGCGGGTCCACACAGAGCGAGGATACGCGCGAGGCAATTTCCTCGCGCACAAATGCCTCGTGCTCAGGCGAGGAAAACGCGCGCGACGCCTCGGCTGAGGCACGTCTACACTGGCCGATTTGTGCATGAAAAAATTGCCTCGCGCGTATGCTCGCTCTGTGTGGACCCGCCTAATCGTATCTACCCGTTGCGTCCCAATGATACATTTCAACATTATACCAAATTTGAGCCCAAGGCAATGGTTGTATTGAGCTTCTAAGATTCATCACAGACTAACATACTTTTGATAGCTCAGACGGACATTATATAAAATGACGTTTACTTAACACTTGCACTAAGTGAGTTATCAAAATCGCTGCCAACTTAGCTTGGTCTGACTGTAACCAGACTCAAGTTAAATAAGAGCTTGTAATAAAAAAAATACTTACTTTAGAAATAATGTGAGCTTTAGCAGTAGTGTCTGGGACGTATGATGCAGCTTGCTCCTGAAAATAGGATATAATTTTTTTTTTCTGTGTTCCAGCATACATTAACCAGTCTCAATATTCTGCTACCCTACCCTGGAAGCGATCGCTTACAGCGATAAGACCGTCTGTTGCTACCTTTCTTTACATTGTAAATCTGTTTTTAGGGTTCCGTAGCCAAATGGCAAAAAACGGAACCCTTAAAGTTTCGTCATGTCCGTCTGTCTGTCCGATTATGTCACAGCCACTTTTTTCCGAAACTAAGTATAAGAGCTATACTGTTCAAACTTAGTAAGTGGATGTATTCTATGAACCGCATTAAGATGTTCACACAAAAATAGAAAAAAAACAATAAATTTTGGGGGTTCTCCATACTTAGAACTGAAACTCAAAAAATCTTTTTTCATCAAACCCATACGTGTGGGGTATCTATGGATAGGTCTTCAAAAATGATATTTAAGTTTTTAATATCATTTTTTTCTAAACTGAATACTTTGCGCGAGAGACACTTCCAAAGTGAAAAAATGTGTCCCCCCCCCCCCCCCCCCCCCCCCCCCCTGTAACTTCTAAAATAACAGAATGAAAAATCTAAAAAAAATATATGATATACATTACCATGCAAACTTCCACCGAAAATTGGTTTGCACGAGATCTAGTAAGTAGTCTTTTTAATAAGTCATAAAATAAAAATATATTTTTTTTCATCTAACCCATACGTGTGGGGTATCTACGGATAGGTCTTCAAAAATGATATTGAGGTTTCTAATATAATTTTTTTCTAAACTGAATAGTTTGCGCGAGAGACACTTCCAAAGTGGTAAAATGTTGAACAAGATCTATTAAGTAGATTTTTTTTTAATACGTCATAAATGGTACGGAACCCTTCATGCGCGAGTCCGACTCGCACTTGGCCACTTTTTATTTAAATTTGTTTTCTTTGTGGTGCAATAATAGTACATTACGATACAAGTGCGAAAAATAGGAAATTCGAAACGAGTGGCGATAAATTAAAACACGACCGAAGGGAGTGTTTTAAATCGACACGAGTTGCGAATTACCTATTCGCACATGTATCGTACAACGTTTTACAGTACATATGGCCCTTTACATGTTCGACACAGTAACGTAATATGCTACTTTTCGCACTAGTGCGGTAAAGAAACACCATATGTACTGTAAAGAATATTTAGTTACTTACTTACTTACATAGTCTACCCCAAATCATAATGCCATATCAGGGCAAAGAGTGTACAAACTGTTTCCCAGTGTTCCGCGCATTCGACAGGGGCCAGTTCTCGTTATTCGTTAAATTCTTCTGGTTGTCACATAGATAAGTAATATCTATACCCTAACCTAAAGGAAAGATAAATGGAACTATGGAAAGATCTGTCGCCTGCGCTCTTTCCGGACCGATACGACCTTCAAACCTTCAAGATAAAAGCGTATTCCCATCTCAAAGGCCGGCAACGGACTTACAACCTCTCCGGTGTTGCGGTTGTCCATGAGCAGCGGTAATCGCTTACCATCAGGCGATTAATTTGCTCTTTAGCCTCCTCTACCATAAAAAAAAATATAAAGATGCATAAAGAAGACAAAACTCATACTCGCTGTGCTGTGGTACCTCGTCTTCCACCACATTCTTCTGGATGTTACATTAAAAAGAAACACCAATACCCCACCCCAAAGGATAATGCCATATCAGGACAAACAGTATGCATACTCTTAGTATTTACAGTTTCCCAGTTTTCCTAGCACTCTACGACCGGGATAGGAGGCAGTTCGCGTTGTGGCACCTCTTCTTTCAACATATATTTCTGGATGTGACATAAAAAGGACCAATACCCTACCCCAAAGGATAATGCCATATCAGGACAAAGAGTGTATAGACTCATAATACATACAGTTTCCAATTTTTCCTCCCACTCAACGACGGGGATGGGCGGCAGTTCGCATTGCGGCACCTTGTCTTCTACTACATACTTCTGTAGGGCTTAGATGGTCGGCTCTTTATCATTTGCCTGTCACGTTCTAACAAGTACGTAAGTGCGAAAGTGACAGCCAGTGACAAGCGATAAAAATGGAACCATGCTGCCACTGCAGGATGTCACATAAAAAAGCAACACCAATACCGCACCCCATAGGATAATGCCATATCAGGACAAACAGTATGCATACTCTTAGTACTCACAGTTTCCCAGTTTTCCTCGCACTCTACGACCGGGATAGGAGGCAGTTCGCGTTGTTGCACCTCGTCTTCCACCACGTACTTCTGCGTGTCGAACAGGAAGCGATCCGGGCATGACGACACGTGGAACTGAAATAAATTGTTAATAAGATATGATATCTTAACGGAAATAGTGTACAGTCAGCATCAAAATTAACGTATGTGTCAAAACTGTCCACCATTGTCTAATATATTCAATATGTTAAAACGGGTCACTCATGTATTTTAAGTCGAAAACGCTCGACATGTTTCACTCCGTACCGAGGACTTTGACATAAAATATTCGACGACCGGTTTGGCCTAGTGGGTAGTGAAGCCTACAAAGCTGATGGTCCCGGGTTCAAATCCTGGTAAGGGCATTTATTCGTGTGATGAGCATGGATATTTGTTCCTGAGTCATGGGTGTTTTCTATGTATTTAAGTATTTATAAATATTTATATATTATATATCGTTGTCTAAGTACCCTCAACACAAGCCTTATTGAGCTTACTGTGGGACTTAGTCAATTTGTGTAATAATGTCCTATGATATTTAAATATGTGAGTGATCTGTTTTAACATATTTAATATGTCTGTGTCTCATGGAAGTTTTGTTATTATGTAATAGTTTAACGAAAAAAGGTCTCTATATGTAAATAAAAATCTGTAAATTTTAAATGATTTATATAAATGTTATATAAACCTAATTTAATTTAATTCTGAAATAAATGTTTATTTAATTTAGTTTAATTTAAACCTGTGTTGTGTACAATAAAATGATAACCTACTACTTTTAAAAATAGACTGTAGGTCATGCTTTCGAAAGAGTTATGAATTTATCCCTATTGATTTATTTTTCTACGAGTATTGTTGGTTGAATCTATATTATACACGTTTCATCAAACCTAGTCATTGGATAGCAGTAAAAAATAAGTGTTACTGAAAAGTACCCTAAGTTAGAAGAGTATTAGCTGAAGTACAGACTTGTCGGAGAACTAATAGTTGGTGAAAATATTAACGTTCTAATAAAGTAGGTTCATACAAATAAACCTATTTTATTAATGTGATACTGATTTTTATTTATTTTATCTTTATTGCACAATACATGAAGGTACAAATGGCGGACTTAATGCCTTAAGGCATTCTCTACCAGTCAACCAATGGGTTAAACCAGAAAGATTAAGTAGGTGCAGTGTCTTTTAAAGTAAATGAATTTGTAACCGAGACTATATATGAATATAAACTAAATATTGATACTGATTTTTACTATTTATTGTGAAGTATAATTTTTCACAATGCAGCCGCGTATTTGCGTCTAACGACAATCCCAAAGTAAACAAATAGTAAGTCACGATCTAAATTTTAAAATAATTATGTTACGTTTTGATCAGTATAAAAGAAGCTTTCAAATCATGGCATTTTTAAAGTCAGTTTGTCAGTCAAAACCTTTGTGACAGAACTTATGATCTGACTATGTATAATTGGGTGGTTTCACAGTATTGATGGTATTCATATCTGTTGGCGAGCAAAACATGGAGGATTCAAATTGAGGTGCTGCAAAAATTTGTAGAATTAGTTGAAAGTCTTACATCCAACTCAGCGTCATTGATGACATGTGTAGCATTTATTGGACACGTGGTCTTGGCGCACTTGGGGTACTGCTTCCTGCACTTCTGCAGGTGGATGTGCATCCTGTAGTGCTCTACCTGGTGCGCTTTGTTGTACGGGCACGTCATCATCTGGTGCGGCTTCGGGTCTTTTATGGTGCTGGGGAAGAACATGTTAATAAGTTGCAAGTGTAAAAAAACAAGTGAGACACGAGAATTCTGTACATAACCAGGTACAGTCAGCATCAAAAGTAGCGGATGAAACAACGCGCCAAAAGTATCTGACATTCCGGATAACTTTTCGAAATATAGATAAATTTCTAAAATTCGCACTGAAAAGTATATCTTTTACAGTCTTAGTTGTTCTATATTAAATACATCACTTTTTGTTAAGCTATTACAGAATAGTAGATACAAATACTTATGAAACATTATTTGATCTGCTACTTTTGATGCTGACTGTACATAGTCCTAACTAAATTCAAATAACTATGGTCCTAAATAAATTCGAATGGCTCCTCTACATAATGCCCCAATGCTGGACCAGTGAGTTGAGAGCACACACTACAGAATAGGCCACATGTAGATTTGTACCAGGGCTCGCGGTCGTGTCCGTGATTCGTGAACCCGTAGCCGTGCGCCCGGTTTCGTGATTCACGGCTACGGTTTTCTGGTCCGTTCCGCACGTGACATTCGGCTACGTGAAATTAGGGTACGTGAATCCGTGTAGATCCGTGTAGGCGTGATCACGGCTTCACGTATCTTAAGAACACGCCGGTTCGGTCCGCCCGCGACGTTGAGTGAAGATACGATGCGGTCTCTAAGAGCTACGAAACGAATAAATATTTAACATGATATTTTTATTTATAGCTCTAATTACATTTCATTACTTTTCAATTAAAATTTATTTCCAATAGTAAGGCCTTTTAAATATTAATGAGTAATAAATGAAAAGAACCAAACATTAATTACAATGAATAGCTACTTTAATAAACGAGTTGCTAAAATAATACAACAACACTGTGTGTCAGGAGACCAACTGTGATGTCAGGAGTAACTAATGACAATGAATGTGAGTTCAAAATTCTAAACTGCCCCCTCCAGATTAAATAAAAAATACCACGAATTTGTAAAACAAAACAGCGCGGTCACTTCTTTCAACTTCACGAATAAAAGGTAAAGCCCACAGCTACTCATTGTTTTTTTCATTTTAATAAGTCGCTCGCAAATCTTATTATCTTTGTCTGCACGTGCAACTGCACTTCTTATCTACAAAAAAAAAAACCCGGTATGTTGGCTTAGCTTGCTAGTCATACAATAAAACGCTCTATCAATAATATGTCATTATTACCTTCAATCTAGAAATAAACAGTACTCTTAAATTGCCGAAAGTCCGAAACTGATAAGAACTGCAGCTGTGTACTTTTTTTTCCGTGGCCCCGTACATGTGTTTTTGTTGAATTTGTTTACCTGTATTACCTTTATCATACCTACCGAAGATTTGCAGAAATTTACCCTTTTGTTTCTTTGGATTAGAATTGCCTTGTTTATATTTAGGCTACGTTATATTCTTTGATAGTAGCAAGCTTTTACAAGTATGTTTCATTCATTTCATCAATACAAACAGTAGTAGTAGTTGTATTCATTATAACTTAACAGAAAAAAATGTCTTCTCTTGATTTAATAATGACAACCAGTAGCACAGCGTTGCTTAAGTTCATAATTATAATGATACTTACTAGGGAGTTTTACATCTTATATTTATATTAGTGCTATGCAACGAGCAGGTCGCTAGTTTGGACTATTAATCATTAGCTGGTTATACAAAAAACAGGATAACCCCATAAATTATTTAGATATAACCATTATATTCAAATCGATGCAAAAAATACAATTTAAGTTTAATTCACACGTAAATGTTTGTCCGACGAACGTCCCGTATTCAATATACTAAGTGGTAACTCAATTCAATAATATCTAGTCCTTATTTATTTTTCTCCCGGGCGTGTCGAACCTACGAGACGTGCGATAAGTCTATCCAACCGAACCGAGCCCGAAGCTCCGCACACGAACGCAGGTACGGGCTACGTATCATGGCGTGTCACGGCGTGTCACGTGAATCCGGTCGCGAACGCAGGTACGAGGTACGTACCTTGCCGTGTTCGTGAAATTCGTGATCTTAGTACCGCCGGGCTTAAGAACCCGTAGCTACGGATCGGCGTGTATCACGGATATCAGGAGCCCTAATTTGTACGCACTATGTACATGTTTTTTCTCTCCAGAAAATATGGAGTGTAGCTTTTTTTATGAAATGAAATTTAATTTCTAATTTTTCTCACGCCAATTGTAATCTACAGCTAAGACACGCAATAGCACTTGACTTTTTTTAATTATTTGATAGAAAACACAAATACAAGAATAACAGAGTGGTCCAAAACAAGACAATGAATATAATTTTGGCCCAGTTGTAATACAGGACTATAGGTTGTACGGAACCTGTAGTGGATTTTGTTTATATAAATTTCCAATAGCTCACTGTAGCCTCATTTCAAGACCAGGATAAATCAAATAAAGTTATTAAACAATAAAAATGTTAACCTTTCAGGTAAATATTTGCAACGTAAATCTAAATGAGTAATATGTTTTGGCATACACATATATTTTTGCTATTTGCTTGTGAATTTTTCCTCAGTATTTTATTGCCCTTTGAATGTTTCATGTTATAAACACAAACATCAGTCAAACGCCAAGGTCCCGGGCGCAAAGGAGCTAATGTAGACTTTACTTCAAAGTGGTACGGTTACTTAGATAGGGTTCGCCACAACACCTATAGGTAGGTTTGCCATACGCCCGTATATACGGGACTGTCACCGTATTGAAGGACCGCGTCCCATTAGAATACAAAGTGAAATGGTCACAATCATGTCTGTGTAACCAGTCTGTTTATGTAACTAAGCATGGGCTAGATATTTGGCTTGATACAAAGGGCAAGAGACGGATAGGGATTGCAATCCGGTCCGGCAAATCCGGTAATCCGGCCGGATCCGGCACTTTTCAGGAGCTACCGGATCCGGTAAAAATCGCCGGATCCGGACCGGATCAGGTAAAATAAAATAAAAAACGCCTAAATACAGCACGCACTGTGCGTTTTAGTTTAGATAAGGAAAAGGCGACGGATGAGAGGTAGGAAGTTGAACAGAGCGTAAAACGAATGAAAAAGTTTAAATCAAAATATATATGACGATGACTGGGAACAGAAGTTGTTTTTCATGTTGGTGGCACGATATGACGATTACATAAATACTGTTATAGAAGGAAAAATAAAAGAATGGAGATGCTATGGAAGGCATTTGTAATTTATTCTAAAGAGAAGGTTAATGTTGTGATAGGAGATTAAAAGTAAACAAATGAGCAGGATTAAGTCGGCGGTACTCAACCGACTGGAGTTGGGCTAATCAATATGTGTTATATGTGTGAATGAATATATGATAACATTGATAATGTTTAGTTTGCTCAGATTTTTTTAATAAATGACCGATTTCATATTTTGTTTTTAAAGTGATATTGACAGTCACACTTTTTACTACTAAGTTCTATTTTATTGTTAAGAAGTTATTTATTAACTTAAATTATAGATTTAGGAATACGTATTATGCAAAAAACTAGAAAAATATGCCATTTAATTAACTTTAATATCCCTATACCAAACCGGATCCGGTCCGGCCGGATCCGGCCGGGTTATGGCCAAAATCCGGCCGGATCCGGCCGGATTGAAAATCAATCCGGTTTGCAATCCCTAGAGACGGACTATTCAAACAACCAAATGGAAAGATTCACCAGGCAATCAGAGCTCAGGGAGTCGAAGAAAAATATGGGTTAACAGCATCATAGCAATTGCAAGAAATAATAGGGATAATACTACTGCAAACACAAATGGAAAAAGATGGTCTGTTTAAGCTAACTTTATTTTTGAGTATAATTACAGTGAGACACCTCATTCAGTTCTCGTATGTTTCTTTTATCCTAATGTTTTAATTATACGGATTTTTGACTCTTAGAGACTCTATACATCCCTAAGGATAATTTGATAAAAGTCATTTAGTTCTGACATTTAGAGATATTTTACACCTGTAAATCATTTTAGTTTTTTTTTTGTATCTGTTTGTTTTTTTCTTATTATTATTATTTTAGTTATTTTTTGTAATTCGACATTTAGAGACTATACATCTCTAAGTAATAATAATAATTCACTTACTTTTTCTTTAAACAATAATACTTTTAAGTAGTTTGCATTAATATTTTCAATGAGTAGTATTTTATAATTGTTGATAAGCTTGTTTTTGCTTGTATGTAAATTCCATGTTGACGTGTAAAAGTGCCCTTGTGGCCTATTTGCTTAATAAATGTTGAAGTTGAAGTTGACGGAGTAAGCGTAATGGTTCACACATCGTGAAAATTTAACAAAAAAATATAACAGATGCTGCTGGCATGCACAGGGTAACTACACACAAAACACTGGAGAAACCAGACTGGATGCAGACAGGCCAAACAAGCCATGCGGAGGCCATATGGCCCCATACAGGGCAAAACATCTCAGATCCCCGAGAGTCCTCCCCGAGGTCCTACTCAACATTAAAGGTTTCATAGGTTTCCTCGAGGTGTTGGGCTGGCAAGAGTAGCCAATCCCCCCCACCCCTGTCACGCAAAATAGGCGCCAGTCGTCGAGTTGCGGAAAATCGCCCGTATTATAATATAATACAATACAACAGATGTGTGAGCATAAAGATATAAAAAATACTTTAAAAAATCCTTTCTTCCAATCCTGGACTTTTAACTTACTTCATACATAAACAAAGAAGGTCCTGTATCGCTTTTTTTAATAGTAAAAAAAATTATCGGGCCTCTGACTCCTGAGTAACCTTGAATTGAGTAAGTCGTCGTTGCGTTCATTATCAATAATAAGATTTCTCAGTTCCACTCAGAGACTTGTCATACGCTTATGGTTCCACTTTGGAAAAGTTATAAGAAAAAAAGCAGTTAGTTAATAGCTATTGAAAGTTACAAGAATTGGAAACAGAAGCAAAAATTAATATGTACTTGTGATCAAAACAAGCGTTTTCTAACATGATCGTGTTACTTACGAGTACATTGCGTGCGAGTTATTCGTTTTGCCAGAAAAAGTTTTATGATTTACAAGATCCGTTCTTTTCTTATCGTGGATTGAAGCCACAAATTTCGACTGCACAATGAACAATTTTCTGTTACGCGAGGGAGGCAAACGCAGTTTGACAGATAGCTGAGATAGCTCAATAAAACTTTTGGTTGAATGACGTGTTCATTAAAGGGCATTACAGACGGGCGCACCGGACCGCGACCTTGGTGCGCTCAAACTATCTCTTTCTCGCTCTCACTTATAGCTACGTTTTTAACGCACGTACTGCGTAACGCCCTACACGATCGAACGTGCAAGATCACACCAAGGTCACGGTCTGGTGCGGTCGTCTATAAAAACGTTATATTGTATGTCTATGATAAAAACTTTCAAAGGTTGCATCGTTTTGTAAACTTAAAGTGCCAATTACATCCACACTTTATCAGACCCTTTATCGGACCTGATACCACGGGGCCTACCGCGAAAACCGAAACTTGCAAATTACGGGGATTTTTCTCTTTTACTCTCACTAAGACATAATTAGAGTGACAGAAAATACCCGGAAATGACGAACTCCAATTTTTTACGGTTATACGTAGTGATTATATGCTCTTTGAACCTGAGATAATGTCGCTGCAAACAGCTACGTATGGCAATAATGTGCGTACGTCACGTATAGTCGGGGTAGTGGGCATTAGCTTCATGTTGATACTCGTATAATGTGAAAACATTGCTTACAGAGAATTCGGTTCTTTCAATTTACCTATTCGTCAAAATCTGATTCTAAATATTCAATATTTATATATTCTTCGTTTTCTGACTCTGACGAATTCTGATTTTCATTAGATGTTGTGTCGCTTTCAGGACCACCAACCTCGATTATAAAACGTTCAGTCTCCAATTCGATTATAGCACCTTTATTCCTATAATCGTCTTCAATTTTTTAAACATGGTCACAGCAATTGCTCCAATTTTCTTGAGTTACTGTAATTTGGGTTAGTGAATATTTCATAGAAAGTTTATAATATGTGTGTAGATAAAATAGTGTATGTCACTGTACATAATTAGACATTAGAAGTTAAAACACTCGTGTGATCTTTTTAAGAAACTCACTTCGTTCGTTTCTTAAACCCACACTCGTGTATTTTAATGCTTTTTATTATGTAGCAGTAACATAAACTACTATAATACAACGTTACTGTTGTTTGTTCAACTGTTTCAGTTCGAATACTCAAATTTTTTTAAACCTTATTTGATGTCACTTTTTTAAATTTGCCTTCGAAGGTTTTTTTTGCCCGACTGCCCCACTAAACCTTAAACTACGTTTGCCGTACCTATAGGTATGTATAAGATTTTATCGAATGACGATTTTGTAAGATATTCGAAAGCAATTCACTGACACCTAGGATTTCGAACTAAAATAATTTACATATAAAAAAAAAAAAACATGAATTGATTTGTTAGTTGTAAAGAAACATAACTATTTCGTATAAAAACTAATGTATTTCTTATTCGGTGGGTTTCACATTAAAGTTTAAAATCTTTGACGTTAAAATTTCCGTCGCCACGAATCATCAGCAAAAGTCTTTCGGCCTCGCGTCGGCCCGTCTCGCTGGCTCCGTGCACGGTGCTGAAGTGCCGCTCGTTCGTGGCTTCGCCTGTAAAACAAGATAAGTATGTTATTCTACACAGATGGCCTGGAAAGGTTTTGATTTAGTGTAATATTAAACTTCGTGCATTTCGATATCTAAGATTTACGATGGCGTGTTATACATAATAGGTGTGCTTGCCGGCTGAGTCCAGGTGCAGATAACTTAGCAATTTCCGCCCTGTAGCGGGTACCGCGGGGCCTGCAAGTTGTACGTGTAACCGCGGGTATACGTGTACGACACAAACACGACACTAATTCAGACAGCTGACCTGCGAACAGCACGCGCGGCTCGTCCGCCGAGTCCAGGAGCGGGTAACTTAGTTATTTCCCAGCGCGTACCGCGGGGCCTGCAAGTTGTACGTGTAACCGCGGGTATACGTAAACGACACAAACACGACACTAATTCAGACAGCTGACCTGCGAACAGCACGCGCGGCTCGTCCGCCGAGTCCAGGAGCGGGTAACTTAGTTATTTCCCAGCGCGTACCGCGGGGCCTGCAAGTTGTACGTGTAACCGCGGGTATACGTAAACGACACAAACACGACACTAGTTCAGACAGCTGACCTGCGAACAGCACGCGCGGCTCGTCCGCCGAGTCCAGGAGCGGGTAACTTAGTTATTTCCCAGCGCGTACCGCGGGGCCTGCAAGTTGTACGTGTAACCGCGGGTATACGTAAACGACACAAACACGACACTAATTCAGACAGCTGACCTGCGAACAGCACGCGTGGCTCGTCCGCCGAGTCCAGGAGCGGGTAACTTAGTTATTTCCCAGCGCGTACCGCGGGGCCTGCAAGTTGTACGTGTAACCGCGGGTATACGTAAACGACACAAACACGACACTAATTCAGACAGCTGACCTGCGAACAGCACGCGCGGCTCGTCCGCCGAGTCCAGGAGCGGGTAACTTAGTTATTTCCCAGCGCGTACCGCGGGGCCTGCAAGTTGTACGTGTAACCGCGGGTATACGTAAACGACACAAACACGACACTAGTTCAGACAGCTGACCTGCGAACAGCACGCGCGGCTCGTCCGCCGAGTCCAGGAGCGGGTAACTTAGTTATTTCCCAGCGCGTACCGCGGGGCCTGCAAGTTGTACGTGTAACCGCGGGTATACGTAAACGACACAAACACGACACTAGTTCAGACAGCTGACCTGCGAACAGCACGCGCGGCTCGCCCGCCGAGTCCAGGAGCGGGTAACTCAGCCATTTCCGCGCCAGCGGGTATCGTGGAGCCTCCAGGTTGTCGTACGAGTAACTGCCTCGCGTGTACGGGTTCAAGTACCATGTCGACCTGGAATACATAGGTATAAATAAAATAAATAAATAAATAAATATTATAGGACATTATTACACAAATTGACTAAGTCCCACAGTAAGCTCAATAAGGCTTGTGTTGAGGGTACTTAGACAACGATATATATAATATATAAATATTTATAAATACTTAAATACATAGAAAACACCCATGACTCAGGAACAAATATCCATGCTCATCACACGAATAAATGCCCTTACCAGGTATAGAATATAATTAGAGAATTCTGTCCGAAAAAGAGAATAAAACCAATGGACTGTATCCCACTCTATTTTCATAACTTACTTGACATTGAGATATGTGTATATTAATGTCAGTGCTTCATTATATAGGTAATCGAAACGAGATTCGACCAAAGGTGAAGTATTGTTCGACCCACTAGTTTATGGAAGGTGGAGGTAAGGAATTAAATCTCTATGTACCAAAACGTGTCATCAAAAAACCTTAAATAGGTGGCGCTACAATACCTAGAATACTTGAAAAAAATCAAATCATAGACAGCGCACTTCGCTCTGTCAATAACGCCTAAGTTCTTAGCCACTCTGGAGAGTGTTACAAGTAATATTTTGGGGTAAGAAATCTAAAGGAATAATATAAAATGTAAACTACAATGGTCAATTTGGAATTATTATTTATAGCTGACAGCTGGACACTTTTGCAAACAGTCCTACCATAGTTCTACCATAAGAGATTTCACTCCTTTCAAATCCACACTCCATACTCTAGTGTGACTTCTATTCCGATCACACCTTTTTGTACTAGAGTCGAGTTCGCAAACATCTTTACAAGCCTATGTCTCAAAAATATGTATATTTTACGCGCCTCTAAGACACTAGATAGACTCCAAGAGAGGTATGGGCAATGTGAATGTCATCTCGCCTTGTGTGGTAGGGCACAGCACAGCAGATGTCATTCCAGATCTAGAGCAGAGCCCAACTGGGGAAGTACCTCCACCTTACAGAAAACCGCAGCCAAATAACACTAGACCCTACTCATAGTGTTGTGTTCCTGCCGGTGAGTAAGGTTGCCAGAGCTCAACGAGGGGGGTGGGGTTAGGGTCGGCAACGCACATGTAACTCCTCTAGAGTTGCAGGTGTACATAGGCTACGGAGACTGCTTACCATCAGGCAGGCCGTATGCTTGTTTGCCACCGACGTAGTATAAAATAAAACTAACAATAAGGTCGTGTTATATTTTTAAAATTTCCGTCGTCCCGGATCATTAGCAAGCCTCTCGGCCTCGCGTCGGCCGTCGTCGGTCGGGCGTCGGCGGGTTGGTCGCGTCGGTCGTGTGATAATTTTGGAACATTGCTTTTTAAAGATGTTTAGCGAACTCGACCGTATCTACTCGGCCCGGGTTCTATACAGGTCCTTTATCTGTTCGGAACGTGAAGGAGGGTTCTAAAATGTGGTACCGTAAACTACCTTACCTTTACTTCGCATCAATATAATCATCAGTTTTGAGAAACATAGAGTTGAGTTTTGAACGCAAGCTTAAGAATTTTATAATGTGGTTGGCAACCTCAGAAATATAAGTTTAGAAACCAATTTCTTATAGTTTAAACATCGATGGTTAATGTTTCCCCGCGATTCGAAGTAATCTCAGTTTACCTGAGGAAACCGGTGGGCACGGGCACGGTGATCTTCAGCGCGTCACCCATGAACCTCTGCAGCAGCGCCACGCACTTGCTCTTCACTATTTCTTCCGGCAACTTCTCCACCTGGCAGAAAGATAACAATTGAACACCACGAAATTAGACTACGCAATTTGAGAATGAATTCACTCAAGAACCAGATACTGTAGTTCCTTGAGAAGACGTAAACTTAGGAAATTAAAAGTAAACAAAAGATATTGCGCGCGAAACTTGCGATATGGCCGTTGCGCAGATTTTTACCTTTTATCTCAATTACTCTGAAAATATACTTCCTTCCTCCTTAGCTATATATCTAGTTACTTTATAGGTATGTACTATAAAATTATACTGCAATACAGGGAATGAGGGTGACATTGATGATATGCAACTGAAAAAAATGATGTATGTATGTTTTCGTGATTTTTTCTATCAAGCCAATTTTAACCTTTCAAAGTTTTGGCTGGAGTCTGCTATTGCTAATATAGTCTAGTCTCTATGTGATTTTTATCATGGCATTGCCCTTAATTAAAAAGTGTAAAAATTCAATATAAAAACTACGATTTTGTGTTATCCCCCTCTTACAGTCTCAGTTTCATTGGTCGATTCGGTCGATATAAAGCGTACGTGGACTCCCCGCAGGCGTGTATAACGATTAGTGAAACTCATAAGTCGATAGTTCGGTCGATTACAGCGTGCGGGTGACTCCCCGCAGGCGGTATAACGACTAGTGAAACTCATAAGTCGATAGTTCGATCGATTACAGCATGCGGGTGACTCCCCGCAGGCGGCTAGGTGGTATAACGACTAGTGAAACTCATAATGGCATGCGTTTTGGAATTCTCCCGCACCCCGCATACAGTCCCTATCGATCAATTAAAAAAGTTCCTCGAAAGCGGGCCCCATGGCATGCTTTATGGAAATCTCCCGCACCCCGCACGCAGACCATGACCAATTGATGACCCTTTTGAACACCATGCCAATAATGCGCGGCGCGTCATCGTGAACCTTGTCGGAATGCACGAAGGGTCATATTGGGCTGTAGCCGCGCGTCAGTTGACGTCTTTGGCGGTCAAAGGGTTAAGGACCTTACCTGCTTAGCCACCTCGCCGCTGGTCCACAGAGTGAGCGTGTTGCTGGATCCCATAGGAGGATGGGCCCCAAGTATTCTAGTCGTCCAGTAGTCTTCGGCGGGGACATTTTTCTTGTCGTCTCCTTTAAAAATAGTTGAAGATGTTTATTCAACCTCTTGTTCAACTTACAAAATTTTGTAAATTACAGACAATTACGAAGTATCTAAAACACCTAAAGCTGCGTTTGCAGTGAGGCGGAGATCAAAGGAGACGTGCGAGTATCAACTATTTAATAGCACTGGTTGTACCTTCTTTGCAAGCTTTGTTAAGAAGAATGTATTGGACATTTTTATATTGTAATGGCTCCTCTACATGATGGCCCAGCGTAGGCCAGTCCTAGGGACGCATTTATGCGTTAGAGGGAGCAAGTGATATTGCTATCTCATTTCACCGCATAGCTGCGTCCCTTGGACTGGCCTACGCTGGGCCATCGTGTAGAGGAGCCCTAAGAACTTGTTTTGAGTAAGTACAGTGTAATCTCACTAATCCGGCACTATTAAAAACCGGAGGGTGCCGGATTATTGGAATATTCGGATTACGGGATTATACTAAAAAAGTCATAGGTAATGAATAAAATAAAGAATTCGACGACGCAGCGACCGAAGCGCACAGGTGTAGAGGGGCGAGGGAGGCGTGAGCGGAGAGTGCCCGATTATTGGACGTGCCGATCTATCGAAGTGCCGGATTAGTGAGATTATACTACACTACATTCTCGTAACAGAATAAATTTATATTATATTATATGTTATATATTATATTATTTAATTTGATAATTATGACATGTCAGAATATTATAATGATGATTTAATTTAATTTATTGGATATTTGAATTGTTTTGATTATTATACTGTTTTATTTTACTGTAATTGAATTTGATTATTATTATTTATTATCTTAATTGTAGGTACTTAAATTGACATCGACCTAATTATATATTGTATTACCTTTTGACATGTAAAATTTGTAATTTTATCAATAAAGGAATATGAATAAATGATTTATCACAGAATTAATAATAGTACTATGTACAGAAGGTTCACTCTCTATTACGACAGATATGACCGCAAGGTGGCGCAAGCGCGAGCAAGTGTCCGTAGCGGTGCGCGGCAACCACTACTGCTAGACACCAGAAGTGGTGTGGGCCGCATGTACTTGTAGCGATGCGACGAAATCGCGGAGTGAGCCACGCCTACCCACGTCTCCGCTCCGCTAGACCAATATGCTATTGGTTGAGTCCCGCACGTCTTCTCCCATGACTTCGACGTGTTGCCTCCCTGACACACTTATGTACAAATGTACAAGTGCGACAGAGACGCAACACGTCGAATGCGGTTCGCGGTAGGCCCTCTGCGCTCATCTCCGACTCAATGGAACGACAGTTCAGTTCTGTTATCTTTTTATTCACTATGGAATATGCTCAAAAAATTAAGGGAGGGAGGGTCAAAATTTCAAAGTCTAGACTAGGTCAAATAGGGTATCATTTTGGCTGTGCGTTTTGTATAACATTACCTTTCCAGATGAAGGCAAACAGAGTAACATCTTTGGGCCACCAGGCCTTCTCAAACGACAGGATCACCTTCCCGACGACGCCCATGCTGACTTTCTCTATGGCCGTCTGTTTTTCTAGAGGCAAGGGCAGCGAGAAGAGCGTGGTATGTCTGAAAATATGTATAATCAGTTGTGGCAAGTGCGCCCATCTAAAAACCTATCATATATTATATTATATGATATGTTATGGTGAGTGTGAAGCTGAACGTCGCAGCGAACTCGACCGAAAGCGAGATGAGCTAAAGGCTCGGCCGCCCACCTCTAGTTCCTACAATAGGGTTGTTTCCAATTTTTTGAAACGCTTGTATTACGTTTTATATTAACTAAAACTTGCCCTAAAATTAAACTTTTATACTAAATATGTTAAATTAACTTTAAATATGCTTTAGGCTTTAAATATGTTAAATTAACAAAATATATTTTGACAGATGCTTTCGCGCCCAAAATGCTCTTTGAATATTGTGTGACGTCACAGTTTACGGTTTGACACATAACTATACGCACGTAGAAGATACGAACTGTCAACTGACATTTGTCATTTGTTGTTTATCGCCTAACTGTCAACAGTGTCAATCCGAGAGTTGTGACGTCATCAGAATCTTCAATGACGTTTCGAGTTTGGTCACGTGACGTGTGCCAAAAGATATTTTAAATTCAATATTTACAAAAATATGGTCATTACAGGTGGGGACCTGTAATATATAGTAGTTTAACATGTTCTTATAATCCAAAAGAATTTATTGGGATAGGTACAATTCTGCCCTAAGATTTGTAGATGGAAACAACCCTATTATGTAGGTATGGTGTGTTGATGTGCCCAAAATGCACTCGGAAATTTAGTAGGAAATTTGGGTATGCGAGCCATCTAAAAGCGCACCAGAGAGTGCAACAGCTACACTCTGTGGTCGAAATCGGTCAGGAGTATTATCATCATCATATATTATGTTGTGTATCGTAAGCCCTATATATCGTAGTCCATCTAAACTACATAGCTTTGCACAGACTTTCTGTGTGTTGATAAAACACACAGAAAGTCTGTGCAAAGTACAAATTTTATTAATAAAAAAAAAATACAGTGAGATAGTTACTTGGCCTTGAGCACTCCAAGTGACACAGTCACTATGGCGTGTTTAGCGGTGTAGGAGCTCCCATCTTTGCACTCCACAGTGACAGTTTCGTTGGGGTGCTGCGGCGTGACGACGCGAGTTACTTCAGTGTTCAGCTTTATGTCCAGGTTGGGGAGGCCGGGACCGTTGTTGTATTTGTTCTGTGGTCCAAAAGTGGAGGTCATTAAACTAACTACTAAGAGCGTTCTCACATTGTTCGATCTGATATGGGATGTCGAATTGGTAGAAAAACAGTTGCTAGAAAATACCCTGTGGTATCTATATAGTTCTTTCTTTTAAAATACAACAAAAATTTAATGTAATGTTTTCATCTACCCTCAATTGGCTGAAGGAGTAATTTGAGGGTAGATTTTGTTTCCTTTTATTAAAATACCTGAAGATACAGAGTAGAGTTAAGCATACAATAGCAATGTGTATGACCCAGCAAGGCTTACCAGCATAATGTCAAAGAAAGCCTTGTATCCATGCCTATGCCAGCTGATAGCCTGCGGGCCGCCCAGATGCTCGTACGAGCCCCCGGTAATGACGTCATTCCAGTCGTTCGAAGACTCCAGGTTGTTTGTTAGCAGGTTCGAGAACTCCAGGAACTCGGTGATGAAGTCCTGGTCCTTGAGCAGGTCTGGTTTGTTCTTGGTGATGTATTCCATGAATCTGGAAATAACGAGTGAGCTCTGGAGGTAGGAACAATACAATACTCTTTATTGCACACCTCAGAAACTTTACAGCAAATGTACAGAAACACCACCTATATTATTCAACGCCACCTATCCCTTTATCATTTATTTATAAATACTCCCATTCGTTTAATAGGTACCGTAAAGTGCATACCACCAGCATGTAAGTTTAAAGCCACTGCAGACACATTTGAATTAAAATCTTGTCTGATCTTTTTAGATCAGGAGGAAAAAAAGTAAATAGTTCTGAATTTATTTTAATTAATTCATCGCCGGGAAATGAATCTAGCAATGAATATCAGTAGAAGCTTATCGTAGAGGATGCACTGAACGATGATATGAAGATTCTTGTCGCTAGACGTACTTAGAGCTTAAGCTATAACTAAATAGTCGAGGTCCCTCACCAGCGCAACTGGTTTAGTTCTGTCTGAGCGGTAAGGGTCCACGACCAGGGGCTGTAACCTTAGCACAAGAGCGACAGTATCGTCCCTCGCTCGAATCAATACAGTTAGATAAAGACGTGTAGTCGCGGGCGAGATACTGTCGCGGCCTCGCGGCGCTCTTATGCTGAGTATATCGAAGGTTGAAGCTTGTTTCTCTATAATTGATGAAGCCTTATACTTACTTCTTAGTGACAAATGTGCCTACAGCTTCTGGCGGATTAGGTTGCTCTTCTGTAAAGTCCAAATCCACCAGCTCCCTCACCATTGCGACGTCAGGTTTAGTGCCGTCCGAGCGGTAAGGGTCCAACATCAGGGGCTGGAGTTTGGTGTCGATGTTGTGCTTGGTAGCCAGCGCGTAGGTGCGGCTGCTGACGTTGCCGTGGATCCTGGAACAGGTAATTTTATAAAGTCGGACCGAGCTAATTCTTCATGGCATTTTCAAAGACAAAGTGTAGCAGTTTATAGTTTGTCTATGAAAATATGACGTTTATGAAACGTCCTCACTTTGTTCTATTCAAGTCGGGTTTAGCCACATTGACGAAATTCTGAAAGTTTAGCTATTGAGAAAATCGGGTGGGGATTTGATTGAGCACTGTTCATTCGTTTTGAGATTGAGTTAGTCATGGTCAATATCGTCATCGTTGATGAAATTCCGTTCAGAGTATGCGCTCAGATGAGCGCATACTAGATAGTCACGCCCAATAAACGTCCGCGCTTCTTTGGTTAGTACGGTCGCCAAGCCGCTCCGAGGCCAGATTTAATTGACTCAGCTCGGCCTTACCCACAACCAGTATCAATGTGTTCGGACAGTTCTCCTGATCACCGTACATGCGGTAGTAAAGCGGAAAAATGGTGGAGGGGATAGTAATGACGTCACAAAGATGGCGGCCGGACCTATTCTTTTTGGCGGTGTATCTCGAAAACCACTTAACCGATTTTAATCATCGAGGTGTCAAATAATAGCTTATATTATGGAGATTATTTCCTTTTCTACAAACATTTACGTGAAACCTATAGGAAAAAAAATAATCACAAAAAACAGTTTTTTTATAAAATTATTATTTTTTATTTTGTAAAAATCTCCGTAAATATTAGCATTTCGCAAATTTTGTTTAACCTTTTGAACGCCGCTTAGGATGTCATCGGACGTGCCCGTGTCGCCGCCTATACTAAGTAATAACAAACTGTGTAGTGCTTGCCACATAACTTACGATAAAATATTTTATTGTTTATAGTTTACAGTGATTAACTTCATTTTTTACCACCTTATCATTAAAAAAAAAATAAAAATAATTAAATCACGTTTACCAATGTCTTTTTTTATGGTTTCGTCCCTTTATTAATGGATTGAATCTGTGAATTTTACCAGCTATGCAAGTTTATTGATGGACTTTGCTACATCACTATTATTTTTTATTTCGTATCTGTGACGTCATGAGCGGTCTACTATTTCAGACATTGGCGAAGGCTTCATTGTATTTTCGTTGATAAGTTGACACTAGTAGGGAGAGGATTGATCACATTAGAAACGTATCGAATCTGAAAATTTCAACGTTGTTTGGCATAATAAATCATAAAATTTTACACAGTAACACAATTCTTTTGATAAATAAATATTGTAAACTCAATATTATTATAGTATTCAAAGTTTTAAAACTACTAAACAGTACCTTCTTATATATTTTGTTGACCTAACATAACTTTGAAATATCGAGTAATCTACACCACTAAAATTTTCTAAGTTATATCTTTGACGTCACATGCGGTCTCATTTTTAAGACGACGGCGTAGTCTGTATTGATTATTATTGCGGAATATAATAACTTAGTAGGGATTACCGATGAACCACGATAACAGAGTCTCGCCTTATTTATCGATTCAAATATCTATCATCGATGAAAAAAACCGACTTCACGAAACCCTGGAAGGTAGGCACTAGTACAATTCAAATATATTTATTTCTAAGTTCAACTTTGAAAACGTCCAAGGACTCAATATGTCCAAGTGTCAAAATGTCCAAGGGTCAAAACATCCATGGAATCAAAATGTCCAAAGAGTAAATGGTAAAGTGGAACTGCTTGGATCGGGATCACAATGACAAGGATTAGGTACTCGATCATTTACTGCGAGGCCATCATGGCATGTCGTGTTGCTAGAGTCAAGTTTCTGGACGCTGAACGTGCACCTAGAACTGCAGAAGGAGTCTCTGCATGGCAATTGCGTATGAAGCGAATGTATCAACACTTGGTGTGGCTACTTAAGTCATTGGGTAACTTGATTCAGTTAAGGACAGATTCTGGTTACGGCAGATTATTTTTATGACAGATTCAGTCATGGAAAAAGTGTCTACCAAATCTATCATTCATGGATCTATAAAATATTATATGTATAGACAATATAGTAGGTGACGCCAAACCGCATCAGACCGGTAGGTCAGGATTATTGGTAACAATCAACCAGGGTCGCGTTTTATAAATCTTCAGCGGACGACATTGTAGAATAATAGACAACTTACGTCATAATTTTATAAGAACATATCGAAGTGATAAAATAGGTTAGCTAAGTAAGGTCAGTCGCATGCATAAATCTTACGTCGTAAATCTAAACATCGAATGAGAAAGTCGACGTAGATATTTCAATACCAATCATCATCACATCACTGGTGTCTTTTAAATAAGACTTTGGCTACGAGACTTGGGGTAAAATCATACATAATGTAATGGTATAATTAAAGTTTATTTTCAACTAGAAAATATAATAAAATCAACATATCAGTCTCACTGTTACTTAATTAACAATTACTGCGACTTACTTATGCAAAGAACCAAAGTAAACTTTATTAAAGTAAAGAATGTCTTGAGAAAAACATGAAAAAAATTGTCTTATTTATCAGACTGCGGCGACACGAGCTGGGTATTGATTGTCTGATATATCAGACTACGGCGGTCAAAAGGTTAATATAAAACATATTGCTTCATTATCAAGGAATATAATGAGCCTTAAAACATACAGATCGAGTAATAAACAATGAAGCTACACTCATTTATTTGCGCATGGGTAACGATAACTGGCTTTTACCGGTCGAAACTGTGGTGACTGTTACGATACGTATTGAATGGAATTTATAGAGTATCGGTTTTAATTACTGAAATTATAATTAAAATTATAAAAACCAGACACAATAATGTTACCTTACTTCGACGTTTAGTCTCTTTTTTCGTCTTAATCATAGGTAGGTACATATTTCTTTTTACTTAAAAATTTTATACAGGGTGAACTTTTAACCACCAGTCATACTCTGCGCAGCGACTTTATAGGTCATACTTAACAACTTTTACTATGGGACCAATTCCGAAATCGCGAAAAAAAATTTGACTGTCCCATAAAGGTGCGACCGACTTTACCAGACCAACACTTTTCCAAACTGAGCTACAGCTGTCCGATGAAGTTAAGTACTTAGGACTAACTCTCGACAATAAACTCAATTGGAACAACCACATCAACAAACGGATAGACAAGGCGGGAGTTGTCTTCTGGCAGTGCAGAAGGATGATTGGTAAGAGGTGGGGACTCAACCCGAAAATTACCCTCTGGCTCTATAAGACGATAATCCGCCCCTTACTCTGTTACGGTGCTCTGGTTTGGTGGCCAAGAACAAACCTAGGCAACGTACGAGACAAACTACAAAGACTTCAAAGGCTCGCATGCGCGGTCACCACTGGCTGCACGAGGTCTACCCCGACTGCAGCCATGGAGGTCATGCTAAACCTTCCACCGCTGCACCTACACATACAGCAAGAGGCCAGTCTTTCAGCGGTAAGGTTGCGAACCCTCAAGATATGGTCTAACATCACAGGAGCTCTTCACACAAAATGCCTGGAAAAGGTGTATGACGAATTTCCAGTGCTTAGGTCAGGCACGGACCGGATTCACAAACAAGCTATCTTCGATAAAAGGTACAAAATACAGTTATATGAGGACGACAATCATGAAGGACTCAATCCCCGGGAGCTGAGAATCTTCACTGATGGGTCCAAAACAGACAGCGGATCGGGCTCTGGAACCTTCTCAGAAGACCTGAACATGTCCATAACTATAACACTAGAAACAAGCATAAACTTGCTGTGCCCGCCCACCGCCTCCGTAAGGTTAGTACGTCTTTCGTCGGGAACTGTACACGTTTTTATAACAAAGTTCCCACTGATATAGTGAATTTGCCTCTTAACAAATTTAAGTCACACGTTAAGAGCTCTTTGTTAAGTAAGGCGTATTATGCTGTGAATGATTTCATAGATGATAAGGATGCCTTTAAGCCAGTAGCTTGATCTTGATAGTATGATAAAAATGTCAGTAATAGTGTTTTCGTTTTCTTCCTGTGAAATAACCATACTAGCGTCCAGTAGAACTGACACAAGAGAACATCATGTTCTCGTTTGATTGTATTATTTTAGTTTTGGACACTTAGAGACCTTATACACCTCTAAGATTTTATTTTATTTTAAATTTTATTTTATTTTAAATTTCATTTTATTTTAATACCTATTTTAATGATTTGGACACTTAGAGACCTGTACATCTCTAAGTCAATTTAAATTTATAATTTAGTTTTATAGGTAGGCACTCCTTATGAATAATATGTAGTCGCGTTTATGTGGCGCTATGCCGTCTTTAATGTAACTTACAAGCACAAACGTTGTATCTCACATTATGTATTATATTTATATTAATACAACCCGGCAGCTTGAACATGTCAGGCTCGCTTAAAAGTCTTTACTTACGGTGACGTCGTTGATCGGGTCGCCACTTTCCCGAATGAAGGTTGAGGGAGGCGATGGCTGAGATACACGTCATACTCGTGAACGGGTGCTGTTTGTGGAGACCGGTCTGTTTAAGCTTACACGGGGTACAGGTTATGTTAAAGTATGTAACTTTACTTTTGAGTGACATTAACGTGAGACACTTCATTCGGTTCTTGTCTGTTTTAATTTTTTTGTCTTTTAATTATTTATATAAGAATTCAAGCCTTGGCGACCCTCTACATCTCTAAGGATAATTTAATATATATTTTTATATTTTATCTCTGACACGTAGAGACTTATACATCTCTAAAGAATTTTAGTATTTTATGGTTTTATTTTTTTATCATAGTTTTTTTTTTTTGTGTAATTTGACATTTAGAGACAGTATACATCTCTAATAAAGTATTTATTATTTCATAGATTCGATATTTGTAATTGTTTTTTTTTTTTTAATTTATTGTTTGTAAAAATGGACATGTAAAAGTGCCCCTGTGGCCTATTTGCTGAATAAATGTTTGATATTTGATATTTGATCACCACTCCGCTAGGAGCCCATAACTCGGTATTCCAAGCTGAGTGCATGGGCATCATAAACGCGGCGGCTGCCATCACTGCAAGGAAGGTAGTAGGATCCTCCATCCGCATACTCTCCGACAGTAGAGCAGTCTTAATGGCTCTAAATAGCCATATAGTTACATCCAAACTTATACACGAATGCCACGAACGACTAATGGAGGTATGTCATAATAACAAGTTCACCCTACAATGGATCAAGGGACACAGTGGATCCCGAGGTAACGATGCTGCGGACGAGCTTGCCAGGCAAGGATCGAATGCGGGGGCGATTGGTCCGGAACTGATTCTTCCGATACCATTTAGCAAGGTACGCTCAATGCTGCTGGCACGTACAGGGAAACTACACACAGAACACTGGCTGAACCAGACTGGATGCAGACAGGCAAAAGAAGCCATGCCTGGCATCAACGGAAACCTCACAAGGGCGCTCCTGCAACTAGGGAAGGTCCGACTGAGTATGGTAACCAGTGTCATAACAGGTCATGGACTATTTAACAAACATCTTTTCACAACAGGTGTCACAGACAGTCCCCTGTGCCGAGGTTGCATGGAGACAGAAGAAACAGCCTCTCACGTGGTGCTGGAATGCAGCGGAGTGACTCCATACAGGGCTAAACATCTCGGATCTCCGAGAGACCTCCCCGAGGTCCTACTCAACATCAAAGGTTTGATAGGATTCCTCGAGGAGCTGGGCTGGCAGGACTAGCCCACCCCCAACATATCACGCAAAATAGGCGCAAGTCGTCGAGTTGCGGAAAAATCGCCCGAATACAATACAATACAATACAATACAAGGTGCGACCAGACCGCAGCTTAAAAAACGGTCACGATACGGAATCGCAGTGACGCGTCGTATGCGTACCGTTTTTGACGCATGCTCCCCACACCGCTGTTTAAAAAACGGTGACGGTACGGAATCGCAGTGACGTGCTTCACGCGAATCTTTTTTGTTCGCAAAACAGTTGCGTCTTTTACGTCACCGGTACGGTGTCTGCCATAAGATCTCCGTGTAATATTTTTTGCGATTTTTACGCAGTTCAATTTACGGTGCGTCAGCTTATTTTAAGCAGCGGTGTGGCGAGCATGCGTCATGGACCCGGGTACGTCCTTAAACTACGTCCAAAAGAGAGGTATGGGCATTGTGAATGTCATCTCGCTTTGTGTGGTAGGGCACAGCCAGTGGGTGTCATTCCAGATCCAAATTTTCTTGCGTGATTCGGCATTGGTCCTATAATAAAAGTTGTTCAGTATGACCTGTAAAGTCACTGCGCAGAGTATGGCTGGTGGTTAAAATTTCATCTTATACCTATATTCGACACAAGTAGTAAGTACTTACAGACCAACTATGATACACATTTTGCCTGTATAGTGATACATAGTGAATAAATTAATACCTGATTTAAAAAATAAAACAAAAATAACAAATAGCATGTTATTTAATTCAGTAATCACTAATCAGTCTTAAACAATGAACATCATACTTTTAGATTAGACAACAAAATGTATATTTATATTGTGTTTCGACTTGAAAGATTTTACTGCTTTAAAACATAAGACAAACCTACCAACCAAATGTATAAAAAAAAATGTTTTTTGTGATTATTATTTTCCTATAGGTTTCACGTAAATGTTTGTAAAAAGGAAATAATCTCCATAATATAAGCTATTAGTTGACACCTCGATGAATACAATCGGTTAAGTGGTTTTCGAGATACACCGCCAAAAAGAATAGGTCCGGACGCCATCTTTGTGACGTCATTACTATCCCCTCCCACCATTTTTCCGCTTTACTACCGCATGTACGGTGATCAGGAGAAACGCCCGAACACATTGATACCGGTTGTGGGTAAGGCCGAGCTGAGTCAATTAAATCTGGCCTCGGAGCGGCTTGGGGACTACTAATAGTAAAAGTTGTTCAGTATGACCTATAAAGTCGCTGCGCAGAGTATGACTGGTGGTTAAAAGTTCACCCTGTATAAAATTTTTAAGTAAAAAGAAATATGTACCTACCTATGATTAAGACGAAAAAAGAGACTAAACGTCGAAGTAAGGTAACATTATTGTGTCTGGTTTTTATAATTGTCATTATAATTTCAGTAATTAAAACCGATACTCTATAAATTCCATTCAATACGTATCGTAACAGTCACCACAGTTTCGACCGGTAAAAGCCAGTTATCGTTACCCATGCGCAAATAAATGAGTGTAGCTTCATTGTTTATTACTCGATCTGTATGTTTTAAGGCTCATTATATTCCTTGATAATGAAGCAATATGTTTTATATTAAACAAAATTTGCGAAATGCTAATATTTACGGAGATTTTTACAAAATAAAAAATAATAATTTTATAAAAAAACTGTTTTTTGTGATTATTTTTTTTCCTATAGGTTTCACGTAAATGTTTGTAGAAAAGGAAATAATCTCCATAATATAAGCTATTATTTGACACCTCGATGATTAAAATCGGTTAAGTGGTTTTCGAGATACACCGCCAAAAAGAATAGGTCCGGCCGCCATCTTTGTGACGTCATTACTATCCCCTCCACCATTTTTCCGCTTTACTACCGCATGTACGGTGATCAGGAGAACTGTCCGAACACATTGATACCGGTTGTGGGTAAGGCCGAGCCGAGTCAATTAAATCGTGTTTCTAGAGGGCTTTTGAGATTTGGCGACCGTACTAGGTGGAGCACATACCTGATCTGTCGGATAAAACGCTACCCGATGCCAAGAGAACCTTGCTTATCTTAAATAAGGCGATGTAATCAATAAAACAGGGAGTACACGAGGGTAGGGACTGAAGGCAGCGTAATTTGACAAGTCGGTTACGAGTGATAGCTTACTGATATACCAACGCTTCTTAGAGTCCCACCGATGCTCAAATATCGCGACCCCCCAGATCCTATAACCCAGAGCTTCGTACGCTCTCGCAGGCGTCGCTCTACTTAGTAGTGCGATACGAGAGCACTCTGAATTGTAAAAGTACCTGCCTTTCCTTACCCTTAGGGGCTGGTTATACAGTTGTTTCTTACCATTCAGCTCCCAGCTCCACCAGCCCGTCCCCAAACGGCAAGGTGTGGACCCTGCCTCCGATACGATCTTGGGCTTCAAGCGCTAGAACCTTTAAATTTCAATAGTTGTATAACTACATCATAAAATCCTTCCTATAAAAAAGCTTTGAATGACTTAACTGATTACCATTTGCCGGACGATATCGGCCTGTCAGTTATTCGCGGTTGTCAGCTTTTGCGAATAACTGACAGGACGATATCGCCCAGCGAACTGGTAATCAATGGGTCCCTTTAGTTGTTCATTGAATATCCCAAACAGTTGAATTACCTCTAAAGACGGCTTTTTTGAGACGCCATTTATGCACTGAAAATTATTTGATTAAAAATGCACTGAAAATTATATAGGGATTTATTTTTGGGAGATCTTAGTCACAGCATAGAGAAATAAGAAGTAATAGAGTGCTCACTCCATACATCAGTTTTGGTACCAAAATGATTATTATATTCGCAGTAGACATCTAGCATCAAGTAGCGGCACTCTCAGTACTGCTACTCGACAATAGATATCGCGGCAAACAAAAAAGTCTAATGCTCAACGATTTTCAGCTAATATTATAACCAGAGTAAGTGTAGGAGTTGAAAATAGAGTTCCGGTTACTTGGTTATAATATTAGCTGAAAATCGTTGAGCATTAGACTTTTTGTTTGCCGCGATATCTATTGTCGAGTAGCAGTACTGAGAGTTCCGCTACTTGATGCTAGATGTCGACTGCGAATATAATAATCATTTTGGTACCAAAACTGATGTATGACGTGAGCACTCTATTACTTCTTATTTCTCTATGATCACAGCCAGAAAGGTTCCTGACTGATTAAGATCGCTCATGTGACATAATGTTGTCGTAAGTTGGATGTATAGTGGATGGGCAATAGGGGAGGAGGTGACCCAAACTGCCCAGGACCGGCGTAACAGGATGAAAGCGCGAGGAAGAGTTGCCTAGTGTTAAGCTTACCTTGCGACCAGATTGGGCCAGCTCGGTGGCCGCTGTGGTGCCCGCCGAGCCCATGCCGATGACTATCGTGTCGTAGGCTGCATTTGGACTGCAACAACAGCCAACCTTTAACCGTATGAAAGAACCCTATGGAAATAATAAAATTATAGCGGGATTCTTCGCAAACATCATGTCACTCTATCTAAGGAAAACGTTCCAGTGTACATGCACAGTAGATGACACCTCGTTGTACCTTATTTTACTTATTCGACCAAGAGTGTCACTAAGGAGATGCAGAGGGGTCTTGCAGAGCCAAGAAAGTGTATTCACACGTGTCTAAGATACTGAAATTTCGGTTGTGCAAATATATTGTTACTTTAGAACGTGTGAACGTAAAGATTTTTGTGATCCCGTCCGTATCCATGCACACGGATATGGAACTCCGATAAGAACGTTTAAGGAAATTAAATGGCATACTTAATATTTTTTTTATAGAAGAAGTAATTAAATGTTGCATATAGTGTTGTTGTAACACGGGCATTACATTTAATTCAACCAAAACAATTGAAAACTGTGACATATCAATGTCATGTCGAACATCAATCGTCCGAGATAGTACTTATGTTTAGTAGCAAATGTATACACTCGTACTAATCACTAATCAATATGTAAACAAGCCCTAAGAGTATACAATCGTAAGGGCCTTATAAGATTAAAATGAATTATTTATTACCTCCGAAGTTAATTAGAATACCGGTGTCTTTGAGAAAGGTACTTAATTTAAGCTCATCAGGAATGCACCTTTGTAATTAACGGACATCGAAAAAACACAGTGTGTACATTTAGTTCACAATATTTATTTACAATAATAATATACATAATGGATATATACAGATGATTACTATAACTAGCTTATATCTAAAATAGGCCCTTGAGGCATTGTACCAAAGATGCTGGCGGCATTTCCTTTGGCATAATTTGTTTAACCTTCGTGCGTTGAATTGAAAACCTCGCTACGCTCGTGGTTAAATTTTGGAACCTTTCGCTTCTTTCGGGTATCAATATTAGCACAAGCGGCTAACAACCTTGCCCCCTTGTAAAACAAATAACTATTATAAATATGTATGTATTTCAAAAACTTGGCATCAAATGATCATGACCTAGTCGATCATGACCTATAATAATTTAGATTGATAAGCAATTTTAGGTATATATGCTTATTATGTGTTATCAACTTACATAAACATGTCTGACCTTAACCCTGTTGCAATTTTACATAACACTTTATTATTATCCGATACATACATATAAGTAATATATGAACACGCGCCATATTGCGGAATTTCATTGGAACTAAATTTTTCATACTAAACTGAACTGGCACCCTTATACATGAGAATAACAGCGCTTTTTTTATTATATGCTTTTATTATTGATTACCAGTACCCCTAGTGTAAATAAATTCGATTTCGAAACGTGACGTACGCGTTTGCGTTTAGTCTCATTTTGTATTGGATTTAGAAAGAGCGCGCCAAGCGGGACGTTTTGGAAACTCAAAATCCTATACAAAATGAGACTTAACGCAAACGCGTTCGTCGCGTTATGATGTCGATCAAAGTTACACTAGGGGTACAGAGCTATACAATACAGTCAAGGAAAGTTTAATAATAAGTAAGATAAATCCTACCCACGTATCAAACTCACTGGCTGGCTGGCTAACTTCAACGACTCCGAAAACTAAAAAAAAGTTTGATATTCATCGTGAAACCGTCCCAATGCCCAAGATTCCACTTTTGATAGGTGCACAACGTTGTATCGTCTCGCATCCTTTACATTCCATGTGAATTAGATTGGATCGGATTGAACCAGAGGGGAGGATTGCGCCAGATCAGAGTGGTTTCTTTCTGTTTAATCAAGCTCAAATTATACTTCAGCTTATAGGGTAAGTAGCATAGTCAGCGATCCTGCTCGCGTCTCAGGAATTACTCTGTAAGTATCTCGTAAGTATATATGTTATATATTAACACTAAATTTCAAAATATCTTCCACATTCTTTATTTACGTAGGTATAATAGAGAAGTATTACTTTTTATAAAACTGCTACACAATTTTTCTAAAATATCAAAAATGCACAACGTTAATATTCAAGTTTTCACTTCTGCCGGCACTCCCGGAGTGCAACCCGTTGTTTTTTTTTTTATTACGAAAAGGTAAGCATTTGACCACAATCTCACCTTGTCAATTAAGTTACTACAAAACATGCCAATATTATATTCTTCAGCGGTATAATTCGGGTGAGCTACTTGCAGGATTATGCCTATTTGAGAGCGTTTGACCATACGTATTCGAGAAGTAACGAATAAACGGATTTTCTTTAGCGTGTTGGGCATTTTCCGCAAATCAACAACCATTGTGTCTATATTGAGTTACCTTAACCGGACCTAAACCTTTACTTCAGGTCCATAAGGATCATCTACCATTCTGTCTAGCTACAAATCTACATACCTACCTAGGTATAAATATTGGAATATAGCAACTGGTCGCGCCTTTTTTCAGGGGCCACAATTTTGGATGGATCCTTGTTGAATTTATTTTCACCACACCAGCTTGTAAAGGCTCTCTTGATTGTTCAAAAATTGAGAAGAAATTGAGAGTTACATTTTATCCACATGTGGGGCAAAGTAATCAAATGCAAATTTTGAATTATTTCCTTATGTTAGCTGGTAGAAATGACTTTTAAATGATGATTTTGAGTGATAAATATTTAAAAACATTCATTTTCAATTGATTTGCTTTGACTTTGTGTTTGATATTTTACAGTTAGTATTTTCCTTGTGTTGGTGTAGTGAAAAATATTGTGTTTCACTCGGAGGCAAAATTTGTTAGCCCTTGTGCCCCTTTGGTCCGTTTTCATAACTATGGTTTTCGTATTGGAACCCTTGCAATGGTCAAGATTTCATATTTTAAAACCACTCCCTACGCTCGTGGTTTAATTTTGGAATCTTTCGCTTGCTCGGGTATCAATAGTGAAACGAGCAGTTAAATATGGGACCTTCATTCTCGATAGATCCAGTCTATAGATCCAAAATGGATCTAGTGAGAAATGTTTTTCTTGTTTGATCCAAATATTTATGTTTACAGTTAAAACTGGATCCATAGGGTAAATACTTTATATCATTAGATGCGTGTTGCTGACCCTAACACTCCGCACCCTCGTTGAGCTCTGGAAACCTTACTCACCGGCAGGAACCCAACACAATGAGTAGGGTCTAGTGTTATTTGGCTGCGGTTTAGCCATAGATATAATAGCGTATTCGTTTCAGTTTTTTGTCTGAACTCCTTTTTTTACAGCCGTAAAAGTTTAAGGAGACGGATAGTTGCGCAGGCGAAAACGTGTCCGATTTGTGGGTCTATGTTTAAAAAAAATCGGAGCATTTTTGCACTTAGATTAATTAAATTAAATTAAAATTTCTTTATTAAAGAAAACATATAGTCCACAAATATGTTAGTTATAGCTTATCAGTTATGTTAGTAGCAACCGGAACCTAATAAAAAATTTAATAATTTATAAACAATAGCGACTTTGTCTGCTGACCCATTGCCCACAACAGAGGACAATCTAGCTTATTAGCTATCATGTTTAGAATGCTGTTGCTACTCCCGCGAACTCTGTCAAGCAGTGAGGCCGTTTTCTTGCGCCACACGGCATCAAAACCGTCCGTGCGCGCCTCGGCGAACAACTTTGGCTTAATGTATCAACTTTGGCTTTTCTATACGGACGTTGTTGTAAACCGGAATATTTATATTATTTTAGGAACAGAAGTTTAAAAGTATGTATGTTAAATTAAATTACCAAAATGAATATGATAGCTAAAAGAGGGAAACAGTTTTTTTACGAAGTAATTTATAGGTCTATGGGTTTATCCACAGGTTTATCTATGTGTGCCAGACGCCGTCGATGAAAAAACAGTTCACATGTATACACTGAATGAATTCCTCTCTCTCTGCTAATTTACCCCCTCAATAAAAGCATACAGAGAATTACGTAGGAGTAAAAAAAAAAACGTCGATCGGTGTCATCAAGTCCAAGAAAGACGTGCCATAAGTACAATACACGACAGAAACTTATTCGTAAACCAACGACACAAGATGTATTATAGCTTACCCGTCAGCTGGCGCTGCGACAGCCAAACCAAACACACACACGAGTAGTAGGAACTCCATTATGTCTGTGATTCTTAACTAATTTGCCGCGACACGACGTGTGACCTTTATAGTGGACGTTATCTGCAGGATGGCTTTATGTAACGTGTCATAATTATATTTTTCTACTTGTCGACTGTAATGGTTGAATTAAGATTTAATATACCAAAGTATAATTGTGTACTTTTCGTATATGGCCTCCAAACTCAACTATAAGATTCATTTCAATACGATGTAGTCAACTATAAAAAAATTGACCAATCACGTGCCACCGCGCTCCCATAGAAAAGACTAAACGGGCGCGGGGCGCGGGGTCGCGGTGAGTCGCGTGTTTATGTATTTTGTACTACATTTTTGTCTACTGAGATACTTACCAATTTTCATTATTAATTTAAGTTTTATACCTAGTAAAAAAAAGTATTATTTTAGATAACTCATAGAAAAAGTATTGTGTACAATAGAGATGTTTTTTATTATATCACGAATGTATAAAAAACTATATAAAGTCAATAAGGGCCTACTGCGAAAAACGAAATTTGGATAGCCAAGATAGCTGCTTCATATTCATGCGACAGAAAAAAATTACAGACAGAGAGGCAGATAACAAAATTCTGTTTTTTCGCAATCAGGGCGGGATTTTCGCTTAGGCCCACCACGGCCTGATTTGATCGGATAATTTAACCAGATTGGCGAAAAATTGTCCCGTCTGGGCTCCACTATATTCTTTGGTCCCTGGCCCAAACTATACATATAATTTACGTGACAGTGCATTTTGGTTATCTTCTGTTGGACTTCGTCCAATCCGCGACTTTATTATAATATATTATGGTTATAGTAACTCGCATTGGTGTGGTGAAAATTTTTGTGTTTCACTCGGTGGCAAATTTTGTCCCATTCATGGCCACGAACCACGAAGCGTACACAACACGCCGGGCCACCATACAAACCGTTTTCGGCTAAAACGTGTGACTCAGCTTATGGGTCTCGGGGCCTGGCGCGAACGTCAAAGAAATTGCCGCTTATGAATCCGGTCCGTTGGACAATATTATGCAACATTTTTACTAACCAACTGTTTACTGTTCATATTAAAATATATATATATTTACTAATTTGTTGATATTTGTAAGAAACTAAGAATGAACATTTTAAAGCCTAATCAGAAATAGATGATCATTGTCAAGAGGGCGCTGTTATTTTCATATAATTATAGGGTTCAGAAAAATATGAAAAAAAAAGTTCTAATAAAATTCTGCATCTTAGCGCGTGATTATGTATATTTCTAGTCAGCCTTTACTTTTTAACCATAAACCAGGAGCATAAAGTCGCCAACGAATAAATCGTGACTAAATATAATTTCCCATGTTACTCTAAAATACATCCTAATAGAGGGGATCATTTCTTGAGTTTATGTCAGAAATACCACGTTAAAGATAATACCGCCGCTAAATCCGCCGCCGCCCAGGTGCATCCATTGTTTATTGTCCAAGTGTCTCCGATAATCTTACATGTGGCCGGTCATGAACTTTGTTTTGGTAAACGTCATTATAATATAAACAATAGAGCACTTAAAATGTATTATAGTACTTATTACCACGAAAATGTTTAGAAAAAATCTTTTCTTTTAAATATTTCTCACACACTATTGCGATAATACAATATACCATTTAGTTGGTGACTGTTTAAGCCGCCCTGTTTTTATAATGAAACAAAAAAAATTGGCATGGTAATGTTTGGTTGAAGAAATGTTGCTTGCTACCATCCAAACAGTAATCCATTGTAAAAAGGTACAATTTGCAACGAGTTTCGTCATGAAATAAGCTTTAAAACCAAGTTATAAAGTTTATTTTTGCATGCTATGAAGATATGTGTAGTTTTTACAATTAGCGCCAGGCCACGGTGACCCATACCTTGAGTCATGTCAATAACTTCAGGCATAAATATATTTTTGATATTTTTGAAATGTAGATTTATCCATTTGCTTGGGACACGTATGTATCTCGAATTTCAGAATATTTACTATATTACACTTTCAGTAAACCAAACTTGAATATTCTAGACCCTGTTTCACTAAAAAAAATCATGTTTACAATTGTTTTTCAACATGCCTTATAAAGATGGTTGTTAGCTCAAATTATACTTATATTATTTCGTCATATTACGTTTTGTTTATGTTTAAATCAGAATTTATTCACATGTGAGTCACGGGCCCTGCTCGACTGTTTGAACATGACCCATACGCTGAGTCACGGGCCCTGAATGGGTTAACCTTCGTGCGTTGAAACCCTCGTAACGCTCAAGATTCCATTTTTCGGATAGTATATTTTATGTATAGTTTAGCCAGACTATACATATAATTCTGTTGGACTTCGTCCAATCCTCGACTTTATTAACTGCTACAAATCTATCTACTTATCTACACACACATCTATTATAGAATAGATCGATCCGCACCTAATGTGAGACCTGGGTCCGTACACGAAATGCCAATCATTTACGCTCCGTAACGAACGAAACTCAAATGTGTATGTTGCACTAATATGGAACAGTGATAGAGATAACTACGCTACGTTACGGAGTGGTAACAACTGGCATCTTGTTTACGCACCCTGTCCTTCCAGTCGTCTTTATTGACCTCTCCAAACGTCACCGATAATCGCACGCGATTTGCAATACATTGAGGCATTTGATTGATCGATTGAATTCGTTGCTTCTACTTAGTTTGATCTAACCAAGTTCGACGTGTTGCCTCCTGTGTCACATTTAGGTGCGAAGTTACAAGTGCGACAGAGAGGCAACACGTCAAACGTGGTTCGCGGTAGGCCCTCAGAGCCCAACTGGGGAAGTACATCCACCTTACAGAAAACCGCAGCCAAATAACACTAGACCCTACTCATAGTGTTGTGTTCCTTCCGGTGAGTAAGGTTGGCAGAGCTCAACGATAGGGTGAGGGGGGGGGGGGTTTAGGGTCGGCAACGCGCATGTAACTCCTCTGGAGTAGCAGGCGTACATAGGCTACGAAGACTGCTTACCATCAGGCGGACCGTATGCTTGTTTGCCACCGGCGTAGTATAAAAAAACCCTTGGAGTTAAAAAAAATAAAATTCAGTTTTATGATATGGCTTTTAATCTGAAATTCGGTAGGTTAGATATAAAAGTTAAAAATCTTTGACGTAAACATTTCTGTCGCCACGAATCATCAGCAAGTCTCTCGGCCCGTCTCGCCGGCTCCGTGCACGGTGCTGAAGTGCCGCTCGTCTGGACTGGATGTCTGTCGATACCCCCCGTCAGGGGGGTATGAGGGGCCGCTTCCGCCTTCCGGCTGCGGCGGCTGTCGCGGGTCGCTCCCCACCGACCGGTGGGGTGGTCAAGTGGCCGTCATTTGGGGGACGGTGTGTGTGGCTGGTGTGGGCCAGCTCTTCGCTACCGATCGTTATCCAACCCCACGGCCGATGATACCGTTTGAGCGGGGCCAGGTTTCGGGGCCGCGGTGAAGGCGACCGGTAGCTTAGCTGGCGTGTGCGGCGTGCTGATGAGGCTGTGTCTGAAGTGTGTAGTGCTTGCTCTAGTGCCGCTCGTTCGTACGTAGTGATTATATGCTCTTTGTTCATTCGTGGCCTCGCTTGTAAAACATAAGATACCTAGTAGCTGTTGCCCGCGACTTCGTATTATTTAATTTATACACGTAATTATTGACTAAACTTAATGAAATTGAAAGTATATAACACATGGGTCAAAATACTTTCCGTTGTCTTAATTATTATTAATTAGTTGTCTTGTTTCTGGCCACTCTATCACGCTTCTATTTTTGTATTTTATCAAATAAATATCTCTCCAATTAGCTGACCAAGGGCGGGTTTAGCAAGCTGTACCCGCGCCTTTTTCATTACTCACACAATCAAATTGTTGCACATTGTTGAGATAAATACTTACCTACACTTTGTACCTAAGATGGACTACTTACCTACCTAATATTTATACTTATGAACTGCTGTAAAAAGTAATGAAATACACGTATTTTTATTTGTAAATAAATAAAAAAACTTGAGTACTATTGTATGTCTTTCTAGCTGTAGATTATAATTCTAAGAGATTAGATTATAAGAGACATATGTATTGTAAAACGTTGTACGATACATGTGCGAATAAATTCTATTAATGTAAAAATGACATTTAATATTATAAATATTGTGAATAAAGAATATTAGTGATGTTATGATTTGACAATGCTTTAAATTAATTACTTAATGACTTTTTTTTTAAATTATTAATTTTTAAAAAATTCTGTTTTTATTATTATATTGTGAATTAAGTAATGTATGGGTCTTGTTATCCGAAATAAATGATTAAATGAAATAATATGAATATGAATACCTAGGTACTCGTGTCGATTTAAAACACTCCCTTCGGTCGTGTATAATTTATCGCCACCCGTTTCGAAATTCCTATTTTTCGCACTTGTATCGTAATGTACTATTACAGTACATATGGGCCATACATACTGTACCGCACTAGTGCAATAATTAGCACTTTTCGTGGTTATGTCGAAAATGTACAGGGCCATATGTTCTGTAAAACGTTGTACCATACAGTTGCGAATAGTTAATTCGCAACTTATGTCGATTTAAAAAGTTCTTCCTACTTTTCGCACTTGTATCGTAATCATCACGCAACTTGTTAATATTTACTAACCGCCTCAGAGGGCCTACCGCGACCACCGAAGTTTGCCATCTGGCATCTTTCTTAATTAAGGCGTACTTAGAGAAACCGAGATAGTTGCTCGAAAACTTCTATTTTCGCGATTATAGTCCAGGGTGCGTAGCCTTTACGCTCCGTAGCGAACGAAACGCAACTGTCTCTGTCGCACTAATATAGAAGAGTGATAGAGAGACCTACGCAGCCAGATAAGTGGTACGTTAAACGTACTACGTTTCTGTCGTTGTTGGCGCTGTGGTCACGAGACTAACTAAGGCTGCGGCTGCCATGTGACGCACTGCATTTTGCGGTTGATCTCCTGAAACAATTCATTATGTACATAAATGAAGGAATGGTTGTGTATATATGGATGGACATCCTAACTAACCTAACCTAACATGTATTTACAAATACAAATATAAAATTCTTTATTACCTTAAAATACACAAAATACCATGTATTTAGGTACACTAAGTAAAAAAATAACTATCGGGTGTTCCAGAAAGTATAATCACGTATATGGAGTGCTCCCATGTCTCTACTAAAAATGATAAGAAAAAAGTTTCATTGTAGGTTTTCTGTTGCCTTGATTACCAACAAATACGGTTATTATTTGAAGTGCATTTCTGTAAAATACACAAAATGCGAGGCATTTCTCCCAAAAAGCGTATAATAATCGTGCACAACTGGTGTAGTACAATCCCTAACATAAAGTTAAAAGAGTTGGTAAACGGTGGGAGTCAGCTTCGGAGCCCCACGTACAACAATACGAAAGTACGGCGAAGTTAACTCCTTTTGCGATGCACTTAAAAGCGGCCGAAAACTGCAGTATGAGCGCGCAAGTGGCGAGCTGGGCGGGTCGGAGTTGCGGGGTGGGGTCCCGGGGGCGCTCCCCGGCGGGCGGCGCCTCGCGCCGTGGCGGCAGTAATATATGAGGGGGTACCTGCAGTATGAGCGCGCAAGTGGCGAGCTGGGCGGGTCGGAGTTGCGGGGTGGGGTCCCGGGGGCGCTCCCCGGCGGGCGACGCCTCGCGCCGTGGCGGCAGTAATATATGAGGGGGTACCTGCAGTATGAGCGCGCAAGTGGCGAGCTGGGCGGGTCGGAGTTGCGGGGTGGGGTCCCGGGGGCGCTCCCCGGCGGGCGGCGCCTCGCGCCGTGGCGGCAGTAATATATGAGGGGGTACCTGCAGTATGAGCGCGCAAGTGGCGAGCTGGGCGGGTCGGAGTTGCGGGGTGGGGTCCCGGGGGCGCTCCCCGGCGGGCGGCGCCTCGCGCCGTGGCGGCAGTAATATATGAGGGGGTACCTGCAGTATGAGCGCGCAAGTGGCGAGCTGGGCGGGTCGGAGTTGCGGGGTGGGGTCCCGGGGGCGCTCCCCGGCGGGCGACGCCTCGCGCCGTGGCGGCAGTAATATATGAGGGGGTACCTGCAGTATGAGCGCGCAAGTGGCGAGCTGGGCGGGTCGGAGTTGCGGGGTGGGGTCCCGGGGTCGCTCCCCGGCGGGCGGCGCCTCGCGCCGTGGCGGCAGTAATATATGAGGGGGTACCTGCAGTATGAGCGCGCAAGTGGCGAGCTGGGCGGGTCGGAGTTGCGGGGTGGGGTCCCGGGGGCGCTCCCCGGCGGGCGGCGCCTCGCGCCGTGGCGGCAGTAATATATGAGGGGGTACCTGCAGTATGAGCGCGCAAGTGGCGAGCTGGGCGGGTCGGAGTTGCGGGGTGGGGTCCCGGGGGCGCTCCCCGGCGGGCGGCGCCTCGCGCCGTGGCGGCAGTAATATATGAGGGGGTACCTGCAGGATGAGCGCACAAGTGGCGAGCTGGGCGGGTCGGAGTTGCGGGGTGGGGTCCCGGGGGCGCTCCCCGGCGGGCGGCGCCTCGCGCCGTGGCGGCAGTAATATATGAGGGGGTACCTGCAGTATGAGCGCGCAAGTGGCGAGCTGGGCGGGTCGGAGTTGCGGGGTGGGGTCCCGGGGGCGCTCCCCGGCGGGCGGCGCCTCGCGCCGTGGCGGCAGTAATATATGAGGGGGTACCTGCAGTATGAGCGCGCAAGTGGCGAGCTGGGCGGGTCGGAGTTGCGGGGTGGGGTCCCGGGGGCGCTCCCCGGCGGGCGGCGCCTCGCGCCGTGGCGGCAGTAATATATGAGGGGGTACCTGCAGTATGAGCGCGCAAGTGGCGAGCTGGGCGGGTCGGAGTTGTGGGGTGGGGTCCCGGGGGCGCTCCCCGGCGGGCGGCAGTAATATATGAGGGGGTACCTGCAGTATGAGCGCGCAAGTGGCGAGCTGGGCGGGTCGGAGTTGCGGGGTGGGGTCCCGGGGGCGCTCCCCGGCGGGCGGCGCCTCGCGCCGTGGCGGCAGTAATATATGAGGGGGTACCTGCAGTATGAGCGCGCAAGTGGCGAGCTGGGCGGGTCGGAGTTGCGGGGTGGGGTCCCGGGGGCGCTCCCCGGCGGGCGGCGCCTCGCGCCGTGGCGGCAGTAATATATGAGGGGGTACCTGCAGTATGAGCGCGCAAGTGGCGAGCTGGGTGGGTCGGAGTTGCGGGGTGGGGTCCCAGGGGCGCTCCCCGGCGGGCGGCGCCTCGCGCCGTGGCGGCAGTAATATATGAGGGGGTACCTGCAGTATGAGCGCGCAAGTGGCGAGCTGGGCGGGTCGGAGTTGCGGGGTGGGGTCCCGGGGGCGCTCCCCGGCGGGCGGCGCCTCGCGCCGTGGCGGCAGTAATATATGAGGGGGTACCTGCAGTATGAGCGCGCAAGTGGCGAGCTGGGCGGGTCGGAGTTGCGGGGTGGGGTCCCGGGGGCGCTCCCCGGCGGGCGGCGCCTCGCGCCGTGGCGGCAGTAATATATGAGGGGGTACCTGCAGTATGAGCGCGCAAGTGGCGAGCTGGGCGGGTCGGAGTTGCGGGGTGGGGTCCCGGGGGCGCTCCCCGGCGGGCGGCGCCTCGCGCCGTGGCGGCAGTAATATATGAGGGGGTACCTGCAGTATGAGCGCGCAAGTGGCGAGCTGGGCGGGTCGGAGTTGCGGGGTGGGGTCCCGGGGGCGCTCCCCGGCGGGCGGCGCCTCGCGCCGTGGCGGCAGTAATATATGAGGGGGTACCTGCAGTATGAGCGCGCAAGTGGCGAGCTGGGCGGGTCGGAGTTGCGGGGTGGGGTCCCGGGGGCGCTCCCCGGCGGGCGGCGCCTCGCGCCGTGGCGGCAGTAATATATGAGGGGGTACCTGCAGTATGAGCGCGCAAGTGGCGAGCTGGGCGGGTCGGAGTTGCGGGGTGGGGTCCCGGGGGCGCTCCCCGGCGGGCGGCGCCTCGCGCCGTGGCGGCAGTAATATATGAGGGGGTACCTGCAGTATGAGCGCGCAAGTGGCGAGCTGGGCGGGTCGGAGTTGCGGGGTGGGGTCCCGGGGGCGCTCCCCGGCGGGCGGCGCCTCGCGCCGTGGCGGCAGTAATATATGAGGGGGTACCTGCAGTATGAGCGCGCAAGTGGCGAGCTGGGCGGGTCGGAGTTGCGGGGTGGGGTCCCGGGGGCGCTCCCCGGCGGGCGGCGCCTCGCGCCGTGGCGGCAGTAATATATGAGGGGGTACCTGCAGTATGAGCGCGCAAGTGGCGAGCTGGGCGGGTCGGAGTTGCGGGGTGGGGTCCCGGGGGCGCTCCCCGGCGGGCGGCGCCTCGCGCTGCGCGCGCCGGTGCGCCCGCCGCCGCCGAGCGCGCGCCGTCGCTGGAAAAAAATATACTTCAACAAAAACAAAGGGTGGATACAAACAGGGGAACTAAAGGCTTAGTTTCATTGCTCGATATGGCCCGTATGTGGGGTGCGGGAGATAACGCATGTCATAATGAGTTTCACTAGCCGTTACTCCGCATGCGGAGTCGCACCGCATGCTATTTTATCGACGAAAGGAGCCTTTATAGTGGGTCCCTTTTAAGTAGCTACAATTTTAAAAGTCGCAACCGACATCATCAATCAAAAAGGGGTCATTTGGTTACCGTCTGACCGCGCTAAGTCTGCATGCCAAGTCGTCAAGTACGAGTATGTATGGCGCAAGTATGGAATAAGTATGCACGTCAGTCACTGTAAAGCGTGCGTTACCATGGATATCCACGATAAAGCCTAATAACGACCAATCGCAATTGAGTTATTCCTGAGATAAATAATTTAAATTACCTGATTCACTCTTCTCCTTTTTATATTCTTCATCTATTGATCGCGACAATGATCTCTTTTTAGGTGACTGTGGACAAAACAACACATTTTGTTTTAAAATAAAATTTATTCGTTGACATTTCTCACGCCTTGTCAAACACAAAGGCTGTCACTCGGACGCCACGTCACCGAAATGTCGAAACTGAAATATAACTTTATGCATATGCACGTAGGTCTATGTTGCTCTGTGGTCTGTAGCGTATTAATCCGTTTTTGCCGTTGGACCTAAGGTGCGGATACATCCGTCATTGGCATCCAAAAGGTTAAATTTGTAAAAGAATTAGAGGAAATGTGCATGTGCCATCATCATACCCCAGCGATTTAGGTGCAATAATGATTTTGTATATTTATGTATTTAATAATTTCCGTTATCGTAAAATCCATGGATACCCCACACGTATGGGTTTGATGAAAAATTTTTTTTTGAGTTTCAGTTCTAAGTATTGCCCATACTACCCCCAAAATTTATTGCTTTTTAGGGTTCCGTAGTCAACTAGGAACCCTTATGGTTTCGCCATGTCCGTCTGTCTGTCTGTGTGTCCGAGGCTTTGCTCCGTGGCCGTTAGTGCTAGAAAGCTGAAATTTGGCAAGGATATATAAATCGTTCTTCGTGAGATACGTATATGGAAGCATCTGTATTTAAGGACATTTATGCTATTTAAGTCTTTTTTGTTCATGCCATGTATGTTTTCTGTGTTATCTCCTCAATAAATAAATAAATCAATAAAGCCGACAAAGTCGTAGAATATTTTTTTTTTTTTTTAGGGTACCTCCCCTACACGTAGAGTGGGTTTCAACCCTACAGTGTGGGATATCGTTTGAAAGGTCTTTCAAAACTAATAGGGGTCTTCAACAAACATTTTTTGATAAAGTGAACATATTGAGAGATAATCGCTCCGAAAGAAAAAACTAACTTCTGAACCATAAATAAAAAAAATATGAAAAAAATCGTGGAAGTAGAGCTTAAGAAAGACATTAAATGAAAACTATAACGGACAGGATCAGGTTAGCTGTTTTTGAGTTATTGCAAAAAGTTTCCCCTTCATAGGAAAAAGACGTACTATCCACAGTTCATCCCTTGGATAATAATCTACTATACTTTAAGCTCCAGTTTAGCTTATTGTGACGGAAGAGTAACTACGGAACCCTCCTCTGAGCATGGCGCGATTTATTTTTTCTATTTTTGTGTGAAAATCTTAATGTGGTTCATAGAATACATCTACTTACCAAGTTAACAGTATAGTTCTTATAGTTTCGGAAAAAAGTGGCTGTGACATAAACGGACAGACAGACGGACATGACGAATCCATAAGGGTTCCGTTTTTTGCCTGGTCTATATGAATGGCCTTGGTTTGCCGCTCGCCGCGCCGCGTACGCTCAGTCGCGCGCCCAAATCGAACATCCACTCAGGCCTTACACTTACCCGTTTCTTCTGTTTCACGTAATGCGCAGCGTCGTAGAACTGCCGCTGCGGGCGGTACACGCGGCTCGTGCGCCGGCGCATCTCCTCCGCGGCCGGCAGCGCGTCCGCCGCGCGCCGCGCCGAGAAGAATGTGTGACCACACTTACAGGACTTTGAGGCTACTGCTACCTGATAACAAATATTATTCAAACATTATACTATACCGTACGCATTAAATTATGATCCCTAGAGTCAAACCAAGATAAGTTGGCAGCGATTTTGCAAGAGTCATCGGGCCCGACGTTGGCTTCCAATTGCAAGTGTCCGGCGGCAGGATGGATGTAATAAGCACTAAAGTACAGGGAACAGTAGCCGTAACACGACTTGACATTTGAAATTTACATTAGAGACTGCGTGAACTCGATAGCATTCCCTCTATATCGCGCCAATACATCATTGAATGAGGAAATTTGTGACAGCCATTCAACAAGTAGGTTTGGTAAAACATGTACAGTTGCAATTGTGGCAGTCCCAATACACATGATTTATAAAAGACCCAACATTTATTTTATGTACGATTCAACCATTTAAAAAAAAAAATATATATATAGGAATCAAAATCACGTTGAAGAGGACACATGTTTTTTGCATGATTTCTTATACATTATGTGCTTAGTTGTAAAGCATGCTGTGTACGTAAACTTGTTTCAGATCTCATGCTAGTTTTTAAGCCATCATATGCAAGTGTATGTTTTTCATGATATTGTATGATATCTGTTTAATGTACCTCATAAAGTAAAATAATAAATAGAATAATACATAGAATAATGCAAAACTGTACCTATAACTTATTTATAAGTAAAAAAATTTTGACTGAACTTATGACTTGTCTAAGTGATGTTGATCATAAATTGGGGTGGCAAATTTCTGATCGGCCCCGGGCGGCAAACACATATGCTATGCCGCTGTTTGTACTTAATAATTTATGTGCAATAAAGTATAACAAAATAAATATTTTAAATTCCATTCATTCTCCTTGTACCCTGGCTTATCTTATAACATGCTACAGTTCAGGGCTTCTCTGTGATCTTATACCAAGAGCAGAGATCAGTGGTCATAAGAATGAAACCTATTTGTTTAGTGTTTGGTATTGGTAAGGTAAATTAAATAAGTAAAATATTTCATCATGTAACGGAAAAAGGGCCATTCTTCAACAAATACGTAATCAATAATGTTTAATCTCCTCCTAATTGTGAACAAGATGAAATAGAATAATACTAGGTAAAAAATTAAGAGTCAAAATCATACCTGAGAATGACACTTCGGGCAACTCTTAGCAATCATTTTATTTTTCACCATTTTGCAATTTCCTAATAAAAAGCTGGGGATAAAATCTAAATTTTATCTTACGTTACAAACAATATCAGCAAACTACCTTAACTAGCTGTCAAAACGTCAATCTTAACCAAATGATCTTAACATCAACTAAAGTTGCCAGAGTACAAAACTAGTTAATGTACAGCCATGAAACGTTTCACCTTATAAAAACCTTAGAAAACGTTGTAGACTTAAGCACCTATTTTATCCACACTTCCTGATTTCGGGCCTGATAAGCATTTTCGTTTCACGGAATATTAGCAATATTTGTAATTTAAAAAAATACTTTGTCTCTAATATATGGACCGCACCAAGGTAGGATCCGGTATCGCCCAACACAGTCTTGGCAGTGTTTCTCAAAGCACAGCAACACCATCGCTGTCAGCCAGTGTTGCCAGGCGTACGTTAATTATTGTATATGTACCAAAGAGCATACAATCACTAATATGTACGATAATTTGGGCTCCAGTACGATGTACGTTCCAAAGAGCAATATGGTACGCAGGGGCGGCCGGCCTTAGCCTCGCCGAGGCTAAGGCCGAATGAACAGAGCTACGAGATGGGGCTTCATGGCCAAATGCTAATTGAAGTCTTTGACAACTTTCATGTTGAGGTAAACCACATCGAAAATCGTAAAAAATCATACTTCGAAAATGTTCACGACTTAAATTCATTGCAACAACGAAACACGATTTTCAACCCAACGTCACGATGAAAAAACAAATGACAGTCTCACAAATTAAAAAGTAATATACTGCTCGAGAGTTCCTTTTTCAAACTCCATAGTTCTTTTTTTTTTAATTTAAGTTTTCTAAGTTGCAAGTTCCATGAATTATCAGTATGCTCTAAGTATTATATCATAAAATATTCATTATGCATTAACATTTCTATGATGTTAATTTTTGGTAAAGACATGGAAGCTTCAATTAATAGCTATTCCGTTCCGCTGTGTAGAGATTATTGATATATTATAAAAGCGACAAGTCCACATCCCTAAAACGCACACATACACAGCTTGCCCACCACCTAATTGGCTACGGCTTGAGTATTAAATTTTGTACTAAGAACAGACAACGGGGGAGCCTTGGCTGTCAGGCTTCTTGGCGTAAGTGAAAAATTTCCTGTAAACCATTTGTATCTGTCATAAAAATAAACAAATATTAAACTAATTTTTGCGCAATTTAGACGAAAATTGTGTTTTATTCGATTATTTATTGGAAATTTAAGCTTATTTTGTAGGATTTTTTTGGGATACTGCGGCGTACAATAATTTTGACACTCGAATACGATAAATCTCTTCCGCGTACCTGGCAACACTCCTGCCAGCTGTCATCCATCATCCAATTAAATCACAAACGAAAGTTGTTTTCGACTTGTAAATAATAAATGGTAAATAAATTATTGCATATACGACCTTGAAGTGTAATTTTACTTGGAATATTCATTATCTTATCACGTACATGCATCGAAAGTGGTATTTTCCTTTCTGTTACACGTAATGAAACCAACGGACTGATTGATTATCACTAGACTTAAAAACTGTTATCTGATTGATTATGTTGCAATATGGCACAAAATAACGATCTAACAAGCAGCCTCCAAACTCATTTTATTTGTGATGTCTGTAACAAATTGTTCACTACAAAATACTCTATAGCGAAACACCTTCGGACTTGTGGTGTGGCGAACTCGTTGAAATGTCAGTGGTGTAAGATAACTTTTAAAAATCGGGGCAACTTAGTCACACACGCTGCTCGCATTCATGGCGATTACAGGTAAATATTAATTATTCAGTTACATAGTCTTACATAAATTGTTTTGGTGTGTATTGTTTCTTTCTGTAGAAATTGTAAGTTAGGTTATTTATTTTGATGATATCACGTAAAATACTTGCATAATCTTAAATTTTAGAAAAACAGGCCAGTTTGAAATAATTATTGATTTACATGGTTCTGTATGAACAAAGTGGATGAAGTGCATTAAATTAGTTTTCAGCGCATATGCAACGACGTGCGCCATTACAAACAGAAAAGCCTTATCTAGTTGTGCAGTAAATTTGTTTTCGGCGCATGTGCAATAACATGCGCCATTACTGATAGAATAGCCTAATCTAGTTGGCCTAGCTATTACAAAATACCATCAGAATTTATGATCATTGTGTAATGAAATAGTTATGAAAGTTTCTAGCTATTTCAAAAGAGAAAAAAGCTGGGAGATATTCACTAGTATTAGTGACAAGTATCAATAATGTAATTTATTAGTCAGTAATACCCCAAATTGAATTTTTAGAGGGGTCACCAATCTAACCTAACCTAACTCAATGGCTTCTACTGAATGTAATAGTCTTTACATATGGGTAATATGACCTTAAAGATTTTCAAGAGGTGTTCAAAGGTACATCCACACCTGTCTGAGAGCTACAGCTTACAGTTAGAAAGGCATAGATTTTACAGTAACCCATACAAACACTATCCGAGCAACTGAGTAGTGAGGGTTTGGATGGGTTATTCCCACTTGTTACCAGTGGTAACTATTGGGAAAAAAACCCACTACTTACCACCAGGTATGGTGGTAACTATTGGGAAAAAAACCCACTACTTACCACCAGGTATGGTGGTAATTACTGGGATTTTTTTTCCCAGTAGTTACTACCAAAATGTTGTTAGAGAAGTCAATACCAATAAAAACAGTAGAAATAGTATAGTACAAATATAGAGTGCTTTAACCTTTTGAACGCCACGCCTATCGCACGCGGCGCGTAATCGTGAACCTTGTCGGTACGCATGAAGGTTGATATTGGACTGTAGCCGCGCGCGGTATATGACGTCTTTGGCGGTCAAAATCAAAAGGTTAATAAATAATTATAATAAGTCAATTAGTGTTTCAGTAAACTGCCTTAAAAGTGGTCAAAAATACTAAAACATGTGGATGAAATTTAGCTTATTAATTGTAAATTGAATTCATTGTGACATTATATAAGAAACCTGGATATTTTGTTGTGGACGCTTACACCACACTGCATGGCGCTGCGTTGTATTAATTTATGAGCATTGTTGATAATGGAGTAAGCACCATCAACAATAAGGTAAGGTCCCTTTCAATAAATAAGTAATGTCACAATTAAGTATATGAATGAACAAACAAATCAGTCAAGTTTTTTGATCACTTTTAAGGCAGTTTACTGAAACAGTAATTGACTTTAACTTATTGTCAGGTGACAAGAAAAAGTCACAAATTACAAAAAAAAGATTAAACGAAAATCAACCTTATTTTAGTAGTAATCGTAATATGGTTCATTATGGTGGAACTTTTGGTGGAAATTAGGGAGTTTTGCTTGTTACCTGACATTCTAATTAATTCGCCTGTTAATTAATTATTGATTAGTATTAAATGCTAACGAAATTTTGATGGTATCTACTCATTGCCAATTGACATATATATCTAAGGACGGGCCTTACGGGCACTAAGAATGGTGCTATCTCAGTGGTGTCACACACGAATTCGAGCCAATCGTGCAGTCTAACGCAACTAGTTAGGACCAATCAGGCGCGTGATGCGAACACATCAACCAATCGCGTTGCGGCGTTAGTCCTACACGATTGGCTAGAATTTGTGTATGTGACACCGCTGTACTGGCCCCATTCTTATTGTCCGTAAGGCCCGTCCTTAGATATATATGTCAATATATCTACTAGAAAAAAAATCCACTGGTAACAACTTGGTGGTAACTAGTGGGAATAACCCGTTTGGATCAAACTTCCCAGAAGAAGTGGTTTCAGCACAAAATGTGAAACTTAAAAAAAAAAATAGACAAACATATTATATCTACAACTTTTTTTGATGATACAGGCCGTATCGTTGTCATAACTGCTTGTTAGCTTATTATAGTAATATTAAATATATGGGTCCCCTTGATCTCTATTGATCCTGGTTTCTGTTCATTCCTACCATCTCTGCCAGGGCCTGCCAGCTCCTCGCCCATTTTGCGGCACACACACTGTGACTATTTTGGCCCACCTCTGTGGGCGAATGTGTCAAACAGCCCATGTGGCCCAGACCCTAAAACATTTTCAAAATGTGAATTACTCTAACCAAGTTTGTCTTTTACAGTTACAAAGCTGCCTCAAACTTCAAGTGTCAAGTGTGCGAGAAAACATTCAACCAGAGATTTCAACTCACATACCACATACGGAGAGAACACTTCAACCTACAAGCCAAGACGCCTTACTGTGAATTAAAAAAAATAAACCAAGTGTGGTTTGAAAATGTTCTAAATTCAAACAGTGTCTTGGAAATCAAAAAAACTGGCCACAACACTCTAGTGATGAGAAAACTTGACCAGAACACTGGTATAAAAGTCAGTGATACCAACACAAAAATAACAGATCTATCAAGTTTATATCCAGTACATAATAGGTCTAAAGTCAAAGTCCAATGTCATATATGTAAAAAAATGTATCTGAAAATCACAATTAAAAAACATATGGATGAAAAACACACTAATGTGAGGAAACATGAGTGTAATAATTGTAACAAGACTTTTAAAAGAGCTTATTTCTATTTACAGCATGTGTGTAATAAGATACCTAAAAGGAAAGGAAAGAAATCCATTGTTATTGAGAGTGTGCAAAGTTTAAAACCAATCGAAATATCATAGTTTTTTACAGTCTTGAACCATCAGGAAAAATTAATTAAATTAAAATTAATTAAAAATCAAGAAATAAGCATTACAAGAGAAGCAGTACAATGATCCCCACACTATAAAAAAAAAGCTGTATCATTAGGTATTTAAACAAAAGTAAACAAACAATTTGTACATTTTCGGGTAGTTATAACATTTATTGGTTAATCAACCACATAAAAAACCGCCTAGATCTGTGACTGAACGACCTGACTTTAACCTACAATATTTGATCATGTAATGTTTCCATCTACCCTCAACTGGCTTTTATTTAAATACCTAAAGATACAGAGTATACGCTCAGCCTGTAACGTGGGAATCTCAGAGAAGCAATAAAAGAGGGGTATAAGTTTCACTGCTATGCATGTGCGTTTGTCTGTGACACTAGCTTGTAAACAGGTTTGTCTGCGGTTTTTTTTATTTGAAAACCGGTTTTCTAGCGCTGGTTCTTAAACACATTTTATCAAAATCGGTTCATCCCTTTCATTGCGTTGGGGTTTTTTATTTATTTATTTATATGAAGTTGTAAGGATGTTGTAGGGTGTGTGTATATTTATTTTTGCACTTGGAAAGGTGATTGAATATGTGAATTATGGAATTACTAGGATCAAATTTATTGTTACCCTAACTTCATACACCTGATATTTAAAAGCATAATATTTCGTCAGTTGACTACCAGTATAAGGTGAGAGTCAGAATGGCGGGTGTACCTAAATAAAATCAAATGAAAAGCATACCATATTTTTGTACCTAATTTGTACTATTTAGTACCTCGTTTAAAAAAATTTGTACCTCACGGTACGTAAAGTTATGATCAAAAAACAGGTCACCCGCCATCTTGACAGTCAGAATGGCGGGTGTACTTTATTACGCTATGTTCCCGTGGTTATTGATAAATTCTATAAAAGCCAAATTTTTGTACCTTTTTTGTACCTTCATATTCAATTATAATATGAGTCATTTTATTTGTGCTTTTCAAGTTTTATTCGTTTTATATTTTGCTTGCTATTACAATGTTGCAGGCGTTATAATTTTTCAAGTTATCGATTTAATTTTTAAGAAAAAACGCTAAGGTACAATTATTTTTATTACGCCAGGATTTAGTACCTTTAATGTTTAATCTGTTAAGTTGTAATAGCTCAGAAAATCATGTCTTAAAAATGATTTTTCTTAGGAAGATTTCTTTGAATTGGCGCCTAGCCTTTTTTACGCGATAAAGTGGTCAAACATGGGCCCTGGTAGGTTGTAATATTGAAGGCAATTACTCATGTTGCAAGAAATTAAAACCGATTTTAGATCATTGCCGGCCAAGTAGGTGCAACGCATTCGATTGATCGAATGCCGCAACGTAACGCAATTCGCATGCGAACTACAGATATGCAAGAATAGCATAGAAAAACACCTTAATAGCCGGGTCCACATAGAGCGAGCATACGCGCGCCAAAGGCAACACTGGCCGGTTTGTGCGTGAGGAAATTGCCTCGCACGTACGTGCTCTCTCGCTCGCTCTGTGTGGACGACTCGCCTATAGGGAGCGTGCATGAACTATAGGAGGCAGCACAGGAGCCGTCAGATTTTTAGCACGAGGCGTAAATGTGATGTTTACTGTTCCAATGTAGCTCACAAGATGGCAGAACCTACTATGTACAAGAAAACACGTGACGTGTAAATTTACATGTTTATTGTTCCGATTCAGGCCAAAAGATGGCAGACCCTCCAACGCGCACGGTCCCTATTGACAAACTGTGTACAGAAGATGACATTTATATGTACAACAATTGCCCCAACAGTTAACAGACATTGCGATTTGCGGCATTGAAGTTGCGGAAAGCATAAAAAAAAAGTTTCCGAAATTTCTCCATAGTAAAGTTATTTTTGGGGAATTTTGGAAGCTTTCCGACAGCACACCAGTAATGCGAACCCGCGAGAATTGTAGAAGACCTAAATAAATTCTGTCAGTAATCAAGACCACGCTAACTCTGCAGCGATTGATAAGAAATAGTTTTTGAACATGTAACAACACCACAGAAAAAGTATTCGATGGCGCTTACGCCGCACTGCGTCGCGCAGCGTTGTATTTGTATCGGAGCATCGTTTATAACGGCGGAAGCGCCATCGACAATAAGGTCCCTTTTCATAGATAACGTCACAAATGTAGATGCCTGATTTTCACAATCGGTTAATGGTAGCATAATTAATACTTTTTCTGTGGTGTTGTTACATGTTCAAAAACTACTTCTTATCAACAACATTCTTATACTTGGTAATGTATCTCAATATAGTTTGTGCTTGTAAGATTCAAAGATTTTATTTGTACAACATAGGTAGATTACAAGATGGTACATAAATATTTTGGTATCACTATGTCGTGTGTATTGGCATACAAATTCAATAAAAAAAGCAACGCCACGTAATCGCTGGGAGAGCAACGCCTGTTTTTTGGCAATAAGGTTTAAATAAATAAGCTTTTACTATTTTATTTTACAAATATGCAAAAAATACTATATTTGAATACATTTTTACACTTATTTACATTACAAACAATGAGGTACCTCACAAGCCGACTATGTTCAGTATTGGCGCTATAGTTTCGGATTTCTAAAACGATTATTACATAAAATAAAAATTAAACGGAAATATTATTAAAAAAAAAAACATTTAGAAATAAAATAATATAATTTTCTTTAATAATACAAGGAACTTAAAGTAAGCGTACTTATTTTAGAATGTAAACGTCATGCCTCATTTCGAGGAAAAATAATTCATTTAACTGGCAACATTTATAAGCAATGGCGGCTGACGAAGGTTTGGATTTTTGTATTCACAATTACGTCAAAATATCATATTAAACTCGATGCTTACGCGTGGAATGTAATATCAGGTGATTTGTTTTTATTTAGTGATGAATCGTGACACCCATTCACCACACAAACAGCCATCTTTCCTGTATTTTTTAATTTACAACAGGTGTACTCCGACTCGACTTTGAGTACTGCGAGGGCTGTTCGAACGAGTGCGACATAATGTCGCAGCTGAATTGGCTTCACTAAGGATGTGCGGACTACTCATCTGTGCTTTTTTAAATCTACGGGTTATAGCAGTGGGGCGACACTACTCCTTTCGGCTGTTCTCGGCTCCGTTCAGCTCAGCATTGCTCCGAGCAATTATTAGGTTTGGCATAACTTGACGTCCCTATACGTGCACGACCGCAGATAAGATAATGACTTGAATTTTGACAACCCTAAATGGCTGAAAGGGATAGTGCCATACATTGAAAGGGACAGCATAATTCGTCCCTGAATCGCTGTCAAACTTCGGTTTTGTAGGAACCTCGGAAGAAGGACAAGCAAGTAAGAAGTGTCCTTTCTGTACGGTAGTACTATTATTTATTCTGTGGTTATAGGTGTTCCAAAATTGCAGCGTTTACCTTGTACAAGTTGCCTTTAGTAACGCCTAGGCAAGCGAGAAATGTACACGTGCTAACCGAAAGAGAAGAATAATTTGTTCAACAAGTGTAATAAAGGTGAATAGGTATGCGAAAATTAATCAACAGAAACAGATTAATTAGGTTAGGACGGCTTACCCGCAATAAGAATGGGGCCAATGCAGCGGTGTCACGCACACGAATTCGAGCCAGTCGTGCAGTCTAACGCCGCAACGCGATTGATGAATAGGGTTGTTTCAATTTTTTTGCAACGTTTGCAATACGTTCTATATTAAGAGCCCTTAATCCTTGGAGCGTTCTCCGATTTCACGAAATAACGCTCGATAGATGGCGTTGGCGCTCGGTATGCGAGCGCCGGCAACGCGACGCGCGTTTCAATGCAGACTAGAATAATCTTGATAGTTTTCAATATAATTTCAAGCAACATTAATTTTAGTGTCATATGTGATATCATATGGGCACTCTTTATTTTATTGTATATGCACAGTAGTGTTTTTTTTTATGTACACTACTACTAAGTGTACAGACTACAGAGTGTACTATAACCCTTGCTCTTTATTCTGTCTCTTTCACACCAATGGAAAATGAAGAAGTTACTAAATGACTGCAGGTATAAATAAAGTATATTAGTGCGATAGAGAGACAGATAGTGTTTCGTTGTCGTATCGTAAACGATTGGCATGTTGGCCACACACTTGCTTAGTGCCTAGCCAAAATACCAATCGTTTGCGTATATTAGTACGATAGAGAGAGAGTAGTGTTTCGTTGTCGTATCGTAAACGATTGGCATGTTGGCTACGCACCCATGATACCTAGCCAAGAAGCCAATCGATTGCGCATATTAGTGCGATAGAGAGACAGATAGTGTTTCCTTGTCGTATCGTAAACGTTTGGCATGTTGGCTACGCACCCATGCTGCCCAGCCAAGATGCCAATCGTTTGTGCATATTAGTACGAGAGAGAGACAGATAGTGTTTCGTTGTCGTATCGATTGGCATGGTGGCTACGCACCCATGCTGCGTAGTCAAGATGCCAATCGTTTGCGCACATTAGTGCTATAGAGTTTCAGTGTTATTTGAAATCACGTTAGGGTTTGTATTATTATTTTTGACCCGAATGAAGTCCATCCAGGTTCTTATGATGGAGTCAGGAGTTGGTCACCAGAACTCCTAAAATCTACTCATTATAATTCCATCGTGCTTGGGCTCAAAAGATTTGCCCTGACGAACACCATCGATCTAGATGAGGTCCAGGGTCTCATGACGGAGTCAGGAGTTGGTCACCAGAACTCCCCAGAACTCCTAATCTACTCATCATAACTCCATCGAGTTTGGGCTCAATAGATTTACCCTGATGAGCACCATCAATCTAGATGAAGTCCAGGGTCTCATGATGGAGTCAGGAGTAGGTCACTAGAACTCCTAATCTACTCATTATAATTCCATCGTATTCGAGCTCAATAGATTTGCCCTGACGAGTACCATCGGTCTAAATGAAGTCCAGGGTCTCATGATGGAGTCAGGAGTTGGTCACCAGAACTCCTAATCTACTCATTATAATTCCATCGTGTTTGGGCTCAAAAGATTTGCCCTGACGAGTACCATCGATCTAGATGAAGTCCAGGGTCTCATGATGGAGTCAGGAGTTGGTCACCATAATTCCTAATCTACTCATCATAACTCCATCGTGTTTGGGCTCAATAGATTTGCCCTCACGAGCACCATCAATCTAGATGATGTTCAGGGTCTCATGATGGAGTCAGGACTTGGTCACTAGAACTCCTAATCTACTCATTATAATTCCATCGTGTTTGGGCTCAAAAGATTTGCCCTGACGAGTACCATCGATCTAGATGAAGTCCAGGGTCTCATGATGGAGTCAGGAGTTGGTCACCATAATTCCTAATCTACTCATCATAACTCCATCGTGTTTGGGCTCAATAGATTTGCCCTCACGAGCACCATCAATCTAGATGATGTTCAGGGTCTCATGATGGAGTCAGGAGTTGGTCACTAGAACTCCTAATCTACTCATTATAATTCCATCGTGTTTGGGCTCAAAAGATTTGCCCTGACGAGTACCATCGATCTAGATGAAGTCCAGGGTCTCATGATGGAGTCAGGAGTTGGTCACCAGAACTCGTAATCTATTTATAACTCCATCGTTTTTGGGCTCAATAGATTTACTCCAACAAGCACCATCAAATTACCATTATGATGAATAGATTAGGAGTTCTGGTGACCAACTACTGAGTCCATCATGAGACCCTCGACTTAATCTAGATCGATGGTACTCGTCAGGGCAAATCTTTTGAGCCCAAACACGATGGAGTTATGATGAATAGACTAGGAGTTCTGGTGATCAACTCCTGAGTCCATCATGAGACCCTGGACCTGATCTAGATTGATGGTGCTCGTCAGGGCAACTCTATTGAGCCCATACACGATGGAGTTATGATGAGTAGATTAGAAGTTCTGGTGACCAACTCCTGACTCCATCATGAGACCCTGGACCTCATCTAGATCGATGGTGCTCGTCAGGGCAAATCTTTTGAGCCCAAACACGTTGGAATTATAATGAGTAGATTAGGAGTTCTAGTGACCAACTCCTGACTCCATCATGAGACCCTGGACTTTATCTAGATTGATGATGCTCGTCAGGGCAAATCTATTGAGCCCGAACACGATGAGGTTATGATGAGTAGATTAGGAGTTCTGGTGACCAACTCCTGACTCCATCATGAGACCCTGGGCCTCATCTAGATCGATGGTGTTCATCAGGGCAAATCTATTGAGCCCAAACACGATGGAGTTATGATGAGTAGATTAGGAGTTCTGGTAACCAGCTCCTGACTCCATCATGAGACCCTGGACCTCATCTAGATTGATGGTGCTCGTCAGGGCAACTCTATTGAACCCAAACACGATGGAGTTATGATGAGTAGATTAGGAGTTCTGGTGACCAGCTCCTGACTCCATCTTGAGACCCTGGACCTCATCTAGATTGAAGGTGCTCGTCAGGGCAACTCTATTAAGCCCAAACACGATGGAGTTATGATGAGTAGAGTAGGAGTTCTGGTGACCAACTCCTGACTCCATCATGAGACCCTGGACCTCATCTAGATCGATGGTGCTCATCAGGGCAAATCTTTTGAGCCCAAACACGTTGGAATTATAATGAGTAGATTAGGAGTTCTAGTGACCAACTCCTGACTCCATCATGAGACCCTGGACTTTATCTAGATTGATGATGCTCGTCAGGGCAAATCTATAGAGCCCGAACACGATGAGGTTATGATGAGTAGTTTAGGAGTTCTGGTGACCAACTCCTGACTCCATCATGAGACCCTGGGCCTCATCTAGATCGATGGTGTTCATCAGGGCAAATCTATTGAGCCCAAACACGATGGAGTTATGATGAGTAGATTAGGAGTTCTGGTGACCAGCTCCTGACTCCATCATGAGACCCTGGACCTCATCTAGATTGATGGTGCTCGTCAGGGCAACTCTATTGAACCCAAACACGATGGAGTTATGATGAGTAGATTAGGAGTTCTGGTGACCAGCTCCTGACTCCATCATGAGACCCTGGACCTCATCTAGATTGAAGGTGCTCATCAGGGCAACTCTGTTGAGCCCAAACACGATGGAATTATAATGAGTAGATTAGGAGTTCTAGTGACCAACTCCTGACTCCATCATGAGACCCTGGACCTCATCTAGATCGATGGTGTTCGTCAGGGCAAATCTTTTGAGCCCAAACACTATGGGATTATAATTAGTAGATTAGGAGTTCTGGTGACCAACTCCTGACTCCATCATGAGAACTTGGACTTCATCCGGGTCAAAAATAATAATGCAAACCCTAACATAATTTCAAGTGAAAATGCGTTTTTCAGAAAATCGCAGCCAAATAACACTAGACCTTACTCATAGTGTTGTGTTCCTGCCGGTGAGTAAGGTTGCCAGAGCTCAACGAGGGGTGGGAGGGGGTTAGGGTCGGCAACGCACATGTAACTCCTCTGGAGTTGCAGGCGTACATATGCGGGCCGTATGCTTGTTTGCCACCGACTTAGTATTAAAAAAAAAGTAACACTGAAAATCCATCAATAAGCGAGTCTGTTAGGCATACTGTAAAAAATGAACTTTTATTAAGATTTTCTAATCGCAGTATATAGCACTTCTCGGAACTCCGTAGCTGATTACGATCGCAACGAATGCCTGACAATCGAGCACAGGTCCGTCCTCTAAGCGCGCTCCGCGCGGACTGAGAGCGGGGCGTCGCTGCTGCGTGATTTATACGTGTTTAAAAAAAATATAAATTTACGGCAATGTAGGTCCCATAGTTACGATTTTTTTTTTATAGGTTAACATAAAGTTACAGTTTGCTATAATATTATTTTTAAAGCAAAATATGCGTACAATTTGCGGAAATAAAATATAATAAAACCCTGTTTTCGCCAAAAAAATGAAGAAAACTCGGAAGGTATTTTATCAGTTTTTTCAAATGAATCTTCGATTGTTAATCATTCCAGCCCCTCGTACGAGATATGTTGAATCAAATTGTAGTCATTCATGTACCAAATGATTCTTGTTTATAGCAAAATTGAGAACCGAAACGCCACATCTCACTGCAAAATTTGGAAAAGACTCCCAAAAAACCTCATTAAAAAAGAGGTTTAAAAGAGAAAATGAAAATTTGAACTGTTGGAGCCCCTAGCTTAGGAAACGATTATTTAAGTACGTTATCAGTTTTTGAATAAATACTAATAGTTACGTCGTAATCTTGAATGAAAAAGGAAGCATTTTACAAAATACGCTCGTCTGTAGGAATAAGGACTCTTAACCAAACGTTGCCCTAAAATTTAACTTTTACCCTGAAAACGGCTTTAAATATGTTAAATTAACAAAATATATTTGACCCACGCTTTCGCGCCCAAAACGCTCTTTGAAAATTGTATGACGTCACAGTTTACGGTTTGACACAACTATGTACATACCAAAGAGTAAAGTAATAGGGTTGTTTCCATCTACAAATCTTAGAATTGTATCCCAATAAATTCTTTTGGATTATAAGAACATGTTAAACTACTTTTAGGGGACCTGTAATGATCATATTTTTGTAAATATTGAATTTAAAATATCTTTTGGCACACGTCACGTGACCAAACTCGAAACGTCATTGAAGATTGTGATGACGTCACAACTCTCGGATTGACACTGTTGACAGTTAGGCGATAAACAACAAATGTCAGTTGACAGTTCGTATCTTCTACGTGTGTACTGTGTATGTAGTTATGTGTCAAACCGTAAACTGTGACTTCACACAATTTTCAAACGAGTTTTTTGTTTTTTTGAGTTATTTAGTTTAATTATATTTTGTTAATTTAACATATTTAAAGCCGTTTTTAGTATAAAAGTTGAATTTTAGGGCAACTTTTAGTTGATACAGAACGTAATACAAGCGTTTCAAAAAATTGGAAGCAACCCTATTATATAGGTGCTATTCTCAGTGCAGAATTTGATACTCAAGCCGTAGCCATTTAGGTGGTGGGCAAGCTGTGTATGCGTGTGTGTGGGTTTTTAATATATATGTCGACATTAACAGAATTTTATTGTATCTCCAGACTTACAGTTTTATACCTCAAATGATCGATCTATTGCGGGCGCGGGAGCGGCTTGTCTAGTCAAGCCTGCGCGGGAGTTACCCGCCCCGCAGTACGAGTCTAAACGTGCACGTGGACGGACGCTTGCCGAATCGTATGGCTAAAAATCCGTTAACAGTGCACAGCATGAACCTAATTAACATAAAAAAACATCAAGTCACTGTCAAATATTACTTTGTAAAATTTTACTTTTTTCCGACGATACTAAAATTTTTACTTTGGTTATCTAATATTGAAGATTGCATACTTTTACAGGTGATTTAAAAAGGTTAGATCTTTACTGTTTCAAAAACTGTCTTGACCTCAATATCGAGAAGTGTTGCTCTATTTCATTCCCTCGTAAGCGTAACCCAATTACTTTTGATTACCAGTACCCCTAGTGTAAATAAATTCGATTTTGAAATGTGACGTACGCGTTTGCGTTTAGTCTCATTTTGTATTGGATTTAGAAAGAGCGCGCCAAGCGGGACGTTTTGGAAACTCAAAATAACTCAAAATCCTATACAAAATGACACTTAACGCAAACGCGTTCGTCACGTTTCGCTGTCGAAAATATTTACACTAGGGGTACAGATCTAAAATAAAAAACTGAATAGAGTCACCGAAGTAAGAGATCTTGGTGTTTACTTAGACAGCGAAATCCAGCTTACTTCTCATCAGGGACCGGCCCGCTATCCCTTATAAGGGGTTTTGTAAGGGTTTTGCATAAGGCTTAACTCACCATACCCTTTGCCCGGCGAAACCCTTTCATTTTGCTTAAAATTACGTAAAAAGCATATAAAATGTTAGGTTTTATTGTCCGCCAAGTTAAAAATCTTTGTGATCCCTGAACTATTACTTTACTTTATAATGCCTTTGTCAGATCGCATTTAGAATTCGCATCCGTCGTTTGGAGTCCTCAATATTCGGTGCATATTAATGCCATCGAAAAGATCCAAAATAAATTTATTAAATTGATGAAATATTGGTTTGAATTGTTTGATGGTGATATGGTAAGTCTCCAGCTGCGCAGGGAGCAAAAATATAAAATTTTTCTGTTTAAATTATTAAACCATTTAATCGAGTCGCAATATCTTATTAGCAATATTTCATATAGATGTCGTAATTCCCGAACTAGATCAAAAGCGTTATTCGCCATTCCACTCTGTCGTACAAAATACAACAAAAACTCATATCTAGTTAGAGCATGCTCAACGTATAACTCTAAATATGCCAATTTTGATGTGTTCAATATGAAGCTGGGTAAATTTTATACCTACATGAAGAAAAAAAAACATAACTTAACAACAAGATGTTTCTCTAATTGTGTTGACAATTTTGTTAATTTGTAGATTTATGAAAGTACTATAATTTTATTTTAGTAAAGTTTTTGTCTGATTTATGAAAGGGTGCCTTTTGTATTTTTATCATAAAACAAGTTTTTGATTTTTTTTGTTAGAAGCAGAACACGGTATGTGACCTAGTTTTTTTGTGTTACAGCAAAAAATATTACTTAGAATAAGTGATTGATCTCCCTTTGTTATTAATGTTGATCTTAGATAACCAAAATTTTCGAATAATAAAGCATTTCGTTATTCAAACTTGATTAGTTTCATTTTAAGCCATCCCAAACATCGCATTGGCATTATTTTGACACAAAATCGCTTCTCCTGTAAAATTGAGAAAATGGCAGTTGCAGTGTTATGCTTCTCAGGTAGGGTGTTGTTGATGGTAAGTATCGCAGGCGGGGACCAACAACCAAAATGCCTATAAGTAACCCTCTGTTGATACTACTTATTGTATTTTTTTTTCCTCTGAAGACTAGTAAATAGAATTTAAGTATGGCTCATGATTTCATTCTCTTTATGCTGTTAATATGTATGTTAACATTAAGTACTTAATAATGAACCTCCAAGTCTATGATTCTTAAGTATGTTAAGTACTCTACATTGTACTTCAAATCCATTTGTATAGGTATGTGACTGTTTGTGTTCTCAATAAATTAAAAAAAAAGCGCTGCAAAGGTTTACTCTCTTATGCTTGTAATGTAAATGATACTAATAGCCAATTGAAATAACCATAAACCAAATGAAATAATAGTCAGGGTCGGTGCGCGGGGCCCCCCTAGGCGCGGGGGGCCCTTAGCATATGCTTTTTCTGCTGTTCGGTTAATCCGCCACTGTACCCAGCTCGACATATAATTATTGATCACCACCGACTGGCACCGATTTTTTATGTACGACTTAAACCATCTTAAGAGATCCCCTCTAATACCAATCAAGTAAAGCTTAGATAATAGAATATCATGGTCAATTCGATCGAAAGCTTTACTGTAATCTGTATAGATAGATAACATCCACCTGATGACCATTGTCCATCGACTCAGAGATAAAGTCATTGAACAGAGCCAGGTTAGAGCCAGGGCCATAATACTGTAAATTTTAAGATTTTATGTTCAAATGTACCAATGCGATATTTGTGATGTATAGCAAACCGCGTAGATGACACCAACGGTCAAACGTCTACCGCGTTCAAATTACCCGCGCGCGCCTCTCGCGGACATCTCCCGGCGCGCTACACGGAGTAGAGCGAAAGCCATCTATCTCACTCTAACGTTAGGAGTAGTAATGTCGTCCCGCTCCCGCGCAACAGCATGGCGGGGGGTTCTGTCTTGCCGGTCGACACACTTTATCGCGCTCTCGATAAACTTGTTAAAATAATTAATGTAAAACTGTAGATTAACTGATTATTGGGCTTAAATCTCTAAATTGTGTGTAAAGTAACCTGTGAGTGTACGGATTGTTGTGTTAGTGGTCAAATAGACTGATTCTAAACCTACACGTCTCTGTTATTTCATCAATCCCTGAGAAACCCTCTCATATATGGCGCATCCAACGTGAAATAATAATTAGTTCGTTCGAAAGTGTAGTTGAAAGTACATTTCTTTAGTGAGTGTGTCGATATGCCGCCGAAAACGAAAAAAGCGGCTAGTACAGAGCCCAGCACCGACGACGAGCAAAATGGCGGTGATGGTGAGATCTGCGAAGAAAGCGCGGTAACTACGGCAATGGCCGATATGACTATGTTTTCGACTCAAAATGTGCAAAACATCATAGAGACGCTACAGCGATCGCAGACCGAAGCTCTGAAAGAATTATTACAGTCAGTATCGTCGCGTACTACGTCGTGTACAGCTCAAGGTCAAGGAACGTTAACGGGCTGCAAGACTACGTTCTCTGGTCAGCCGCAGGAGTCAGTGGAAGCATTTATTGACGCAGTAGACGCCTACAGTGAATGCGCACAGGTTTCTGATACAAATGTCCTGCGCGGTCTGGCATACCTTCTAAAAGAAAACGCGGCGACTTGGTGGCAGGGCGTGAAGCAGCAAATTACGTCATGGCAGCAGGCTAAAGAGAACCTTATAAGTGCTTACGGCGATCGCCGCCCGCCCCACCGCATATACATAGAAATATTTTCATCGCCACAGCAAACGGAAAACACCGACGTGTTTGTGGCGCGAATACGTTCCCTTTTCGCGCGGCTTCCCGAGGGAGATATTTCCGAAAAGGCGCAACTCGACATGACTTATGGACTCCTGAGCAGCAGGATAAGGAAGAGGCTACGGAGGGAGGACGTCGCAAGCTTTAAAGAGCTACTCCGCCGTGCACGAAGCGTGGAGGATTCCTTCGACGAGGGGGAGAGGAAACAAACACCGCCGCAGGCTGCAAACCGCGCGGTGACCTCGAACCAACGCGCGCCTCCTGCTTCGACAACCACGGCGCGTACGGGTACATCGCACGCCAGCGGCGCGCCAGCCGCGACCGCGCCGCCCCGGGCGCCGCAATCGTCCGCGCTCGCGCAGCCGCGCACGTCGCCGACGCCGACTCAACCGGCGGTCGCGCAAGGTCCCGGCACCGGTATCACCACCACCGTCGCTGACGCGTCTGTGAAGAAGCAGCGACCCGTTTGTGCGTACTGCCGAAGGTTCGGACACTCCAAAGACCAGTGCCGTAAGCTTATGAACTCAGGTGAGTCCACGTCTAATAATAACACTGCAAATAGTGCAAATGTGCGACCTATAAGTGAAACAAGTGATATTAGCTTTTATAGTGTCGATTTCAACTCGTGCAATGTCGCGTCTAAAAATAGAACACAAAATGCCTATTTTTCTATGAGTGACACATGCAGCAATTTGAGCCTTATTCTGCATAGTAATAAAGTCGAAAATGGCACTACTCATCATTGTTATGAATACGATGTACCTCGTAGCAATATGATTCCTGCATGTACCACCACAGCTACTACAGGCGAGAAATGTTTGCATTCTTTTGTACCTAAAGCCGTTAAAAATATTACGTGTGCTACCAATTCTTTGCAAACGACTAACCCTCATTCATGTAACGAACAATTTCGCTGCCGCGGACCGCTTAGTTCTATTACAGTTCCGACGTGTTCTAGTAATTATTCAGTAATTTCAAGCGAAGACGCGCGAAAATGTTCGATGACGGATAGTCGTGAACAAAACGAGCTTTATTTAACAAACGGTCGTAACTCAATTTTGTGCGTAAATAATAATAATCGTCCCTGTAATAATAATGAATACTCACCGTTTGCGTCAAAGTGTATTAACCCTTCAAATAGCGGGGATGTTACGGAAGTAGACACGTTTTTTGGCGCGGACTGTGGTAAGATTTCCGACGATGAGTTGATATACCTGTATATGACTTACGTTGATGGGGATTGCGAGACGGTGGGTCGAACGACAAGACCGATTTTTAATATAGAGATTTTAGGCGTGAAGGGCACTGGTTTGGTAGACACGGGTGCAAAGCGGTGCGTCGCGGGCCACACGCTCTATGCTATACTCTTGCGTCGAAACCACCCGCTCCGCACGATAACGCGCAACATTAAGCTGGCCGATGGGGTGTCGCGTGCGATGGAAGTACTAGTTACCGTATTAGAGGTACGATTAGAACAGGAAATTGTTAAGATTCCATTCCTAATTTTCCCTTACGCGACTAACAATGAAACGTTGCTAGGCATTGATTTTCTTACTGCTGCTGGGGTAGATATTGATTTCCTCGAGTTAGTATGGTGTTTCAGTAGGAACCGCACGGTTCAGTATAAACTATGTTTCGAGCCTACTTCGTCCAGTGTAACCTGTGCTACCACAAACGTTCTTCGGGATGACGAGGGAAGTCATCTTACACCAGCTGAGCGTCAGGCGCTTGCTGGCGTCCTTACTAGGCACGCACACGTCTTCACACCAGGGGGAGCTCCAACCCCTTATGCTGAGCATCGGATAGAAACAGGTGAGCACCCTCCTATAGCAGTACAGAACGTGGTAGCCGACACGCTGAGTAGACCAGTCTGCTCCGGAGACTCTCGTGAGGACTGCGGAGTCTGCTCGGTTGTGGTTGACCTACCAACGAAAAACCCAGCAGAGTTGAGGCGCGAACAGCTCGCTGACCTCGAAGTGGAGAGGATTGTCAAAGAAGTCGAGGGTTCTAACGAGGTGGCATCTCGGCGATGGACGGAGCGCGGCTACTTGATGGAACAAGGGGTACTATACAGGTACAACCCCGATTCAGATAGCGAGACTCCACAGCTCGTTATACCCATTAGTCTCAGAGCAGAGATTCTGAAGGAGTGCCACGACTCGCCGGTAGCCGGACACCCTGGCGTCGATCGTACGTACCAGAAGATTGCCCAGCTGTACTACTTTACAGGTATGCGGAGAATAATCACTGATTATGTCAAAGCCTGCATACACTGTCAACGCTACAAAGCCATAAATACCAAGCCTCCAGGTCTTCTGCAAACACCGCTCATGAACCAGCGCAATGAAGTGCTGGCCATGGATTTATTCGGTCCATTGCCACCAGGAGACCAGGGGGAGAGGTGGATTTTCCTTGTCGAGGACACTGCTACCCGGTGGACAGAGCTATACGCACTTAAGGACGCCACCGCGGAAGCCTGTGCGGTGATTCTCGTCGAGGAGTATTTTATGCGTTTTGGTCTACCTCGTCGAGTCATTTCGGACAATGGTGTTCAATTCATATCCGCAGTTATAGATATAGTTATAAAACAGAATCTTGCCCCGTTATATCACCCAGAAGCTAACCCTGCGGAACGCAAGAACCGAGACATGAAACCGATGTTGGCACAGCTCGTGGAAGAAGACCACACTTCTTGGCCACGAAAATTACCGGTGATTCGGTTCGCCTTGAATAGTGCAAGATGCCGCACTACAGGGAAATCACCTGCTTATTTGACTTTCGGCAGGGAAATGCGGTCACCCACAGAGGTCATTCATGACCTTCGTGCTATCTTGGGTAAAGATAACTTTGTCCCACAGATAACTCCGTATCTCCAATCGTTTTTAAACTCGTTATCAGGGATTCGGGAACGTGTGGAGATCCAACAAGATAAAGCGAAGGAGTATGCCGATGCGTCGCGCCGACCTTCACAGGAATTTGAGGTAGGTGACTTGGTCCTCCTTAAGTCGCATCTGCTCAGTAACACGTCCAAGGATGTAAGTGCAAAGTTTCTCCCACGTCGCGATGGACCGTACGTCATAACAGAGAAGGTTAGCCCTACGACGTATACAATCGCTAGCACCGACCAACCTGATATTTCTCTCGGAAGATACCACACTCAGGACCTTACTCGTTACCGAGGTAACGACGGCGATACCCCAAGACCTGTTGTTCCTAAGAGGAATCGTGGACGTCCACCTAATACTGATAGGAATGATAGGGTACTAGTCCAGGAGCGGGGGCGTTCTCCAGGACTAGAGGGGGAGCATATAGCAAACCGCGTAGATGACACCAACGGTCAAACGTCTACCGCGTTCAAATTACCCGCGCGCGCCTCTCGCGGACATCTCCCGGCGCGCTACACGGAGTAGAGCGAAAGCCATCTATCTCACTCTAACGTTAGGAGTAGTAATGTCGTCCCGCTCCCGCGCAACAGCATGGCGGGGGGTTCTGTCTTGCCGGTCGACACACTTTATCGCGCTCTCGATAAACTTGTTAAAATAATTAATGTAAAACTGTAGATTAACTGATTATTGGGCTTAAATCTCTAAATTGTGTGTAAAGTAACCTGTGAGTGTACGGATTGTTGTGTTAGTGGTCAAATAGACTGATTCTAAACCTACACGTCTCTGTTATTTCATCAATCCCTGAGAAACCCTCTCATAGATGTTAAATAAAACTTTTCTATGTCTATGTCTAAATATGTTGTAAATATATGAATAGTACACTATTATTTCTAATTTAAGTTTTTAATGCAATAAATGCATTATTCAAACTAACATTAACATTGCTACCTACGAAAATATTACAGGATTTGTCTATTTGGGGAAAATAAATATAAAACTTAATGGATATGACTAAATAACTGGAAGAGACGCATTTTACTTAAAGTACTACGAAAATGAAAACTATTCATTTTCGTAGTACTTTCGTAATCAATGTCTTCGATTTCGGAATTGACCTATTATGAATAGTATTTACTGAAGACGTTTACTGGATTGAACTTACTGAAAAGAAAAATTCCTACTTATGACAAGGCAGTATGGCTTAGAGCTTTAGCTTGTCCAAATGGACAAAGAAAAAAAAAAAGTGTTTATATGCTCTTTGACACAGACTACACAGTCTCTGTGTTTTGATTACAAAATTAAAACGTAGTGATTATATGCTCTTTGTACAAAATTGTAAATAATCATATAATGAAAAATAGTTTCTTATTTTCCGAAAATGAATGAATTTAATTTGTTTAACAGCAAGTACACATGCCGTGCCTGCATGAGAACTGATCAAGATCTTTCTACAATGTCTGCAGATGAAATATTGTTGTACCGTGATTTCGTAAAGGTTTGTTAAATGATTTAACTTTTTTTTTTTTTAAAGATAGAACGAGTTTCCCGTGAAAAATGTTTATTAATTTACAGTAGGTACTATTTTGTAGTCAGTAAATAAATAATATAAATAAATAAGTATTGAACATTTTTGGGAGAATCAACTTTTTAGCGTCACTAGTTGCCATGGTTACGATTAGTTGTCCAGGGGACAAAAGTTCATTGAAATACTGATTTTATGGTACTTAAAACTATGGTAATTAAACTTGCGTTTTTGTGGTCGTTATAACCAATGTCCATAATGGGTCCCCTACTAAGCATGTTAATAGAACGGCATACAACGTCTCTTCAAACAAACTGTGCCACTGTTGTCCCTTGGACAACGGGACAGGATAACAAAACAAAAAAAGTTGATTCACCCTTTTACACAAATTGACTAAGCTCCATAGTAAGCTTAAGAAGGCTTGTGTTGTGAGTACTCGGACAACGATATATATATATATATATATATATATATATATATATATATATTATAAATACTTAAATACATAGAAAACACTCTTGACTCAGGAACAAATATCTGTACTCATCACACAAATAAATGTCCTTATCGGGATTCAAACCCAGGATCCTGGACCATCTGCTTCATAGGCAGGGTCACCACCCACTAGGACAGATCCTACGTCAAAATAAATAAAGCTAACATTTTACAATAGTTTACAAGTAGATTTGTTGATGTGTCATATATCTCATATGAACATTGTAATTTAAGGATCATAAAATTATTTTCAGCTGAGAAGTGGACCAATACACACAGTGATGAAATTATGTTTCTTATGCCGAAGTATGTTTAGCAAGTTTTTGAAATTCATCATACAATGTCAAAGAACATATGAAATTATGAATGGAGTATCGAAAGAGGTGAGATGGTTATCATTTTTAAGTCAGTAGTCAAACCAAACTAAATTGGCAGCGATTTTGATAGCCCAGCCTGTACAAGTGTTAAGTAAACATCATAATTTTATAGAAGTATGTCATTTGAAATAACACTTGTGCAGTCTGTGCTATATATAAATAACAACTGGTTCGAGTGCCATCTTGACAGTTACGCCTGGTGATTAATTCCTTTGTTTTTTTGCTCATTAATAATTGCTTTAAGTGTAATATTGATAGCTTATTTTACAGTTAACTAATGTGGTAGTGTGCAGTGAATGGAGAATTAATCTCGAAACGTGTTTAACCAGCATTTTGGATAAATAACTCCACTCTAAGACAAAGGGTAAACTATTTAACACATGTGTTCTTCCCGACCTAATGTATGGTAGCCAGACCTGGGCCCTGACTAAGCTACTACATCCCATCTAGCATGCTGCCAGCGCGCCATGGAAAGGAGCATGATAGGTGTACGGAAGACTGACCGGCTACAAAACACCCTAATTAGGAATAGGAAGAAAGTCCAAGACATTGCCATAAAAATTAAAAGACATAAATGGAAATGGGCTGGCCATATCATCCGAGGCACAGATAAATGGAGCAAGCGAGTCACCCAATGGTACCCAAGAGAGGGAGAGAGAGGAGCAAAGAGACCTCTAATGAGATGGGATGATGACATTGCGCAGGTAGCTGGCCGTACCTGGAGCAGAGTGGCAATAGATCGGAGAGAGTGGAGAAGGTTGGAGGAGGCCTTTGCCGAAGGGCAAGCAGGCAAAGAATACAAAAGATGGGAGATAATAGAGAGATAGTTCCTACTGTTCTTTGTCCTGTAAATAAAGGCTATTTTATTTTATTTTATTAGTCCACATGCTACCAGTCCAGTTATCGCTTTTCAAGATCTAATAAAACCACCATACACTGTCTTGTACTAACTATACAATTTTTGTTATATTTAGAGCTCCTAATACCTTGATACTGGCGAAATAGTCCCACTGGCCTGAAGCCATAATTTTAAAGGAATAAATGAAAGAAGTCTGTGCTATAAAAATCGCTGCCAACTTAGCTTGGTCTGACTATAAGACTAAATTATTTATTTTTGGTTGGGATGACTGTTATAGGGCAGAACTCTCGTATTTTGTTTTATATGTTTGTAACCGTAATGTTTTCATGTTTCAGATTGAACTAAACAAATACAAACTTCATGACTACTGTTGTACGACGGTCACTCATTATTTGGGCCCTGAGATCGAAGATGATTTGATTTATGATCGGTTTGATACTGATGACAAGTATGATGATGATTTGCCTTTAGTCATGTTGAAGGATGTTAAAGAAGACAAGGTAAGAGGAAAAGTAGGTATAGTCGTTAGATTTGAAGCTGGCCCCGAGCGGCTAATCCTTTGTCTAGTGTTAAGTAAAACCACACGTGTTACTACCTGCATAAAAAATGGTCCGGTGGTTATTTAATTACAACTCCTATGCTTCAAAATGAAAAAATGGAAAAATAATTTGCGATTTCTTGTGTCGTCCCTCTACGGTTACTGAGTGTCGGCGAGTCGAACGCTACAGAATTAGTCTAAAATCGAGATACTGAACAAATGCGTGCTATCGGAGAGCGCATCTACACTGGTTTTTTAGTGGCACGTGCTGTTTTACTTACCAAAAGACAAAGGATTAGCCGCTTGGGGCCAGCTTTAAATCGAACGACTATACCTATACTCTGTATCTTTAGGTATTTAAAAAAAGGTAAACAAAATCTACTCTCAAATGGCTCCTTCAGTCAGTTGAGGGTAGATGAAAACATTACATGATCAAATAATGTAGGTTTAAAGTCAGGTCGTTCAGTGACAGATCCAGGCGGTTTTGTATTTGGTTGGTTAACCAATAACTACCCGAACATGTACAAATTGTTTGTTTACTTTTATTTAAGTACCTAAAGATACAGAGTTTAAGTAGCAACAGAAATAAGAATGATAGATTGTGTCACAAATGGACAAAATTACATATTTACAGCGAGGGCGCACATTGAATCCTGAGCGTAGTGAGGTATTCAAGTGTTAACGCCCACCAAGGTGGAAATAATTTTGCTACCATGTCTCACATATTGTTTTTCACATCGTCTATGAGGAAAGTATTATAATTACAAAATATTCTTTCAGCCAACAAATAGTATGTAAAACAAAAGTGTCCTCGAACAGAAAAGTGCCACTTTGATCCCTCCTAGCAGGGAAGAAAAAGCCCTTTTCCGTATAGGTGATGTGAAAATGATTAAATGGGTGAAGCGACTATTTTTAGGGTTTCGTACCAAAAAAGGTCCAAAGGAACCCTTATGGTACGACTCTGTCAGTCTGTCCATCCGTCTGTCACATCGCTAAATATCTTAAGAAATACTTCAGCTATCGATTTGAAATTTGGAACAATTATAAACAAAGCTAAACTGCTAAAAAAAATCCCAGTTGTTACTGTTGTTACCACTGGTAACTAGTGGGAATAACCCAAGTTCCCCTATTTTCCTTCGTTTGATCCATACTGAACAAGAAATCCTGAATTTGCAGCAAAACACGATAGAAACATCAGAAACGACTCAAGAAGAAAAAAGAACAGAAAAGAAAAGTAGCAAACAGAAAAAACAGCTCAAAGAAGGTTTCAGTTCCAGAATGGTGCAAGAGACTAACGAATATGAAGTCATCAAACTAAGCAAAGAGCAGGTAACATAAAGGGATGGGAAGGGAAGTATGAGAGATTTCCATAAAGCATGCATAGGGCCCGCATTCGGGGAACTGTTTTCATTGGTCGAGTATGCGGAGCCCGTATGCGGGGTGCGGGAGATTTCCATAACGCATGCAATTATGAATTTCACTAGTCGTTATACCACCTAGCCGCCTGCGGGGAGTCACCCGAATGCTGTATATCGACCGAACTATCGACTTATGAGTTTCACTAGTCGTTATACCACCTTACCGCTTCCTGGGAGTCACCCGCATGCTGTATATCGACCGAACTATCGACTTATAAGTTTCACTAGTCGTTATACCACCTTACTGCCTCCTGGGAGTCACCCGCATGCTGTATATCGACCGAACTATCGACTTATAAGTTTCACTAGTCGTTATACCACCTTACCGTCTGCGGGGAGTCACCCGCGTGCTGTATATCGACCGAACTATCGACTTATAAGTTTCACTAGTCGTTATACCACCTTACTGCCTCCTGGGAGTCACCCGCATGCTGTATATCGACCGAACTATCGACTTATAAGTTTCACTAGTCGTTATACCACCTTACTGCCTCCTGGGAGTCACCCGCATGCTGTATATCGACCGAACTATCGACTTATAAGTTTCACTAGTCGTTATACCACCTTACCGTCTGCGGGGAGTCACCCGCGTGCTGTATATCGACCGAACTATCGACTTATAAGTTTCACTAGTCGTTATACCACCTTACTGCCTCCTGGGAGTCACCCGCATGCTGTATATCGACCGAACTATCGACTTATAAGTTTCACTAGTCGTTATACCACCTTACTGCCTCCTGGGAGTCACTCGCATGCTGTTTATGGACCGGACTATCAACTAGTGAGTTTCACTAGTCGTTATACCGCCTGCGTGGTTCCCGCACGCTTTATATCGACCTGGTTAACGACCAATAAAACGAAGCCATTAGGGCTTTCGCTATAATTCATTTTTAGATACTTTTATTTAGCTTCACTATATATGTATACACTTACCTATATTTGTATATAAGTGTCCCACTTAAAGTAAAGTAAATCATTTATTTTCCCAAATATTATGTGTAGTTGGTGGAATACAACGTTATTCAGTATCAATGTTTGTACCTTAATTTAGGCATGTTAATGATAAGATGTAATGATGTAAGATGTTTGATATTTACCAGTCGCTTTTCGGTGAAGGAAAACATCGTGAGGAAACCGGACTAATCCTAACAAGGCCTAGTTTACCCTCTGGGTTGGAAGGTCAGATGGCAGTCGCTTTCGTAAAAATTAGTGCCTACGCCAAATCTTGGGATTAGTTGTCAAGCGGACCCCAGGCTCCCATGAGCCGTGGCAAAAATGCCGGGACAAACGCGAGGAAGAAGAAGAATGATAAGATGTAATGTTTTGAAAAATTGTGTACCGCCGAGTTTCTTGCCGGTCCATATTGGGATACCCTCCTCCAATTGAGGAGGTTAGAGCCGGTGCAGCTTTATTTGACGTTCATAAGCGCATTGTAATATGCCTACTTGAATAATAAAAATTACTCTATGGTTTACGAGAAATGGTCCGTGACTGTACCTATTTGTCATAAACAGGTGTTAGAAGAAATGGCGGCGAAATCGAAAAGCGACAAGTACCTGAGATCTGTGTACAAATGCGAGAAGTGCGTGAAAGGGTTCAACTTTAAAGACGTCATCGACAACCACATGAAGAAGCACTCACAGGTAACTTTTTTTTTGTAATTTATTGTTTATAAAAAAAAAACAGTGAGGACGCCAAGCACGAAGAATTTCGTACATTGACTCGTCAATTCGTATTTTTATTTTTTTTTATGGTAGAGGAGGGAAACGAGCAGACGGATCACCTGATGGTAAGCGATTACCGCCTCCCATGGACACCTGCAACACCAGAGGGGTTGTAAGTGCGTTGCCGGCCTTTAAGATGGGAGTACGCTCTTTTCTTGAAGGTTTGAAGGTCGTATCGGTCCGGAAATACCGCAGGCGATAGTTCATTCCACAGTATAAAGATTCGTATAAAGATTATTATTCGTGTAACTTAATATCCCTATTTGAAAAATAAACTATCTTTAACTTTACCCAATAAAATCACATATGTGCTCTATTAATATTAATTAAAAGGCCTAGGGATGTGATGTGATGAGTCAATCGCCTACTGGGCGGTGCAGTCAGTCATGACCGAGATACGTCTACACTGGCCGTTTTGTGCGCGAGGAAATTCGCGCGTATGCTCGCTCTGTGTGTAAGTACTTATAGGTAGACACAAGTATATCTAATGTATAGATCTAATGTATCAGATGGAAAATGAACTGCATGCAACATAAATATATAAGTACCTGGGTACTAAAACAACTTACGTTTAACTATATTTTTTAGACCAGCTAATGAACTTTGAAAACAATCTATCTACATCGTATAAATGTTTAGTACCTGGGCGACCGAGCTTTGCTCGGTTATAACTATTTATTGTAATATGCTGGTGTATAGGTGACAATCTTAACTACATTTTTTTACCAAATTGAACTTGTCTAAAACAATAAAAATTAAAAAATTATATATAAACTTGAACATATAAAAATAAAAAAATTGTCACCGGGCGAGATTCGAACCCGTAACACTCGTTTAGCAGTCCGTTAGTCAGTTATCAAAATGGGAATATTTTGCATATTGATTAAATGACACCCAAAAAGATTTACCATTTACCACAATTATGAATAAGGAGTGAAAATTCGCGGTAAAAAAAGCTTGTAACCCCCATAAATACTGTACATTTGACATTTTGAAAGACCTCCGTCTACACTGGCGCCCCTAGCGACGAAATTAAACGCGTTAGCCCTCATTCCCGCGCGTCTGCTTGCATCCCCTAGTGGACCGGCAGCCTAAATCTCTGTTTCAATCATAATATCAAAAGTTCTAGTCTAGTAAGTAAAAGTAGTAGTAGTAACTTGCTCTGGCTATGGTTCGCCTTTAGATTTCCCTTGCACGTAGTACAGTCGCCATCTGATATATCGGAGCGGCCAACGTGCTCACAAATATCTGAACACGCCTCTATTGTTAAGGCGTTAGAGTGTACGTTCAGATATTTTTGAGCATCTCGACCGCTCCGATATATTAGGGTATGTGTTATTTGATTGCAGGAAAGCGGCACGTTGAAGTGTGAGATTTGTGCTCAGTACTGTCCGAGTGCTGTATCTATGAGAGGACACATGAAATCGCACACCACTAGGTAAATTAATAGGTAGGGTAATAGGTAGGTAGGGTAATAGGTAGGTGGAGTTGCAGGTGTACATAGGCTACGGAGACTGCTTACCATCAGGCAGGCCGTATGCTTGTTTGCCACCGACGTAGTATAAAAAAAAAATATATATAACTTTATGATCTACATACATACGTGTATATACTTAATATACTATATAGCAGGGGCGGCGGGTCCATACAACTCGATTCCCACCGGCTTGCCTAAAATTTATTGCTACATAAACCAAACTTATATATCATCATTAAAATTAAAAATATATCCATAATGAAAACACTACGTATTACATTACCTTGGAATTGATAACACGATTTACTAAAGCACTAATCATAGCAGGCGCGCGAAGTAAAGCTAAGCTTGACTATTCATTCATGCGCCACTACACAGATACGAAAACTCACGCACACGCTCATAAAGTTTGCTATAGAGAGTCCACGCGAATGAGCTTCAAAGCAACTCGGTCTTGTATCGGGTTATTCATTTGAATAAAAACCTTAAACATAATACCATAAGGTTTATATTGGAAAAATGCATGCACATATTCATAAAGTCCGGGAGCAGAATCTTATGTATTCTCAAGTTTAATAATTTGATAAAGAACGTTTTTTCAAAGAAAGTACTGTTTGTAGGTTTGTAGTAATAGGTTTTAGAATTTGTGTGTTTGTGAACACTCCCGTCCCGGTTGTTACCAAGGCTTGTTGTTATTATTAGAGTTTTAAATGTTTTTATGTGATTTTATTTACTTGTGTGCACGAATTTATATATAAAGTTACTAAACTAGTGATATTTTGTATGTTGTGAGTATAATAGTATGGCAAAGGTGGTTATACACTAACTGCAAAAGGTCGCGCTCAAGGACACACCTAGCGCACGCCTCACTTTTATCATGAAAAAAAGTATATAATGTTAAGGTGTTTTTTTGTTCCGAGTTGCCTAGCCAGAATTTTCACGCGCCGCTACTGCTATATAGTGATATAGATACAGTAGAGTATGAAAACATTTTTTTATTTTGTTAATTCCTGTGCCGTCAATCAATATGCCATTGATTGTAGACAGGAATTGGACTGTGGTCCCCCACACAGAACTACCTGCCTCGCGAGGAAATTGTCGCGCGAATCAGCTTGACCGGTGGAAACGTGCCTCGCCCGAGGCAATGCGGCCGCGAATTCGGTTACTTCGCCCGAGGCGCGTCTACATAGACCGAGATGCTTCGGGCGGAAATTTCTTCGCGAGGAGTTCAGCGCGGACCCGCCTAATGATCCAGTTTTCCAAAATTATTGTTTCAGTTTTTCACAATTTTTAACTCAACTCGCCATCTGAAGATGTTGATGTAGATTGCTGAAATTTTGATATAAGAATGAACAAAATTAAAATAAATGTTTTTTCAAGTTTTTTCGCTCCACCCTAACATGCCGCCGAATATCAATAATAATTGCATATCTCTACATTGATTGAAACGTTATTGATTGGTTTTACTCCTTAATTTATTTATGTATACATATATTTATTAACAAATATTCCAAATATATGTGGAAAGCTCTATCTCCTTTACGTATACATTTATTTATTTTATTTATGTACTTCTATATCTTATATTAATATCTTGTATTTACAGATTTTAAACACATCAAAATCATAATTGCCTGGATATTTTTGTCTTCGGTTTAGTCCACGTGTTTCATTTTCCTCTTATTACACATTCGCATTACGAATAAATTGTATCTATAATTGCAGATATAAATGCAAAATATGCGGTGCGGTTCGGATCTCCCGACAACATTTGTTAGAACACTACTCCATTGAGCACACTTTCGACGCTAACACATACTCCTGCGAGCAATGCTCCTTCACCACCAAGTGAGTACTTTAGGAACGACATTTGTTAGGCTACCCCTGAGAACACACTTTTGACGCAAATACATACTCCTGCGAGCAATGCACCTTCATCACCAAGGGAGTATTGTAGGAACAAATTTAAGACTATCCTGAACTTTGTTAAATTGTAATGAGCACACTTTTGACATGAACACATACTCCTGCAAGCAATGCTCCTTCACCACCAAGTAAGCACTGTTGGTACGAATCCCTACTTATTATTATAAATGCGAACGTAACTCTGTCGGTCTATCTGTTACCTCTTCACGCTTAAACCGCTTCTTTTTTTTTCCAGAAAACGCACAGTAATCCAGAGACACGTAAAAACCCACAAGGTCGGCAAAAATCTGACGTGCAGCGTGTGTGGGGCCGGCTTCAACAACATGCATGCATTACGAATGCACGTGTCGTGAGTACAGCTAAGCTAAGCATACTAGTCCATACAATACAACTGTTCACATTGAGGACCTTTTACAACCCCAAAAGTAAGGACGCTAGGCAAGAAGAATTTCGTTCATTGACCCGCCATTTCCTATTTCTGTCGCACACGCATAATTATAGCACTGACCCTGATGCCAGCTGTTAATGCCATTGTGCAAGTGGGACAGCAATATGCGCGATAGATATAGGTGATGGCATGCTAGTGTATAAAAATTTTCCTGCTTAGCGTCCTTACTTTAACAATATAAACAATATATAAATTCTAGGTTACGTAGCTACTAGGCTAGGTAGAAAAGAGACGAATTCCCAATGAGGGCAAAAAAGAAAATTACGAAAAACTAATGTGACTAAAAATTACGTGACGGAAAACGTATAAGACATCTTAAGAGAGAAACTTAGTTACAGATTCTGACTAAAGTAGTTAATGACAAGAAACGAACGAGACGAATAAAGAACGAGTGACGAATGCACAATGATACGAAATAAAAAATAAACGAGGAATGAATGAGACGAGCGATGATATCGTCTCCCGTTGGCGTTCGTGACGCTTTGAGATCGAAACATTTGGACGTATTTTAAATTCATTATACGCCATATACTCATAATCCGTTTATAAAGATATATTTCAAAAGTAAAAATCGCGGTAACCGAAGACAATATTCAACTTCTTTGAAATTTTAAAGTCCGTTAAACTTGTTTCAGCCGCCACGACCCCGCGCAGCGCTTCAACTGCCCACAGTGCAACATGAAGTTCATATACCCGTCCCTATTGCACCGGCACATGTTGTCCCACTCGCACAGGGACCACTACTGCGTCGAGTGTGACGTCACGTTCAAGTCGCTAGTAAGTTGTTTTAGCCAGATAGGTGGATCCATACAGAACGAGCCGCCTCGCGAGGAACCTGCCGCGCGAAGCAGTTCGGTCGGTGGAGACGCCTTGCTCGAGGCAATGTGGCCGCGAGTGCGTGTGCCGAGTCAGGATGGCGGGTGTACCTAAATAAAAAGCATATTGCTAAGCATAAAGCTTTGACGACCTGTCTGGCCGGGTGGGTAGTGATCCTGCCTATGAAGCCGACGATGGTCCCGGGTTCGAATCCCGGTAAGGGCATTAATTTGTCTGATGAGCACAGATATTTGTTCCTGTTCCTGAGTCATGGATGTTTCGTATGTATTTAAGTATTTATAATCTATCTATATAAATGAAAATGAAATGTGTTTGTTAGTCACGCATAAACTCGAGAACCGCTGGTCCGATTTAGCTAATTTTGGCATTGAAATGTTTGTATTAGACCACAGAAGGTTTAGGAAATGATGATTTTGAGAAATCCAACCTTTAAGGGGGTTAAAAGGGGGATGAAGGTTTGTATGGGGTTCAAGTTTTATTTTAAGCTAGGAACTTGATACCTTGTAAAAAGGTATTTTAATTAAATAAAAGAAAAAAAATATCAGCGTTTTTGAAAATTCATCCCCTAAGGTGGTGAAAAAGAGGGGTTGAGAGATTGTATGGAGATCAAATATTTTTTTGAGTACGGGATTTGAAATTTTGTACGTAGGCTTATTATTAAAACAAAAGAAAAGTTATTTCAGTGTTTTTAAAAATTCATCCCCTAAAGGGGTTAAAAAGTGGTTGAAAGTTTGAATCCATTTCCATTGTTCTGAAACTTCTTATAAAGGCATAATAGCCGATTACAAATAAAAGTTATTTCAACGTTTTTGTGAATTCAACCCCTAAGGGGGGTTAAAAAGGGGATGAAAGTTTGTATGGGGTTCAAGTTTTATTTTGAGGTAGGAACTTTAAACTTTGTGAAAAGGGTTTTTATTAAAATAAAACAAAACTAATTTCAGCGTTTTTGAAAATTCATCCCCCAAGGTTCTGAAAAAGAGGTTGAAAGTTTGTATCGAAGTCAAACATTTTTTGAGTGCGGGACTTGAAACTTTGTATATGGGCGTATTATTAAAATAAAACAAAAACTATTTCAGCGTTTTAAAAAAATATTTTCGTTAAAGGGTAAAAAATTTGAATCCATTACAAATGCTTTACAATTTCATAGAAAAACATAATGTAAGATTAAAAAAGTTATTTTAACGTTCTTGTTAACTCAACCCCTAAGGGGGTTAAAAAGGGGATAGAAATTTATATGTGGTACGAGTTTTCTTTTAAGCTAGGAACTTGAAACTTTACTCAAAAAGACGAAAACTGATACATATATATCACCTTTACTGAAAATTCATTCCCTAAGTTAGTGAAAAAAGGGTTGTAAGTTTGCATCGGGAACAAACATTTTTGTAAATAGTGATCTTAAAATGTCGTAAAACACAATAATAGGAAACAAGAATATAGATTTCAGCGTTTTTAGAAATTAATCCCCAAGGCAGTTTAAGTGGCGTTCATTGAAAGGTTGTATTAATCCCCTAAATTGGTGAAAAGGGGTTTAAAGTTTGCACTCGATTGGAATAGTGGACTTGAAAACCTTCGTAAGGGATTGAGATGGATTATATCGAGAAGAAAATAACAATAAAAAAGTGTCACTGTCACAAAGGATTGTCATTATTGGTTGTCGAACTTTATGGGTTTCTGAACAATGGAATATGGTAAAAAACCTGACCATAACTATTTAAACTACAAATAAAACGAAATTAGAGTCAGACCAAGCTAAGCTAGCAGCGGTTTTGATAGTCCAGACGGGGCACGTGTTATTTTAAACGTCAAACTTCTACTTACACGTTTACCCAACACTTGCACCGTATGGGCTATCAGAATCGCTGCCAACTTATCTTAGTCTGACACTAGGAATCTGAGGTTAAATTGAAAAATACAGCTGCCATCTTGAATTTCTGCATATTTGCTCTAAACAAGATGAAAATCGACATTTGAGGATCCGAGTAGACCTTTATTATGAATCTGAGGCCAAAATTGATAAAATACCACCATCTTGGATTTCTGCATTTTTGCTCTCATCAAGATAAAAATCGATATCTGAGGATCCGAAGAAGCTTTATTATGAATCTGATACCAAAATTGCCAAAATCGGCCGGCATTTTATTCTGATCAATATGAAAAAAAACCCATCCGTCATCTTGAATTTCAGCATTTTTGCTCTGATTAAAGAAGAAAATATATGGTAATAACTTGAGTTTAAGCAGATATAACAAAACACGTGTACATTATTTTTTCCTGTTCTCAAACATATAATCAAACAAGCCATTAACTAGCAAGTTGCTCGAGCATCACTTTCTATAGGAGTTAGAAGATTTAGTAACTTTTTAGTACTTTGGAGGACAATTTCTCCCAATAGGTTGAGTTTGGGCAGCTAAAAAAAAATACGTGTCCGTTATTTTAGACTACTCTATAACATATATAAATATAAATCAAATCGGAAGCGGACAGTTGGGTACCTTTCCTTGTTAGTCAATTTGTGTAATAATTTCCTGTCATATTTATTCATTTATTATCTATTTATACCACATATCTGTACCTAATTTGTACTATTTTAGTACCCCCTTTAAAAAAATGGAATTTCCGATACTTGAAAAAACAGTAGTCTGGTACTTAGTTATTATCAAAAAACAGTACACCCGCCATTCTAACATGCAGAATGGCGGGTGTATTTTATTACCCAGTGATCCCGCGATAATAAAATTTATAAAAACCAAATTTTTGCACCAATTTTGTTTACAGGAGGTACTAAAAAAAATTTAAACTGTTTATTATAATAAAGTTACAGAGTTACCATTCGTTTCTTACTTAGCATAATCTATTCATTATAGATTGTAAGCTAAGGCGTATGAAGCTTTAGTTCAAAGTACATTATTATTACTTACTAAAGAGTACAAATTAGGTACAAAAATATGGTACGCTTTTTTTTTTTATTTAGGTACACCCGCCATCCTGACTCTCACCGTTTACTTTCCCGAGGCACGTGTCCTCCGAGTTGCTTCGCGCGGCAAATTCCTCGCGAGGCGACTCGTTCTCTGTGGAGCCGCCTACTGCCGAAGTTTAGTCATGTTGTGTTTGTGTGGCACATTTTCGATAAATCACACGCGAGTTTAATTCAAAATCGAATTTTATTAATACAAAAATAAAATTAAATGTTGTTGCAGGATAATTTAAAACTCCACTTCAAAAGGGCGAAAAAACACAGAGACCCGTCAACATACAAGTAAGTTTGTTTTTATTATTATTTTCAATAATTAGGCAAAGATTATAAGTTAAGCTAAGTTTGCACCGTACAAAAGACAAGTAAATAAAAAAGACTTGCAGCCTCCCTACATTCAACCGATAACCTTTCCTTAACATATTCACTGCCAGCAACGCATATATGCGTTCACCGTCATACAAAATCACGCCGCCTGGCACTGAACGCGTTAAGCTGTCGCTACGCAATACTTAAATGACTTTCCATAACTATACTCTGTATTTTTATCTTAAAGCTAATGTTAGTACATACATAAGTATTTATATAATTATAGCGAACTATATACTACAAATCGCGCTTCTATTAAGTAAATAAGCAAATTTTCTCAAATAAACAGTTTCAAGAAAATCCGCTTAGGTACTCACTTATTCCTGCGCACATGAGTCATGCAGCAGTTATTTAAAAATATAGTAAACACCCCTATAATGGAACAGGCACCAGTAATGGGATGGTATAGACAAATCCTGTAAAACAAGTATTTACCATCAGCTTTAAATCGCTGGCAACATTTTACCATAAACAAGCGCCAAGTAGCTGCTTAAGTTTAATTTTTCATTGATATTTGTTAGTTTGAAAATGAATGACGCCATACATCCCATGACTGGAGCAAAAACCACAGTTTTAATTGGTTAATAATATTGAAACCGATTGCAGTAGCTTTCATTAAATACATAGAAAACATAAAGGACGAATTGGACATTCAACTTTTAAAGCGTAAAGCGGTAGACATTTTACAGATGTCGGTGAAATATCAAAAATACTCCTAATTTTCTCTTAAATGGGATGATTGGTGCAGTTAACATAGGCCATCAACCCTGTCCGCAATCATGGTCAGGATGCTGTTGAAGCTGGCCCGTACTTTGCGCACCAGGGATGGCTCGCTTGCGCATCGTGGTGTAGAAGCAATCTACCCACGCTTCTGCGAACATCCCTGACGCGCTACAGAATCTAGGCAACCCCCATCAGCAGATCAGCCAGCACCCTGCATGCGTTGTTATATTGAACGCGCAGAGCATTGTACCGTTTCACTAGACTTAAATCGACCGAGATATAAACCCGAGGATCTTTATTCTTAGTGGAGTCTAGTGAAACTAACCGTGAATCATTCAAAATGTTATTGTACCGTTTATAACTTTTCATACTCCTCTACTGTTATCTCATATCTGTCATTTATGCATTCATTAACACGAATATAAGAACATACATAAAAGGTTTCAAGAAAAGTCTATATTGTCTATTCCTCATAAAAGCTCTTGTGCTTTTATAAGCTATAACGTTACTGCGATTAATGGCTACCAACCTAACAAAACCAAAACGAATACAGTTTTAAACTAAGTGCATTGCTGCCAACGTACAACATATTCATTTGGTTGCATAGTAAAAATAATTACTTCATAAGTCAGAAACACGCATGTGACACCCGTAATATAGCAACACCCATTGACTACGAAGACCGCTTAGCGTTGCTTGTTAGTCTCCGTAGGCTACGGTGGCCAAAATTGAGAAAAAACTGTCCAAAAAATAAATTTAGCAAGTAGCAAGTACCAGGGCCTCATGAGTTACGAGGAGGTGTCGCTGACCGGCCGGCCGCGGCCCGGGGCGGGCCGGGCGCGGAACAAAGTATGCTCGCGCGTCTTGGCTATATACTTTTGCTGTAATTTGTTTACCTAAATTAAGATTTATTTTTGTTGACTCGTAGGAAAAATATTGTATGCAACGTTGTATAAGTAGGTCAAAAAATTCTCGTGGCGTATTTCTTTACAATGTTCGCCTACGCCTTCGGCTCCGGCTCACATTGTAACTCACGCCACTCGCCTTTTTTGACCCTTCTTATACAACTGTTGCATAGAATACTATTATACGTATAGTCTGCCCACAGGCAGGATTTGAACCCTCATAATTCGAAGACAGGTTCACAACCGACTAGTCTACTAGGCCGTCACTTTTCGCTTAAAGTTCTTTCCTTCAGGTACAAATGCTCGCAATGCGACGAGCGTTTCATCTCGCCGTCCTCCGTCCTGGCGCACCTGAGCGCGACGCACGGCGCCGCCAAGAGCCACGCGTGCGCGCTGTGCGGGAAGCTGTACTCCAGCAGAGAGAGCGCACGGAGCCACGAGAGGCGCGCGCACGCCAGGGAGAAACTAGCGTGTGACGTTTGCAATAAAGACTTTGGCGTGAGTATAAGTGGCCGCCATTTTGATTTCTGTTGTTACTGGGCCGATTGTGTTCAAAACACCACCTGTCATTTACAACACGTTTTCGTAAGTGTGATTCGTGAAGAGCCACGTATGCGCGCTGTGTAAGTAAATTGGACCCGGGTACGTCCTTAAACTACGTCCAAAAGAGAGGTATGGGCATTGTGAATATCATCTCGCTTTGTGTGGCAGGGCACAGCCAGTGGATGCCATTCCAGATCTAGAGCAGAGCCCAACTGAAGAAGTACCTCCACCTTACAGAAAACAGCAGCCAAATAACAGTAGACCCTACTCATAGTGTTGTGTTCCTGCCGGTGAGTAAGGTTGCCAGAGCTCAATGAGGGGGTTTAGGGTCGGCAACGCGTATTTAACTCCTCTGGAGTTGCAGGCGTACATAGGCTACGGAGGCTGCTTACCATCAGGCGGGCCGTATGCTTGCTTGCCGCCGACGTAGTATAAAAAAAAAAAAAATTATAGTAAAAAATCAGACACAAACTATATTGGTACATTGAATCGAATTGAATTTTCAGTGTTATCGAATATTTTATGTTTGCCAATATTGTTGCAGCGTAAGTACGTGTTGGCGAAGCATCAGAGTGCGCACGCGTCGCTGTGCTGCGGGGTCGACTCTACGGACAAGAAGGTATACCTAGCCGTGACCTATTTAATTAAAGGTATGCTTATCTCTTAACCCAGGGGTTCCCAAAGTGTGCGCCGCGGCGCCCTGGTGCGCCGTAGAAAGTAAAGAGGGGCGCCGTGAGTTCTATCATCATCCGAAACCACAAATATTCGCGGGTACCTATTTGAGCGCTCGCATCGGTAAGTAATATAGCGTCGTGTCACTCTTTTTCGACCATGATTTTAAATTTACAAGGGCGCCGTTGCGAAATACTAAACTTGTAACTGCGCCACATGTTGAAAAAGATTGGGAACCCCTGTCTTAACCTTTTGAACGCTTTAAGTCATAAACGCCAAAGTAACGGGCGTAAGCGAGCTAATTTAAACCTTACTTGAAAGTGTCAAGGTTACTTTGACCGCGTCCGCCATAACACGACCATAGGTACGACGCCTTTAGGTGTTCTTAGCGTTCAAAAGGTTAAATGCACAGTGTATCTATTTTTCAATTTGTTCACTCTATATTATTTTATGTCTTTTCATCACACTTGCTCGAAAAAGATCTTATTTCAGGCAGGTGTACTGAAGGACAAAGGCCTATTTAGTTCCCGCGGGATTTATGGATTGTGAAAAAAAAATGCTACAACTCCCTAGGGACGAATACAAATTATTCTATTCTATACCCATTTCATTTACCATGACGGGATTCCACTTGAGACCAGAGAGTGCAGTGTCTTTTAAAGTAAATGAATTTGTAACCGAGACTATATATGAATATAAACTATATATTGATAAACATACTTAATACAAATAAACATACATATATTAATACATACATAATTATACCAAGTGTGAATCATTAAGTTGATGAAGAAGAAAGTTTCATTTCATTTCATTTCATTTAGAAAGAAAAGTTTGTCAAGGAAATACTTGCGCAACATGCGCTTGAATGTGAATTTGGTCTGCGCTTGTCTGATAGAGAGTGGGAGAACGTTCCAAAGTCTGATTGCCTGGACAGTGAAAGAATTGGACATGAATACTGTTCGGTGTTGGGGGACAATGAGCTTACATGTAACTGTCCAGTGTTGATCCTTTTGTGTTATTATTTGACCACACGCTGGCTTTGAAGAGCAGAGCTCGTAAAGCAATTGTTAAACAATAGATCAACATTATGGTTCTCATTGTGCAGTTTGAAGTGGAATCCCGCCAAAGTAAATGAAATGGGGTATAGCTGTAGGTAGGATGCAAAAACATTTAATTTTATGCATAATTAGATAAGATCTATTGTTATAGTGAAACGAACGCATCCGATTTTTTATTAAATATTGTACAATATTTTAATTAAATTGAAAATTAAAAAACCCATTTTAAAGGTACCATAAATGCCTTACATCATTTTGGATAACAACTGATGCTGTTCAAACTGCTGGATCGATTTCTATCAAACAGCTAAGAAACACCGCAAGGAAACTCGCTTTCACGTGAAAAAACCGCATCGGAATCGGTCCATCCGTTGGAGAGTACGATGCCACAGACAGACGTTACGTTGTCGTCAAAAATATATCAACTCTGCCCTTTGCGTCGGGGGTTAAAAAATAACACTTGTTTTAAGACGAAATGACGGAGATTGGAAAAGTTATAATCTGATGATGTTTAGTAGGTAATGTAGGCTTTTTTGTTAAAAAAAAATAGTATATCTGAAGTTCAAACCCGGCTCGTACCAAAGAGAATTTGAAATGAGGTGGATTGCCAAAGAAAATTTTGTAGTCACAGTAAATTTACTGCCATCTTTCGACACATGATTAAAAATTTTAGAACGCCATTTGACTTTGATCCTTATTCTTTCACTGATATGTGTTAAATATCAGAAAGTGGCGCCATCTAATAGATAAAGGCCAAAGGTATGGCAGAATCGTTTCGAGCGATGGCGCCATAACCTTTAGGTTGTACCCGGTGAGATCACCATCTTGACAATCCACCTCTATTGCGAATTCTCTTGGCTCGTACCAATGAGTTTTTCGGAACCTATGTACGAAATATCATTAGATATTTACCAGTCGCTTTTCGGTGAAGGAAAATATCGTGAGGAAACCGGACTAATCCCAATAAGGCCTAGTTTACCCTCTGGGTTGGAAGGTCAGATGCTTCGAGCAACACCGGGAAGGGAGACGGCATTCATACTATTTCTCCTCTGCCAAAGCATAGGTACAACTGTACCTAAGGCGGTGCATGTCGTGACTCGTCCGTACACAAAAAGAGATCGAGGTGTGCAAGACTTGTATTTGTGTCGTCATTACAGATTGGATTTTGTATGTAGTGAGTGAGAGGTGCGACTGTGTGCACGTTTCCCGCAAAAAATGGCAGAATGATTCAGAATCAGAAATTTATTGGTAAAACTCAACATTTTACATGTCATTTTTTCTTAACCTAGGTATAAATCAGAAAAAAAAACTAGAAATAATTTAAATAATTCATTAAAATAATGGTTCAATGACCAAATAGGTACAATTATTATGCAATAGGCAGTTATTTATGTGAGTGGGTCAATGATATACCTAGTTCATTGAGTGGTTTTATTTTCTCAAAAAATTCTTCAATGGTGTAACAAGCCATGAGTAACAAAATATTTTTCAGTTTATTTTTAAAAATTGCGTCAGATCGTGATTCTTTTATTATCAGCTGGAAGAGAGTTGTAAATCTTGGGCCCCAAGACACTAAGTGATTTCCGAACCCTAGCGAGTCTCCGAGATGGCACTACTAGCAGGTGCTGATTAGTTCGGTAAGATATCGCTTAAGGCTCCTCCCTTCCGACGTGTCGGATCAATGCCGGATTTAGAGGTCTGGAGGCCTCGGGCAATAAAGGAGTGGAGGCCCCCTGGCCCTCAAATTTTTCCAAAATTTAAAATGGTAAATTTTCCGAGTTCTCTATTGTGGGGGCCCGTCTTCCGGTTGCCCTCCCCTAAATCCGGCCCTGTGTCGGACGCCGGTGTTGCTCGAAGGTCAGATGGCAGTCGCTTTCTTTATTTTTATTTTTAACAACAAAAATATAATTTAGCCTATGTGAATTCTAACACGGATTTATCAGTAAATAATTACGAGTCACATACACGTAAAATACGTACATTGTATATTCATCATAAGGCGTTTAACATCTTGACGGATGATTTTAGAAGCGTTTGTATGTGAGGGACAACGTCTCTCGTGGCTGTATAAGCCAATGCGGGGCCGGCATTTGCGACCTCATTTGTGACGGCTAAGGAAGGGAGCCATGTCGTATAGGGACCGTGCGCGTTGGAGGATCTGTCATCTTGTGGCCTGAATCGGAACAATAAACATGTACATTCACACGTCACGTGTTTTCTTGTACATAGTAGATTCTGCCATCTTGTGGGCTACATTGGAACAGTGAACATCACATTTACGCCTCGCGCCAAAAATCTGACGGCTCCTGTGCTGCCTCCTACAGTTCACGCACGCTCCCTATATTAATTTCGGACAAGGATTTTTTTTTTACACAAGAAAAATGCATATAAATGTAATCCTTTTTATACATGAATTTGTGTCTAATCTTTTTTTTTTTTTTCAGAAACATCAAGAGGAGAATAGCTGCATACAACCAGTGAACCATGAGACTTGACTGTAATATAATATAATGCCTAGTATTTTCATGCGTCGGTTTATATTTTCAAAATAAAATATTTATTCTAAGGATTTTTACATTTAAACCTCAAAACCTGTAGGTTTTTCAGGAAACATAACCTATAAATATACTATTTTTCAAGTGTAGGCAGAACGTGTCAAAAAGCAATTATAGGGTTGTGACAATGCAAGTTGACTTGACACATGTTACATAGAAAATAAGCCATCATTTATAAGAAAGGGGAATTTGGAAAGAAATATTGAGATTAAAAAAAAAACCAGGCTCAAAATCTCAAAAAAAAATTTTTTTTTAACTCTCAAAAAGAAAATGGTACCTTTGATTCTTTTCATATTATTGAAAAATAAATTGTATGACAACTATGTACATAAACGCTATATTTTAGGGTCAAAATAGCACTTTTCTTGATCTTTCATACATTTAGGACAGACTAATGTAATGTGACGTCACATTACATTATCATTTTGTTAGAGGCGTTTCAATCGTCGAGTGTCAGACTTTAACTCTCATTTCTGACCGTGTTGCTTAAATGTCATGAGTCCTATATAGACGTTTGATCCTCAGGAAAATCAAGATCGATTGACATTATTTACAAAAAAACTGTCAAGTAGCCAATTGTGGTGTAAAGCCGGGGTGAATTGGATTAGAAATAAAAGTTGTACGCTATACATTGAACTATTATTACTACGCATAGAACCGGCACTGAAAACCAGTATTTTGCGCCATGAAAATAAAAATAATGTAGTGAAAATTTGTACTTAGTTGTTCCGTGGTTGTGTTGTGAAGAATAGGGTTGTTTCCATCTACAAATCTTAGGGCCGAATTGTATCCCAATAAATTCTTTTGGATTATAAGAACATGTTAAACTACTCTTAGGGGACCTGTAATGACCATATTTTTGTAAATATTGAATTTAAAATATCTTTTGGCCACGTCACGTGACCGAACTCGAAACGTCATTGAAGATTCTGATAACGTCACAACTCTCGGATTGACACTGTTGACAGTTAGGCGATAAACAACAAACGACAAATGTCAGTTGACAGTTCGTATCTTCTACGTGTGTATGTAGTTATGTGTCAAACCGTAAACTGTGACATCACACAATTTTCATAGAGCGTTTTAGGCGCGGAAGCATCTGTCAAAATATATTTTGTTAAATTAACATAATAAAGCCGTTTTTAGTATAAAACTTGAATATTAGGCAACTTTTAGTTAATATAGAACGTAATACAAGCGTTTCAAATATAATCGGAAACAACCGTATTAGGCGCTACTTTGCGGAAATCCAATCTATTTAAAAAAAAGCGGCCAAGTGCGAGTCGGACTCGCGCATGAAGGGTTCCGTACCATTTAAGACGTATTAAAAAAAATCTACTTACTAGATCTTGTTCAACATTTTACCACTTTGGACACACATTTTACCACTTTGGAAGTGTCTCTCGCGCAAACTATTCAGTTTAGAAAAAAATTATATTAGGAACCTAAATATCATTTTTGAAGACCTATCCATAGATACCCCACACGTATGGGTTTGATGAAAATTTTTTTTTTTAAATTTTATGACGTATTAAAAAAAACTACTCACTAGATCTCGTTCAAACCAATTTTCGGTGGAAGTTTGCATGGTAATGTATATCATATATTTTTTTTAGATTTTTCATTCTGTTATTTTAGAAGTTACAGGGGGGGGGGGGCACACATTTTTTCACTTTAGAAGTGTCTCTCGCGCAAACTATTCAGTTTAGATAAAAATGATATTAGGAACCTAAATATCATTTTTTAAGGCCTATCCATAGATACCCCACACGTATGGGTTTGATGAAAAAAGATTTTTTGAGTTTCAGTTCTAAGTATGGGGAACCCCCAAAATTTATTGTTTTTTTTCTATTTTTGTGTGAACATCTTAATGCGGTTCATAGAATACATCCACTTATTAAGTTTGAACAGTATAGCTCTTATAGTTTCGGAAAAAAGTGGCTGTGACAAAATCGGACAGACAGACGGACATGACGAATCTATAAGGGTTCCGTTTTTTGCCATTTGGCTACGGAACCCTAAAAAAGAAGTATTACTTTGCTAATCCGCGAAAAAATAACTTGCTAGTCAGTCAGTACTAACCCGTTATACTTGCTTACTTACTATTTTAACATGCAATTAATGTTCCCACCGCAAAAATAAATACGCAAATAAATATAACAACTCACCATTAAAAGTACAAAACTCGAAGTGTTTCGCCTCTCTACGAGGCATCCCCAGGAGATGCTGGAGGTGTTGAGGGTCTGACGTCCGACAACCGACTGTTTCAGGGAACAGGGGGCCTACCGCCAAAATCGAAGTTCGTCAATTGCGGGCATTTTTCTTTGTCACTCTAATTTGGTCCTAGGAGAGTAAAAGAGAAAAATCCCCGCAATTTGCGAATTTCGGTTTTCGCGGTAGGTCGCGGTTTATATTGCATGTAAAAATACGCAAGTAAGTATAATGAGTTAGCACTGATTGACTAGGACGTTATTTTTTAGCAAAGTAATATTTCTGGTTTTAATTCGAAGACCTAATGCCAAAAGTAAGCATACATTTTTACGAAACCACCATGAAGCTGGGCCCTGTTGCCAACAGCTGGATTAGCCATAGATGGTAGGATCTTATAGACGTGCTATAGGCGCGCGCCCGTGAGGAATACATTTTTGCATTTGAACCATTTTTTTACATTTCGAATATTGTTAACGATGTGCTGATATTCCGTGAAACGGAAAACGTTTATCAGGCCCGACATCGGGACTGAAGCCTTTAGTCCGGGTCTGCCTAAAACATGTCAGACTACGTTTTAATTCGCGTTATGCCTAGACCAACCGTGAAATAGTCGCACTAAGACTTAGGCCTCATGAGTTTTTGTCCAAATGCGAATATGGCACAAGAGGCCTCTTGCATTATTGTCCAAAAGCGAATCTGGCACAGTGAGACGTATACTTATGTATTACGTTTTTATCCAAAAGCTCCTATAATAGATTATTTCTAATTGTTTATTTTGCAAAAACATTTCCTCTTAAACGTAAGTAGACGGAGCCCCGCAAAGCGCTATTTCTGGGCAGTTTGGGCTTCTGTCTGAAGCTACCTAACGAACCTAACCTACCTAATGACTAATTGTGACTACCCTGAAAACATTACACTTTGGGGGAAAAAACAACTACGAATTTCTGCTACTCACTCATAATTAGGCGTATCGCAAAATGGACAAACAACTACTTAGGCTTACTGCGTTTGGGACATATTGCGAAATAGGTAATATAAGTTTTTTTTTTTTATAACATTAAAATATAAAATATGTGTACCACAAAACAAAATATTCGCCAAACTGCGAGACAGTTTGTTGGCGATGAGCTCGCTCGTTATACTTATAAAAAGGTACATAATTTTGCACTGTCCTACCGTCCCGGCATGGCCAATTTTTATGTAGGTATTACAATTATGAAGTAGGTAAACGTAGGATTGGTGACTCAACACTGGTGGCGCGGGCGCGGAACAGGAGCACAGCGGTGCTTAAAAAAAACTACCTTAACGCTAATTACTCCGTTTGGTTATAAAGTAATAGGTCAATAGCGATTTAGACGAATAGCGAATTTCAAATGAAGTTTTGTCATAATGCGAATTAGTCTGACTACGTTTTAGGCAGACCCGGACTAAAGGACATGTTTAATGTTTGATATTTTTGCATATGATTCGTTTTTTTCATTTCAAATATTGTTAACGATGCGCTGATATTCTATGAAACGGAAAACGATTCTCAGGTCGGGACTGACTTCAGGCCCGATATCGAGAAGTGTGAATGTAATTGGCCCTTGCAATGACATAGTGTGGCGTGACTCCATAAGTGGTATATTTTCATAATAATTTTACATTTATGGTGGCACTCCCACAATCTGTCGCTGCAGTCTGAGCGTTAACTTGGTTTAGACAAATACAATTTTAATAATAAAACACATAATTTTGTTTTGATTTTTTTATTAATAAAAATAGACTTTACATAAAAAATGCAATCGCACCGATTTAATAACAAGTCCTATCTACAAGAAAAATACAACTTTGTTACACAATGCTGAGCCGAACGGAGCCGAGAATGTCCGAAAGGATCAGGGAAAATCGAAGTTCGTCAATTGCGGGCATTTGCCTCTGTCACCCTAATTATGTATTAGTAAGAGAAAAAGGGAAATATCCCCGCAATTTGCGAATTTCGGTTTTTGCGGTAGGCCCCCAGGGAGGCTACCGGGAAAATCGTAATTCGTCAATTGCGGGCATTTTTCTGTCATTCTAATTACGTCTTTGTGAGAGTATAAGAGAAAGATCCACGCAATTTGCGAATTTCGGTTTTTGCGGTAGGCCCCCAGTGCCGCCCCACTGTCACTAGGGAATGTTTTTTTTTTTAATAACAATAGCCGCATTCTGGTAATTCTGAATTACATCTGAATGCCAGATAGTTTCAAAAATAGATTAACCTAATGCATGTTACCTATATTATCTTATTTGATGTTAGGTTTTTATGAATACCGCTAAAGTGTTTAACAGCAGACTTTTTAAAGGCCTTTTCACATGCAGTTTTTTTTTTTACATTTGAGTAGGTAATTAGTACTTATATATTACCAAAGATAATCTGAAATAGACGTGGAAGGTATGGCGCCATCGCTCGAAAAGGTACCGCCATACCATGGCCTACGATCTAGTAGACGGCGCCACTTTGATATTTAACACATTTGACTTGGATCTTTATTCTTTTACTGATATCATGATGTGTTAAATATCAAAAAGTGGCGCCATCTTACCGGGCACAACCTAAAGGTTATGGTGCCATCGCTCGAAACGATGCTGCCATAGCCCACACTTGTGGCCTTTGATCTATTAGATGGCGCTAATTTTTGATATTTAACAAATTTAACACATATCAGTAAAATAACAAGGATCAAAGTCAAATGGCGTTCTAAAAGTTTTAATCATGTGTCGAAAGTAGGCAGTAAATTTACTGTGTCACCTCTATTTCAAATTTTCTTTGCTATTACGCAGTAAAGTTTAGGATTCAACCCATTAGATGGCGCTGATATAATTTTGTAAAGGGTTTTGAGTAGTTGTAAGTGCGTGACATACTGTGTACAGTCACGTCTGAAAATATCGATACCAAAAATATGTATACAATACCTCAATATGTGGGCGATAAAATCGTGTATACATATATTTGGCACTTTTTTCGTATCGATATTTTCAGACGTGACCGTACCTACTTTTACTCTAGCAACCCAAATTTGTCAGTAGAAAGGTCTCGCAATTTAAAACTAGTACGGGAGATTGAACGTCTAACATGTTTTCATTTGCCGCCTTTCTCTAGTGAAAAGCTGGCTTGCCATCAGAGTATATATCCCTATATTTCTTTTTTTTTTAGCATGAGAAAGAAGGTAAGCGATTTTCACGTGTCTTTTGAAAAACACTTTTGAAAAATAAGTCACGGCCAATATTATAAATCACATACATTCTTTTGCTTTCATAATTATTAGTTACTGATTTTTAAAAAGCTTTTTTCAATAAAAAGACAAGTATTGTATACCTTTTTTCTAATGCTAAAAAAACGCTCTAAACGTTCTAATGCTTTTGTTTATGGAGTAAGCTATCCCCAAGAATACGTATGTCATGTTTATGGAGTAAGCTATCCCCAAGAATACGTATGTCAGTCTTTCCTCATACACTTACGTTTCTCTAGAACGATCATGCTTTTCAGCGCGCTCGCGACCACGAACCTTAACTCGTGAAATTTCGCTATAGATAACCTGTATGTCCTTGTCTGTCCGTCTGTCAGCTTGAGAATGAGTAGGACGAAGGTATCTCGGCGGAGTATTTGTTTGTGATGTTCTGGTGTGCTATCTTCAATGTTGGCTTGGCTGGAAAAATACGTTTTTTTATCATTATTATACATACTTCGTTTTTTAGGATTAGAAAAAAAATAAACGATCTTGACGTATCTAATTATTGAAAGACACTTTTAAACACTTGCTTTCATACGGAATAGTTACTAATAAAAAAAAAACAATAAAAACACGTCAAGATTGCCTTAAGCGCCAATTACATCCACACTTCCCGATATCGGGCCCGAAATCAGACCCGATTTCGGCCCTGATAATCGTTTTCCGTTTCACGGAATATCAGCTCATTGTTAACAAAATTTGAAATGTAAAAAAATACTTTGTTTCTAATTGCCAAAAATGTTCAATGTCTGATATTTTTGCACATGTACCGTTTTTTTACATTTCAAATATTGTAAACGATGTGCTGATATTTGGTGAAATGGAAAAATACTCTTGCTCGGGCCCGAAATCGGGTCTGATATCAGGCCTAATAAAGTGTGGATGTAATTGCTCCATCCTGATCGAAAAATCCGCATCGAAATCGGTTCATCCATTGGAGAGCCACACCCCTTTTTGCGTCGGGGGTTAAAAAAGGGAAACTAACATACACACCAAGCCTATAACCGCGCAAAATCGAAGTTCGTCAATTGCTTATTTAATTATTTTATTTAACCTTTATTGCACAATACAAAAAAGTACCAATGGCAGACATTTCGCGGTAGTCCCCAGATAACTTGTATAAAAAGGAAAATCTACCTAAGAGACATGTCGATCTTCCATTGCAAGCCGGCCAGGCCAGGCTTCACCCGCAGGTGCGTGGGTATGTTGGCGTAGAGCTGCTCCGCGCACAGCAGCGTTGCCAGCTCCGCGACACAGTCTGGTGAGAATCTACAACGAAGATTTCATTATTTTTAAGATTATTTTTGGATCAACTTTATTGCAAAACAATGTACAAATGGCGGACTTAATGCCAAATGCTCTCTACCAGTCTACCATAGATGTTGAATGAATTAAAAAGAAAAGATAAACTAAATATATTATATTACATAAATAAATATAAAATATCCTAGACAAGGAGTTTCAAAGCTGAATTTAATTAAGTTCAAGACAGAACAGGATTTCTAAAAGTGGGGTATGTGTACCCCCTCTGGGACTTGCTCGTAGTTCGCAACAATTCAATTCAATTATTTAGTCATAAAATTCACATTTTATTTTATAGTTCAATGTACAGATTACTTGAGATTACATATAATGAACTCTATGGTCGCACCTTTCCGTGTAATGCGAGTACTCGCGTGATAAGCATTTTGCCGACGATACTGATTTATTGTATAGTATAATTTATTGTTTAAATAGTGGAGAAAACAGTTTGTAATCATTTTCATATGAGAAACGAATTCAAACACTTCTAGAAAAATTAACATTTATTATAGTTTTACACTTACTAGTATTTTTATCGAAAGTTACCGACATCGCCAAAAGAATTGCGCAACTGAAGTGGGAATGGGCCAGCCATATCTGTCACATGGATGATGACTGATGGGGCCAGCGAGTCCTGTTCTAGAGACCTCGACTGGGAAGCCGAGGTGACGGAATACCACGAGCCAGGTGGACGGACAATAAAGGCCGGCAAGGCCAACCTGGCATAGAACCGCCGCGTACAGAACAACATGGAAATCCGTGAAAGAGGCATATGTTCAGCAGTGGACGTGAATATGCTGAGAAGGAGAAAAAGAAGTATTTTTATACTTTTTAATGATCTTAACCTACAAATGTAGGTATCAAGTAATCACAATTTTTTCGCCTCAAAATACTCATTGCGCGAGCACTCTAGTGTTAATAATAAGGAAAGTAAATTAGGAAATTTACAAAGGTTGATACTGGGCTATAGCTGCATGCATCAGTTGACCTCGGCAGTCAAGGGATTAAAAGGCAATAGAAATTAAAAAAAAAACTCCTAAAAAGAAGATAGTATCAAAGAGAATTTGAAATAGAGGTGGATTTTCAAAGAAAACTTTGTAGCCACAGTAAATTTACTGCCATTTTTCATCACATGATTAAAATTTTTGAATGCCATTTGAATTTGATCCTTATTCTTTCACAGATATGTATTCAATTTGTTAAATATCAAAAAGTGGTGCCATATATCTTACCTGGCATACATACCTTTGACATTTGATCTACATTAGAGTTTAGTTTAAAGTTCTAATCATGTGTTAAAAGATGGCAGTTACGAGAAATTTACCTCAAACTTTCTAAGAACACCTTCATATCCCCCAGTTCCCAGGCCTCTCTAGTGGCCGACCGGGCCCGGGCCACATGCCTCACCACCTCCCGCACCGCCGCAAACTTATCTGCACTCATTAAGCTCGAAGTTCTGCTGTCTGGATTACCTTCCAATTCCTTAAGAGCCACTAGAATCGAGTTTAGTATTTTATATATTTTCCTTTTAATTTCACGTGTGAAAAAATTGTACTTGTAGGTTAAAATTCTGGTTAAAAATTTCTATTTATACACTGGGTCAATTAAATCTGACAGATTTTAAAGGTGTATTTTTGACCACAGTTAGAGACTAAAATGTCATACAAAGTTTCCTGAAATCTATCTTGTTTTAGAGATAATGACAATTTTTGTGAAAATTTGTTTCTGTTATAACTTTGTGCAAAACACCTTTTTAGCCGTGGCGCTGCCACTATGTGTCTTGGTTTAGACATACCTGCTGACAGATATTAAAGTTTTAAACTAAACACGGAATTTTTATCTGTAAATAAAATAAAAACTATTCGTTGTCATTATATTTTTCACCAAGGTGTAAAAATAAATAACGCCGTGTGCAGAAAACGCAAAACAATTTTTTTTTTCGGCTAAAAATAATCTTTTATTGGCGAATTTGGTCAAAAGCCGTATAAAATTTTTTGCTCCTTATGACCTCAGGAATGCGTGGTTAAAATCTGTCGGGTTTAATTGGCCCACGGTGTATACAGACATTTAGTCCACAATTTGCAAATAACTTAAGTTAAAGCACACAAAAAAGTGGGTTGATAACTTACAAACAACAAATGGTTTTATTTCCTTCCTCTGTATGTCAGGTGTTACATATGATATATTTAACCATTGTGATGGAACCTCTGTTAATAGTTCTAGTTGTTGAGACATTTCAGTTGATTACATCAACTAAATGACTTTGTTGAAACTTTTTCGAAAAGAAATCTCACTTGTATTAATAATTGGTCAGGACGTCACTTCGATGTCACTGTACTGTCAATTTTTTTTTTTTAACAATTATGGCCAAGCTGTCAAAATTGTAAATGGCATTTATTAATGTTTAACCATTTTCTTCTAGATAAACCGGTAAAATTGTGGCAGTTCGAGGTAGTAAACTATGGAGTGTGGAATTAAGAGGATGGATATTATGGTAGAACTGTTGCAAAAGTGTCCAGCTGTCAGCTATAAATAATAGTTCCAAATCTCTCCAGAGTAGCGCTAGAGTAGCTAAGAACTTGTATGTCTATGTAAGAACCTAGGCGTTATTGACGGAGTGAATTGCGCTGTCTATGATTTGATTTTTTTGTTCAAATACTCTAGGTATTGTAGCGCTACCTATTTAAAGTTTTTTGATGACACTTTTTGGTACATGGAGATTTCGTTCCTTATCTCCACCTTCCGTATAGTAAACATTCCATCACTACATAGACATACAATCAGTGTTGCCAACTTGGCATATAATATGCCAGATCTGGCATATTTTCAGTCGCTTTGGCATGAAAATTTTCCATTTAGCATCTGGCATATTTTTTAGCATATTTTGTCTAAGCCAAGTTTGCACCCACTTTGTACCAACAATATGCGCCATCGCTTTATGTGGTTCATATTTTCATGTGAATTTTGACTTGTGGTGGTGGATGGGCGGATGGACGTCGATGGACTATAATAATTTGAAAATGGCAACGAAATACAGTTTATAAAGTTTAAATGAATGATTTTTTCGTGGATTGACATATTTGATTTCCGTTTTGCATTTTTCATGCTTAGTCAACCTGCTGTGTAGTTTGTGCTGGATTATCTACCATTTTTATTCTGCCACTCTAGCAGTTCACATCGTCCTTTAAGTATGCGTAGCGTATGTGTGCAATATTTTTACTACATGTACCTATATAAACTTAGGGCCCGTCCGGACGGGATGATCAAAGCGAGGTCGATCAAGAAAAAAATTGGTGTCAATCCTATTTAGCGTCCACGGTTCACCTTGTACACAATTAAAACACCAATTTTAGATTTATGGTGACATTCGAGCGCTAGAAATCAAAAATAATTGCCCCCAAAGGCACATACTGTAGCATACTCTATAAACGCACCTGTCATAACATTCTTTGTAAATGCAACGTGCTGTAAAACCTTACCAAGTGTCACTATGACAGCCCCCTCTTGCTTTATATCCCTGACACGGTACACAGCTCGCTATAATATTAATATTAATAATATTGTCATATCTATAAGAAGACGTTATTAATAATACCCGAAGACTTTCAAGTATCGTTTTATTGAAGATCATACATGGCGCAGCCGAAAAGGAGTCAAATTCAGGAAGATTAAACTGGATTGGATAAGATAACCTACAAATCGCTACTGAGTGCATATGTTCATTGAACAAAGACAAGTGAAGATTAAGAAGATTTTAACGAAATGTCTGCCGTCGAATATAAAATGCCCGTGGGGCTCAATTTAGAAGATATCGAAAACTGCTGGCCGCAGTGGCAACGTTTCAAGCTATCTTTTCGCAACTTCGTGCTAGCGGCGGGGTTAGAAAGAATATCGGAAACAAGAAAAGCAGCAATACTTATTAACTGCGTTGGCCACGAAGCGCAAGAATTATATTTTAATGTTCTTAAAGTGGAAGGCAAGGACAAGCTAGAGGAGGTGATCGAAGTTTTCGACGACTACTTCAAGCCGAAACAAAATGAAATTATAAACAGATACAATCTTAACAAGCGGAACCAAGAAGAGGGGGCTGCACACAGCGTCGAAAATTGGGATTCTTGCATCCGCATCTCCATTTGATTGATCAAAATCTTGAAATCGAATCAAGGGTTATCGGCGAGCCGATTTTATTTTTGTGTCCACGCCACCTGAGTGGATCAAACAAATTGATCGGATATTGTCCCATCTGGACTGGCCTTCACTGATCTTGTACAGAAATTTACCCAAATCTCTGTTTTGCTATTTTGCTAGGATGGGATAGCAGTCGGCATTTTAGTCTTAGCAGAGGGCCTATCATGAACATCAATAATGGAAAATTTCGAGCAGCTACCTCTTTTACTCCACTTAAGGTGGAATTAGAGTTACAGAATTAGTTGCTGAAATTTTTTAATTTTCGATGTCCGCGGTTATACGCATGAAACGGGATGCTTTGCTCGCGTTTTACGCGCACTTGGTCAATAATAAAACCATTAAATAAAATTCTATCAAATATTTTTCCAAACAACAGCAGATTCGTAACAGTCGTAACTAAATAACAAACAACGGCGGTGCATTTTACTGCGTATTTTTAGACACCATATTATTTTAAAGTGCCTTTTTTCAAATGACATTTTAGCATTTTTTTATAGCACATTTCTAAATACTTTAGCATATTTTTGGCATATTTTAGAGATGAGTCTAGCATATTTTCAAAATCCGAGTTGGCAACACTGCATACAATATCACTAACGTTGTACCCATAGACTACAAACTCACAATTGAAAAACTTGTTCGTCTAGTCTAGTCTAGTCTACGCTTTTAATGGCTGCCGGTTGTTTGGTTTGCACGCCACTGACGCTACAATTTCCTTGTTTTATTAAGAACACCGTCAGATTTTTAGTGTCATATTTCAATTACCATATGCTGTATTGTATTTTCTAGTCAGTGTACCATAATTAATTATCGGTAGTGATTAAAACCTCGAAATGGCAGCAGTACAAGGTGCACCAGGAAACAAACCGTGGCCGGTCAGACCTGGTGTTCAGCATCAGAACAGCCAGAATAACAACAATTTGACGCTAAACAGGACGATAAACCTGTACCCCTTGACTAATTACACATTTGGCACGAAGGAGCCATTGTTTGAGAGAGACGCTTCTGTACCGGCAAGATTTCAACGCATGAGGGAGGAATTTGTGAAAATTGGCATGAGGAGGTGAGTTTCGTGTTATTTTTCCGCGTACTTTGTTTTCATGCTACTCAATAACTCTTAGTGATCTAGGCTCTATTAACCTAAAATATCTCTTGTTGCCAAACACCATGGCCAACGTCCCTAGTTTTTGGCAGACAACTTTGCATTACTTATCTAGATCATTTATAACCTCTATTCTAAGCTTGATAATTTGACTTTTTGTTTATAACAGTTATTAAGTTATTATCAAAGAAAATTTCATGGATTACATTGTACAGAGAAAATTGCCATGGCTAAAAGACTATTTTAAACTGGACAAGTGCGAGTCGGACTCGCGCACGAAGAGTTCCGTACCATTACGCAGCAAACTGCAAAAAAATCACGTTTGTTGTATGGGAGCCCCACTTAAATATTTATTTTATTCTATTTTTAATATTTGTTGTTATAGCTACAATAGAAATGCATCATCTGTGAAAATTTTAACTGTCTAATTATCATGGTTCATGAGCAGACATAGGAATCCGTGGGGCAAAATTGTTTGACAAGTAGGGAGTTCCTGTATTGATAACCTCCACTATCGAGGCTACTTCTATATACTAGTGATCACTTAAGGGTTTGCTTGAAAAAATAGGTTTTTATTGAGAGTAAAAAAATAATTAAATAATAACTCAATGTACTCTTCTTCGTTTTTAGAAATGGACAACTTGATTTGTCCCACTGTCAAACTTAGGTTTTGTAGGACATGGAGTCCTTTTGCCGAGAGTGTTCAAAATCCTGCAGGTATTTTTTTAGCAATTTTCTTGCAATATTTAACCCTATTAGGCAACATACGCTAGAGACAACAACCTCTTACCTTTTTTTAAACCAAAATTATTGGGACAATTAAGCATCAGGGAGGGCTTGAACTCACTACCTCAGCGGCTATTTTTGTTATTTTTTTTTATATTGGGGACAATCGCACATCAACCTAGCCCCAAACTAAGCAAAGCTTGTACTATGGGTTCTAGGCGACGATATACATATGTATATAAACAAATACATACTACATAGAAAACACCCATGACTCAGGAAGAAATATCTGTGTTCATCACACAAATAAATGCCCTTACTGGAATTCGAACCAGGGACGGCTTTATAGGCAGGGTCACTACCCACTAGGCAAGAGTGGGTCATATTAAAGGGTTGAAGCATTTCTTATATTGCTTTATTTGTTTATTTTTAATTTATTTTCAAAAAAGTATGGTACATTTTAAACTTATATTAGGTTTGCCAAACTTACATTTAAGGGTGAATAGAGGCACTCATTTTCAACGTTAGTACCTTAATCTAAATTATATGATTAACTTATATTACTAAGGTTAATACATAATTTTTTTTTTTTTTTTTTTATTTATATCATATTAACACAGTATAAGTTGTTTATATTTGCCTATCCTATTTATTCAGTTATGTGTTGTACCTATTAGCAACGAATTAATTTTTGATTTAAAGATGTTTTTACTACCACATTCGTTGTTTATTGATAAATTGTTAAATATGTGCGGTGTGATATTATATAGTGGCTTACATCCCAATGGTTTGATTTCCCCGCATAAATAATACACATATGAACAGTTAATGATTTTGATTCCAGGTCAGTCGAAGGTGTGTTGTTAGTGCACGAACATGGTCTTCCACACGTGCTGCTGCTGCAGTTAGGGACCGCCTTCTTCAAGCTGCCTGGCGGAGAACTCAATCCTGGAGAAGTAAGAGTTTTTCTACATCTATCATTCTTTTTTGGGTGAACTTTTAAGTGTCACTTGTTGCGGTGGTTATCATCATCTTCCTCGCGTTGTCCCAGCAATTGTAGTGCAAAATTCGTCTTTTTTATCTATTTTATCGGTCTCGGCCGGGAATCCCATTGAATCTCGGTCTCGGCCGAGACAAAAAAAGCGTTCTCAGTCGGAACTTAAAGATTTACAATCAAATTAAACACCAATCCTCTCTAATTCCCCTATTCGTATAGTTGGGATATCAAGCATCCCATATCATGTATTTGCTACGTAAAAGGATAATGATGTACGGAACAAAATAACCACGTGCACCAAACAAACACGTCCCGACCGGGGCGCGTCAAACGACTGAGGCGCCTTTGAGCATGCCGAAAAACCGACACCGAGCGGCTCGGACAAGGTCGCGCTCTGCCTCGGCCGAGGCACGTCTACATTGGCCGTTTTGTGCGCGAGGAAATTGCCTCGCGCGTATGCTCGCTCTGTGTGGACCCGCCTATATTTTTGGCAATTAGAGACAAAGTATTTTTTACACTTCAAATATTGTTAACGATGTGCTGATATTCCTTGAAACGGAAAACGATTATCAGGCCCAACATCGGGACTGATTTCGGGCCCGATATCGGGAAGTGTGGATGTAATTGGCCCGACGAGTGTGTACACCGGCATTACAAGAAATGTTGCATGTTTGACTAACATGCTTAGTAGACGGCATATAAGTCTTATAACTATCACAAAAATGCAGGTTTAGATTTTTTTTTTACATTTCAAATATTGTAACCAACCCATGTTCTGATTTTTGGTGAAACGTAAAAATACTCTTCCTGGGGCCCGACGTCGGGCCTGATAAAGTGTGGATGTAATTGGCACTACAGGCCGAGAACGAGTGTGTACATATTGCTCCCTTCTCGTCTCGCGTTTCTCCGACTGGATCGGAGCAGTGCAGAGACTCTCGGCGAGAGGCTCTCGACGAATGTGTACAGCCCGCATGTTATAATAAAAATAAATAATAATTCAGCCTATATACGTCCCACTGCTGGGCACAGGCCTCCTCTGATGCGTGAGAGGGCTCGGGCTATAGTCCCCACGCTAGCCCAATGCGGATTGGGGACTTCACATACACCTTTGAATTTCTTCGCAGATGCAAAAAAGCCCGCATGTTAAAATTACAATAATCAACAGCTTGCTAGATCTTTGAGTAAGTTGTCCACTTTCTGGCAAGTCTTTGGAAAAATAACGAGGCTTGTAGTGGACCCTGTTCAGTGTTCACTTATCTTCAACATTGTTAATCAATGTTTCTTCTAGGCTTTTTTTTACGACGGATTGGGAATGCATTTATGCACGGTGTGTGGGACTTCTCGCTCCTTTTTCCTCTCCTAGCAAGAGGGGGGGACAATTTGGCCCTACCCACTAAACCTATTCCGGCGTTTCACCCTCTTCACCGTTCGTTAGGGGCGTTCTACGATCGATGACACTCCCTCCGGCAGCCCCGGATTATCGCCAGGGCACTCGCACAATGGAGTGGGGGGGAGGGGGATCAGAAACGCTTGATCCCCCTCCCCCCGACGACGTCTATGGGGCCGTGCAATGCGGGTCCGGTACCCGCTGGCCCTACTAGGGCTCGAGGTGAGCGCTCTCCGTCCTCAACCCTGCCGCCTGCGACGGAGAGGAGGCGCATCAGTAGACGCTTCCCGCTCCCTCTCCGCCTTCTCCTTCTGCGACATGAATTCTTCGTAGAACGAAGCCACCGCTTCCCATTTCCTCTCGCTACCCAGCAGCATATTATGCTGTGTAGCGAGAGGTCCGCAACCTAGTGGGTAGCAGTGTGGCTAATAACTCTGGCCTAGTGGGTACCAGTGTGGGCGGAATGTTAATTAGAATTGAAAATTAACCATTACAAATTGCACCGTAACGGACGGCTACAGCGTACGGTTCAACTGGTGGGTAGTGACCCTGCCTATGAAGCCGATGGTCCCGCGGATATTTGTTCCTGAGTCTTGGGTGTTTTCTATGTATTTAAGTATTTATATATTATACATACTTTTGTCTAAGTACCCACAACACAAGCCTTATTGAGCTTACTGTGGGACTTATTCAATTTGTATAATAATGTCCTGTAATACTTGTGTTGTGGTTTTCTCCTGGGTCACTTCATAAAAACATAGTTTTATTGTTCAATTGTACAATCCAACTGATATTTTAGGATAAAATTAGATACAGGTTATCGAACTATCATTTTAGTAGCGGGGATATAAAACGGAATTTAGATTTTTAGGAAAACAGAAATTGAATTTACTGGCTCAGGACAACTAACTGATACCTATTAACCTCGAATTGTCATGTGACATAAGTAGTAGATTACTTGGCCATTGGAAGGGTTGAAAGTAGACGGGCAGCAGCCAATAGCAACGGCAGCGGGCAGGCGGGGGCAGGTACCCTGACTGGCGCGGCGCAAGTCCGCACTGGCAGGATCGCCATGTGGTGTCGGACGTTCATGAAACGATTTAGTTAGAGTATACATCTATAATGTCTTGAATAACATTATATAAGAGCTTATATAGGTCTAAACTAAGATCAGATAAAAGATTGTAATATACTAATTAATATTTTCCAGGATGAAATTGAGGGGCTGAAAAGACTACTTACAGAAACTCTCGGCAGGCAAGACGGCGTCAAGCAGGAGTGGCTCATTGAAGATACTATTGGTTCGTTGTCTCCTTTCTTTTCTGTCCTTAATCTGTTAGTCAATTAAAAACAAAGAGAATTTGAAATAGAGGTGGATTGTCAAAGATTTTGTAGCCGCAATAAATTTAGTGCCATCTTTCGACACATTATTAAAACTTTTAGAACGCCATTTGCCTTTGATCCTTATTCTATTATGGATATGTGTTAAATATCAAAGAGTGGCGCCATCTTACCGGGCATAACCCAAAGGTTTTGGTGCCATCTTACCGGGCACAACCTAAAGGTTTTGGCGCCATCACTGGATACTATGAAGAGATTCCTTTGGCCTTTGATATATTAGATGGCGCCACTTTTTGATATAATTTAACATTAACACACATCAGGAAAAGAATAAGGATCAAAGTCAAATGGCGTTCAAAAAGTTTTAATCTTGTCTCGAAAGATGGCAGTAAATTTACTGTCGCTAAAAAGCTTTCTTTGACAATCCACCTCTATTACAATGGCAACCTTACTCACCGACAGGAACACAACACTATGAGTAGGGTCTAGTGTTATTTGACTGCGGTTTTCTATAAAATGGAAATACTTCCCCAGTTGGGCCCTGCTCTAGATCTGGAATGACATTCGCTGTGCTGTGCCCTACCACACAAAGCGAGGTGACATTCACAGTGCCCACATCTCTCTTTTGGACGTAGTTTAAGGACATACACAGTTAGATTATGGGTAAATGTTCGGCTGAATATTCGTATTCGGCGAAGTCCATATATAAAAACAACAGTCACACTATCAAAATCTTACACCACCTATGTGTCTAGTATAAACAATGAAAGGCGCATGTAATATCTCTGGTGTTGCAGGCGTCCATATGCTACGGTGACTGCATATCAATAGGCGGGCCGTATGCTCGTTTGCCACCGATAAAAATAAAGGTATATTCCAGGCAACTGGTGGCGGCCGAACTTCGAGCCGCCGCAGTACCCGTACGTGCCGCCGCACATCACGAAGCCCAAGGAGCACAAGCGGCTGTTCCTGGTGCAGCTGCAGGACCGCGCGCTGTTCGCGGTGCCCAAGAACTACAAGCTGGTGGCGGCGCCGCTGTTCGAGCTCTACGACAACGCGCAGGGCTACGGGCCCATCATCTCGTCGCTGTCGCAGAGCTTGTGCAGATTTAACTTTATTTACATGTAAAGTGTTAACAATGACTATTGGTCGGTTGTTTTATACTACATAAGCATATTTTATGCTAATACCATGTTAGGTAGACACTATACTCTGTATCTGTAGGTATATAAAAGTAAACAAAATCTACCCTCAAATGGCTCCTTAAGCCAGTTGAGGGTAGATGGAAACATTACATGATCAAATAATGTAGGTTAAAGTCGGGTCGTTCAGGGACAGATCCAGGCGGTTTTGTATTTGGTTGGTTAACCAATAAATGTTATAACTACCCGAAAATTTACAAATTGTTTGTTTACTTTTATTTAAATACCTAAAGATACAGAGCATAGGGTGTATTGCATGTTGCCAACATGACCATTTTCTAATACATATTTCGCTGTGTTATGGTACTGACTTGATGACCGGTCTGGCCTAGTGTGTGACCCTGCCTATGAAGCCGATGGTCCAGGGTCCGAATCCCGGTAAAATATTTTTCTTCTTAAAAAAATACATTTTTACATGTTCATGTAATTTCACTAAGAATCGTAAATTGATTTGTTCGTAACGAGTTTTATAAAGTATTGACCAAATATAGTCATTCTTATTACTGTAGTTTTAATGAAAAAGGACAGTTTACAATAAGTATGGAACATTGTATGAATGTTTGTAGTATAAGTGCATTTGACTAAAACATGAAGAAAAAACAACCTGGAGTTTTATTTTCAATGTACCTCAAGAAAGAAGACTGTTTATAGATTTAAGTCTACCATAGTAATTAGGTATAAGTAGTACAATTTAATAAATACACTAAGCGCCACTTGCACCATACCACTAACCCAGTGTCAAATTGTACAGGTAACCATGGTAACTCCAGGTTTAACCGGTTAACCGGTTAAACCACTAACCTGAGGTGAACCGGTTAGACCACTAACCCATTGTCAAATTGTACAGGTAACCATGGAAACTCCAGGTATAACCGGTTAACCCCGGGTTAGCAGGATGGTACAAGTGGCGCTAAGTATTTTGTCCTTTTCATATCACAAACATACCAAGAAAAAAGGAAAGGCTTTTATTTGTTTGTACCTATATGGTTGTATCAAACAAAATATGATATAAAGTTTTTTCAAAGCCTTTTGGCTTATGCTTATATTACACCAAGAAAAACAAAAGGATTACTAAAGGTATATTAAACTTCCCTGTGTACTCTTGAAAATGTAGAAGAATGAATCAACTTTTTTATATCCACACCAACTGGTAAAGGCCCTCTTAATTGTACAAAAACTAATGAGAAAGTTGCATTTTATCCACATGTGGGTCAAAGTATTCAGATGCAAATTTTCAGTTGTTTCCTTATGTTAGCTGGTAGAATTGACTTTTTAATGATAATTTTGAATGATGAATATTTAGTAACACCAATTTGGATTTGATTTCGTTTGATGTTTTACAGTTAGTATTTTCCTCGCGTTGATGTTGTGAAAAAAATTGTGTTTCTCGTGCCTTGAAACCCTCGCAAACGCTCAAGATTCCAACTCTCGAATCCCTCGCTACGTTCATTCATGGTTTAATACTGGAATTTTCAGCTTGCTCGGGTATCAATATTAGCATGAACAGATAAACAACAACTTTGCCCCCTTGTAAACCAATGATTGTATCGAACAAAATGTGGTACTAAAATTATCCTTCCAAGTTTTTTACAAGCCTTTTGGCTTATGCTTATATTACACCAATAAAATCAAAATAAAACTTCCCTGTGTACTTGAAAATGTACAAGTGTGAATCAGCTTTTTGTATATTGTTATCCTGTCCCGTTGTCCAAGGGACAATACTGGCAGTTTGTTCGATAAGATGTTGAATGATGATTTACTAACGTGCTCAGTGGATGGCCTGTTATAGAAATGGCATAAAACTACCACAAAAATGCATGTTTGATAATAAATCAGGATTTCAAGAGTGGTTGTCCAAGGGACAAAAAAATCTCGTAACCACGGCAACGAGTGACACTAAAAAGTTGATTCACCCACAAGTGGATGTAGATCCCGCCACTTGAGAAAAAAACTGTTTTAGAATCTTGTTATTTTATTTTTAAACAAACATTGTTTATTGACAACTTATAGAATTGAAATTTTAATGTTATAAAATCATAATCAATATTTCAAGAGTGGTTGTTCAAGGGACAAAAAAAACCGTAACCACGGCAACACTAAAAAGTTGATCCACCCACAAGCGGATGTAGATCCCATCACTTGAGAAAAAAAAACTGTTTTAGAATCTTGTTATCTTATTTTTAAACACGTTGTTTAATAACAACTGATAGTACAATTTTAATGTTTATAAAATGATATTGTATTTTTGTAATCAGATATTTAAAGAGTAAATGGTAGCTTTTTGAGCGTTATATTGACAGAATTTTCTGGTCAGTCAAGTATAGTTTTGAATAACTTTTTTTTTTATGAATTAATATTTATTCTAGAATTTTTTTATAAGTATACAAAGGTGCTCATGAGAAACCCGAAAGATTTACCACGCATTCCGGAGGCAAAAGCTAAAATGTATTTTGCATGAAAAAAAAAGAAAAATTCTCATGTAAGTGAATACTTTTGTATTCTTATGAGAAATAAAGATCTTTAAACCTAAAAGAAGGAAAAAATCTGACTTAAGACAAAAAAAGTTGTTTTTTTTAATGAATTTGTACATCAAAAGTTAATTGGTAAAATTATTACTTAAAATGAGTTACGTATACATACTATGCCTTATTTTACTATAACATTTTGTTTGTTTACAGAGGCCTACCGCGAAACGCGAAAATCGAAATGTCGTTATCTGGCCTCTTTATCGCTCGAATATGCAAGAGTGATAGAGAGGCAGATAACGAAATTTCGATTTTCGTGTTTGGTGGTAAGGCCTCATAATGTGGTAGTGGCGCCCTCTATGCAGAGTTTAGCGTAATATCTTTAGTACTTCTTTTTTCGTACAACCTAATTTTTGCAGTGTTACTTGTCATCTATCAATAAGCATAACTAGGTGCCATAGTGGCAACATTGCCATCAAACAGGTGTTTTTTTGGTTGGTTTTAACTCAGAAACTAGGCGAATTCTTGAAAAGTTTTTAGGACATTTTAGTCTTAAAATTTAATGAGAAATACATTGTTTGAATATTTCGGGTTCCTCGTCAGAGCCGTGAGCACGATGTATACAGATACGTATGTCTATGATATTATTAAGTAATTTAGACTTGGTTTATTAAATCTATAGGAACTGTTGTAAACGATTGGGAGCCACAAAATAGGTATTGATAATATCTGATTGAGTATCTATGTGACATAAGGCTTTGCAAATATGTACCATGTAAGTATTCCAAAACACCCTACCAATGGGGAATTGGAGAAGACAATTGTGATTGAAAGTCAACCAAGCTGATACAGGTAAAAGTATTTCAATTTTGTGAAACGGGTAGCAGATAGTTTGTCAACATATACAGATTGCACACAAACAGGATCAAGTTGATATTTACTGTATAATTTATGTAGGTAATCAAAATGTATAAAACACTTGTGTTAATCACAAATTAGAGGTTATGGAAGGTATAGCAAGGAACAAAATCTCCATATACCAAAAAGTGTCCGACAAAAAACCATAAATAACAAATCTAATCATAGACAGCGCACTTCACTCCGTCAATAACGCCTAGGTTCTTAGCTACTCTGGAGAGATTTGGGACTATTATTTATAGCTGACAGCTGGACACTTTTGCAACAATTCTGCCTAAGGAGTTTCTGTTCCTTGCCTCTACCTTCCATACTAGAGGTGTAAAAGTAAAAAAAAAGTTTTTTTTTTTTGTAAATCATGGAAAATACTGGCCTTTTTACAACCTCATTAGGTCTACAATTTGTTTTGTTGAACATGAAGGTTTTTATAATTATGTGTGATGCTTCTGTGATATTACTTGTACAGTCACGTCTGAAAATATCGACACGATCGAAATGCCAAAAATATATATACACGACTTTATGGCCCATATATTAGGGTAGTGTATACATATTTTTGGCATTTCGATCGTGTCGATATTTTAGACGTGACCATATCTAAATATTGGTGGTTGATATTTTTTTACTAAATGGAATTTAGAACTAGGTAGATATATTTTATGAAAGTGATTAACAGATATGTGATATATATAAATAACTTATACAGGATGTAACAAAAATAGTGGGGATTCGTGTAGGGCATATTTGGTATCGTGTTGGAGGAGAAAGTACTTACCTAGAAGATTTTTTTTTTTTGACGCAATACATTTATGGGCTTTGTATGGAGGGTTAGCCAAAAAAAACCAGAACAAAAAGGAAAAAATTCCAAACGGCTCGTTTTTTTTTTCAAGTTTCTTTCGAAAAAAAAACAATGCAAATGTCAGTTACAATACTTCAGAAAAACACAAATAAAGCTGGAAAAAAAAACAAGTTATTATTTAAATCTTTCAATATGTACATAATTAGGAATTTAAACAGGTAGGTTGCACGTCTATCTGTCTCAGTTTCTGGCATTGTATGCAGAAAAACACGAAATTTGGTAGTTCTCGAAAAAAAAAAATAAGTAGATTTTTTTTCCGGAATTTTCATACCTAGGCCTACCTGGAAGACCTGTCCAATAGAAAAAAATATTTTTTCGTGTGAAAAATATTTTTCTTTATTTTTCCTATTCAGAACATGATACCGAATATGCCCTTAAATTGATCCCCACTATTTTTGTGACACATTGTATTGAAAAAGTTATGGCAGCATAAAATGACTTGCATTGCATATAAAAATAAAATCAATTTAAATTTTAGCCATAAAATTTGTGATACGAATCATAAAAAAATATAATTTAAATATTTTATCATATTGTACCAAAGACTGCGTGTGTATTTATTTAAATTATTTTCAATACAAATATGATGCGCTGTGCAATATTATTATTTTTAATATATTTCGATATATCCGAAAGCAAATTATGGTCGAAAGGAGTCGTACATTACGCCATCAACCCGAAAGATTATGGTAAGTCATATATACTTGCATGCATCAATGTCATATTTGATTATGTGTGAAAACTTGTCAAAAAAAAAACAGTTAAAGGCACAGTATGTATAAGTTACTCTATGGTTTACGATAGGGGCTAGTGCTGCACTCTTTAAAATTTGATTAATATGAAAGTTTCTTCTTTTTCCTCGCAAGTATGTTGAAAAACGTCGTATGAAACGCGTGCGCATTGGTCATTACACACAGCACACACTAGCATGCTTGTATCACAATATACTTTTATTTGAATTTATAGACATCCACTCCCAAGACGAGATAATGTCGGCCTTCTCCGCCTTGGAGAAGGAGATCTGCGTCAAATTCTTCAGCACCCCCCTGAACTTCTCCACCAGCGAGACGCGGAAGGTGCTGTACATCAGCAACCCTGACAAGCAGAAGAGCTGTCCGCCGATGCGGTACAACTATAACGGCAGTGTTGTGGTGAGTTAAATAAATAGGTAATAAATGAAAATTGGGGTCAATCTTACACAAATTGACCTAGCCTGTACAGTAAGTTTAATAAGGCAGTGTTTCCTTGTCGTATCGTAATGTTGGCTACGCACCCATGCTGCCTAGCCACGATGCCTATCGTTTGGGCATATTAGTGCGAAAATGAGACAGATAGTGTTTCGTTGTCCAATGGTGCTCGTCAAGGCAAATCTACTGAGCCCAAACACGATGGAGTTATGATGAGTAGATTAGGAGTTCTGGTGATCAACTCCTGACTTCATCATGAGACCCTGGCACTCATCTAGATCGATGGTGCTCGTCAGGGCAAATCTATTGAGCTCAAACACGATGGAGTTATGATGAGTAGATTAGGAGTTCTGGTGACCAACTCCTGACTCCATCATGAGACCCTGGAACTCGTCTAGATCGATGGTGCTCGTGAGGGCAAATCTATTGAGCCCAAACACGATGGAGTTATGATGAGTAGATTAGGAGTTCTGGTGACCAACTCCTGACTCCATCATGAGACCCTGGAACTCATCTAGATCGATGGTGCTCGTCAGGGCAAATCTATTGAGCCCAAACACGATGGAGTTATGATGAGTAGATTAGGAGTTCTGGTGACCAACTCCTGACTCCATCATGAGACCCTGGACCTCATCTAGATCGATGGTGCTCGTCAGGGCAAATCTATTGAGCCCAAACACGAATGGAGTTATGATGAGTAGATTAGGAGTTCTGGTGACCAACTCCTGACTCCATCATGAGACCCTGGAACTCATCTAGATCGATGGTGCTCGTCAGGGCAAATCTATTGAGCCCAAACACGATGGAGTTATGATGAGTAGATTAGGAGTTCTGGTGACCAACTCCTGACTCCATCATGAGACCCTGGACCTCTTCTAGATCGATGGTGTTCGTCAGGGCAAATCTATTGCTAACCCTGTTTTCGCCAAAAAAAAAAAAAAGAAAACTCGGAAGGTATTTTCTCAATTTTTTAAAATCAATCTTCGATTGTTAATCATTCCAGCCCCTCGTACAAGATATGTTGAATCAAATTGTAACCACTCGTATACCAAATGAACAAATGATTCTTGTTTTCTGCAAATTGAGAACCAAAACGACACTTCTAACTGCAAAATTTTAAAGAGACACCCAAGAAAACTCACTTAAAAAGAGGTTTAAAAGAGAAAATGAAAATTTGAACTGTTCCAGCCCCTAGTTTAGGAAATGATTAGTTAAGTACGTTACGAGTTTTTGAATAAATACTAATAGTTACGTCGTAATCTTGAATGAAAAAGGAAGCATTTTACAAAATACGCCTGTCTGTAGGAATAAGGCCTCTTAAAGTCAGTCAGTGTCCGCTCACAATAAAATAAAATGCATATGGCACGTAGTCCGTAAGGAATGATATTTTAACTTTAAAAGAAATTTAAGCGCAGACACGTTGTATCGGCCTATGATTGGTTCTTGTCAAGTAGTATTTTTTCAATCTAAAAAATGACTGAATGCAGTTTTGAATGGTGCATATCCGGTAGAATGAAAGAACGTAAATTTGACGTATAATGTTGCTAGATGAAATAATATATTCCTAAACCAGGGCCGGATTTAGGGGAGGGCAACCGGGGCTACAGCCCCGGGGCCTCCACAAACGGGGGGCCCCCAATCAATCAATCATTTATTATACCCACAATAGACTTCGGAAAATTTACCATTTTATTTGGAAAATAATTTGGGGCCAGGGAGCCTCCACTACTTTATTGCCCGAGGCCTCCAGACCTTTAATTAAATCCGGCATTGTCCTAAACATCAATAAAACGAAAGATTTCAGAGACATGGAAGTGATGGAAGGACCCCACCACCAACTTATAATTATGCTACCTACTAACTACCTTTTTCAAAATTAAAACTTGTCACAAGTAGCCCACATTATATGACTATGAAAATCTACAACCACCTCCCAAACTCTATCAAAGATCTGGACAATGTAGGTCAATTTAAAAAACACCTGAAGCTGTTTTTAATTAATGGATGTTTTTATAATCTTAATGAATATTTTGATAAAGTCAGTAAATGAAAATATTACCGTGCTTCGTTTATGTAAGGAAATAATGTTATAATACAATCAAATGATCATGCGTGAATGTATGTGTAATATTATTTTAATGATGTGCGAAATAATTGTAATTTAATTACCTACTGTAGCCCTCTTATATTGCTGTGCCCTTACAGGGTGACACATGTATACCTATATGTTCCATTTCATCCATGCTTGTAATGTGATATGCAATAAACTATTCTATTCTAACTTTGTGTTAACAGGACATGCCGATCGGGTACAAGTGTATAAGCAAGAATGATATAGCGAGGATCACCATTGGAATGTTGAGAGCCAGTATCGATCAGTCGTGTAAGTAAAAACATCGTAGTAGATTGTTAACCTACAGATGAAAGGCACCCAGTTCTGTCGAGGTAGTTTGCCGCTTGAACGCAGTGAAAGCGCCAATAGTCCGAGACTGAAATGTTACCTTTCACCAGAGTTAAACACTTTTCATTTTGAATACGAGGAAAGTAAAATACATGTGCAGTTTATAAAATACAACTATGTATAAACTTCAGTAGTATTTCTTGAGGGTACTTTCATTCAATTAACAATTTAAGTAAAAATATCGTTATTTATGGAATGGGGAGTTAACTATCACAATGAAAACAACTCCATTTCAAACCAACATTTTTATTCCACATCGTCAAAAAAGAGAAACCAAAGCGTACGCAGAAAGTACAGTTCTCTAGAGCAGAAACGTATCATTTTCTGCGCACTTTTTAGAATAACATCGACCCACTTTCAATGAATTATGTTTTCAATTCATGAATGTAATTTCCCAATAGCACATCGCTTACAATCCGTAGCGATCGAAACACAATGTCATTGTCGCACTAATACAGAAGAGAGAGAGAGACAAAGCTTTTCGTTGTTGTAGCGATAGCAATTGTCACCTTGCCTAGGCTTGGCTATGACCCTGATATTATGGAATCATGGATGATTTTTCCTTTTCAGCGCCTCCTATAAATAGTTACGATTTGGTTAAAAGGTTTGAGGAACAGGTGAGTAGTTTAACTACATTTATTTTAAATAAATAATGTCGGCTAACAGAGAAGCGTCTTTCATTGTTATAAATCTAGTACAGTCACCAGCACTAACATGTTAGGGCTAATGCACAAATCACGCGAGGTTCGATAGGGGGGACGGGGGTCACGAAAAAATCATGACAGATCACGTTGGGAGAGCGGGGTAAAAGATGACATCACATGTGTTTTTCTACAGTGAACGAAACTATTTTATTCTCATCTGTCCCCGTCTCATGTATGGCGGCGGTCACGGGGGGCGGGTACAAAAGGGAATGCATCGTCTATTTATGTATTTGATGTTGATATTTTTCGTTATTCTTCTTCTACACAGGACCAAAATAACCCCCGTGCATTCATATGACTTATTCTCATCTGTCCCCGTCTCATGAATGGTGGCGGTCACGGGGGCGGGTACAAATGGGAATGAATCGTCTATTTATGTATTTGATGTTGATATTTTTCGTCATTCTTCTTCTACACAGGACCAAAATAACCCCCGCCCCACGTTCCTAACCACGGCAGACCGCAATTTTATCAACGCGCACTACCATGACGAGTGTGCCTCGCTCTCGCAGCGCGCGAGTGTTTTCTCGGCGCGCCGCGACCTCGACGATCGAGGCGTCTCGCTCGGGGACCAGAACTCGGCCTGGTACACCGAGCGGGTGTGGCCGCTGGCGGTCGTTATGTACTCCGTCCAGGACACACTGCGTGAGTTACACTGTCGTCATGACCCAGTATTGCCAGGCGTACGATAATTATCGTACACGTACGATAATTTGGGCTGCGGTACGATGTACGTTCCAAAGCGCATTATCGTATGCAAAGTACGACAATTTCAGCCCTTGGACGATGCCATCCAAAATCTCTAGTTTTTGAAGCAAAATACGACACTTTCCTTGAGAAATATGCTTACAATTAGCACCTTCTGGTCGTTAGGATCCTTGATTTTTGCACAATTTAGACGAAAATTTAGATTTCTTTGATTATACATTGCACATGTAGGCTTATTTTGCAAGAAATGTTGCGAAGTAATAGTGCGCTTTTTGATAAGCATACGATTTTTTTTTCATCGGTACCATAATTTTGACACTCAAATACGATAATTCTCTTCCACTCGCCTGGCAACACTTGACCACTGATTTAATTTAAACGATTGTTACACATTCGCGAAGCTAGTTCACAGTGCGCTTCGCGAGCTCTTACAAGCTTGCGGCGCCCTTCTCGTTAATATGTTTTTTCGCGCTTTCTCATACAATGGCTGCCTCGCTGCGCCCTTTATTCTAACCAGTCGGATGGTTCGTCTATGGCGCCCTTAGCCAGCCAGTGAACTAGGGGGGGCGCATACATTGTATGTAAAATTTGAGCTCCAGGGCGGCGCCTGTACCTGCCTACGCCTAGCCTATGTCCTTCACACTCAAAACTTTGATGTTCCAAGCTGTGGCTCAGGGACCCAAAGAGGGTCTTGGCCTCCGTACCAATAGCACTCCAGTTTCCCAATCCTGCACCGTTTCCTCCCAATTATCGGCTTGAGGCTGACGCAGATCTGCTTCATCTACACTGTCTCCCGTGGGCCGAAACACAGTGGGTTTTCCCAAGTACGCCCTCTTGGCGCCCGATCCCCTTATCAGCTAAATCTAGGATCTCGTTTCGCCGATGATGATGATTTCGGCATTCTTCTGTATCCTCTAACCAGCAATTGTACAAATACTTCTAACTAAATTAATTTAATAGCATCGTGCGCAAAAGTTTCTCCTTGATAAAAATTATTTAGATGGCCTATGGGGTAACGTCAGGGCCGGATTTAGGGGAGGGCAACCGGGGCTACTGCCCCGGGCCTCCACAAAAGAGGGGCCCCCCACAATAGAGAATTCGGTAAATTTACCATTTTATTAGGAAAAAATTTGGGGCCAGGGGGCCTCCACTCCTTTATTGCCCGAGGCCTCCAGACCTCTAAATCCGGCATTGGGTAACGTAACTGGTAAATTTCCAATATGACTTGGAAGTCCAGTAGCCGTTTAACCCCTGGAACGCCGAACTGACAAACGTACTTGTACACCATCAGATGCCCAGTGCCGGATTCGTCCCATCCCCCTCAAACGCCGCGCGGATAGGCTCGCGTACGTGCACCCGTTGTCTGCCTCGACTTAAACTGCATTAAAATGCAAGTAATATAAAACACTATTTGTAAGTGTTTAGATCTCAAAATTGTAAAAAAAATGATGGAATAAATTTGGTGACTGGATAAGGCACAAGGCAGTTGAGACAGTTTGTACAGATCCGGGACTAGGCAGTTGACGGGTACAATAAGTTAAGACCCTCCGGCAATTGACAGGACTGGTACGGATCAAGCACTAGGCGTCCCAAGGGTTAAAGAGTGTAACACTCTTATGGTAGATGTCGCTAGGGTGCCTCCCTAAAGGCTCATATGGTGGACATATTTGCTGTCCATGGATGAGGTCTTGATTGCTCAGATGGCAGAGCACTGGTCTAGTGATCTTGGTCGTCACGTCGTTAGCAAGGCTCGGAACCGGTTTTTCAAATACCGGTAAATACCGGCTAATTTCGGTTTTCCTTCGAACTTTTATAAGAACACGAACGTGTTAAGAACTTTTTTGTAACCTAAAAAAAACGGTTTATTCGAGCGGCGAAACGGCCGGCCGCGGCCGGTTTGGTGGTGTACTACGTAAACATAAATACAGATATAGAAGAAACCGGTTTTTATTGCTCTAAACCGGGTAATTTGACAAAATCTGTTCTCATAAAAACCGGTTTAAAAATAACGGTTTTTCGAGCGAAACCGAAATTAAAAGGTTTTGCGCCAAGTACCTGACAACGGTTTGGAAATTTAACCGGTTTCCGAGCCTTTATCGTAAATTACTTAAAAAAATAAATCCTAACTAAACATTTCAGGTGACTCGGAAGACTACAAGCTCCTCAAGTTCGCAATGACGCAGATCGAGCTGGTCACGTGCGTGATGTTCCATGAGTTGGGCCCTGACGACAAGTTCACGCCCGCCAACCAGCTGCTTTTTAAAGGGGAGGGGGAGGATGAGCCGGAACTCGGCTTCAAACATGGAGATCAGGTTATTAAATAAATACTGGCCTTTCTACGAAATCTATTTTCAAGTAGCAGTACTGTTAAATCCCCTACTTGACGCTAGATGTCGACTACGAAAATAATAAGCGTTTTGGTAAGAAAATGGATGTATGGAGTGAGCACTATGCTTACTTAATTAAGCTTAGAATAAATTTAAAAGTGGTAAAAAATACTGGCTAGGGTGAGACTTGAACTCACGGCCTCTGGATCGATACTCCAGCGCTCTGCAATCTGAGCCACCAAGACTTCATCTATAGGCAGCAAAGTTTCCACCATATGGGTCTAGGGGACCCTAGCGACATCTACCGTAAGAACGTTACACTTCTTAGGCGGCTAACGGAGTTGCAAGTCATATTGGAAATACACCAGTAACGATGTGCTGCCGATACTAAATTAATTTTTAACAAGCAAAAACGTCTACTAACGATGCTATTAAGTTTACAATAAATTCTTAAGTGGAAAAAATACTGTCTCACCCAAGACTGTATTTTTTATGCTAGCTATGCTTACTTATTTCTCTATGCCTAGCCCAGTAGGTACAGTCAGCGTCAAATACTTCGTAGCAGTCAAAGTGGCCAAATAGTTCGGTACACCATACTAAATATATGGTATCGCTTCGTATTTAGTTCATATTCGAAATGAAAAGTAGAGAGTTTAACTCGGGTGAAAGGCATCACTTCAGCATTTTTAGCCTCTGACTACTACTACTATATACTTCGGCAGAAATGAGTGCCTTTCATCCCTTGGTTAACACAATCACTGCCGGGAACCCACCTGGTGGGCGCTCGTGAACTTTATTCAGATGCCGGACAACCCGCTAGGCGGGTTGTTTTGTACGCAGCTATAGACCACCGGTTTCTGAGGTAGTGCGCCGTTTTTGGTCTGGCAGTGAATGTGTTAACAATCTACTATTATTATGCTTCTAATGTATTTTATGCCTGCGAAAACGGTCCAGCAAGTCCAGTTTAAAGATCCAGATGGAAAAACACTAGTTAAAACTATCTATTTCCAGAATGAAACGGATCTCGAGTTGTTTTTTACAGAATCAAGATTCTAATAAACTGGGCTAATAATAATACCAAAGAGAATTTGAAATAGGGGTGGATTGTCAAAGAAAAGTGTACAAAGAAAACTACCTGATGTGTGTGTAAAGAAAACTACCTACAGTAAATTTACTGCCATCTTTCGACACATGATTAAAATTTTTAGAACGCCATTCGATTTTGACTGATATGTGTTAAATTTGACACATCATCAAACAATAGGGTTGAAAGTCAAATGGCGTTCTAAAAGTTTTAATCATGTGTCGAAAGATGGCAGTAAATTTGCTGTAGGTAGTTTTTTTTGACAATCCACCTCTATTTAGAATAGAATAGAATAGAATATTTTTTTATTTGTAGACACAAACAAGACACATTAAAAATTTAAGGGGTATAATATGGGGTGAAAGGGAGCTACCTCAGATAAACGAGTATCGAAAGATTTGTAACGATAAATTAAAATATATTGATTTTCCTAATGAACTAGTACAATGCTGTGATAATGATAATGTTTGCAATAATGCTGATCATAGGACTATCATAAACAACATGTATGAGTCTATTATAGTGATACTTAAAGAGGCCTCAGTTGCCAGTTGTCATACAAAACATCACAGAGCGGGTCGTATTACGGGCTGGAATAAACACGTCAGGGGGGCTCACCAGAGGGCGCGAGTATGTTTTCAGGAATGGTGCAAGTCCGGTAAGCCTAAGTCGGGCCGACTATATGAGGAGATGTGCCTTTCTAGAAAACATTTTAAAGCTAAACTTAAGTACTGTCAAAATAAGAAAGACCAGATAAAGATGGATATTATTGCCTCACATCATAAATCTAAGAACTTTGTACAGTTTTGGAAATCGACAAACAGGATGAACCCTAAGGTGAGCCTTCCGGTAAGTGTTGACAGTGTTAGTGAGCCGAGTGATATCGCAAACCTCTTTAGGAACCAGTTCAAAGTGGAACCTCTGAAGGTGGATGGGCGGCTGCCGGTGCTCGATGCTGGGACTCGTGGGGATGGTACCCTAATCGGAATTACACCAGCGGAAATATCCAAGGTTGTACGGCAAATGACGAGAGGTAAGTCACCCGGACACGATGGTCTTAGCATCGAGCATCTGCAACATGCGGGTGTTCATCTTCCCAGGGTTCTTGCGATGTTCTACACATGCTGTATTCGCCACAACTACTTGCCTGAAGACCTCATGAAAACCATTGTGGTGCCCATTATAAAAAATAGGACTGGTGATGCCTCCGACAAGTCCAACTATAGACCAATCTCGCTGGCAACTATACTGGCGAAGGTATTGGACAGTGTGCTTAACACGTATCTGAATAGACATATCAACCTACATGATGCCCAGTTCGGGTTTCGACCCGGACTTTCAACTGAATCGGCTATACTGTGTCTCAAGCATACTGTTCAATACTACACTAAGCGGAACACGCCAGTTTTTGCATGTTTTTTGGACTTGTCGAAGGCATTTGACCTTGTATCTTATAAGTTGTTATGGCACAAGTTGCGCAGCGGGACTGGTTTACCAGTTGAGTTAACAAATATGTTTGAGTATTGGTATGATCATCAAATAAATATTGTGAGATGGGCTGGGGCATACTCAGACCCATATAAAATGAAACGTGGTGTGAGACAGGGCGGATTGACGTCACCCACACTTTTTAATCTGTATGTAAATGGGTTGATTGAGGAACTCGGCAGCGCTGGTGTAGGTTGTTCAGTGGACGGCAGTTTTGTTAATAATATTAGCTATGCCGACGATATGGTGCTGCTGAGCCCCTCAATAAACGCATTAAAAGTCTTGCTGGGTATATGTGAGAGATACTCTGTGGCCCACGGGCTCAAATATAATGTCAAGAAGAGTGAGATCTTAGTCTTTAAGTCTGGTACTAAAACGTATTCTATACCACCTATTAACCTAGACGGTTCTCCTCTTCAGACAGTTACAAAATTTAAATATTTGGGCGATTGGGTCACAGACACTCTAAAAGATAATGAAGACCTGGAGAGGGAACGCAGAGCACTATCGGTTAGGGGTAACATGTTGTCACGCAGGTTTGCTCGCTGTTCCCGTGAGGTAAAAATTACATTATTTAAAACCTACTGCCAAAACCTGTACACGTGCAACCTGTGGAGCAACTACACCCAAAAAACCTTTAGTGCTCTGCGTGTCCAGTACAACAACGCTTTCAGGGGTTTATTGGGGCTGCCCTGGCGCTGCAGCGCGTCAGCAATGTTCGCTGAGTGGAGCACAGACGGTTTCCACGCAGTGCTGCGTAAGAGGGTGGCGTCCCTGTGGGACCGCGTGCGGGGCAGCACCAACACTCTCCTGAGGGTGATTGCGGAAAGGGTGGATAGCCCTCTTATAACTCACTGGATGACAATGCATGTTAGATCCAATGAGCATTATGTGTTCCACTAACATTAATGTTAACTTTATTTTTAAGATTTTTCTTGTTATTTTACTAACACAGTCTTGTAGACAAAAATATGGATACTTGGTGTCTGAATTAAATATTTTCATTTTCATTTCATAAAATACATGATATAACAAAAACAAAGGAAGTATAAAGTGCCACGAAATGGCCTCATCTCAGCATGTTGCTGGTGGCTTCCAGCGCTGATCTTCCGATGAGACCATCAAGTGAGAAAAAAACATTTCAAATTCTCTTTGCTAATACTATTGAATTGACTCCTACAGGTGATCAACCTGAAAGCCATGACGCACGGAGCGCCGGGGCACTCGGCGCACGCCCTCAACAACTTAATGCGTGCTCTGGGCATCCCCATGATGTCCAATCGCTATGACCGCGACAACTATCTCAACGTTCAGTGGTCACATGTGCAAAAAGGTAAGCTAAATCAAGTGTAGATAGATAGATAGCATTTATTGTTAAAAAATAATATGTCAAGTTAATTTCTTTACATTACTAAAAATTACAGTTTATAAGTACATATTTACGTTTTGAGGTAAATCCATTGATATTAATCAAAAAGTCATATACTTACTACAAGTATAATATAAACATGGAAAAAAATAACAAAAATTTATGTCACTTTATTTATATAAATAAAATATAATGTCATTATTTTTGGTACAGAATTAATTTCAAGACTCTTATATCTGATAATTATAATTAGTCATTTAACAGGGAGATAATAAATGAGTCTATTAAGTAAGATGCTACTATAAACCGATAGATGGCGCTGTAATGAATTCTGATATAACCGCGACAACTATCTCGAAGTGTATTGGTCTCATGACTCTCATGATCAAAAAGGTGAGCGATACTGGATAGATTACTTAACCGAGCTTTATTTGTCTCTCCCTCCAACATACTAGAGCTAGAGCGTTAGAGATAGGGAAAACGTCAATGCACTACATCTTATAAAACTACTTCAAAACTAAAAACTACTGAACAGATTTTCATACAACTTTCACCTATCAATAGAGTGATTCTTTAGAAAGGTTTAGGTATATAACTTGTTAAGGTTTTGTGTAAATTGGTTGAAATATAACGATGTTGTCGGAAAGGAAAACATCACGCTGGGTCGCTGGCTAGAAGCTTCAATCGAAAACGCTGCATAATCCGTGAGAGCTATAACAACACAATGTATGGTGGGGTTGTCTCTCTTTCATGGGTCTACAAAAAAGTTCGCGATGTTGAATGTCTATCTTTTAAGGATAACTTACTATACCCATTGTTAACTTCTAGAAAAATATCACAGTATGTGGCATTTGCAAGGCTATTTACACGGATACAGTATTAATAATTATCAAATTAAATACGTTAGTTATATTAAGCATTTCATACAGATTACAATGGTCCCTTACACCATACAATTTAAATGAATATTTCAGGAGTAATCGTAAATTAAAGTTTCATTTCGAGCCATATAACTTGTATGAAATGTTAAAGACGCTATCCGCATTTAGTTCTAATTTTTACCACCTTATGCGCTGGGATCGCTTTACTTACCCCCACCATGCACTTCGCACGGTCCCATCGCATCCGTCCGTAGGTTTTTTTAATTCAGAGATTAACTTCCGTATCGTTCGATACAAACAACTTACCATGCGAGATTTGTCAAAATTGTATGCAATTGACATTTCATTTCGAATACAACGTCATCTCGACTGATATCAGAATAGAGGACAAATCGAATTGCTTTTTTTTTCAGATATGTTCGAAATTTGAATGTCATGTCATTACCAAATGATTTTAATGTAATAATAAAGCAATTACAACATTTTCACAGATAAGAAATTTGTTGTAACAAACAGTTTATTTTAATGTTGGCCATTATTTACGGATTTCGAAGTCATCATAGAGAGTTTATTATGTGTGTAGATACAATCATTTACAGTATACTTAAAAACAGATCAACGAGCCAATATCTCAGTTTCTGAATAAATTCCTTGCACTTTTACAAATCAATAAAACACTTCTAGTGGACGCTAGATGTCGCAACGCACAGAGGCTTTATGGCCTAGTCTTTTTAACATTTATCATATTGGGAGCGTATTTCAGCTCCCAATTTGTTTTTCATGTTTTGTACAGGCAAAGAGCGGCTCCTAGAAAAGAGTCCTAAAGAGGCGTGGGTGGTCGGCATCCCGTACGACTTCAGCAGCGCCACTCATGCACCAGCCAACTATCTGTGCGAAAACTGCCCTCCCGGAGCGAGCACTGTGCAACCGCTACAGGTATGTTTTAGCGTTAATACTAGCCGAGAGATGGCGCTATTTCATGTAGGGGAAAGCGTATATCTATTTCTTTGGACATGGAATGATTAAGTAAGTAGCAGAAAAGGTATCTAGTACGACTTTAGCAGCGCGACACATGCGGCCGCTAACTTCCAGTGCGACAACTACGCTCCTAGAGCGAGCAATGAGGTTGCACATTACCTACCGGTTACTAACCTACAGGTATTTTTTAGTGTCCAACTGTCCGCTAGATGGTGCTTTGCAAAATAGGGAAGATATTCATCGATTACTGACTTGTTTGAAGCAAGATCAGTAGATTTTACCCTCATTTAAGCACTAGTATATTGAATGGAGCAAAATATTGGTAGGTATTACTTACGATTTTAGCAAAGCAAACGCATGCACGAGCTAACTTCCAGAGCGGTAACTGCCTAACTGCGCTCCTAGAGCGGGCACCGTACAGCCATTACAGATTTGTTTTAGTGTCCAGACTGTCCGCTAGATGGCACTAGTCATATCTGGCATCGTTCTACTAGAAAAACCGACCAAGTGCGAGTCAGACTCGCGCACGAAGGGTTCCGTACCATTATCTATAAAAACGGCAAAAAAATCAAGTTTGTTGTATGGGAGCCCCGTTCAATACTTATTTTATTCTATTTTTTAGTATCTGTTGCTATAGCGGCCACAGAAATACATTATCTGTGAGAATTTCAACTGTCTAACTATCACGGTTCATGAGATACAGCCTGGTGACAGACGGACAGCGTCCCGTTTTACTTGAATTAAACCCGTTTAAGTGGGTACCCAATCATTTTTATTAAGGGATTCATTACGAACTTTGCATTGACTTGTTGAAGAGTTACACAGTACATAGAGTACCGGGAACCCGCTCGGCGGGTTCTCTGTTCGTAGTCGCTTTCCTCTACAAAGCGGGATAACGCTGGGATCGGCTATGAAAACGTTGGTTTTTTTTTTTTCATTTATTTTTCAAAGGCACATAAACATAATCAATTTTAAAGTTACTTGCCAAACTGCTTATGCGGTTTGTTGGCGAGACAGCGCTCATTTTTTACATTTTTATGCACCTAAAAAGGTACCGTACTTAACCCCTTACCGCATATGCAACCTATAAATATGGCTAATATAATCTTCTACTCTATTGACAGCTATTTAAGTTCAAATTTAAAACTATATATATATATATATTTATTTATTTTTTTTGTTTTAGGTAGCGAAAGTGTTAAGTAGGTACTTGTAGATAAGAAATGTTTTTTTTTTCAGGATTCAATGTGGCGCCGCTGGCTAAGCATGGGCCACAACAACAAGCTGTCGGAGAGCGACGCCATCTTGGTCAACCTGGTGTACTCGGCGCAGTGCAAGGCGCGCGAGCAAAGCGGACACACTTATTAAACGAATTGAGCATTATTTGTATTTTATTTCGCATTTCTTAACCGATTCCAGTGAAATATTGTAAGCAGGTTGGACAATTATATGTACATGACGGCTTAGGGCCGTTGTTAGGCTCGTTGGGTTGCTCGAGATCTGACATGTGGGCATGTAAGACGACAGTAGTAACACAATGGAACACTTTTAATATGCTGTATATTGATTAAAACGAATAACCCATTAAATTAATCACTTTCAATAATTAACTAGAAATATTCAAAGCCAATCACTAGTGGCACGACGATCCATCGGAGGTTCCCAACAGGGGGCCTACCGCAAAAAACGAAATTCGCAATTTGCGGGGATCTTTCTCTTTTACTCTCACTAACACGTAATTAGAGTGACAGAGAAAAATGCCCGCAATTGACGAATTTCGATTTTCCCGGTAGCCGCCCAGGTTGCCGGCGCGGGCGCAGTGGACCGGTTTTTATGCCTGCCGAAGTTCCGTTAGGTGGCGCCGTCTAGGCTGGAGCGCACCATGGCCTCAATTTGGTCAATAAGGGCCTACGCTAGCTGGCGCGGGTGCACGGAGCGGACGAGCGGGTTAACGAAAAATAGTATGAGCGACGCTAACTGAAGCGATCGCGTGCGGCGGATTTCACCTACAAATAGCACCCGCGTGCGTGCGCACGCGGCGGGCGTCCCCGTCAGCTAGCGTAGGCCCTTAAGTGTCTTTTTTATTTTGCCAACATTCATACCTATATGTACATATAATTGTCTATTCAGTTATGGGATTTTAAAGTTGGTTAAGTTTAGTTGGGTAGAGTTAGACCAAGCTAAGTTGACAGCGATTTTGATAGTCCAGACGATGCAAGTGTTATTTAAACGTCATAATTTCATAGATGGTTGCCGTTTAAAATAACACTTGCATCGTCTGGACTGTCAAAATCGCTGCCAACTTACCTTGGTCTAACTCCAGGAACTTAGTAAAATTCGTCGCCTCGAACAAGATTTGAACCCGTGGAACTTGGCCTAACGGAAAACCATAGACCGACCGCTCTAGACAACTCAGCTACCGACACTTACTTTACACGTGTGAATTTGATACGTATATTGTCCATTTTTTTCTCTATCTACCTTCTGGTATAAATTTAAAAAAAAAAACATATTTCTTAATATTTTATTGCCACTAATATTAATACTATTCTTCGCCTTAAATACTAGTATTTTACAGTGGTATTCAACTATACTCATTCGAGATACACATGAGATACTTAGGAGTAAGCTCAAATAGTTATTTACGATACAAGTGCGGAAAGTAGGAAATTCGCAACGAGTGGTGATATATTTAAACAACCGAAGGGAGGGAGAAGGGAAGTGTTTTATATCGACAAGAATTGCGAATTACCTATTCGCACGTGTATCGTACGTTTTACAGTGCATACGGCCCTTTAAGTTTCCGACATAGGCACGGAACGTGCTTATTCCCGCACCAGTGCGGGAAAGTATCAACATATATTGTATTGTAATTACATACAGTAATGTAATAAATGTCTCGGATCACATGGAATTGTCGGCCGAAGCGAAGTCGAGGTTCACAAACGTGTGATCTGAAGTTTTTTTTTTAATGAACGAGGTGTGTACACTATTTTTCTGTTCGACGAAGTCTGAAAGCGGCAACTTCGATTCGCGCAGCGTGCCGAAAGTTGACGCCTTTCGCGGGTCAAATATTATTTTCGTTGTAGTGTTTTTGTCCCCAAATAATTTGACAGAGTGGAGCTTTTTGTATTGGGTGCAATTTATCTTTAAATTTTTCTCAAGAGAATTATAATATATAGCTAGAAATACATGCAATAACATTCAACTTATAATTACAAATTATATATTTGATAAAAGATAAAAATAGAAACGTGACAACAAAAAGAAAGAACACACTGCGAAGTATTTTATTCTATCCGAAGTCATTCAGTACCCCTAGTGTAACTTTGATCGACATCATAACGTGACGAACGCGTTTGCGTCAAGTCTCATTTTGTATAGGATTTTGAGTTTCCAAAACGTCCCGCTTGGCGCGCTCTTTCTAAATCACATACAAAATTAGACTAAACGCAAACGCGTATGTCACGTTTCGAACTCGAATTTATTTACACTAGGGGTACAGAACACGTAACATCATTCACTTTTTTTTTATACGGGAGACTTGGGCACTTAAACTATAAAACCACAATTGCCAATAAATTAAAAATAAGTGTCCTAAAAGGAACTACCTTAATATTCTGATTTTGACGACGTGGTAACGTTAGAATAGGGTTCTTTCCATCTACAAATCTTAGGGCAGAATTGTATCCCAATAAATTCTTTTGGATTATAAGAACATGTTAAACTACTTTTAGGGGACCTGTGATGACCATATTTTTGTAAATATTGAATTTAAAATATCTTTTGACACACGTCACGTGACCAAACTCGGAACGTCATTAAAGATTCTGATGACGTCACAACTCTCGGATTGACACTGTTGACAGTTAGGCGATAAACTACAAATGACAAATATCAGTTGACAGTTTGTATCTTCTACGTATGTATGTAGTTATGTGTCAAACCGTAAACTGTGACGTCACATAATTTTCAAAGAGCGTTTTGGGCGCGAAAGCATCTGTCAAAAGATATTTTGTTAATTTAACATATTTAAAGCCGTTTTTAGTATAAAAGTTGAACTTTAGGGCAACTTTTAGTTAATGTAGAACGTAATACAAGCGTTTCAAAAATTTGGAAACAACCCTATTGCTATTATAATTGTGACGTTTACACAATAAAAGTATTTGTGAATCTACCTGCAAGTCGACAACTGTCAAGTGCCGAGCGAGCAGCTGGGTCGCAAGGCATACGATCATAATCTGTTTTATTTACCACCGTGTCATACAACCATACAACGGAGCCAAGACGTCACATAATTATGAATTGTATGTCATTACTATTAGGCATCAAGTTCGCCATTTGCACGATATTTTTGTATTTTGTACAATAAAGTTAAAATAAATAATTTAAAGGACTTAGTCACTCCTAGGATCGAGTCTCACCGTCTCCACAAAAAATTGGATTGTATACCATATATCACATCATAATAACGATCAATCTATATACATTAATAAAGGGTATATCACAAGATTTATTTAGGAAAGGAATATGACCCATATTTCTTCACTTTTTCACATCATGTTATATTTGCCGATTATATTTATTATGCTTTACAGTACATATGGGGCTACTTTATAGCACTAGTGCGAGAAGTAGCATATTATGTTACTGTGTCGAACATTTAAAGGGCCATATGTACTGTAAAACGTTGTACGATACATGTGCGAATAGGTAATTCGCAACTCGTGTCGATTTAAAACACTCCCTTCGGTCGTGTTTTAATTTATCGCCACTCGTTTCGAATTTCCTATTTTTCGCACTTGTATCGTAATGTACTATATTAATCCTTGAAAAAATCCTTCGACCAAAACAATCGAGGTTAAACAAATATGACTTGATTTACACATTCTTTAGCAGTTTTAGCACATTTAAAAAAAAAAATACAAAAATTCGTTTAAAAAAATATATAACAGCCATGAAGTACGCTAAAAATAACTTAAATTTTATTGAGCAAGTGGTTTTGATTTACAATACAATGTGACATGCATTATGTTTTTATTAGGTGCTAGTATTTATAGCTCTTCCGCAACAATTTTGTTTTGATTTATGGTCTGTATCTTTAAGTATTTAAATAAAAGTAAACAAAATCTACCCTCAAATGGCTCCTTAAGCCAGTTGAGGGTAGATGAAAACATTACATGATCAAATAATGTAGGTTAAAGTCGGGTCGTTCAGTGACAGATCCAGGCGGTTTTGTATTTGGTTGGTTAAATGTTATAACCCGAAAATGTACAAATTGTATGTTTATTTTTATTTAAATACCTAAAGATACAGAGGATAAGTATAATTCGTATTGTAGTAAACTGCGTGAGATGTTCATACAGTCGGCATAAGATATATCGGAGCGGCCATGGTGTTCACAAATACCAGTACCCCTAGTGTAAATTTGATCGACATCATAACGTGACGAACGCGTTTGCGTTAAGTCTCATTTTGTATAGGATTTTGAGTTTCCAAAACGTCCCGCTTGGCGCGCTCTTTCTAAATCCAATACAAAATGAGACTAAACGCAAACGCGTACGTCACGTTTCGAAATCGAATTTATTTACACTGGGGGTACTGAACAACGCCTCTATTACCAAAACGTTAAAGTACAGTCAACCAATTTGATTCCTAGGCCACTATAGAACCATGCCATAATGACTTCATGCCATGATGCGTGTCAAGTATCTAGTAGTTAAAGCGACAAGGTTCTATAGTGGCCTAGGATTCAAATTGGTTGACTGTACATGTTTTTAATCTCCTTGGGCGCTCCGATATATCTTATGGCGACTGTTCTAAGGTGACGGCCGCCAACCCCAACATACATGTCTACTACAATAGTGATATAATAGGAATCCTTTCAGTCGAGTACAGTGTTTTGGCAACGAAGCTTGCGGAGTTGCCTAAGATACGAGATTATTTCACTACTGTATACAATACTTTTTTCTACAAGTCGTCTAAAATAATACTTTTATACTTTTTTATATAAAACCTAAATAATTGATGAAAATTGATAAGTACAGGGTGGGCAAATAATATTATAATATATTATAGGACATTATATTTTTTTTTTTTTTTTTTTTTATATTATATATTATTATTATATATAAATAAGAAGTATACATTTTGTTTTTAAATTTTAACTGTATTAAGTTCAAAAATTATTAAGTATTGTTTTAAGAATATATTCTTCAGGGTTGGCAAATTCATGCGAAACATAATGTCTGTCATATGTCCACCTCTAACAGCAGGCAAATGTTAAGCCCTTATCATCCCAATGTTCAGCATCTATTCGCACATTTTTGGCATTATCTTAGTACATTTGTGTCGAATAGTCGGTTTTAACTGGTTAAATTTCATCAGCTCGTTAGCATAGACACGTAATTTTAGATAGCCCCACAGAACTAAGTCAAGAGCTGCAAAATTTGGGGAATTTGGGTGCCAATCACTGTCACTTTTTTTCAAAATTAATCGAACAAACAACGTGTTTTAAACAACAGAAACATTTGAGATAAAATTGCTTGCTGCTAGTGGTAGACATTTGGCAGAAATTATCTTCCGTATACAATTGCCAACCCTGAATAATATATTTATGAAAAAATATTTAATAAAATTTCCACTTAATGTAATTAAAATTTAAAAACAAAGTGTATCATTCTTATTTGTCCACCCTGTATCTCAGTAGACATAAACGCGCTACATACGCGCTACGTTTTTACAATTGACTACAGTGTATCGAAATGAATCTTTTAGTTGAATGGGAGCCCATACATGAAAAGTACGCAATTATATTTTGGTATACAAAAAAAAAACCATTACAGTCGAAGAGTGGAAAAAAAGGGTTTCAGTTCTCATAGTTCCTGAATAAGTACAACAAACCATTAACAGTCACACGTTTTCAGCGTCGGCGACGTCTGAGGCTGATATTTTTTCATCAAACTTGCTCGAAAAAGATCTTATTTCATGCAGTATACTGAAGGATAAAGACTTGTATAGTTCCCGCGGGAGTTATGGATTGTGAAATAAAACCCATATTTGCCGAGGGAGTTATAGCTTTCTTTCAATTGTGTCACTAATTCATACGAACCAAGTAGGTATCAATTAGTTTTACTTTTAAAATACTGACGTTTATAATTTATTTTTATTGTTTATCTTTAAAAATATTTAATTTGATTAATATATTTACAGTACATATGGTGCTACTTTAGCGCACTAGTGCGTAAATTAGCATATTACGTTACTGTGTCGAACATTTAAAGGGCCATATGTACTGTAAAACGTTGTACGATACATGTGCGAATAGGTAATTCGCAACTCGAGTCGATATAAAACACTCCCTTCGGTCGTGTTTTAATTTATCGCCACTCGTTTTGAATTTCCTATTTTTCGCACTTGTATCGTAATGTACTATTATTTACAGAATTTTCAATCGTGGCCCCGGATAGGTCTGTGCCTTCAATGCCTAACCTGTCAAAAAAAAACAATATGGCGGAGGAAGTGAAATGTCACGGTATTGAAGAATTATTTTGCTTAAAATTTAGTTTTTTCTTCGCAAGTCTGATGAAAAAATATTGTGTGTAACTCCCGGGGGAATGAATATTACAAACTAGAGTCTTCAATGTACTCCAGCCTGTGGCTGTCGTGCATCTAAGACCTCGTTTGCATAGTTTCACTTACCCCCCCTCGTTGCACAATGTACTATTTTTTTTTAGTTAGATTCTATTGTCAGGTTTTGTATCATTGTCAACTAAGTCAAAGACACATGTCAAGAAAGAGAGGTAGATTTCTTCTAAATAATTTCAGGGGTTATTGATTACCCATACAAACTCCCCCCCCCCCCCTTTCACTTTCAAGGGACAAGTTTTGGGATAAAAACTATCCTATGTTCTTCCTTGGGCTTATACTGTAATGTATCCACATTATCTAGTTTTTTACCAACAACGCAGACCTCCTCCTTACTTATACTTGTACTTCTAAGTTTAGTACAACTTAATGTATGTTCTTCCTTGGGCTTATACTGTAATGTATCCACATTATCTAGTTTTTTACCAACAACGCAGACCTCCTCCTTACTTATACTTGTACTTCTAAGTTTAGTACAACTTAATGTATGAATTTTGTAATAACTTGCACAGCAAAATTTAATTTTACAAGGTACACATGTTCCGTTTAATTTATTAATACAATACGTACAGTCTTTTGAGTCAAAAATCGAGGAACATTTCAAGCAATACTTGACATTTTCATTTTCTGACACCTTTTTAAATGTAGGTTTGCATTTATCACAAGATACTGTCGAATAATCTGCATCTCCATTTTGTGCTGTTTCGTTTTTATTTATATCAGTTTCCTTTTTCTTTTTTTGATTGACTTTTTTGCACTTCTTAAAATAATCATTAAGTTTCGCATCAACTATGTTAAGTATATTTTCATTTGGGGTAGCTTTTTCATTACCGTTAGTATTATCAGTTTTATCACTAATTTCTGCAATTATTTTGTAAACTGTTATACTGTCATTAATTGCTTCTTTATCTGACGCAGTTAATTCATTGTTATTGCATTTATTTGTCTCATTGTCTTGGGTAACCATTTTATTTCTATCTTCTTCATCTTCTATTACAAATCTTACGTTAGTATCAGAGATGGTATCAATGTCTTTACTAGATGAAACGACACTTGACTGTGAGCTTGATTTCGAACTTAGGCTATCTAATGACTTTGGGGACGTCGTATCTTCGCTTAAGTTACACTTTTGTAGCACTGGTAAGTTTTTTGGCACTTCTTCTTTTATATTATCTGTATCTTTACTTGATTCTTTATTAGTATCACTATTAATTGTTATTTCATCATCTTCTTTTTTACTTTCTTGACTTACTGTATTTTCAGTTGGCTTCTCTAAAAAATCATCATCATCATCATCATCATCATCATCTATCACTATCACATCATTCGCTATAGGAATATCCATATTTTCCAAATCCTTTAGCAATTCATCTTCATTCATACTGCTATTATGCAATATAATTTCATCATCAGATTCAGATAATTTCGTTTCTGTTTTTTCTCTATTTTTAGCCACGTCTTTTGTAATTTCATTATTCGCCACATCTTTTTCATTTTTAGTTAAATCTTCAATTTCATTATCAGCCACATCTTCTTCAATTTCATTATTAGACGCATCTTCTTCAATTACATTATTAGCCGCATCTTCTTCAATTCCATCATTAGCCACATCTTCTTCAATTTCATTAATAGCCACATCTTCGATTTCATTGTTAGCCACATCTTCAATTTCATTATTACCCGCATCATCTCTCATTCCATTACTAGCCGCATCTTCTATTTCATTATTAGCCACATCATCATCCACTTCATTATTAGCCACATCATCTCTCATTTCATTACTAGCCATGTCTTCAGTTTCATTACTAGCCACATAATCAATTTTATTACTAGCCACATCTTCAATTTTATTGATAGACACATCTTCAATTTTATTATTACCCACATCTTCAGTTTTATTACTAGATACATCTTCAATTTTATTATTACCCACATCTTCAATTTTATTATTTCCCACATCTTCAATTTCATTATTAGCCACATCTTCAATTTTATTATTAGCCACATCTTCGATTTCACCACTAGCCACATCTTTTTTAATATCATTATTAGCACGATAATTTGAGCAGATAACCATAACGTCTTCATTTCTTGCTTTTGCCTTTTGCTTTTTGCTTTTATCTTTAATATTGCCCAGTAAATCTTCAAGTTTGGATCTTTTCTTCATAAAATTGTCGCTTTTAGCACTCAGACCAGGTATCGAGATAATTTTACCAGTATCAGTTTCAGCTATTTCCGTGTCAACTTCCATGGGTGCTGGGGTGGCTGGACGACCGTCTTTCTTTTCAGTGACAGGAGGAGACCTTGTGAAGAGTGCTTCTGAAAGAGAGAAACACAGAATATTAAATACAATATTTCGTTAATTAAAGAAACTTACTACCAGGAATTTCGCACATTAGCCCACCTGTACCCATCTCTATCGCACGCGCGTAATTATATGACTATCCCGCTCATGATTCCAGCGGTTAATAACACTGTGCGAGCGGGAGTGCAATATAATAATACGCGTGCAATGGAGATAGAATCAGGCGGGGCAATCTATGTACGAATTTTCACGTTGCAAGCGTCCGTTCTTTATATTATAGGCATTATGTGAGTGGTCACCTTGTGGCCCAAAAAAACTTCAACTTGATTTTTTTAATGATATTGGAGGCAAACGAGGAGACAAATCGCATGATGGTAAGCAGTTACTGTTGTCCATGAACACCTGCAATACCAGAGGGGATGTTGTTGCCGCCTTTAAAGATAGGAGTACGCCTTTCTCTAAAAGGTTTGAAGTTGGCATGGGTCCGGAAATACCGCGGGCGACAGTTCATTCCACAGTTTAGCTGCGCAGAAAGTTTCTGGAGAAACGCCCTCCGTCCACTAAAATCTATTTGGTAGGATCCGTTATGGATCCGAGTGGACCTTTTGTGCGTTAAGATCTATCAATGGATTTGAACAGCTTTATTGGACACTAGAATCCACAACGTGCTGAAGAGGACTTTCTGTACAATTGGATGCATCAATGGATTTTGAGAAACTCCAATATTTACGCTGATCTATCAATGGATTTTATTAAAAACACTTGTTATACTCAGATCCACATCAATGTAGTATAATATACTTCAAAACCTACCTGTACGAAGATCAATTTACAGTAAATCTTCATCAATCATACGGTTCTTAACTATTTTTAACCCCCAACGCAAAAAAAGGGGTTTTATAAGTTTGGACGCTAAGTGTCTGTGAGTCTGTCTGTAAGTATATCTGTGTGTCTGTCCGTGGCATCTTAGCTCCTAAATGGGTGAACCGATTTGGATGCGGTTGTTTTATTTGAAAGCTAGTTTTCCAGCGGTGGTTCTTAGACATGTTTCATCTATTTTGTCATGTGCGGGGGGGTTTTAAATTTTTAATTTTACTTATTAACTCACTAGCCTACAAGCATGGAGTTTGATACGACTACCGCGAACCTTGATGCACAAAGTTATGTCTATCTCCCTCTCGTTCGCTTTATCTGCCGTGACAGTATTTCTGTGGCAGATTATTTCGACGTTTTGACTTCGCTAATGCGTAATCATCAGCAGGAAGATTAGGGCTGGCACTGGCAAGCACAACGTTTAGTCGGAGAAATTTTGTGGCATTATGTTTTATATTTGTTTAGTTACTGAATTATTCCTGTTTCGTCGGATTCCTAATTTGTCGTATTCTGGTGTCCCCAACACGCTTCGGGCCGTTGGACATATATGGCTACTGCTGATGATGATGATGATGATACTTAATATGTACATGTGAAACCAACATATCGTAAACTATGATTTTCCTATTTATACATATTTAATAAGTTAATAGCTTACCGACTGTTTATTAAAAGTTCACATGACTCAATTGATGGATTATATTCGACATCAAAGTTAATTAAAATCCACCTAAGTATTGCTGGCTATTAATAGTTTACATGAATCCATTGATGGATTTTAGGAGACTTGTTAGTTCAACATAATCTATGCCGCATAAGACAGCCGCCACAGCCTCCTGGCCACAGTGGCAAATAGATGGGACAGTGGCCTTTTGAGGCACTGGTCCTCCCTGCATGTCAGTTTTAACAGGAAATTTAATTTAATGTAATGTTAGTTATTATTTATTAATATTTTATTTTATTTTTTTATTTAATTTATATAATTGTATGTTAATGTTATTTTATTTTAGTTCTAATTAATTAACTTTATAAATTATGGATTGTCAATTGTCTGAAATAAATGAATTTAATTTTTTTTTTTTATTTATTTGTATCCTAGTGCTTAATAAAGTCTGCTCAAATCCATTGATAGATCTGAACGCAAGAAAGGTCCACTCCGATCCATAATGGATCCTACCAAATAGATTTTAGTGGACGAAGGGGAGAAACGCAAACTAATACCTTCAATATAGTCTTCATCGGGCGGGTCCTCCCACCACACCGGGCTGGGGCAGGTCAGGATCTCCATCAGGTCCTCGTCTGTCAGCTGCTCGTCCATAATCTGGATGGCTTCTGCCATGCTCAGCTTTGCACATTCCATTGACAGCTTAACGGAGTCTGTGTGTGCAGGCTGTGGTTGGTGAACTTTGTCTGATGCTGAAATGTGATATTTCATATGTGTAAGACAGATGATACCATAGATAGATTAGATAATGTTCAATTAGGACTTTAAAGAATGTAAATAAACAAAACCTTGGCACTACCACAGAACAATTATTAGTACTACTGTACAGAAAAGAAACTTCCTATAAAACCGAAATTTCCCAGCGATTCAGGGACATATCGTGCTGTCTCTTTCTAATGTATGGCACTTTCCCTTTCGGCTATTTAGGGTTATCAACACGTACACGCATAAGACAACATGCTATTTGTCATTAGGCGGGTCCACACAGAGCGAGCATACGCGCGAGGCAATTTCCTCACGCACAAACCAGCCAGTGTAGACGTCTACACTGGCCGGTTTGTGCGTAAGGAAATTGCCTCGCGCGTATGCTCGCTCTGTGTGGACCCGCCTATTCACGAAATGCCTTAAGAACATGGAATAGGCAAATATAGATTTACTGTAAATTGTGATCATAAATTGAAGCTGACATAAGAGCTTTGGCACATCTAACTTTCATGAAAAATCGGTAATTAGGAAACATTTTTAACTACAACAATAATATCGAAGACCACACCACACCTTAAACTCAAACTTACCCTTAAGTGGAACAGCATACTTCCTCTTAACAGACCCAGCTATTTCCCCAACTACCTTCATATTAGGCTTCGGCTTCAACACTACTTTATTAACTGTCAGCTTTCTCTTCCTCTTATTCGGATGGTACTCTTCATCCTGGACCAGGAGAATCTCTTTACGCAGAACTTTTGACAGTTTAAAAGTCTTTTGAGGTAGATTCTGTATCTTTTCTACACTTTGAAGCAATGATTGCTTGCCTTTGGGAGATGGTTTCTTTTTTACCGGTACAGTTTTAGTTAAGGTTTCCTTCGTTGGGCTTTTGAGAAGGTCAGTAATGTGTTTCATGCTCCGATCTTTGGTTCGCAGCTGTCGCTTCATCTGGGCTGACTTGTGGCGTGTCAACATGACCTCTTTTTTTGATACTTTTGGGTCTTTACCTGATGTTTGACCTTTGGAAGACATGTTTACTCCTAGAATATAAGGTCATACAATATTAACAAAATATTATGTGTTTTATCTATGAAAAGCCTCGCAAAATGAGATTAGATAATATTAGTCATGTGCGTCACCAGGTGTCCCTGTTCATTGTCAGTCAGATAAGTTGTGATAATACTAGGGGCTTTTATGACAATTATCTTTTCTTTGGAGGCAAATATGTATGAATTAGCAGATTTTTTTTTGTGTTTTTGGGTTTGGTTCCATTGTATTTTTTGTTAATTATAGCATACATTTTAACATAGTACATTTACCAACAGATATATCGTAGCGGCCCCTCATTATACAGAACAAAGCCCCTCATTATACAGATGGGAAAGTGAATGTTCAGATATTTTTTTTTAAACTGGCTGCTCTGAAAAATGCTAATATTATAATTGTGCAGATATTTAGATCATTAACTGTATGTAATAATTAAATAATATTTTGTATTAGAACAAATGAAATTATTTTCAGAAAATAATTCAATTTGTTTTTATTTCAAGTAGAAACACTACTATATAAATTATAAATGTCATATACTAAGAAAAAGTGAGCAAGGCCTCCAGTGCCCCAGGCTGGAATCGATCCAGCATCCTCTGCTATAGCAGCAGGTGCCTGAGCCACTCAGCCACCGGGGTCACGGCGGCATAGGTCAAATTTTCCAAACATATGCATTTCTTACTTAAGGCTTATGGCACCCCCTAGTTCAATGCTGGTTGGATTCCAGCCTGGGGCACTGGAGGCCTTGGTCACTTTTTCTTAGTATATGACATTTATTTCAGTTGACAATAATATTTTGCTTCAATATATGTATTGTAATGCCCAAAAGTGGTCACTAATTTATACTTTTGAAATTTTACTTTGTATATAGAGCCTGTATATTACAAAGTTACTACTAATGTTAAATTACAACAGACATTCAGTACCTATTGAAAACATCAATAATCAAACCTTCAACAACAGAACACAAATAAAGAACCCATGAAAATAGTTGCAATAAGGAATCATCTTTATTGCAGCTATTTTTTTATTGAAATATTAATCAATAACCATGATATGATGATGTCATCTACCTAGCTAGTAAACAGGTACTTATGTATATGGACACTTGAATCAAAACAATTTAATATATATCAAGTACCAATATGAACAATATTCGACATTTTCACCGCTTAAACCACATTCTTGAGCCATGCATGCTTGCAGCATGAGGTAAGAACATTGTTGTGTTGTAACATTGTATTGATATGTCAGGATAAGCCACTTATCTAATACACACCTTAATAGTCAACAAACAAACAGTTTTTTAAACTGAGAGAAAAAATAGGACTTTTACAGTATTTATATTATATTCACTCAATACAATAACTGCGGTAGGTAGCGAAAATTTGTCGATTGAACGTATTAACGCAGTAGGTACACAAAGTTATGTAGTTTGTACGCCTTTCTAATAACGCTGTCTCAGCACAATACATAGATTTATATAAACGTTTGTATGTTAAATAAGTAGTAATTTAGGTCACTAATCCCCAAATTAGTGCGTTGAAATTGTATGGTAGAAACCGAGTGTGATACTACATTGGGAAACATATTTACCTGCAGTTGTAAACAGTGAAATCACTTCCGCGACCAATTAATACAATAAGATAACAAATTAACACGAGACAACTTGGTATTATTTCATAAATTAATGAGAAAGAAGCCAAAGTTCGTCTCAAGACACTCTCGTAAAACAAAATCAGATCGTAAAGTTAATGTACACGGAACGTCACGCTGGATTCAGTTAGAACCGTGTCACTTTAAAGTTTCAAAGAATAACCTACAGGACGCAGTGGCCTTGTAGTATATTACAATATCAAAAATAGTGGCCATCCATAATCAACAGAAATATCAAGCAGGAGCTAATTTGATATCGATAAATAAATAAAATAGGTTCTAAAATGGTAACTAGGCTCACTAAAGGTAGAAATTCCAATCCTGCAATCACCACACACCCACGCTGAACCTTACCTTAAAGCCCGTTTTCATTGTTGATACGAAAGAAATGTAGGTAGTATGTGTTATGATTAATTATTTAATTAGAAATTGTTAGAGAACCTTACAAAATCACATATTACCTAATTATAGATTATTCACAATATGCATTATTTTCTTGCATGTACTTGAACTTTATAAAAAAAGTATGTTGGCAAAGGTGTTAATAATCTGCCGCTTTTAACTCCGTTTTTAAACTTAGCTCAAACGACCACCACTGACACCACTGGTCATGGTCACTCTAACTGTCAAAATAATGTCAAAAATGACTCGTTGAACGACGAGGAACTCTTTTCGTTTTCCTTTTATTTTTCTTTTCATTTGTAATTTTAAGTTCGTTTTACATGAATTTTTACAAAAATGTTCAAGCAGAAAAACAATACCTTGCCAAGCAGAATCAATCAAACCAGGAATCACTGTGAAATATGTGATGAAACTATAATAGGTGGGTCGCATCACTTCAAGTCACATTTATTTAAACACGGCGTTATTAAACCTCGGTTTCAGTGTAAGCACTGCCCTCGCCAGTACTTCAGAACTGATACCTATTTACGGCATATGAAATCACATAAAGGGAATTACTGTAAAATATGTGATAAAACTGTAATGGGTAGTTCGTATAAGTTTAACTCACATTTGTTTAAACACGGTGTTATTAAACCTCGTTTTGAGTGTAAATACTGCCCTAGGCAGTTCTTCAGATCTGATACATTTGAACGCCATATGAAATCACACGAGGGGACCCAAAAAAAATATATTTGCGATTATTGTGGCCGAAGTTTTGTTGATAAAAGAAATCTAATTTACCACTTTAAAGTCCATGATGACTCGTTTCACGGCCGAGCAGATATTCAATTTAAATGTGACGCCTGCGGGGTATTTTATTGTGAGAACAGGCTCCTACAACATCATATCAGACGTGAGCATTTTAATTTGCAAGTTAAAGAAATACAGTACCATAAAAAAAACTTAAACGAGACATGGGTCGAAGCTGTAAGTGACACTAAGAACTATGTGAAGATGACTAAAGTGAATAACAATGTGATCACTATTAAAAAATGTGTGAAAGTAGAGCATTCACTTAACAAAGTTAAAACACATGATTTAACTCCATTATTGTATTCGGGCCGGCAATATGCTAAAGGGAAATGTGATTATTGCAATAAAGAGATGCTGAAGAAAAGCCTACGGCTGCATATACAAGAAAAACATTTAAATGTCCGTAAATTTAATTGTGAGACGTGCAAAAGGTCTTTTAAGCGCCATTACCAGCTGGTGGACCATGAATGTGGAAAAATTAGGAGGCGGAAGCATAGAAACAAAGTCGCAGTGACAGGGCATGATTCAGGAAATAAAGAGACACAAAAGTGAACTGTCTCCATCTAAGCTAAGGATCACAACATACAGTTCAGTTCAATCTCTTCTTCCTCGGTCCCTCAGTGCTGAGGATCATAACTTTGTATGCTCGGTCTCAATGTTGTGCGCTCATAAGTCATATGGGACATGCGCTGCATGTTGCCATCAACTACCCTCTTGACAACATCAGACCATCTTGTGGTTGCTCTTCCTTGCGCCTTCTAGGCCATACTTTTTTTGTCAGTTCAATGGTCTATTTCAAAATTGGCACCTCGTTCAGCTCCATTTGGTGTAGTTATAAACCATGTGCTAGTAGACCATGTTAATGTATGCTGCCAGATCTTAGGTGACCTGTGCAGATGCTGGCAATTGGTTAGGACTACTACAATCAGTGATGGGGTGTGCTGGATCAAGTCTGTCGCCAGCTGATGGGGTTGGAGGGGGGTTGGGGGTAATTGCTATGACCATTGCCAGGGCATACATTTAATTACAAATTTAACTCTCTAGGAAGGGAGTCTTATCTAGTTAGTCTATAGGTATAAAAAGGAAAAAAGGCCAAATTAGCTCCTACCTAACTTGCCAACACTGCCCATTTGATATGTGACCATTTGTAAAAATGATTAGAAAAAACTTCTTGGAAAGTTGTCATTGATTTTATATCTTCTATTGAAGAACAAATGTTGGTTTATAGAAAAGTTCTATACTTTTATATTATACATTCTTAAAAAAAAGCATAGCATGCAAAAACGTAAAATGTAGGAGTGTTCATTTTTACTTTATTTTATGTTAAGTCAATATAAAAAATGTACACAATGTTAACATATATAAAATTAATGCATGCTTAGATCAAGTCTTCCGAGTTTTATGTTTGACTATATTTTAATGTCTTCTTGATTTAATTTAGTTCTTTAGCCTACCATGAGTTTGACACTGACATATTTGCTTGCATGTGTGTAACTTACTTTCTATGCATACTGCTTGTACTGGCATATTAGTGCAAGCAAGATGTATAGAAAGTAAGTTATGCATAGTACACAGATGTTAGCGAATATCAGTGTCAACCTCGTGGTAAGGCTACTTAATGTTAAATATGTTTCATGCCTAGTATATAGTTGGTAATTAAGGGATAAAAGTCTTACAATTTGGGTGGAACCTATTACTTTTATACTATCATGACAATTGCGTATCGATACATAACTAAAGATTTAGGATTTTTAATTATGTTACTTCACAATGACACACAATAAGACATTTCTTACAAGTCAATGTAAGCTTAACAAATTTGCATTTAGTCAGGTTAAACTAGTAATTCACATCACCTTATTTGTGCAAAAATTATCTCTCTTTCTTTCTTTGGTCCTCAAAGGTTTTTCATACTAAGGAAAGAGATGCAACATGAATACTTGCACAAATATGTTTAAATTAAATTTGTTAGCATAATGCTTTAACTACATGTGTCTGTCTAGTTCATAATGAAAATTGTGTCAATTATTCATTATAAATTTGTAAAAGAAGAGATGGAATAATTACATAAATTATATTGTATTATAGGTAGCAATTTTATGACAACACATTCAGTGCCTTAATCTGTTCTAAATATTATAACATATCATGGATGTATACATTTTAGTTTTGACTACATATAGGAAGATATGTTAAGTTTTATCCCAGACAACCAATAAACTTAGAGCCACTTGCACCATCCCTCCATCCCGGGGTTAACCGGTTAAACCTGGAGTTACCATGGTTACCAGTACAATTTGACACTGGGTTAATGGTCTAACCGGTTACCCCCGGGTAAGTGGGGTGGTGCAAGTGGCGGTTAGACATCGAATATTTAAGAAAGGAACATATCTGAGTTTCTGAGTTGTGTTGTGAATATTTAAGTTTATGTTTATACATTCTTATAAATGCATGTTACACTTACAGTAATAAACAATAGTTGTAGGATTATTGTATGTAAATTAAAGACAGAACTTTTTTGGTTGTATTATGTTTTATTATTGAAATGTTGATAGAGAAATCAAGCACAATATTGACAAATCTAAAATTCATATATATATATATATATGTTTGTATTGTCATAATTGTGCAAGTCTGACTAACCTATTTGGTCAGTTGAAAAAGAAGCAAAATTCAAATTTTCCATTAGTGAACAATCCTTCGTCGCGCCAATATCTTTCAAATTTGCCGACTTACTACTGACAGAAATGGCTCGCCAGACTATGAGACTATACTTAGAATATTCTTGGGGAAAATTACAACGTACACTTCTTACGTAAAATTTTCTTCGTTCAAATCACGGTAAAGTTCTTTTAAAAGTATTTGTTTACACATTGATGGATTGACTGTCGTACTCGGTCCTCTTTCCAGTAGAAATTGTTCTGAATTATAGTTATTATTGTATTCTAATAAATCATTTTTATTGAACGCGCCGTTATTTAATTTCAAGTTAACACTTTTAAATTTTTGACGCGTATTTTTGTTGTATTTAGGCCTAGGGTTGTCACGTTTCTTTTTATTCGAATTTAAAAGGTTTAAAACTAAGTGATCCTCTTTTCTTATAGCACTCATAGTGTCGAAATTAAATATGCCACAGTTATCGACGCACACGTATTTTTTTCTGTTCTTTTTCATGATTCTAGAGTAGATTATGTTGTTTGTTGTATTTACAATTCTGAATACTATGCTTTCTGGGGTTACCTGAAAAGATAAAGTAAATCATACAATCATATGTCAATTTTGGTGACAGAAAAGGAAATTGCCTCGCGCGTATGCTCGTTCTGTGTGGACCCTGCTATTGAACATAGATAGACAAGGAATTTATAGCCTGGCAAAACGATACTCATCTCTCTTTCTGGAGTTATAAGGCTGCCATCCCGCCAGAGATGTGCGAGGATGCGTAGCGAGGGATGTGTTTGTTAGGAACCAATAGAATCATTTCATTTACCTATCTTGCTTAGCGCAGTTCTAGTCGGCCATTTTCTAAACGTTCTTAACAAACCCTTCCTCTACGCATCGCATAAGTGTCTCTGAACTCAGTCTAATACAAGCTTACGTAATATAATGATCAACTGATCATCTCTGCTTATGCTCCACTGACGAGCGACTCTTGCCAAACTATATTTATATCAGATTTTTACATGAACTCTGCAAAGATTATCCGAGAATAAAAACAAAATTAAAATTTTTGAAAAAACCCTCGACGGTTAAAACGTAGTTGAAAAAGGATAAAATAAATTTGAAACCCCCGACTTAAATAATTTATGCTATGAACTTAAAAAAAAAACAAGAAAATCCGTCGAGGGCTGCCATCTCTATTTTAGATATAAACAAATTCCCGACGCCACTAAGCTTGGATAAAAATTACATTTTTGTATTAAACCTTAAAGATAAATGGGTACCTTTATTATTTATTACGTTTTTCTTCTAATTTTGTGATTAATAATTTAGAATCTGTGTAATTTCAAAATTATTTTTTTTTGCTGCTATTAAATGAACTAGTTTGGCATGTTTATAGTAACTTGATTATTTGTTTATATTTAAATAGAGATGGCAGCCCCCGACGGATTTTCTTTCTGGTGAGTTGTCACCGTAACACCTATCTAGGAACCGCATCAAAATCGGACTAGTAGTTTTTGAGAAAAATGGCAACATTGGTTTGCACAAACATCCTCTCACCCCAAACGCATATACCGTCTCCGTTCCGTCGTGGGTAAAAAAAGAATTTAGAAGTGTTATATGAGACTTAGGTACTTACAGCATAAACAGTTGAAAATTCGCACCTTTCCCGCGTTTGACAAATGGCGGGTAAAGTACGTTCAGAAACGTTTTTCGAGTAATCCGGATTGACTACATATTTTGTTATCATTGGCACTCCACAACTATATATTTCATCTAAGGGAATCACAACTGGGCAGGAGTTTGAATTCGCTTTATTTAATTGCCAAAAATGTGCAATACACAACTCTTTACTATTTTTGAAGAAAAGTATTTCATAGGAACATCGTGGCTGGTTATCCTCAATTACCTGTAAAAAAAATAACGGTTATTTAGTGATGTACCTACCAAATACATTAGTATAGTCTGACAGACTAAAAAAATAATAAAAACCAGGGCCATGCTCAGAGTAGGGTTCCGTAGTTACTCTTCCGTCACAATAAGCTAAACTGGAGCTTAAAGTATGGTAGATTGTTAACAAAGGGATGAACTGTGGATGTACGTCTTTTTATTATGAAGGGGAAACTTTTTGCGATAACTCAAAAACAGCTAAACTAATCATATCCGCTATAGTTTTCATTTAATGTCTTTCTTAAGCTCTACTTCCAAGATTTTTTTCATATTTTTTGGACATATGGTTCAAAAGTTAGAGGGGGGGGGGGGACACTTTTTTTTTCTTTCGAAGCAATTATCTCCGAATATATTCACTTTATCAAGAAATGTTTATTGAAGACCCCTATTAGTTTTGAAAAACCTTTCCAACGATATCCCACACTGTAGGGTTGAGCAAAAAAAAAAAAAACACCCCCACTTTACGTGTAGGGGAGGTACCCTAAAAAAAAAAAAAAATTTTTAGATTTTTTTGTACGACTTTGTCGGCTTTATAGATTTATATATCCATGCCAAATTTCAGCTTTCTAGCACTAACTACCACGGAGCAAAGCCTTGGACAGACAGACAGACGGACATGGCGAAACTATAAGGGTTCCTAGTTGACTACGGAACCCTAAAAAGGCGCATAATAAGGTAGATAGACGCTTCACGCCTACACTTTTCAAATTTATTTTCCACTGACGATTGTGACGAAGTTAGTTATGACCGACTATAGTATCTTAAATAATTGTGGTTTATGGAAAATTAAAAATAATTTAGTAAATATAAATATTTTACACAATAGAAATGTAAGAATTCAAAGCTACAGGGAAATACTACTTTTCACATCTTCCTCGCCTTGTCCCGGCATTTTGCCACGGTCATGGGAGCCTGGGGTCCGATTGGCAACGAATTGGCGTAGGCGCTAGTTTTTATTTTACTAAAGCGACTGCCATCTGACGTTGCAACTCGGAGGGTAAACTAGGCCTTATTGGGATTAGTCCGGTTTCCTTACAATGTTTTCCTTCACCGAAAAGCGACTGGTAAATATCTAATGATATTTCGTACATATTAAGTTCCAAAAAACTCATTGGTACGAGCCGGGGTTTGAACCCGCGACATCTAACCGCTAAGCCACTAGCACTTTTTTTTAAGAAAAAAGAAATTCCTATTATAAATGCAGTATGAAAAGTATTCAAAATTAATTAAACAATATAATTTTAATACTATGTCATGAATATTATTTTTATAGAACCGGTTATGAATAACTTACCCAATATCCTCCTATATTGCAGTTGGTACAATTACTTTCAGCTAAATTTACAATATTTTGACACCTGTAACATATTACTTCCTTTTTTTTCTTGGGATAAGTTACTTCTCTCCATGTCCTCCAGTCTAAGTCCCTTTTGTACGTGTACTTGACACCAACCATACCTACAATTTTAATGAAAGCATTTTCAATACGTGCTTTCTTGCCCCTTATACCCTTAAAACTGTTTACTGCAAAATGTGGTATTTCCTCAAAATATTCAGTGTCCTTAGCTATATGTTCGTTTAACTTATGAAGTCTTTCTTCCCTTTTCTTTTTCTGAGCAAGCTTTTTCTTCAACTGTTGCTCAAGATCTGAATTTACAGCTAAATCGGAAACATAATGCGGCAAGTATTCTACATCACTGTCTACCGAACGTGCAAAATGTATTGGTAAATAATTTAAAAATATTATTATAAACCACAACGTAAACATTAGTAAAAGTATCTGTTGCTTCCCGATTCAAATTAATGACTGCTGCTATTAATTACTTACTGCCTAATGAAGTAGTAGTTATGAAAGTTTATAAACATTTCCGTTAATGTGATTGAAACAATAGGTAGGTAGCCTTGGACTACGATATTTTTTTGGTTTCATTTTGAGATTTGCCGCTCAATCAAGTCATCACTAGCGACACGTTCAAAGAGATCCACAAGTGTTGATTCCACGTTGATTCATTAAAATAAATATGCGTGTTTTTTTCAATATTCAACAATAATAAACTTAACAGTAAAAAAAATAATGCAATATTTAAAACAATTACAACATTTATTTATAATGAGCAAGTGCGTCTTCTTAAACTGAACCGAATATTGACGTATGATAACTGGCAGTGGCAACATTAAAAAATATGAATCAATTCAAAATGGCAGATTTGCGCCGATTTTAATGAATTTCAAAAACAGCTGACTGAGTTATGTAAAGGAAATAAATCTTCGAGCAGTAATGAAACTGTTTCATAGGACACGAAACCAATTGCTTTTTCTGTTTGTCTTTCAATGATGGCGTATTATCGTTTGTTATGGACATTAGCTTGAGGTCGATGTCCTTAGTACTTACTACGTGAATGACAATTTTCAGACAGCTTGGTTGCTTTCATTTCGTTTCATTCATTGTCAAAGGATGATACGGTGTTGTCGTGTCCCGAGCGCTCGCTGGAGGGGTGGAAAACTCCATTGAAACGAATAGTGTGTGATATTTGTGCCAGTGATTTACAAGAAAATATATATCGTAGTGTGGTGGTGTCATGATTTTTTTGCACTTTGATCATTCGTGCTTTTGATTTTTTAGAAAGCTCAAAACATATCGGTGAGTGTTTTATGTTTATTAATTTAAACGATTAATAATTTGTTAATAGCTAGTTGTTACATTAATGTTTTGTTTGGCCTCTGTTCTTTGTTTCGTGTACTGCGTACAGAATACAACTAAATAGTTACTCGTTTAACTAAATACATAATTAACTTGAATGAATACTCATCTATTCGGACATTTAAACAACTGTAGAGCTATTAAAATTTAATGTTATTCAATTATTTTCATGACCACAACCAAACATATGATGCAAAAGTTTTGATAACCAAAAAACATTTCACATCTCATTACAATGAATAATTTTGAAACGAAGAAGAATACAAATACAATGCTTTAGATACGAAGAATAATACAAATACAATGCTATATATACACTTATTAGAATTCGCATCTTCAACATACAAATTTTATGAAGACAATTACAATTTGTTAAAATTTTAAGATTTGTACTTATCAAACTTACTTTTATCTTTATGTATTATATATTGACTTTGTGACAACTTAGACCTTATCCTTGATTATGAACTATATATATGGATGACTGCACATTTATGTACAATTAGTAAGTAAGTAAATATTCTAGTAAAAAATATTCTAGTGTAGTAAATGTTTCTTATTGCTAGTAGTTATAACAACGAAATATACATTATATTTTACAATTTGTAACTTTTGTTACACAATGGATGTAATATATGTAAATTGTAATTGCGATACATGAAATTACAAACTTCTAGGTGTGTTGATGCAGAATTTAATATTATATTTTATCACAAAATGTTGAAAACTTATCATGACACATATTTGGAGTGGCTCTTCTTCTTCCTTATTGTATCCTCATGGCTAAGGGATGTGATGACAGAGAACACCCTTCATCAGTGCTCTCCAAGCCACTATCTTATAGTGGCTATGGCTTGGAAGAAGTAATTCAATATCATACTTTTTTATTACATTTTTATTTTATTGTACATTGTAATGCGATGTTGAATATTACTACAGAATAAATAATAGTACCACCGTACAGAAATTACTCTTCCTACAAAGCACAGGACACAAGCAATATTAGAAATATTAATATTTGTAGTTGATATGAAACTAATTAGAAATAAATAAATCATGAATATATATGATTTATCAGTGCAAAAAGGCAAAACCTATTATTTAACTGTACAGCAAACACAAATAAATAGAACAATGTTGGGTTACAGGTGACAAAGTGACGTCACAAAGCTTGTGAGTCCCCCCTCCCACTTGTCACTTGTCACATTTTCTTGACCACCTCCCTCCCCTTGTGTGACTTATGGATGACCCCCTATGTGACTGACTCAGTTTTGTGTACATTAAATATTTTGAGCACTTTGTTGGCTTAGCTACTACTGCTTATGACTTACAAAGACAAAGAACAAAGGCTTTTAAATCAGATATCAACATCCCCATATAAAGTAATGATCTATCATTAATATAAACAACAACTATAACTATGTGCTCATGCAATGTCAACTTAACACCTATATGACTTTTGCAGTACTTACCTTCTTTATCACATGGTGATAGAGTTCTTATTTGTTTGGCTGGAGGATAAAGTGTGTGGTAGTTGTTAAACAAGGAGTGTAGATGACTGATTTGAAGATGGTTCATTTTGACTCCATGACAAAGTCAAAAAGAACAATTATGATTCTGTTAATTGTGTCTCATAGATAGATATGATAACTAGGCATTGGAGTTTTTATCTATAACCAAATAAAAAATAAAACCAAAGTTTGACAGCGATTCAGGGACGAATCATGCTGTTCTTTTCTAATGTATGGCACTATCCTGGCTATTTAGGGTTGTCAAAATTCAATCCATTATCTTATCTGTGGTTGTGCTTGCAAAGGGACATCAAGTTGTGCCAACCCTAATAATTGCTCGTAGCAATGCTGAGCAGAATGGAGCCGAGAATGCCCGAAAGGATCAGTGTGGCCCCACTGCCAGAAATATTACTGGATGAGATTAGCCCAGGACCGGTACTAGTGGCATACCAGTCAAGAGGCCTATGCTCAGAAGTGGGTGATAAAGGGCTGATATGAGTGATATGATGAATAATATTGCTTGGAGCGGGATGATGCAATGACTACAGAGTGAGTTGTTTGCCTGTATTTGCCTTACTTTCGCACATTAACCTCAAAGTCAAAACTTTAGGTTTTCAAACTGGCTTATTTTCTCATGTATAAAATGTATGGGATAATATAGTGTTAGTATAGACTCTTAATGTCTGCATACTTGCTATATTGGCCCGACGGCCATTTGTTCAGTACAAGGTGCTAAAGGTAGGTAAAAATATTACTAACTTTTCTCAATATTCTCATGGCTGATTTTTATGTATGTTTTAGGAATAATTGGTATATGTAGGTACTAACGTCAACTTTTTTACAAGATTTTATTTAACTTGCCCTGTTTGTATGTTAGTGGGTCAAATCTAGGAAGCTGAATTTGACCCACTTCCCGATTTCCGATCGAGCTGAAATTTTGCATACATATGTAAATCAGATGGCAATGCAATATTATGATGACATGGAGCTAATCTGATGATGGAGACAGGAGGCGGCCATGGGAACTCTGTGGTAAAACAACGCAAACTAATCGTGTTTGGGGTGGTTAGAATTGTCTCAATGAGTATTAGTTACCTGTGGAAAGAAAAGTACAGACAGCGATAAAAGCCTGTACCAAAAATGAAACTTTTGACAAAAACTTATTTCGGTATACGTTAAAGTGTACAATCTTATACCCACAAGCTGTGCACGTGCGATGTAGGAACTAATAAGTGTCTAATAAATACTGTCAACTGACAATATTGACTAGATTTACGTCGAACATTACCCGTTTTCCTTGTTCAGAGAACCTTCCATGCAACGAGACGGCATTCATATAATTATGTGTAACCTTAGCATTGAATAGGACGAACATTTTATAATTAGCATAGATGCCTAGTCTGTACATCCCTAGTGAAGACATTTCGAGTACATTATGTCGCACTCGTGTCATCGTATCCGAACGGCCCTCGCAGTACTCAAGTTTGAGTTGGTTTGTGTACACCTCCCGGTTATAAATTAAAAAATACAAGTTTGTGCGGTGAATGGATGTCACAACACACAACACATCAGTGAATAAAAACAAACCGTCGGATATAACATTTCACGCGTAAGTACCGCGTTGAATGTGATATTTTTACGTAATTGTAAATACAAAAATCCAAATTTTCGTCAGCCGCCATTACTTATAAATGTTGCCAGGTGATATGAATCTTTTTTCCTCCAAATGAGGCATGACGATTACATTGATAAAATTAATATGTTTACTTTATGTTCCTTGTATTGTATGACTATAGAAAAATAAATTGAAATAAAGTCGTTCTTGGGAAATTGTATAAAATTCTATAACAAGATACCAAAAAATGTCAGACTCTGAATTCAAAACTGTTGTTAAGCAAAAACTAATTTCGCAAGCATACTATAAAATAAGCGATTAAGCCTGACCAGAAATATATGATCATTGTCAGGAGGGCGCTGTTATTCTCATGTATAAGGTTACAGTTCAGTTTAGTATGAAAAATTTAGTTTCAATGAAATTCCGCAATATGGCGTCGATCATATATTACTGGCCACTTTGGCCAGGCTTTATATATCATGGATCAAGAGGTTTCACAATGATAACGTCCTGCATTAGCAAGTATTATCTTTATCTCGTATTTTCATTTAGAATTTCTATTTCTACATGGTGTTTTTTTTTAAACTCCGTTAACTTAAAGGTATGGCTAAGGACATTTAAGGAAACTGAATGGCATAGTTATTTATTTCTTTACGTGTTGTAACACGGACATTATATTTAAATCCACCAAACAATTGAAAACTATGACATATCAATGACATTTCGAATTTCGATCGTCCGAGATAGTAGCAAATGTATAAACTCATACCTACTAAACACTAATCGATATGTAAACAAGCCCTAAGGCAAGTGTACACGCTCGTAGGGGCCTTATCATTATCTCTAAAATGGAGTTACCTATTAAGAATACCGGTTTCTTTGGGAAAGTTACTTAATATATAAGCTATAAAATAAAAATAAAACTCCGTGTATTGAATGAAGTTTAGCTGTGCGAGGCAGAAAGTGTCCGGAGAAACGTACAGTTGAGAACTGATAATTCATAATTTAATTCTTACCGCCAAAATAACATATTTACCTACGAGAATGTTATTCAAGTCATATCAATATCATACACGTTTTGAAGTCTCAAATATTTGCCCACAGAATACGAACCCAAGACCACCTCGCGTCAGAGTCATCCCCAACACACGTTGTTATTCAATTAGTGGTTATCTGGAAAGCGATGTGAGTCAATTGTCCTATTTTTCGGGTCGTTTTCCTGAAAGTTTCGTATAAACACGTTTATCTGAAGGCCGGTGACTAACTTGTTTACTGCTTTTGTTGTTCTGTATATAATATAAATATATGTGTTTGGTGCGTTGGAAACAAGGGTCATACGACTCATACCTCGCGTTGTTACATTTTTACGAGATGAATAAATAAATAAATGATTTATTCATCTTACCGTAAGTTCGCAAATTGCGGGAATCTTCCTCTGTCACTCTTATTACGCCTTAATTGGAGTAAAAGAGAAATATGCCCGCAATTTGCGAACTTGGGTGTTCGCGGTAAGCCCTCAGACATACTGAACAAACATGCGAAAACATTTCCTTTCCACGCCGCACACGCCAGCTAAACTACCGGCCGTCTTCACCGCGCCCCGCTCTAACGGTATCACCAGGCTAGGGGTCGTGGGGTTGGGGAACGATCGGTAGCGAAGAGCTGGCCATCACCAGCAGCACATCGGTGGGGAGCGACCCGCTACAGCCGTCGCAGCCTAACGGCGGACACGGCCACTCATGCCTCCCGCCAGGGAGGTATCGAAAGATATCCAATCAGTCATTTCCTTTCATCAGTCTTGGTAATAGTGATAATAACAACACAAGTCAAATAGACCTTGGCCCGTACGCTTTATCGATGTCAGCTTATAATTTTATAAATTATAATTATATAAGAAGTAGGCCATAGCGTATTCATCAGGTAATAAGTTAGGTATTTAGACAGTTGGAATAAGTACCACACACAGATCGATCGCGTCTAGAAATATCGATACGTCCGAAAATATGTATACACTACCTGGGATGTAAGGTTGTGTATACATATACGTATTTAATATTGTATTAGTATTTATATTGTTATCCATGATTTCCGAATATAGCTAGGACTTAGGTGCCGTTTAGAAGAATCCTTACGATTAGGCTGTGAAAGTTTTGTTTTTCATCTGTAACAAATAAATAACCGATATCATCACAGTTCGACCGGGATATAAACAGTGATTACCTTTTATATTGTTATCATTACAGTTGAAATGTTATCATTTTATGATCTTAATATTTTTAATATAATGTGTATGCCTATAAAATTTGAGGGGTTCGTCGATTTCTCCAGGTTCCTACCTCAAATTCTGACTTGATGACAACTAGACTGCTTACCCGTCTGAAATGACGTCTTTAACTATGCTGGGGCCCTTGGCTACATAAGAATTTGGGGCCCTATTTAGCTTATCTGTTACTGTCTGTCCGTCGGGGCCCCCGTGTGCCCTTATAGTAAAGACGGTATTGTTGTAAATGGTTCCGACGAATTCAGAATCTCCTCCATTTTGAAGTCGGTTAAAAATGGGTAACATTTTAGGCCATTCCTTTAGTGCCCGTCATGGAAACATCTTCAATGATCAACAACAATGGCTACATACATTGCGCACGCGCGGCAATTGTCGCTCATTGGCTTAATTGACGCCAAGCTATCGGGACTCGGGAGTCCCGATTCGGGACTATTGGGAGTTATGAGTAACAACTTTTGACATGATGCTTTTTCTCTTTTCTAAGTCGCATTTTTAAAAGCAGTGACTGTTTAGGAAGCTGGTGTAAAATGTAATGTTCTAATGTTATTGAAGTAAAAATAGTACATTACGATACAAGTGCGAAAAATAGGAAATTCGAAACGAGTGGCGATAAATTAAAACACGACCGAAGGGAGTGTTTTAAATCGACACGAGTTGCGAATTACCTATTCGCACATGTATCGTACAACGTTTTACAGTACATATGACCCTTTAAATGTTCGACACAGTAACATAATATGCTACTTCTCGCACTAGTGCTATAAAGTAGCCCCATATGTACTGTAATAGTACATTACGATAGAAGTGCGAAAAAAAGGAAATTCGCAACGAGTGACGATAAATGATCGTGATTATAATTAAAACACGACCGAAGGGAGTTTTTGTTTGGGAGGGAGGGTGTTTTATCTCGATAGTAAGAGTAGAATGGAAAGCCTGGAAAATATGAAGAATCTGCCGTACCTAAAACACAAAAAAAAAAGTTGTACTTTTCAGTTAGGTTTATAGAAAACTACATTACGGTTTGCATTTCAAGATTGTTACTAACCCGGCATCCATTGTTCTATCGTGTTCCGTCACACCACACACTCACATTAAAATGGGTGTGTCACACACAATCAGTGTAAATTAAATCGTAACTCGTTTGAATAAGGTTCAAATTTGAATGGATTAAAGGAGCTAATGTGATCGGGCATCGTTCTGATGCTGTCACAATAAGGATCGCGACCTAACCCACCTAAACCTGGTGAAACAATGAGGGCTAACGCGGTTATTTTCGCTAGGGGCGCTAGTGTACACGGTGGTCTTTGAAAATGGGCTTTGTTTGGTGGTCTGGCCTAGTGGGTAGTGACCCTGCCTATGAAGCCGATGGTCCCGGGTTCAAATCCTGGTAAGGGCATTTATTCGTGTGATGAGTATGGATATTTGTTCCTGAGTCATGGGTGTTGCTGGCTTATAAAAAAAAATAATAATAATATACTTGATTCTATATAATTACATTAATTACAATAAATATTATGATAGAAAAATTATATATATCGTTGTCTAAGTACCCTCAACACAAGCCTTATTGAGCTTACTGTGGGACTTAGTCAATTTGTGTAATAATGTCCTATAATATTTATTTATTTATAGTATTTTTGGGGGTTACAAGCTTTTTTATCGCAAATTTTCACTCGTTATTCATAATTGGGTAGGTACTTGACACATATTTAATATTATAACAAAATTTAGTTAAATGGATAGAAAATGAGCCATCCATTAAAAAAAAAGTGGATTTAAAAATATATATATTGAGATTATAAAAAAATACAAGGCTCGTCTCAAAATTTTTTTTTTGTCTTTCAAAAACAGAAAATAAAATCGTACCATTCGATTCCGATCCGATTAAATTGTATGACAACTATACACATATAAACGCAATATTTCAGGATCAAAATGGCAATTTCCTTGATCTTCCATACATTTAGGACAGACTTATGTAATGGGACGTCACATTATATTATCATTTTGTTAGAGGCGTTTCAATCGTCGAGAGCGAGCGTCAGACTTTAACTACCTATCATTTCTGACCTTTGTGTTGCTTAAATCATTAAATGCCATGAGACCTATATAGACATTTGATCCTCAGGAAAATCAAGATCGATTGACATTATTTACAAAAAACTGTCAAGTAGCTAATTGTGATAAATCTTTTTTTCTATGTTTGTGTAATAATGTCCTATAATATTTATTATTTATTTATGTTTGATTATTCATTTTGGTGTTTTAAAAAAAAGTGCTATCTAATATATATGCAAAATTAAACAGGTTTAAAAAACGGCAAATTTAGACTTTAAAATACTTTTGTGTATATTAGAACGTATTATTATTACAAGCTTTTATTTACTTTCACCTGACCGTCGTCTGTTTGTAATCAAATCTTGCAAGTTAAATTTGATCCACTTCCCGGTTACCGATTGAGCTGAAAATTTGCATGCATATGTAAGTCGGGTGACAATGCAATATTATGGTACCATCGAGCTGATCTGACGATGGAGACAAGAGGTGGCCATAGGAACTCTGTCATAAAACAACGCAACCTAATTGTGTTTGTGGTTTTTAGAATTTGCTCGATGAGTATTAGTTGCCTGTGGAAAGAAAAGTACAGTCAGCCATAAAAGCTTGTACCAAAAATGAAATTTTTGCCAAAAACTTATTTTTTAAATAAGCATAGCAGACTTTGTGAGCGGTTTTTCTGGACCACCATCTATAGTGGCGCCACCTGGTGAGCACAAAACGGTAGTCTTCATTGTGGCGCTCCGTTTAAGGCCCTTGTAGTCGATGCGATTATCCTATTAAAATGAGACCAAACTCTCTTATTATACGAGGTGTCATGGTTCGACTCCACCCACTTAGTACTTATACAGTGTGTCCCTAGCCAGTGGACAAAGCCGAAAGGTACATATGCATTAGGGTATTTAGAATCAGTGTACAAAGTATCATAACAGCCGGTGTAGCGGTTTCGAAGAAATTAACAAATTACCAATTTTTACTTTGGAGCAGCCTGTATGTGTTAGTAGCTCCCAAGGTAATATCCTCAAAGAATAGTATGGAACCTTCTTCAACCTTTTTGATTATCTTTTTTATTTATGACACTAATAAGCTTCTGACTTTTGAAAAATGTCATCATTATCAAATATTTCGATCAAATTGTCAAAAACTCTGCCAAAGATTAATACAGTGTGTTTCTTTTTGTTGTCGTTTATTGCAAATAACTTTTGTTAGAAAAAAAAAATATGTTTTGTTCTAATTAAAAAAATATTAACTTCAGAGCATTCCTGAGAAGTAACCCTAATTGGGATTTCAGGGTTTGTCCAATGGCTAAGGTCACCCTGTATACTTGTACATACGTAGATAAGTCACAGCAAACTGGTTAAATTAGACAGCTAATTAGACGCCCGCTCATTAAACATTAATTCACAAATCATTAAATGGCTGAAGCCAAGTCATTGATTGCAACGTTTAACCAGATGGCTAAACGTCGTGTAGTCATTTAGTTAAATTGGACATTGATGAATTTATGATGTTCGGTTAGGTTAGTTTATTGTATTTATTTTATTATAAATTTATTTATTTTATTTTATGTTATTTCTTTGAGTTTTTTAGGTTACATTGTAATCACATGGCTGAGTAAACCAGTCGTTTACAAAGGGCTTTCTTTCGATACGCCAAGTTGTTAAACGCTGAATGATTCTCGTTCAGTTAACTATCAGCTTAGAAATCAAATTGGAATTAAATGAATTAATGAAGTCTTCGTTTAATGAATAGTCTAGGCGACTAATTAACTGGCTGATTTAACCAGATGCCTGCGACAGATACATAGACTGCTAAGTGTTTAAGCCGTACATTTTTCCATCACTCGACAAGTTTATTTATTTAGCGCACCGCACGCACCGCACACATTACACCCCACGCATACTCAGATCTCGACAAATCAGACTCGATATGGAAAACGGCACTTTAGGCTAAGTACTTTCCGCGAATAGGCACACTATTTACCGAGTTTATCATGACACATATAAAGTGATGTGTCGCCAAAATTATTATTGACCGAGCGTTGGCTATTTCGGGATTTAAAAATAAACCGGTTCCGAGCCCTGCTGCCATCTGACCTTTCATCCTAGAGGAAAACTCATAACCGGTATTTCCTCGAGCAATTGGTATATAAAATATGTACTTCGTACTGTACCAATCGTACAGTTCCAAGAAATTCATTGAACAATATATTTAATGCAGGATAATGTATTTGAAACGATCTTCTAATTTTTCCTACTCCAGTCCGTCCCAGCCAAAACTCGTGTCATTAGTTAGAACGATTTGCTCAACAATATATTCAGCGGTATTCCCCACAAAGATTAAATTTACAGTAATTGTAGGCCGTTTCCTGTAGGAAACAATGTATTATTCGATAGCTGTGGTATATGTAAACGGAATTACCTATAAGCTATAATAGCAGTGTTGGCCGAAACGTTAATACAATTGGGTACTTGACACATGTTGCATATTATAACATATTTTAGTTAGATGGATAGAAAATGAGCCATCCATTATAAAAAAGTGGAATTTAAAAAATTATATTGAGATTATAAAAAAATATAAGGCTCGGAAAATCTCAAAAAAAAAGTTTTTTGTATTCAAAAATAGAAAAGAAAATGGTACCATTCGATTCCTTACATTTTATTGAAAAATTAATTGTATGACAGCTATACACGTGAACGCAATATTTCAGGGTCAAAATGGCAATTTCCTTGATCTTCCATACATTTAGGACATACTTATATGATGGAGGACTGACTTTAACTCTCATTTCTGATCTTTGTGTTGCTTAAATGCCATGAGACCTATATAGACATTTGATCCTCAGGGAAATCAAGATCGTTTGACATTATTTACAAAAAACTGTCAGGTAGCCAATTGACTTTTTTCCCGACCGTAACGGACGGTTACCGTTTACGGTTCAATTCGGCCAACACTGGTACATAGTATTTTTCAAACAGCAAGGGTACGGTAAGAGATTTCATCTCTGCAAGATTTTGCGGTTTAAGGTTAAAATATGTACGGAAATGACATATGTTTAAAAATTACCGTGTTGTGTTTCTGCCAGGGTCGGCAACGCGCATATAACTCCTCTGGAGTTGCAGGCGTACATAAGCTACAGAGACAGCTTACGATAAGGCGGGCCGTATGCTTGTTTGCCACCGACATAGTATATAAAAAAAAACTAACGTTTGGTGCATAGAAAAACTTCGCTATCCACATTCCCCGTATTAGACATCGTATATTTACTTAAATACTGCTATTTAAAACTTCGTAATAATTTAAACGATTTCCTTGTGTTGTTGCCAGAATTGTTGCTCAATGAATCTAGTGGTTTTTGCTACAAATTATATTGTAACATTCATTCTAGTTCTAGGTCATTTCCTGTAGGTAGAAGGGAAAGGTATGAGCTGATGATTGGCTCATAGCGTGTCCAAACTTCGTTTTCGCAAAGTAATTATTTGATATTATTTGGTCGAAGTCAATAAATATTTTAAACTTAATATTAATCCGTACGATACTTATGTCATAGTTTATTTTTCTGGTATAGTAGGTATGTCTTATGAGCTGATGATTGGCTCATAGTGTGTCCAAACTTCGTTTTCGCAAAGTAATTATTTGATATTATTTGGTCGAAGTCAATAAATATTTTAAACTTAATATTAATCCGTACGATACTTATGTCATAGTTTATTTTTCTGGTATAGTAGGTATGTCTTTGTCACGACGCAGTCCCTTTGCGGCCCCCTCACCTGCATTGTTTCAATTTGTAGTCTGTTTGTTTGTTTGTGTTGCGGACTGCGATGTGCGGGAGCCCATAAGCACGTGCACGTTGGTCTTTAGCATTGGCCACATCATCTGTTGTAGATGTTTGTGGGTTTATGTGGTCGCGCATCGTCGTTGATGGCTATAAAGTCCTATAGCATCGCATTTCTTTCCACATCGATCCTCACACACAAAACGCGAGTCCGCAGCAGGTGGTAGATGGAAGTGAATATGTTAACATACATATCACGGCCACATCCGCAAGAACAGCCTTTACAATCGTAAAAAGTTTTGCAATAACATTCTGGTTTTATAATCAAGTACTATGCTAACACCCATATCTATGAGTGGCACTCATTAAATCTCGACCCAATTCCGGGTGTCTGTTACAAATCGTGACAAAAACGGAAATGGAGATGGATAGGACATACTATTCGGAGTTAGGAAACAATAATCCAACCATCGCTTTCGGTTGGAAACCGCCGGACGGCAGCCATGGCTCCTGGTGTACACTCCTGGAGACGGTCCGGCGAGAGCGAGCTACGAACGCTCAGGTTGAACTGGAGCGAGGCCAGAGGGGTCGCTGTAGATAGGAAGGCATGGCGTGAGCTTGTGAAGGCCCTCTGCGCTTCTGGGGTGCCTTAAGGCAACAAAAACAATCTGTTTGGTTTTATAATCAAGTGCTACGCTAACACAAGACCCATATCTACGAGTGGCACTCATTAAATCTCGACCCAATTCCTGGGTGTCTGTTACAAATCGTGACAAAAACGGAAATGGAGATGGATAGGACATACTATTCGGAGTTAGGAAACAATAATGCAACCATCGCTTTCGGTTGGAAACCGCCGGACGGCAGCCATGGCTCCGGGTGCCCTGTACACTCCTGGAGACGGTCCGGCGAGAGCGAGCTACGAACGTTCCGGTTGAACTGGAGCGAGGGCAGAAGGGTCGCTGAAGATAGGAAGGCATGGCGCGAGCTTGTGAAGACCCTCTGCGCTTCTGGGGTGCCTTAGGGCAACAAAAACAATCTGTTTGGTATAATCAAGTGCTACTTCTACTACGCCAACACAAGACCCATATCTACGAGTGGCACTCATTAAATCTCGACCCAATTCCGGGGTGTCTGTTACAAATCGTGACAAAAACTAGGCTAAGCTGCCGCCTTGTTTGTACAGTTGCCATCGGATATATCGGAGCGGCCGCGGTGCTCAAAAATATCAGAACACGCACTCTAGCGCCTTGACTATAGAGGCGTGTTCAAATATATGTCTGATGGTGACTGTACACAGACGAAATATAAACATTAGTTCTAGGTTTCCGCTGTCCTAATCGCAGGTTAAATATTTCATGGTCGTATCTTCTGGAATACTTCAGTACCCCTAGTGTAAATAAATTCGATTTCCAAACGTGACGTACGCGTTTGCGTTTAGTCTCATTTTGTATTGGATTTCGAAAGAGCGCGCCAAGCGGGACGTTTTGGAACCTCAAAATCCTATACAAAATGAGACTTAACGCAAACGCGTTCGTCACGTTATGATGTCGATCAAAGTTACACTAGGGGTACTGATATTGCAAATAAAGTTATCGTAATAAGTTTAGGTTAGGCTACTAGATTATCAATTCACGAAATCGCCATTTTGCTGGTTACTCGTAAAATAAAAATATTAATTATAATGAGTGTTTCTTCGAATGTCAGAATGTCATCATTTCAGCACATTTATGGGCAAAGCAAACAGAGCCGGCTTGCACAAACAATAACAGCGTGGAATTCATCCGATACGTTATCTTGCCGTCGGCCGGAAACACAAACACGTTTTCTTGTGTGATATTTGGATACATATATACGACCGGCGACCGACATTCGTCGACCGGTTTGGCCTAGTGGGTAGTGACCCTGCCTACGAAGCTGATGGTCCCGGGTTCAAATCCTGGTAAGGGCATTTATTCGTGTGATGAGCATGGATATTTGTTCCTGAGTCATGGGTGTTTTCTATGTATTTAAGTATTTATAAATATTTATATATTATATATATCGTTGTCTAAGTACCCTCAACACAAGCCTTATTGAGCTTACTGTGGGACTTAGTCAATTTGTGTACTAATGTCCTATAATAAGGACTAAGGGTGAGTAAGGTTGCCAGAGCTCAACGAGGGTGGGAGGGGGTTAGGGTCGGCAACGCGCATGTAACTCCTCTGGAGTTGCAGGCGTACATAGGCTACGGATACTGCTTACCATCAGGCAGGCCGTATGCTTGTTTGCCACCGACGTAGTATAAAAAAAAAAAATATTTATTAAAAAAAAAATATATATATATATGGTATGTGGGGTATCACTGGTATCAGGCTATGTAAAAATAAGTCATTGGCAAAAAAATCTTTTTTGGTACAAGCTTTTATCGCTGACTGTACTTTTCCTTCCACGGGCAACTAATACTCATCGCGCGAGACAAATCTAAAAACCCCAAACTCAATAACATAGTCTGCGTTGATTTATCAGAGTTCCATGGCCACCTCCTGTCTCCATCATCAGATCAGCTCCATGTCATCATAATATTGCATTGTCATCCGATTTACATATGCTGCTTACGCATCCAGTGTGTATCGGCCTTGTTACCTACATTGGCCCAATTATTTCCATCATATGGGCCAAATAATAAAAGTGTTGATCTATGTATTTAGTGATAATAGATGATTATACGTTGGTAAATAATAGGCATAATAAACAGTATAACGTATGACACATATCATTATGTTATCTATCAGCTTATGTCCATAGAAACAACTCTTCTCTATATGTATGTTTGTATTGTAGACTGCTGTGTCGCCATCAGATATATCGGAGCGGCCGAGGTGCTCATAAATATCTGAACACGCACTCGAGTGCCTTGACAATAGAGGCGTGTTCAGAAGAATTAAATCTTACAGTTTGCAAATTGTGACATATATGAAAGGGGTTCTAAAATTATCGCTTTTTAGCTTTTGGTTTTCCATCGTATAGCAACATTTTTATAGTGGTTTTATCTTAGTTATATTTTCATCGTTAGAGTTCGGACCGACTCTTCAATTGTTGAAAATGTTCAATTAATATAAGAAATAATACTTATTTAAAAAGATATAACAGGAACTATATATATATACACACAAAATAATACTTCAGTAAAGTTGTCTTTACTTACTGCTTCAAGTAGTGTTCCTAAAGACTCGAGCCTTTTACAGCTCTCGAATTCTTTTTAGAGCCGGGTTGATGAAGTGAAGGAAATATTCTTTATTGCACCACAAAGTTTATAAACAGATTAAAATAGGAGGATTGATAAAAAGGGTTCAAAGAGCTAGTGATTTTAATAAAGCCAAAGTCTTAAAGAAGGCTTTTGAAATTTTATGTCCTTTTCAAGAGCTCAAGCCTTTTAAGGTTTAAACTCCTTTCTTTCATGTAAATTCTTTTTCCTTTCTTTTTTTTTCAAGTATATTTTTTGCTAATCATATTAGTTTTTTTATATTTAAGATTTTTTTATATATTTCAATGTAAAAACATAGAAAAAAGCAAATTCAGTGTACACTGATAATATAAAATGGTGAAGTACCTAATAACGAAAAATACGTACCTATGATTGATTTTGATTTGTAGGACAGTAATATTCTCATTCTACGCCATCTAGATTCTAGAATATAAACCCTGACCCTGAATATTGAACCCTGGACCTTGCACAATATAATATGTTGTTATCAGACGAACAACGCATACTAGTAATATAAGATATCTCTTTACATAGAGCCTCCTACAAACAGTAAACAACATACATGTATATTATAGTACATGTAAATTGTGCCGTGGAATATAACTGAACTTTATTATGCAAAAGGTGCGTTGGGGTAACTTGAAAGAAAGTTGTTTCGAACGTATGCAATGAAATATACTTCGTGTTTTTTTGATTTCCGTTAATTTCAAGGGAGCATTCCTGAGCTTAAATTAAGTAACTTTCTCAAAGACACCGGTATTCTAAATAACTCCATTTCGGAGATAATCAATAATTCATTTTTATCTTAAGGCCCTTATGAGCGTATACACTTGCCTGAGGGCCTCTTTACACATTGATTATTGTTTAGTACAAGTGTATACATTTGCTACTAAACATAAGTACTATCTCGGATGGTTGATGTTTTTAAATGACATTGACATGTCACAGTTTTCATTTGTTTAGTTGATTTAAGTGTAATGTCCGTGTTACAACAACGCTATATGCAACATTTCAACACTTTTTATAAAAATAGAAAAAATATTGATATATATATATATATATATATATATATATATATTTAATAAACTAAGGCATTTAGTTTCCTTAAACGTACTTACCCATACCTCGGAGTTAACGGAATTCAATAAAAACACGGTGTATAAATATTGGCCCATATATAAAAATCTTAAAACTAGCATACATATTATGAAATATATATTAAAAACTAAAAACACACATTATGGCTGCGATGCAGTTCGTAACCCTGCTGTGTCTGAAATCCAGCCGCGGTACCGCCGGAACTTTATACCCTTCGGCCAAAACTCCTTGGTGAAGGTCGCTAAGGACGTGCAGTACTACATCATAGTTAAAAAAACATACTATAGAAGCACTTTCTGCTGTAGCAAAAGTAAGCCAGATGCGTTGGTAACATTTGCAGTAGGTATACCTACTTACAGTAGCGTATATAAGTGATGCCAAAGTTAGAAGTGCTTCTGGTTTAGAATATATTAGTCATTTTCAAAATTATCGAAGTTACCCTAATGCACCCTACTTAATTATGGTTCTTGTACTTGTAATCGTTCACATTACATACAGATACCTACAGATATTGTATTGGCTATATGGGAAGTGCGTGGAGGGGAAATAGAAGCGACAGTTGAGATTCTGATATTTTATAGCTGGCAACTCTAAGATGACTTAATATGAGAGTTGTGCCGTTTTCTGTTTTAGTATGGGGATCGTTCTCGCTCGAAAATATTTCTCATAGCAGGGGCGTAGCTACCGCCGTATCTGCCGTATCAATTATACGGGGCCCCCGGGCCACTGGGGCCCCCAACGTACGTTTTTGTGAGAAATCTTTACCCTTCCTAAGGGCCCCCAAACAAATTTTTATACGGGGCCCCGCCAAGGCACGCTACGCCACTGTCTCATATTATAGTAAACGGAGAACGTTCTTGAGAACGAAACAACTATAAATGTATACCGTACCCGTCTATTAACTATAAAAAGATAAGCCAGAAGAATACCAGACTTGGAAAGTCAATAAAATTAGTGCAAATGACAATTACTCGTATGTAACGGTGGAATGCTCCTAATAAATACATCCATGACTTTATGTTGTTCATAAAGATCGATTCAGGCGTTGAGCGTTAATATGTCATAAAACTCATGATACGACGTTTAGGAGCAGTCGTAAAATGTTATTGAATAACTTTTATACTCTGACATCTTCCTTGCGATGGCACGAAAACTATTTCGTTGCAATTAACTTCCATTATAAAAATAGCAATCTCTCTTGGTTCAAAATGGAATCTTGAGCGTTGAGCTCGTTTCAAAGCACGAGGGTTAAACAAACTTTGCCACCGAGTGAAACACAACATTTTCACCACACTAAATGAAAGCTATAAAATATTTATCATTCAAAACTATCACTTTAAAGCAGGGATCGGAAACCGGTATTTTTTGTATGGGAACGAAAACGATATTTTTTCGTTCTTTGTTAATTATTTCCTTTCTAATTGGGCAATCTAATAATACGAAGTCGTTATCTAAAAACACAACCGAGTCCTATATTTAGAGTATAAAATAAACCGAAATATATGTTTATTTCAAAGTTTTTCCAAAAAAACCGGTCCCGATCCCTGCTTTAAAGTGAACTCCACCAGCCAAAATGAGAAAACAACTCAAAATGCTAATCTAATATTTACTTTGCCACTCTTAAGGATAAAATGCAACTTTCTCATCAGTTTTTGAAGTATCAAGACAGCCTTTACCAACTGGTATACGGAAAAATATTTTTCCGAATAGTCGTGACCCGAGGGCGCGGGCGCCCGACTCGCCCGAGCTACTAAGTGAAATACCACTCTCACAGTTCTGGTTCTTAGTTTTACCAACAATTTTACCAATCCAAATTGTAACTCTGCAGATTCACACACCACATCAACATGCTACACCGATTTACGCCTTTTGACGGGTTTAGGGCGTCCGCTAGCGGCTGCACGCAGCGGGCGCACGCACGCGGATACCATTGTAGGTAAAATCCGTCGCCGCGTCCGCACCAGTTATAATAAATAATAATAATAAATATTATAGGACATAATTACACAAAATGACTAAGTCCCACAGTAAGCTCAATAAGGCTTGTGTTGAGGGTACTTAGACAACGATATATATAATATATAAATATTTATAAATACTTAAATACATAGAAAACACCCATGACTCAGGAACAAATATCCATGCTCATCACACGAATAAATGCCCTTACCAGGATTTGAACCCGGGACCATCAGCTTCGTAGGCAGGGTCACTACCCACTAGGCCAAACCGGTCGTCTTTGCCCATACTATTTTTCGTTAACCCGCTCACCCGCTTCGTGCAACCGCGCCAGCTAGCGGACGCCCTTATCCGTTTTATATATCATTTGCCGAACGGAAACATCCATCATTAATGTGAGCTTAATCAAGGAAAGTGGCCAGTATCTCGAGCACTGGACGATCTGGGGCGCGTTGCATCATTCTGCAAGTGGGTCGTTATGCGCTTCAAGGAATGCAGATTAATGGGTTTTCCTTCTCGACGGTCGGTACGCAGTTAAATAATTGCGCTTTTCCCATTGACATATATATAAGGACGGGCCTTAAGGGCAATAAGAAAGGGGCCAGTACGGCGGCGTCACGCACACGAATTCGAGCCTGCACGATTGACTATGGGTCTAACGTCACAACGCGATTGGTTGATGAGTTCGCATCACGCGCGCGATTGGTCGTAACTAGTTGCGATAGACTGCACGTTTGGCTCGAATTGGTGAGTGACACTGACACCACTGAACTAGCATCATTCTTACTGCCCGAAAGGCCCGTCCTTAGATATATGTCAATGGCATGTCCCTTTTCACGCTTGTAAATGTCATGTCAACTATGAAATAAATAAAAAATACATTTTATGCCAAAAATGCTGTACATCATTTTGGGAAAATGATGATACTCTTCAAATTGCTGGATTGATTTCTATCAAACATAGCTAAGAAACGAACCACCGCAAGGATACGATACTCGCTTACACGTAAAACAACCGCATCGAAATCGGTCACTCCGTTGAAGAGGTACGATGCCACAGACAGATATAGAGACAGACATTGGCGTCTCTCGTCTCGTCGTCGCAGCTCTCAAACGGATGAACCGATGCCGATCGAAAATAATTATAAATTAATTGAAACAGTACATACATATAAAGTATATAACTTAAACTATGATAGACAACAGACGGTCTTATCGCTATAGAGCGATCTCTTCCACATTCCCTTACTGAGTAAGTAAAGTAAATTCTTCTAAGAGTAAGGTGTTTCACATCTCACTATACACGGTGTAACATGAGGAAACCGAAAGATTTTAACAGTGTATTCCTGATATCTTATAAACTTATCTGGATTTCGCCTAGTTTCATAGTTAATAACCAATTTAAAAAAAAACACATCTTGTAACTTAGCGTTGATGGCAATGATGGAATTATGGGGCGTAGTCTAAATATCCTTCTTGATAGATGTCAAAAAGTGACAAGTAACCTTTGCAAAAACTAGGTTTTACAAAGAAAAAACATAAAAATTCATTTTCACCACACCAACTGGTAAATGCCCTCTTGATTGTTCAAAAACTAATGAGAAAGTTGCATTTTATCCACATGTGGGCAAAGTAATCAGATACAAATTTTGAGATGTTTCCTTATGTTAGCTAGTAGAATTGACTTTTAAATGATGATTTTGAATGATAATTTTATTATTACATTCATTTGGATTTGATTTAATTTGAATATTTTGGTATTTTATAGTTAATAGTTTCTTTGCGGTTAGTGTAGTGAAAAATGTTGTGTTTCACTCGGAGGCAAAGTTTGTTTAACCCTCGTGCCTTGAAACCCTCGCAACGCTTAAGATCCCTTTTTGCCCCTTTTTAAAACAAATAACTATTTCAGTGCCAGTTATACCATAATATTAACTTGTTATGTACAAAAAACATTCAAAAATGCGTATAAATAAGAAAAAAATTTTTTTTTGGCGGAAATTTAATTAAACTCATGTAACATTCAACCGGTTTGGCCTAGTGGGTAGTGACCCCTACGAAGCCGATGGTCCTGGGTTCAAATCCTGGTAAGGGCATTTATTCGTGTGATGAGCATGGATATTTGTTCCTGAGTCATGGCTGTTTTCTATGTATTTAAGTATTTATAAATATTTATATATTATATATAACGTTGTAATAATGCCCTATAATATTTATTTATTTAACATATTTTGGCCTCATTAGTGCATGGTTAAAACCTTTCGAGTTCCTCGTGTTACACCGTGTATTGAGTTAAATTACGTGCGTAAATTATTTATTATTTTATATTTAAAATGCGTTAAAATTAAAAAATCGAAGTGATAAACACTAAATTAAATGAAAAATGTTAATATTAGGATCTCTTTTAAATTAATTACAATACTTATAATAAACCTATGGGTGCATTAACATTTACTTTTATCATAATCCAACAGACTGATATGATAAACTAATTATTATTTAATTACGTTACATTACTAATAGCAACAAGGTCGATGTACAGTCGCCATCAGATATATCGGAGCGGCCGAGGTGCTCACAAATATCTGAACACGCCTCTATTGTAAAGGCGCTAGAGTGCGTGTTCAGATATTTTTGAGCACCTCGGCCGCTCCGATATATCTGATGGCGACTGTATGCAAGTTATGCGAAATTGAACTTAATGTCGATGTCTGTAGGTACATTTTTGTATGAGTGTTTACGCTAGACAGTTCCGGTGGTGCGATTGCATAATCGTACGATATATGAATACCTACATTACCACAGAATAAATAATAACCGTACAGAAATGACACTTCCTACAAAACCGAAGATTCACAGCGATTCAGGGACGAATCATGCTGTCCCTTTGTAATGTATGGTACTATTAGGGATTGCAATCCGGTCCGGCGGATCCGGTAATCCGGCCGGATCCGGCACTTTTCAGGAGCTACCGGAACCGATAAAAATCACCGGATCCGATAAAAATCACCGGATCCGGACCGGATCCGGTCAAATAAAAAAAAACGCCTAAATACAGCACGCACTGTGCGGTTTAGATGAGGAAAAGGCGACGGATGAGAGGTATGAACTTGAACAGAGCATAAAACGAATGAAAACGTTTAAATTTAGTTAAATAAAAATATATTTATTATGACGATGACTGGGAACAGAAGTTGCCTTTCATGTTGGTGGCACGATACGACGATTACATAAATACTGTAATAGAAGGAAAAATTAAACGATGGAGATGTCATGGAAAGCATTTGTAATTTATGCTAAAGAGAAGAAAAGAGTGTCATAATGTTGTGATAGGAGATTAAAAGCGTTTGTTAGTCGTATACCTTGAAATCAAAAACTCCTTGTAGCTTTTCACCTATTCGCGTTTCGCCGCGATCTCAAAATTTCTGAACAGATTTTTTTTCTTGTAGTATGTTTTCTGGTCGCCAATTACAATGGTGTATAAAATTCATAGTATATTTACTTTCCTGCCTTTCTTCACTGTAGTCGCTTTTCACCTCGATAGATATTTGTTTCTAATGCGTTATTACATATCGCGATATTTCCTTTAAGCACTATACCTCTATAGTTTTGTTTTGTAAATGAATTTCGCACTTGTAGTTTATCTCTTGGTTATGAGTGTAATACATGTAACCTCGTTGTGCATATCACTGATGTGACTAATAAAATCAATTGATTACCTAATTGTTTAAATTTCGACAACTACTTTCCCAAATCATCGTGTTCGCATTAGAGGTAGATTTCCTAAACAACAAATTCTCCAAAGCTAGTTAATATATGGCTGTAACAACGAGGTCTAAAAGCGACCGTATTTTTATTATATCCCAGTGATTTAGCCAATTTTTTTTACGATTAATACAATGCACTACAACAATATTCGACCCAGGTAAAATGCGACTAAAATTATTTGCGGCTAACTAATTAGGCTATTGATAATACATGCTACATCAAAATTTGCTACTGTTGTAAACATATATTGAAGATATATGCGACTAACTAAATAGGCTATTGATAATACATGCTACATCAAAATTTGCTACTGTTGTAAAAATCTATTAAAAATTTATGCGAGTAACAAAATATACCACCGATATTACACGCTACAACAAAATACGCTATCACGGCGAAACGCGAATAGGAGAAAAGCTACAAGGATTTTTTGATTTCGAGGTATACGACTAACAAACGATTAAAAGTAAACAAATGAGCAGGATTAAGTCGGCAGTACTCAACCGACTAGAGCTGGGCTAATCAATGTGTTACATGTGTGAATGAATATAAGATTGTAAGTTTGTATTGAAAATGAATGTATGAAATGAAATGATAACATTGATAATCTTTAGTTTACTTCGAGTTTATATATAATATATATATATATATATATATATATATATGATAAAATATTGTTTATTTTCTATTCAAATTTGAGAGAGAATCTTTTGTATTTACAATTTCATCCAATCTTATGCAATTTCCTTAATGGTACATGCTACTCTACTCTACGTCTAGCCAATTCTTTATTTGATCCATGTAACTTTTCTTAAGGTGTCCCTTTCCGCGATGGATTTCAATTCTACACTCTATTATTTTTCACATGAGATCGTCGTGTCGTGTAAGTCGTGTTTTAATTTTAAATTGTTTTTTTAAAGATGTATATGTAAGAAAAATTGGCTAAACATTTTTTGTCAACTTATTTTTGTGCAAATCTGTAAACCGAATAATTCGACGTTTTTAAGTTTCCATCCTGAACACAGTGTAATTTTGTCACCTACGATAATATCCTACACGGAAAAGTACATAAAAATATCCGATAAGATCTTAATTACACAGCCAACAAAACGTTTCATTTATTTTGCACACATTTCATCATGTACGATATGCATCTTAAAGGTGGCTGAACTTACAGTACCTATACTATAGTTTTAAGTATACTGAAAACAATTAAAACAGGTGCTTTCGAGTGACGTTAGGAGAAGGTTAACGCATAATTGGGTACTTGACACATGTTGAATATTATAACAAAGTTTAGTTAAATGGATAGAAAATGAGCCATCCATTATAAAAAAGTGGAATTCAATTTTTTTTATTTAGATTATAAAAAAATACAAGGCTCCAAACTAAAAAAATATTTTTTTTGTCTTTCAAAAATAGATAAAAAAATGGTACCATACGATTCCATACATTTTATTGAAAAATAAATTGTATGACAACTATACACATAAACGCAATATTTCAGAGTCAAAATGGCAATTTCCTTGATCTTCCATACATTTAGGATAGACTTATATGATGTGACGTCACATCACATTATCATTTTGTTAGAGGCGTTTCAATCGTCGAATGCGGGCGTCAGACTTTAACTCTCATTTCTGATCTTTGTGTTGCTTAATTGCCATGAGTACTATATAGACTCCTCAGGAAAATCAAGATCGTTTGACATTATTTACAAAAAACTGTCAAGTAGCCAATTGTAGTTTTTATATGGATTTATTACTTAAATAAATATCAGGGGGCATCTTACACAAATCAACCTAGCCCCAAAAGTGTGGAGAGTGTAACAGCAGTGGGGCGACACTCCACCTTTCGGGCATTCTCGGCTCCGTTCGGCTCAGCATTGCTCAGAGCACTTATTGGGTTAGTACAACTTGACGTCCCTATGCGTGCACAACCACAGATAAGATAATGACTTGAATTTTGACAACCCTAAATAGCCGAAAGGGATAGTACCTAGGGATTGCAAACCGGATTGATTTTCAATCCGGCCGGATCCGGCTGGATTTTGGCCATAATCCGGCCGGATCCGGCCGGACCGGATCCGGTTTGGTATAGGGATATCAGAATTAATTAAATGACATATTTTTCTAGTTTTTTGCGTAATACGTATTCCTAAATCTATAATTTGAAGTTAATAAATAACTTCTTAACAATAAAATAACCCTTAGTAGTAAAAAGTGTGACCTTGTCAATATCACTTAAAATCCCAAATATGAAATCGGTCATTTATTACATATTCACAAGTGCTCAAATTTTCGTTTACAATTATAAATTTGATTAGTTTCCAAAGCCCGGTAATGGGATGTGGGGTGGGAATTTGAACTCTTTGAAATGACAAGTTTTCGTAACGGTTCCTTGATTGAATTCTTTGTAACGTTGACATCCATTCTAGTAAGAAAATAAGATATTTTACTATTAACCAAAATGATATTAAATTTTCCCTCATTTTTTGCCCAAGAAAGTAGTAGTCTGTATGATTTAAAAAAAATACCTTTTTTTTATTTACAGAAAAGTATATTGGTCAAATTTTAGGGAATGGAACACGACTTACACGACACGACGATCTCATGTGAAAAATAATAGAGTGTAGAATTGAAATCCATCGCGGAAAGGGACTCCTTAAGAAAAGTTACATGGATCAAATAAAGAATTGGCTAGACGTAGAGTAGAGTAGCATGTACCATTAAGGAAATTGCATAAGATTGGATGAAATTGTAAATACAAAAGATTCTCTCTCAAATTTGAATAGAAAATAAACAAATTTGAGAGAGAATCTTTTGTATTCTTTGTCTTGTTTCACTCTGTCAAGCTTTCAATGAGTTTTTCTGAACTTATGTACGAAATATCATTTGATATTTACCATTCGCTTTTCGGTGACGGAAAACATCGGGAGGAAACCGGACTAATCCCAATAAGGCCTATTTTACCCTCTAGGTTGGAAGGCCAGATGGCAGTCGCTTTCGTAAAAACTAGTGCCTACGCCAATTCTCGGGATTAGTTGCCAAGCCGACCCTAGGCTCCCATGAGCCGTGAGAAAATGCCGGGACAACAAAAGTCAAAAGTCAAAAGTCAAAAAAGTCAAAATATTCTTTATTCAAATAGGCCTAGCAACAAGCACTTTTAAATCGTCAAATTTTACAAATATCATCTTAATCTAAATATCAGAGCAATTTATTGATGCAGTTATTATTGTTCTAAAAAAAACATTGAACTATTATAGATATGGTAAACTTAATAATAAGAATTTCACAAAAAGATCGTCAAACATCAAAATTGTATAAAAATACTAGTCTAGAACCTTTCTAGAATAAAATCTAAATGTCAAAAAATACGGTATATATATATATATATATATATACATTGAATTATCAATTTCATCATTAATAACATAACAATAAATAATTCATTCTTTACAATCACACTTAATCCCACGGTGTTTCATCATTCATGTAGTCTTGTGTGCTATAATAGGCTTTAGAGATAAGCTTACGTTTTACATAATTTTTAAATTTACTAACAGACAATTCAGTTATAATATTAGGAAGTTTATTGTAAAATCTTACACAATTACCCATGAATGATTTCTTAATTTTATGGAGCCTAGTGAAGGGCACTGCGAGCTTATGCTTATTTCTAGTATTAATATTATGTATTTCACAGTTTTTCTTAAAACTGGCAATGTTTTTATGTACATACAGAATATTCTCATAAATATATTGACAGTGTAATGTCATTATGTTAATGTCCTTAAACTTATCTCTAAGTGTGTCTCTATGGTACATTTTATATATTGCACGAATAGCCCTCTTCTGCAGAACAAAAATGGTATTTATCTCTGAAGCACTACCCCATAGTAAAATACCATATGACATAATGCTATGAAAGTAACTAAAGTAAACTAATCGAGCTGTTTTCACGTCTGTTAACTGACGGATCTTGCTCACTGCAAAAGCTGCAGAACTCAGTCTATTCGAGAGATTAGCAATATGGGGACCCCATTGTAGTTTAGAATCTAAAGTTATACCAAGAAAAACTGTGCTATCTACTAGTTCCAATTCCTCATCCTTAACAATGACACCTGTTTGCTCATTCCTTATGTGACTTGTAACAAACTTAATGCACTTAGTCTTTTTCTCATTTAACAATAAATTATTAACATTAAACCAATTTACTACTTTAGAAATAGCATTGTTTACATCACTGCAAGCTTGTTGCTGTCGTTTGACTTTGAAAATAAGTGAGGTATCGTCTGCAAACAATACTATGTCATGGTGGGTCTTTACAAGGTAAGGCAGGTCATTAATGTAGATAAGGAACAGGAACGGCCCCAATATTGATCCCTGCGGTACACCCATAGAGACCAATGACCCCGGTGATCGCTGTCCACTCACATCAACCCTTTGTATTCTACCGTGTAAGTAAGACTTTATTAAATTCAGTGCCGAGCCTCTTACTCCATAATAGTGCAGTTTCCTGATCAATGTTTCATGACAGACGCAATCGAAGGCCTTAGATAAGTCACAGAAGATACCTAAAGCATCCTGTGACTCCTCCCAGGCATCGAAGATCTGTTTAATTAGCTCAACACCAGCGTCGGTTGTTGAGCGACCCCGTGTAAAACCAAATTGTTTGTTGTGCATTAGATTATTAATGTTAAAATGTTTCAATAACTGACTCAAAACTATTTTTTCAAAAATTTTGCTGAATGTTGGTAACACTGATATCGGTCTAAAGTTAGTGGGGTCGGATGTGCTACCTGATTTAAATAAAGGAGTGACTTTACTATGTTTCATTAGATCAGGAAACTCACCGCAGTCAACACTGTTATTAAATATAACTACCAGGTCAGGCGCTACAACTTCTATTAAGGATTTGACAGTATGAACGGAGACTCCCCAAAGGTCACTAGTTTTTTTTACATTAATTGATTTAAACGCCTTTAATATATCTGAGGCATTCACATGTTCAAAATTAAGGTTTCTAGTACATTCTGGGACATTCTCTTCTAACAGTGTAACGGCAGACGAGGGTGATGAATTTAAACGCGAGAAAGAAGAAGATTATATAATTAAAAAAAATCGAGTGCTATTGCATTTCTTTCTAGATGATCATATTTTACATGAGAAAAATTCAAAACTAAATTTCATGACACATAAATAATGTTCACCCATTTTACTTAAATAAAACCTATTATCTTCAAAATATCATCGTGGAAAGGCCCACGTGGGAAACGCGGTAACGGAAGACCGCGAACAAAATGGGCGGACGAGATAAATAAAATAGCTGGTCCAAACTGGATGCAAATAGCCCAGAACAGAGCAAACTGGGCATCTTTGGAGGAGGCCTTCACCTGCGGAGGGGTTCTTGCACTTTAAGTACTATTAGTCAAAAAAAAAGTTAGTGTTAATCATAATCTAGATTTTGTGTTTTAAGCTATGTCAAAATGTATAGTCTTAGTTTGCAGGAAATAAAAGGCTTTTTTATTTATTTTTTTATTTTATTATTTTCAAAATATTCTCCTTTAGCTTGAATACGTACTTGATTGAAATTATAATTAATATTTAAAAAGTTGTGAGCAGACATAGCATCGTCGAAAAATATACAAATGATATGTGTTTGAATTGTGACCAAACAAAAAAAGTAGGGAGTATACATTTTTTGTTCGATCAGAATTCACACGCACATTTTTTGTGTCTGCTGTGTGGCTAACCTAACCTAAGTTAACCAACGAGTTCACCCGCAAAAAAGCCTGGCATTTTCCTTATCAAAAAACTTCGAAGTCAATGCCCTGTGTTATCGTGAATGAATTAAAATGAGCGGGCTCGCCACCTGTCTCTATAATATATTAGTATTTTATATTCACAAATATACACACAACGATTATAAGTATAAACCTCATCTAAATGTCATCTTTCAACGCTATATTCACTTTCATACATTGAATTTACAAAAACCCTCTTGTTGATTTATGATGGTTATACAATGTTATAGGGACCGTGCACGTTGGAGGGTCTGCCATCTTGTGGCCTGAATGGGAACAATAAATATGTACATTTACACGTCACGTGTTTTCTTGTGCATAGTAGGTTCTGCCATCTTGTGGGCTACATCGGAACAAAAAACATCACATTTACGCCTCGCGCCAAAAATCTGACGGCTCGTGTGCTGCCTCCTACAGTTCATGCACGCTCCCTATATTTATGTAACATTGTCTGACAGGGAAAACATATGCTACGATTTGTACACTTCTGATGAAGCGAAGCCTTCGAGCAAGACCGGGAAGGGAGACGGCATTCGTTTTTAATATTTTTTAACATTGACATATATATCTAAGGACGGGCCTTACGGGCACTAAGAATGGCGCACTAGTTCAGTGGTGTCACTCACGAATTCGAACCAATCGTGCAGTCTAACGCAACTTTTTTTTTATACTACGACGGTGGCAAACAAGCATACGGCCCGCCTGATGGTAAGCAGTCTCCGTAGCCTATGTACGCCTGCAACTCCAGAGGAGTTACATGCGCGTTGCCGACCGTTACCCCGCCCCCCTCGTTGAGCTCTGGCAACCTTACTCACCGACAGGAACACAACACTATGAGTAGGGTCTAGTGTTATTTGGCTGCTGTTTTCTGTAAGGTGGAGGTACTTCCCCAGTTGGGCTCTGCTCTAGATCTGGAATGACATCCACTGGCTGTGCCCTACCACACAAAGCGAGATGAAATTCACAATGCCCATACCTCTCTTTTGGACGTAGTTTAAGGACGTACCCGGGTCCAACTAGTTCGAATTCGTCTGCGTGGCACCGCTGTACTGGCCCCATTCTTATTGTGCGTAAGGCCCATCCTTAGATTTATATGTCAATGTTATTTAATAATATTTATTCTCATAAGACACGGTAGGTATCTACATAGGTGTTACATCAAAATAGTACTGCCAATGGCAGTTAGTTTCCCTCTTGATATCCATTTGTGTCAGTTGAATATAACCGTACTATTTCCCCTCTGCCGAAGCATAGGTACAACTGTACCTATGGCGGTGCATGTCGTGACTCGTTCGTACACAAAAAGAGATCGAGGTGTGAAAGATTTGTCTTTGACGTGTGTCATTTTCTATGTATTTGTGTCGCCATTACAGATTAGATTTTGTATGTAGTGAGTGAGAAGTGCGACTGTGTGCACGTTTCCTCCCGCAAAAAATGGCAGAATAATTTGTACGGTAAGATATCACTAATAGGGCTCCTCCCTTCCGAACGAGCCGTAAGCCGGTGTTGCTCGAAGGTAGCAGCCGCTATTTGGCATGGAAACGTTTTATAACTTACCTTTAAAAACCAACGGTACAGTACCCCTAGTGTAAGTTTTATCGACATCATAACGTGACGAACGCGTTTGCGTTAAGTGTCATTTTGTATAGGATTTTGAGTTTCCAAAACGTCCCGCTTGGCGCGCTCTTTCTAAATCACATACAAAATGAGACTAAACGCAAACGCGTACGTCACGTTTCGAAATCGAATTTATTTACACTAGGGCTACTGATTTCAGATGGTTATAAAAGTTTTTTTACTGAAATGCGCCTTAGTTTGGCTGCTCTTTCGGTTACACTTTTGGTCAAAGTATATAATAGTAATAAAACACTCGACCAACACCTCCAGAGACGCTCGCTAGGTGGCTGGATCAAGGGTCAGATGTAGAAGGCGGTAGACTTGTCACGGCGTGGGGCGGATAGTGCGGGCGGTTCCTCTCTGCGGCCCAGACCACCGGCAGCTTGGGCCTTGCCCCGCTGCTGGCGGCACCCTAGGTTAGGTTTTTTTATAATGTGTTTATACATAATATTTTTATGTGTTTTTATATTTTACATTTATTCTCATATTTTAAACCCCTAACCCAAGATAAATAAAGAGAATAAAACGTTTATTTCAGACAGCGCCCATAAAATTGTGTTAGTAAATCTTAATGAACTAATTATTAATTTTCGTAACTAACATTAGAAGTATTATTTTTAAAATAAATAAAAATAATAAACACAAAAAACAGCAGTGTAACATGCATGGACGTCCACAGGGGCTATCATAGGGTTGTCCCAGCGGTTAGCAAACACGCTCAAGATGCGATTGATATACTCAGTCGGAAATCAATAAAGGTCCGTGATTCAAACTATTTAGGTGGTCAGATTTGTGTGTGTCTTAGTAACCAGGTAACCACCCTCGAGGCGTATTAAAACTTTTAAAATCCAATTTGTTTTGGTATTTATCTGATATTATTTGCAGTTTCTCGCCGGCTTTTGGTGAGCGCGACCCTGGCCGAATTTTTAGTCATAAAGATGATTATTTTCTGCTCTATCCTCCTAAGACCCCAGGTCCTACCTATAGGACTTATTCAGTTCGATGAAATTTAAATCATATTCAATTGGAACAGAGTTCAATTTCCTTTTTTTTCGTTTCCAAACAAAGCAAAATCAACTCTATTTCCTACATTATAGGCTCAAATTTCAGTGGCAAATTTTGGATTTTTTACAGCACAACCACAACTGATGTTCCAACCCACGATTTTAACCACCACACATATTAAAGAAGCCCCTGGAGGTCATTGAATGTTGTTATTTTAGTTCACCGTGAGATTTTTATGCTAATATTTTTTTTAACAGTATACCTCTGCGTAGTGATTATTTTTTTGCAAATCGGTTGCCAACCAACTTCAAGGTATGTGATTTGGTTAGTAATAAGATGGAGTTTTTTGCTTAGATGGAGTTAGTAAGCATACCGGTGTTTTAGTACTTATACTAACAATAACAGTAACATACACCGTTACCAATGTAGACTATGTATGTGGACTGTCAGAAGACGCTGATGTACAAAAACGCATTTAATTTGCAAGACCGAAGTGTTCCGTGACAAAGTTTTGTACGGAACACAAAAAATATAGGTACGGTGGAATATAGTAATGCTAAAAGTCACAGACGACCTAACGTTCTATTATGATTGTATTTTTGTTCTGTAGTTTGATATTCACAATTTAAAAAAAAACGGCCAAGTGGGAGTCGGACTCGCGCACCGAGGGTTCCGTACAAACCTGTAGGTATATAAGTAAAACTAGTCTAGTGAAACTAACCGTGAATAATTCAAAATTGTTATATAAGTAAAAGTTCACCCATCACAACAATGGAGTCATATCAATAATTAAAAATATTTTTATTATATAATGTAACTAAAAATTTACGGTTTTCGCAATTTTTCCTTTATCTGTGCTATAAGACGTTGCTTCGTACCAAATTTCAAGATTCTGAGTTTACGGGAAGTACCCTGTAGGTTTTGACTCCCTTGCGAGTGTCGATAATTTGCGGAAATTTGCGGCATAAACGGCTGTATCTTTTGATTGCGTTGGCTTAGAAGTTTCATTTTTTTCACAGCTCCAGCACAGTAGACCTGAGTATTTGATATAAATTCCAGCTTAATAATATGATAACTCGACGCGTTCCTGAGAAAAAGGGTCTCGACAGACGGACGGACGGACGGACAACAAAGTGATCCTATAAGGGTTGCGTATTTTCCTTTCGAGGTACGGAACCCTAAAAAGTGCTGCTTGAAAATCCACATTCATTTAAAATATGTACCATAAACTTGCATGTCCAGATTATTTCATGTCCACTGATGACTTTAATTGTTATCAATTCAGGGTTCAAGCTAATTTGGTTGACAATACTAACGGTATGAAATGTCCAATGTATAGTACCCCAAATGGCTCAAAAATTAGAATAGTATAGCATGATTTTTATTCGTAAACACAAACAAGACACATTATATTACATAATATAACAAAAACAAAGAAAGTATAAAGTGCCACGAAATGGCCTCATCTCAGCATGTTGCTGGTGGCTTCCAGCGCTGGTCTTCCGATGAGACCATCAAGGGAGAAAAATCACGAAAGGTAACAGACAAGAAGGAAAAAGACATAAAATATATAGAGTGAACATATTGAAAAATAGATAGAAGATAACGACTAAATTAAGTAAAGATTATTTTTAATACAGTTGCTCAAAAAGTGCTACATTACGTAGCTGTTTAGCGTGCGGAAAGTTGATTTTCGCGTACTAGTGCTTTTCACTTTTCCAATTTTGTTTAAATTTATACTTGTTCCAATTCATGACTACTTATGGATGAGTGTTAATGTTAGTTTCCTTTAAAAATGAACATAAAAACCTACTGTTAATGTAAGTATAATAAAAATATAGATATTTCATATTTTATTACTTACCTCTTCATCATTATAACACGCTTATTTTTTAATATTGAATATTGAAAAACCGTTCTTAATAAGTTGTCTGAATGGAACGGAATAGCTGCCGAAACGGCTGTCGAAGAAGAGGCGCAACTGTTTTAAAAACGTCGTTAGATACACTTGCGGAAATGTCATTCTTCACTCGTCCCAAGTCTTGCTACTCGTGAAGTAATGACATACTTTCCGCACTAGCATCGAAATGTACTATTTCGCAACTTTTTGATTACCACAATCAGGCATAAAGGCAAAGATATAAATGAAAAATAATATGTCGATAAAATTAAAATGGCGGTTGGATAGATTATCTTGCGTTCTTGTTACACAGCTGGGTAAATAAAAATCAGCAAATGAGGAAAACCGGGCGTCGCGGCGTCGACAGATAATATGTTATTTGATTATATGATGACTGATTATAAGCCGGGAGCTAGCGGCAGAACGATTACCTCATGAAATATAAAAAAAAACGGGGAAAAAATATTATTTTGTACTGTTACAAACTACGCTAATAAGTAAGTTAGTAAATATTCTGAAGTTACAAGAAATACACAGAACACGAAATACAAGTTTAATACTAATAATTTTGCTAAGTTAATCTAATTTATTATGATTCGAAACATTGTGCTTACAATATGTTTGACCATTGCGTAAATTGTAAAAGCTACATTTTAATACGTAAATAGGTACTGCATTAAAGAGGTGGTAATTATAATAATGTCTTTTTTTATCTATGCGGATCGCACCAATATCATAAGAATTTCAAATACGTCGCTCGGACTAATCTTACGTGGCAGTGGAGGCGTGCCAGTTGGTTATTAAAGATTATTCAATAGCTACGTATTTAAGATAAATTCTGCTATATAGGTCGCTATTTATATCCATCCGTTCCTATTGATATTTAAATAAATTAATTCTGGAAGTGGTAAGATTATTTTTTTTGTTTCGTGTTTTCTTTCATTTGTTTGTTAACTATCTATGAACACACTCGTTTAGTGCGTTGCTAACAATTTAAAAAAATCTTAGCATCGCAAACTAGTTTAAAATAACTGCTTATAGTCCGGGAGCTCGCTGTAGAAAACTTACCTTACAAAAAAAATTCTATTGCGTCAACTCAAAATTAAAATGTAAGCCATGCTAAGAATTGTGATAAGTCAATCTAAATGATTACTACTTACTGCGCTTACAATATTTCCTGAAGAGGCGAAACTTATATTAATTAAATTACATCTACTTTAAAACATTTTGATAGATGTATTAATTATAGAGATATCTTCAACTCAGCAATATTCACATATCATTTTTTGTTTGAAGGCCTTGTTCACTTTTCTTTCATAATAATATATGACATATGTTTCAGTTAATAATTTTATTATTTATGAGAATCGTACCAATAACAAAATAATTTCATAATCGTCGCTCGGACTAGCCTTACGTAGTGGTGGAGGCGTGTCAGTTGTTTTTTGTAGATTAATTAATAGGTATTTTAGATTAATGCTGCTATACATATAGATTGCACGCTATTATCTAATTTATCGTTCTAATTACTTCTCATTTTGAAGCACCAATTTTTGTAATTTCGCCATAAATATTGCATCATAATTATATTTTTTGCTCTGCACATTTTGACAGATTATACCCATGATCTGAGCGTCTAGTACGCCACTTGTCCCTTTAGTACTTTATTTTAATCATAGTTCTTATTAACGTGCTGTTTTATACCTACTATATTGATTTCATCAATAGGTAACATTTTTTATTTGACTTTATATTGGACCAGTTAAATTAGGCACATATTCTTTTATTTGGTCCATTAGCTTTTTTGACAGAAAATCGCCGGCTATAGAAATACTGCTTTCAGTCGAGAGTCTTTCTGATTACCTAATGTGTAATGTAGCTTTTGGTAAAATGTTATTCTAATAAGCGTAAAAAAGCTTGTGAGAATGTAATGTGACAATTGTGATTTGTAGTACAAAGCGAGTGAAGATTGCCAAATGCTGGACACAAAATGCGAAGTCTTAAAATATAAGCAATATGTAGAAAACCGAAAAAGATTTGGTTTTTTTTTCTGGAATTTTCATCTCTATGATCCCTACACTCGCGACAAATACATATTTTTTTCTCAACCATTTTTAAATTACGCGCCTAAAAAGTTTTATGGCTGCATACACTGGCCTACTTGGTAAATGAATAATTATCTGTCCAATTATCGGTCGCGTGTGTAAAAAAAAATCAAATTTAATTTATCTTTATGCAGGCCGTAATCTGCAGTGTTTGAACGTATCATAGAGGTTTTATGATATGTGTGTAGATAAAACTTTTTGCCGTTACCCACTGAAAAGAGCTGTCATTACATTATAAGTTGTTCCGTGCGTGACCTCATCTCTGGTGTCGATGCCTATATCTTTACGAATGCCCTTGACATAACATGTCATTAAATTCCCACAATAATTACTACGTGACAACGCGTACAATGTTTTTATTAGACGCTCGCGTCATCAGCTGTTGTCATGAATTATTTCTCTAATAGAAATATTAGTGCTTAATAAGAAATATTACGCGTTTAGGTATGTTTAGAAGGAAAGTCCCGTTGATGGGCAATTATGTAGATTTAAGGATTATTTGAAATGAATAAGAGGTAGTTGTTATGTCGGTACAGAGCGTCTAACGTAAGTAAATATTATCTACTGCACCAATAACTAATACAGTACCTGGACGACCGAGCTTTGCTCGGTTATAACTATTTATTGTAATATGGTGGTCTATAGGTGATAATCTTAACTACATTTTTTTACTAAATTAAACTTGTCTAAAACAATAAAAATTAAAAAAATTATATATAAACTTGAACATATAAAAAAAAACAATAGTTAGTCACCGGACGAGATTCGAACCCGTAACACTCGTTTAGCAGTCCGCGTCTTAACCCGCTGGACCAGATGGATAGTGGCAGGCAACACGAAATTAGCGACCATATTCTGCGTCGAAAGAAAAACGCATGAAAACTCGAAAACACGCGTTTTCCCAAACATAAGACTAATCTAGATAGATTGTATACCCCCAAAAACCCCCATATACCAAATTTCAGCGAAATCGTTAGAGCCGTTTCCGAGATCACAGAAATATATATCTTATACCTTTAAACGAGCAATTCTTGTATATATATATATATACCCTCAACAATTAAAGTCCGCGAATATGCAAACTATTTTTAGTACGTATGTTACCTACCTCGTTTTCCCCACTCGTTGTCGTCGGCATTTTCCCACGATTTTGTGTTGAATACGCCTAAGTCATCCCGCCATCTCCTTTTCGATCTGCCAGCACCCCGTCCTGCACCGTCTATAGTGTTCCGTGGGTCCCACTCAGTAACCATTTTGGCCCACCTTTCCGGGTGTATGCGGCAGACATGTCCAGCACAGTCCCACTTGAGGCCTCTGCCCAGCAGTGGGACACTATAAAAGGCTAACAAAAAAAAAAGTTACCTACGTTTTTTCAACGTTTAAATTCGATGGTCATTTAACTGAGCGTTTTGCACATCCGTTGTGACAGAAAAAAAACTCCTATACCTGCAAATCTTGTATTGTCAAGTAAGCAAGTGTTCGAAGTATGACTGATATAGCTAGTGGAAGGAATCCTGTGCTGGTCTAGTACTGGTTCTGTTGATAGTTATATTAACTTAATCAATCAATCTTATTCGGGGTCAGCCCTCCTGATACTCTTTCGCCAATCTTGGTTTTGCATCATTTCTGGCGTTAAGCCCGTTCATTTCGGCGCATAACGTAGCTTATGGAAGTACTACACTCAGCGGGCCTACGGGGCCCTCCGCGTCCAATATAACAACGCGTTCCGGGTATTGGTGGGGCTGCCCCGCTTCTGTAGCGCATCAGGGATGTTTGCTGAAGCGCGCGTCGATGCACATCCCTGGTGCGCCGGGTGCGGGCCAGCCCTAACCCAATCCTGCGCTCGATTGCCGAGAGGTTTGACTGCCCATATTTGAGGCATTGTGATGATATGCATGTTTCTAGAAGTACCTATTATGTCTAAGTAGGTGCTTCTAGAAACATAGCTGTCTTAGTAATTATTTAGTGATAAGTTTGTACATATTAACATAGCTGTAAGTGCATACTAACATATTTATGAGTCTAAAGTTACTTGAAATAAATGATTAAATAAAAATAAAAAAAGTGCAGACCTAGGCTCTCCGAAACATGTCGCGCAAGTTACTAAAACACACATGAGTGAAACCGTAAAATTATCTTAATGTTAGTATGACTCACGACAATTTATATTCGACTGTGTAGTAATGTTATGTTAATTTAATAAAAGCAAAAAACCGAAGACAAATAAAAATGGGGCGAGGTATTGCCATAGCATCCGCGGCATGGATGGTAACAAAGACACAAACGGAAGTGTGCAAGGCTGTGAACCAATCAACGGCGTTTATAATTGATTTCACACCACACGGTCGCGAATCGATTTGCGATTCGGACTATCCGTTTACGACCTCCGTTATTTTTTTAAACTAGAGAGCGCAAAGCGATTAGACACTTCAAGATTGTTGGAAAACTCGGGAGTAGCTCGAAAACTAGACTCTAGGACATCAAAAGGCTTTTCCTGGGATGTAATTTTGCCCCCTGCCCCATTAAAACTTGTTTGAAGGGGGTGGGGTGGGGGGGAATGTTAGGGCACAGCAATATTTACTTACATTATAAATTATAAACTTACTTATCACCAGAAAACTCACCGATAGCTACTGCGCTCTTGCTATCTACTCGTAATACTGATTTAAGTTTTTCAGTAAATATTTACTTTTTTTTTACTTCGCTTTTGAGAGTAAGTGGTAATTTGTAACACTTTATCGGTGGTTAAAAGTAATAGTAATCGTCATTTTGGCTAGGGAAACTTAAAAAATACATACCCACCGGCGATTAGCCCTAGTCTTGCCTGATAGGAAGTAACAGTCATGGACTTTAATTGCTAAGCCACTTCATACCGTTTTAGTATTGACAACCAAATTTGACGACCGGTTTTGCCTAGTGGGTAGTGACTCTGCCTACGAAGCTGATGGTCCCGGGTTCAAATCCTGGTAAGGGCATATATTCGTGTGATGAGCATGGATAGTCCCACGACTTGTCAATTTGTGTAATAATGTCCTATAATATTTATTTATTTAAATTAGCTTGGTGGATTGAATTGAACCCCAGTAGTGAGAACATATTAAAGGTTAAAACAATTCAACATCAAGTAAAGTTAACCGCATTTATTTACATTCATGAATGAAAGGCATCATCATTATGGCGAAAGCTTGTCTCACTCCCTGGAGTGACGAAAGTAGGCTTGTTCGAGCTGCTGAGGTGAAAATGTATTTAACACCGGTAGTTATTTCTAGACATTACCAAAATGAACTAAAAAGTACTTTCACAAACATTTTTATCTGGTGCCGTATTAGCTAGGAAGAAGACTGTAATAAAAGAAATACACGAGGAAAATATTCAGTTTAATCTTATTCTGTTACAGGCTTTAGGCCGGCTTAAAGGCTTTTAGCGGCTTAAGTAAAGTCGCAAATAAATAGAAACCTACTCACGTGCCAACACTTCCTTACCTTGATAAGTGATAACGGCTTAGTAAAGTAAGCTAGACCGAAAAAGGTGTGAAGTATTTCTGCTAGGTAGTAGATCAAAAGTTAACATAACAGCAAGTCGAGAATTGCAAACAGCTACAAAGTTTTGTTTGGTCTAAGTCTAAACACTCAACTCAGAGGTTACAGACAGCAAGTCAAGAATTGCAAACAGCTACAAAGTTTTGTTTGGTCTAAGTCTAAACACTCAACTCAGGGGTTACAGACAGCAAGTCAAGAATTGCAAACAGCTATAAAGTTTTGTTTGGTCTAAGTCTAAACACTCAACTCAGGGGTTACAGACAGCAAGTCAAGAATTGCAAACAGCTACAAAGTTTTGTTTGGTCTAAGTCTAAACACTCAACTCAGGGGTTACAGACAGCAAGTCAAGAATTGCAAACAGCTACAAAGTTTTGTTTGGTCTAAGTCTAAACACTCAACTCAGGGGTTACAGACAGCAAGTCAAGAATTGCAAACAGCTACAAAGTTTTGTTTGGTCTAAGTCTAAACACTCAACTCAGGGGTTACAGACATCAACTCAAGAATTGCAAACAGCTACAAAGTTTTGTTTGGTCTAAGTCTAAACACTCAACTCAACACAACATATTTCATATTTGAATGCAGCTAACCCACTTTCAAAAATCAAAAACGTAACACTTTCTGTCCATAAGCTGCTGTTTATTTTAAATATTTTATCTTGTTTAGTTTTAGACCTAGTTTATTTAGTACCTAACTAAATTAAGTATGTGTATAATTCAAATCTTTCTACTGTTTATATCATTTTCTCGACATCTCATTCTTCTAGCGTTATATTTTAACTGAGTCTTCCTTTCCTTCTGTGCACACATGTTTAGAGTTATAGTCCAGATCTGAACTGTAAGTTAAAGTATCTGTAACTTGTTTTGTGAGCCAAATAAATAAAATAAAATATAATCCGAAAAAAACTGTTAGTACTTATATACATATGTAACCTTAGAACGGGATGTTATAAAGTGTTGAGAAATGCTGGTCAAAATGCATTACTTGAAAACAGTTTGTGCGCACTGCCCACACGCGAGTCGACGAGACAGGACACAACCTGCGCACATTCGCATTCGCAAAACATTCGCTTCATTTGATGCGAATGCGAATCGACATTCGCATCAACATGCGAATGTTTAAAATGATGCGAATATTCATATGTACGAATGCGAATAATCGTGACATCCCTGTTTCAAACTGATAGATCTGTAACTGTACCTCGACTTTGGTTTGCGGAGCGTTAACCACTGGGCCAGACGAAACAAATAACGAAGTGTAAATGCAATGTGTCGAAAACCATCAAAAGGTGATAGGTGTAATACATGTAGTAAACACAGCGGTTATCCGCCCACATACCCTGAAACGATTAGGCCGGCTTCAATTCTGCAGGCCATATCAAAAAGGCCGTATGTCACTACAGTTTACATATGGATATGCTTTTTTGGGTGTAGCGAAGAATTACTGACATAAACTGTTGGCATTTGTAACGTGATCGTTTAATTGACTGTGTAACAACCAAAACAATATGCCACTCATGCTGTGAGAATCTGTTCGTATAATCAATTAAAGTAATCGGTGACATATTTTTTGGAATTTAGTGACAATATTTTTTATCATTTAAAGCGCTTTACATAATGTACCTATAATGGTAATTCATACAGATGTCTCACTGTCTAACAAAAGATGCTATATTTCCTTAATCAGTAGCATCAGTAGCATGTCATTGTCATTCGCGTATTTATGAGGGTTGTCAATTTAACGCGTCACCCGCGACACTGTAGTGTCAACCACGTTAATATATGGATATTAAGTTACTTTTTTTTAAGTTGCATAATATATGTTAGACCAAGATGGGAAACCTATATTATCTATCCCGGTCTCTCAAGATAGTCTGGATTCGTCTGCAATTAGTTCGACTTTTCATATGACCGCCCCCCCCCCCCCCCCCCCCCCTACATTTGATTAGATCTTTAATGCTTCTGACATCAACTCCGAATACTCGACATTTTGAAATTTTCCCAACTATTTTGGCAACCTTGTTAATCATATCTAAATCCATAACACAACTTTCTATTGTTCTAGAATTACCAACGCCAGCCAAACAGAAGACTGATATACTATATACACTACATGCTATGTAGAATTATACAATAACATTCCATTGACAACGCGGCATGAGCGGCGGCCATTTTGTGAACACGTAGAAACAAGATGGCGACGGCAGTGAAGACGGTGGTGGAGGCGGACGAGGCGGAGAAACTTCTAGAGAAGAACAGGGTGACAGTGGTGCCGCAGGAGGATGGATTGGTGTCGGTGAAGAGCTCTAAGAAAGGTGAGTGGAATTATGTATATTTTGTATATTTCAACGTTGGAGTAACACCAAGATAAGTTGGCAGTGATTTTGACAGCCCAGACAGTGCAAGTGTTATTTTAAACGTCAAGCATCTATCAAATTATGGCGTTAACTTAACACTTCCACAGGCTGGGCTATCAAAATCGCTGCTAACTTAGCTTGGTCTGGCTCTACCTCGCTTTCGAAGTTACCGCAAATCACCTTAAGTCTCGTGTGGAGAAAAAATATGCATATCATATACTCATAGTTGATTGTTGAAGTGAACTTGTTTGCTGCTCTTGGACAGCTGGGTTTAAATGTTTAGATAATTTGTAAACTTTGTTATTAAAGATTTACCTACTTGACTTCACCCAAAAACAAAACACCCTGGAATGCTAATGTGCAACTAGAGACTACGGTGACCACTTAGCATTAGTCGGGCCGTATATTATTATTAAGTATTACACATAAAATAACTTATATACAAAACTGGTCGGAATAATTTTATTGCTTAACGGTATCTATTATATATAATATAGCTATCTCATTTTTGATATTTAACAATAAGGTAGACTAGTCAAAGATATATTTTCTATCTTAGTCTATGCAAAAGATCGATAATGGCTACACCTTTCGAGTCGAATTATGGTCCTCATGCCAATTTCTTCAAGTCTCCTTTGGTTGGGTTTTATTTAAAACATAGTTAAAGAAATAAGTATGTTATAAACGTATTTTTATTACATAAATGTTACATTTTATTAATACATTAAATACTAAACTTTAAAAAAAAATGTCTACAAAAATTTGACGTGGCAGCTATAATCCATATAAAAATTAACTGTCATGAGGACCATAATGGGTATAATCTAATATAATCACCTTAGAAAACACACTTCTCTTACGTCAATAATTACTATTTTATGTTACTTCTACCCTCATTTTTCTTCACAAAGAATGTAGGGTAGTCATCAATTTCCAATTGACAGATCGAATAGTCATCCCGGAATAGTAAAGCATGTTTTATCACGTATATGTTTAATAAATTAGTGTTAAGTGCGATAAGTTATCAATATGAATACTAAGAAGGCTAGATATAAGAAGTTGAAGAGTGAGTATTATCTTTTTATATACGGAGTAACACGCGTTTTGGTAATAAAGGCATGGAATGTTTTCGAGATGATTGATGGGAACTTTTTCAAAATGGGGCATTAGATTTCATACTTTATTTATAATACCGATGGTTATCTTGTAGAAGAACATGTTTTCTGCTAAATAAGCAGAAATGTCTTAAAAATTTACTGCAAATTTGTGAAAAATGAAACGCTTGTAATGACTGTAGAAGTATAACCTCGTAACAAGTGCACATGTATGTATTTAACAATTATAAATCATATATAACAATCATAAGTAATATATAAGCAAAGGGTTACATAATACATAGGTAGGGTAGAAAAGGGGTTTCAATCGATGTGTGGAAGGGCGGCACCGTCGTCGTACCCAAGCCAGCTGGCAGTGGACTTAAACCGGTGGCGTGTGCCTCGGATACACATGCTGGTGGCACGTATAACCTCGTAAAGCACACGGTTCTATACTTCGTTTTTTTTACAAGGTTTTATCCAGGGATCGGAAACCGGTATTTTTTGTATGGGAACGAAATGGTATTTTTTCGTTCTTTGTTAATTATTTCATTTCTAACTAGGCAATCTAATAAAACGAAGTCGTTATCTAACAACACAATTGAGTTACACATTTGGAGTATAAAATAAACCAAAATATATGATTATTTCGAAGTTTTTGCAAAAAACCGGTTCCGATCCCTGGTTTTATCTAACTTGCAGTGTACCTATGTACACCCAAGGCCCAAAAGTATGGAGTCAAGCTTATATTTTAATAGAAAAGTGTGATTTTTTAAGCGATGTAATATATACTAGTCATTAGAACCAAAATGGTAAATATAATAGTAGAACATTTTAAAAGTAAATTACTCAAATTACTCAAGTTGTGGCTATGATATTTGCCAGTTTAAAAATTTTCAAAGCAATTAAAAGGGTATAATCGTTTTACTTTTTCCTTATTTTTTTAAATGTTTTTGACATTATTTTAGGATATTTTGATATTTAGCGAGAAACTGATTAAGGTAGTGTATACATATTTTAGGCACATTTTTCGTACCGATGTTTTCAGACGTGACTGTATGTAAGTTTAAGTTGGCCGGTTATCGGTAAAAAATGTTGCGAATAGTCGTAAAATGTACTATGGAAATTGGCATGCTTATAGCGTGAAGTTTATTCAATACGTCACTTACACTAAACATTTTTACAGTACTTACATGGTGGTACTTTACCGCCCTAGTGCGGTAAATTTTCGCTTATTCTTATTGGTTCATAGGCCAGTGTCATTACAATACACGTGAGAAAAGGTAATTCGCAACTCTTGTCGATTTAAAACACTCCTACTTTTCACACTTGTGTCGTAATGTACGAATTCATTGTATTTCATATACACAGTGTAAAAGAGGTGTAAAAATCGTTAATATTCATTTTCAGTGCCCGTTTTACCATTACATGAACTTTTTTTATGTACAAATACATTCTAAAAATGTAAAAAAATTTTTTTTTTTTTGCGATAACTTTCCTTCTTTTGGTCTCAAAAATGCGTGGTTAAAATCTTTCGGATTCCTCGTGTTACACCGTGTATTTACTGCTGCGTTGTGCGCTAGCGAGGTGCTCCAAATGTTAGCATGGCGATGTGCATATCATTTTGAACACCTAGTGGCTCTGTAGACCTCGGGAACCTCCATGGCTTCACCATTTTGAAAAAAATATAAAAACACAATTGACAAAATAAATCTATATAATTCATCCAACCTGATCACAATATGTTACGAGAATCATTAAAAAAATGCGACCTGTAAACGGACATATGAAATTTATGCCCAAACTGAATCGGAGACCTTCGCTTTTGCTCGGTCAATAAGTTCTTTCTTGAACAACCCAGTTTTAGTCAATGTGTCAGCTCAATTATAATTTAATGGTAATACTCGTAATGGCCAAATGGAAAAAGTAGTAAAAATACTAAAAACTTTGTTATAGGTGTATTTGTCCCCGCCCCACGAATTGAATGGGAATGATCTATATGCAGCGCCTATTCCCATTTTTTTTTTAAAGAGAAGTTACATCGGCTATGGTCACTTATCTGCCAAACTGCATAGCAGTTTGTTGGCAGAACTAGTTCCCGGTGGGGACAAATGGGTATACCTTCTTATACGAACTGCTCCAGCAAAGTAATTCTAAACCGATTGACAGAGTGACGTAAACACACCGCATACATTTGATTGATGAATGAATAAGCAAATCAATTACGTATAGAATGAAAAGTCACGTGATTGCTTTATTTATTGTAAGCAATATTAGACCGTATTGAAAACATTCCAAAGCTTAAAATACAATAACGAACCGTGAACTTGTGACTTTCTGTATGACGAGTTAGAAAAACTAAATAAATGTTAATGATAAAGGCAAACATTGGGATTCAATATAACCACAATGACTGCATTCAATTATGGCTTTTATCATGATTTGTGCTCATATTAAAGTAAGTTCTATAAAATATAAATAAATAAATTATTGCCATATAACACTTTAAACTCTCGCGTTTTGTAAGTTCGAAGTTCAAATACACTTTATTCATGTAGGCCTAGCAACAAGCACTTAGTATGAATAGTATTATATATATATACTTTTTAAGCTAATTATCAGAGCAATTTATTGTTGTTAATAATTACTTTTTCACCTCAGCAGCTCGAACAAGCCTACTTTCGTCACTCTAGGGAGTGTGGAAAGTGCGACTTACCTCACTCCAGGTAGTGAGACAAAGTAGCTTTTTAATTTAGTGAAGGCCATGAATACAGGAATAAAACCTTTACTTAATGTTGAATTTTTTTAACCTTTAATATGTTCTCACTACTGAGGTGAAAAGTTGTATGTGTCACACGAGAGCAAAGTTATATTTTACATCTCGCAAGAAAAACTAACTTTCCTCTCTTGTTGCACAAATAACTATTGTTCCATAGAAATAAGGATGCGTACCGTTTACCGATAGATTCAACCGTCAACTCTTATTTCTTACACCACACAAGCTCGCGAAAATCTCCATATAGTTACAGTTATTCTTTTATTCTTTATGACGTCCGTATTAACGCCTATACTCTAATAGACCAGCTTAATGCATTATATCCCTTATTTAAATAAGAATAAGACCTGAACTCTTAAAAATCGTATTAGAAAAAGGAAACGGTGTAGGAGCAAGGATACGCAAAACGCATCAGTATCACGCGATATATCGGTAAACAACGGTCGTGGTTTCAATTTTCAATGCAAGAACTAGCCAGGTTGACCTACCTATCACAGGCGGTTAAAGTTTCGCAGTTATTTTATAGTGAAAGTTAAAATGAGTTTTCACCACACCAACTGGTAAAGGTCCTCTTTTGTTCACTAACTAATGAAAAAGTTGCATTTATAACATGTGGGGCAAAGTAATCAGATGCAAATTTTGTGTTGTTTCCTAATGTTAGCTAGTGGAATTGACTTTTAAATGACGTTCATTTGGATTTCTTTTGGTTTGATTTTATTGGTATTTCATAGTTAGTATTTTTCTCGCGTTGTTGTGGTGAAAATCTTTGTGTTTCACTCGGAGGCAGAGTTTGTTTAACCCTCGTGCTTCGACACACTCGCAACCCTCAAGATTCCACTTCTTGAACCACTCACTACGTTCGTAGTTCATTGGAATCTTCCGCTTGCGCGGGTATCAATATTAGCACGAGCCGTTAAACATCAACTTTGCCCCATTGTAAAACAAATTACTATTTTGGTCTTGAGATGCCAAGGATCATTGCGCTGTTCAGGACCCGGACTGGGGTACAAGCACCTGCTGCCGCTGGTCAAAGACAACCTGTAGCTGTACCTGAGAAAGGTAACTCAAGTGTAGTATTGCAACATCTTGACGGCCGCTCTGGCCTAGTGGGTGACCGATGGGCGCTCAAATTTTACATAACCCAGGCCTCCGGCGGTATCGGCATTCTGAGTAGGTGACCGAGCCAGCGAAGTCTGTGGGATTTAGTTACGCCGATGATATTGGGCTCAGCCACCAACTCCTCGATCTCGGCATTTTTCCGGATCCTCCAGGTGCCATTGTCACTTCGATCAGGTCCCAGGATCTTCCTGAGCACTTTTCTTTCCGCCCTCAGGAGCTGACTTTCCTCTTTTTGAGTTAGTGTCCACTGCCTCACTGTCCTGGTTTTATAGATTCTTAATTTTGTACTCTTACTGAGAAGCCTATAGTATTTATTTATTTATATTTAGTTACGCATTGAACTTGTGGACCATTGTTGTACTACTTGTAGTACTGAACTATAACCTCCTAAGGCCCAGCCATACAAATGACAAACCCAAAATTTGCCATTGAAATTTGAACCTATTATGTAGGAAATAGAGCTTATTTTGCGTTGTTTGAAAATTGAACAAAACAATGCAAAAGCGACCCTCTTCCAATTGAATATCATTTAAATCGAACTGAAGAAGTACCATAAATAAGTAGGCCCTTGGGCCTTGGGAGGATAGCTCGGTGGGTTTACGGTATGTCTGAAACTATCTTTCATATTTAGAACGTTGTGCCCCTGACTCCCGTAAAAGCTAGTCGGCGGAGACACGTGTCCTGCGCGTGGGCGGGGCGCGTTCCGCGGTGTTATTCTGGCGAGTAATTACTGTACCTTATTAGGTTACATAGCTTAGGTTTCATTCCTTATGATAGAGACCTGATAGATAAAATCAGCAGGAGAATTAATCTGATATCATCATGAACTTAAGAGTTATTCTCTTGTCGGTGGCGGGTGGAGTATCTTCCAGCTTTTCCCATCTTGCGCCAACTCTTTGACTTTCAATTCAATTCAATTCAATTCAAATATACTTTATTCATGTAGGCCTAGCAACAAGCACTTATGAATAGTAAGACAGTATTACATATAATTATCTTAATCTAATTATCAGAGCAATTTATTGATGTTGTAAATATTATTCCATATATAATACTAATGAATATAATTCATAGATCAAATTTAATACTAAAACTTTCACAAAATATAGTCATGCAAAAAAAAAAAGTATAAAAATACTAGTCTAGATTGTTTCTAGAATAAATTCTAAATGTCAAACAAATATAATAAAAACAACAAAGGAAATACATGCATTGGAATATCCATTTCATCATCATTATTCAAATATAATAAATAATTAATCATTTCGAATCACAATTAATCCCACGTTGTTTTATCATTCATGTAGTCTTGTGTGGTATAATAAGCTTTAGAAATAAGTTTACGCTTTACATGATTCTTAAATTTATTAATTGGGAACTCAGTAATATGGTTTGGAAGTTTATTATAAAATCTCACACAATTACCCATGAATGATTTTTTAATTTTATGGAGCCGAGTGAAGGGCACGGCGAACTTATGTTTATTTCTAGTATTAATATTATGAATGTCACAATTTTTCTTAAAATCGGCAGTATTTTTATGCACATACAGAATATTCTCATAAATGTATTGACAGTGCACTGTCATGATGTCAATTTCCTTAAATTTATCTCTCAGTGAGTCTCTATGGTTCATTTTATATATTGCTCGAATAGCCCTCTTCTGCAGAACAAAAATGGTATTTATATCTGAAGCACCACCCCACAGTAAAATACCATATGACATAATGCTATGGAAGTAACTAAAATATACTAATGGAGCTGTTTTTACATCAGTTAACTGACGGATTTTGCTTACTGCAAAAGCTGCAGAACTCAGTCTATTCGAAAGAGTAGCAATATGGGGACCCCACTGGAGTTTAGAATCTAAAGTTATACCAAGAAAAACTGTACTATCAACTAATTCCAATTCCTCATCCTTCACAATGACACTTGTTTTTACATGCCTTACATTACTAGTGACAAACTTAATACATTTAGTCTTATTCTCATTTAACAATAAATTATTAACATTGAACCAATTTACTACTTTTGAAATAGCATCGTTTACATCATTGTAAGCTTGTTGCTGTCGTTTGACTTTGAAAATAAGTGAAGTGTCGTCTGCAAACAATACTATATCATGGTGGGTCTTTACAAGGAATGGCAAGTCATTTATGTAGATAAGGAACAGGAAAGGTCCCAATATTGACCCCTGTGGTACACCCATAGAGACCAATGACCCCGGTGATCGCTGTCCATTCACATCGACCCTTTGTATTCTACCATTTAAGTAGGACTTAAGTAAATCCAGTGCCGTTCCTCTAACTCCATAATAGTGTAGTTTCCTGATTAATGTTTCATGACAAACGCAGTCGAAGGCCTTAGACAAATCACAGAAGATACCTATAGCATCTCGTGACTCCTCCCAGGCATCGAAGATATGCTTGATTAGCTCAACACCAGCATCGGTTGTCGAGCGACCCCGTGTAAAACCAAACTGCTTATTATGCATTAAATTATTGACGTTAAAATGTCGTACTAATTGAGAAAGAATTAATTTTTCAAAAATCTTACTGAACGTTGGTAGCACAGATATCGGTCTAAAGTTAGTGGGGTCAGAGTTGCTACCCGATTTAAATAAAGGAGTTATTTTACTATGTTTCATTAAATCAGGAAACTCGCCGCAATCAACACTGTTGTTAAATATAATTACTAAGTCAGGCGCTATAATTTCTACTAAGGATTTGACAGCATGGACAGAGACTCCCCAGAGGTCATTCGTTTTTTTGACATTAACCGAATTAAACGCCTTTACTACATCGGAGGTACAAACACGTTCAAAATGAAAATCTCCACAACACTCTGGAGCGTTATCTTTTAATAGAGTAACAGCGGATGAGGGTGATGAATTTAAATCCTTAGTTGTGAAAACTGGTACGTCAGTGAAAAAATTTTCAAATTCTGTAGCTACTTCTAAATTGGAATCTATAATTTTGTTATCAATATTTAGTTTAAAATCATTCACTCTGTGTTTCGAGCGACCAGTCTCCACATTGATTACTTTCCAGGTTGCTTTAATAATGTTGGGACTATTTTTTATTCTTTGACTTAGATAATTTCGCTTAGCTATATGACAATGACAATCTATTTTAAACTTTTTCGAATATTGCTTGACATGTTCTTTAAATTCATCACTCGTGTTAAACCGCCGTTCCTCATACAAGGCATACAGTGCACGTCTTCGTTGATGTAAGTCCGCAGTAGCCCACTCACTAAAAACTGATGCACCACTAACTACGACCGATTTTGAAGTAAATATCGCATTATAATGATCCATAAATCTTTTTTATGTGATAGGTATACAGGATATTTATTTAGTCACATGCAATAATTTACGAGGGGGATATATAGGTCATACTGAGCAGCTTTTACTATGGGACCAACCCGGAAATCGCGAAAAAATATTGGCTGTTTCATACATTTTGGCTGTCTGACCTTGACATTTTTTTTAAATACTACGTCAGTGGCTAACAATCATACGGCCCGCCTGATGGTAAGCAGTATCCGTAGGCTATGCTATGCTATGTTTATTTTCTATGGAAGAGTCATTTTTCCGATTTTGTGATTGGTCCCATAGTAAAAGTTGCTCAATACGTATATAGCTCTATAGTCTGTCAAGACATTTCTGTCAGTAGAAATAAATTTAGGCTAAAATTTCATTTTTGGTACAAGCTTTTATCGCTGGCTACTTTTGTTACCACAGATAACTAATACTCATCGAAACAGTTCTAAAAATTCCAAACACAATTAGATTGCGTTGTTTCATCACAGAGTTCCTATGGCCACCTCCTGTCTCCATCATCAGATCAGCTTGATGGTGCCATAATATTGCATTGTCACCCGACTTACATATGTATGCAAATTTTCAGCTCAATCGGAAATTAGGAAGTGGGTCAAATTTAGCTTCCAAGATTTGACCCACACTAGGAACGTACATACCTACATACTAACAGGGCAAGTTAAATAAAAGCTTGTGAAAAGCGGCAAATTAAAAAAAATTAGGCGCGAAGGGTTATCCCATAGAAAATTTGAACGCCTTTTTCTACTGGCAAAGTTGTTTGATAGACTATAATATGAGTGTACGATGATACAATCGGGGACATTCGCGGTGAACCACCTTAAGGGCGAAAATCTTTAAAACGTCCTGCGGGCGGTGAGGCGATAACACAAAATTGATGACCAATAGTATGGCACTTAAAAAAGTGGGTGTCGAAAAATATAAATAAATAAATATAAATACATTTTTATTGGCATTAAGGTAAGTACATTTTAGTGTTGAAGTCCCTGACTTCTGAGCTAGGTAAAAACCTGTGTTACAGAAGTCAGTGTCCTCTCCCAAACATAATAGTAACTATTAAGACATTAACCATTTTCATTTTAGATAGATAATTAAGGCTTGTTTTAATACTAGAAAACAAATGCCATTCTAATAAGAATAAGAATACAGTGCAATTTATTTTACATATATATTTTTTGCGTAGAAGAAAAAGAAAGGTTAGCTCAGGTAAAGTTTATTGTCGTCCATTGTCTTTGTGACGGCCGGCATTTGCAGACTAAGATCAGGAATCCTATATGCATCCTAATTGGTTATCGTTATGGGGAGGCGATGTTTACCCTATACAACAACATCAACTGTCCTTACTACCTATTGTTTGTCTCATTACCTGCTTTTACCCTTTTCATAATTAAGATTAAGAATTTTAAATGCATCGTAATTGGTTATCTCTATGGGAGGTGGAGCTTCGCTCGCTCGTAAGGATTGAGGTAAAAAATTACTCAACTGTTTTTTAGGGTTCCGTACCCAAAGGGTCAAACGGGACCCTATTACTGAGACTTCGCTGTCCGTCCGTCCGTCCCTCTGTCACCAGGCTGTATCTCATGAACCGTGATAGCTAGACAGTTGAAATTTTCACAGATGATGTATTTCTGTTGCCGCTATAACAACAAATACTAAAAGCAGAATAAAATAAATATTTAAGGAGGACTCCCATACAACAAATATTTTTTTTTTGCAGTTTTTATAAATAATGGTACGGAACCCTTCGTGCGCGAGTCCGGCTCGCACTTGCCCGGTTTATTGTTTACATTTTATAGCTTTGGAGTATTTCATATCACGAAGTCAGCAATCTTGGTTGACCGCGAATGTCTCCGATTGTATCTACTTATTGCTAAAATTTAAATAGCTGTTGATCTTATAGCCGGAAAAAACACTTATTTCAAAATCCATCTATCATATCATGGCATGTTGCCATTACCTGTATAGTATGATACGAATGATAACATCAACACCATTATCAAGTTCGAGGAATAAATTGTTTATTCCGTGAACTTTATTAATATCACTGATCTGATGAAGATAATAAAATAATTATTTTAAGCTATTAAGGTACCTAGCGAGTAGGACATTATCTTTATTTTTAATTTTGCGAACTACTAGTCTGGAGATTGGCAAATCGTGTGTGGCTCTTCAAGACAGCATCGAGGCAGCCCTCTCGCTCGATTGAGCGCAGGCTCAGCATAGACTCTTTGGCGATCAAGTCAAAGTTACAGAGCCTTGAGCATCGCCGTCGAGTCGCTTGCCTATCGATGGTCTATCGGATACATTCCGGGGAGTGCGCACAGGAACTGCACAACCTGATCCCACCTTCCCCTTTCCATCATCGGACATCCAGGTGCGGGGAGCGAATGCACCCGTTCGTGGTAAACGTTCCAATTGTTCGCACTAAACGATTTGCCTCCTCTTTTTTGGTACGGGCGCCTAAAGAATGGAATGCGCTCCCGCCATCTGTATTCCCTGATAAATATGACCTCGGTCTCTTTATAGCAAGAGCGAATAGGCTAGTAGTGAACCAGTGAGCTCCATCTTAGGCCCTGTCTTCACTTTCCATCAGGCGTGACTAGGGCCTAGCGCCAATCAGTTTATAATAAAAAGAGAAGACATCTAAAAATTTGAGGACTTATAGATCACTCCATTCCTAAAACTGATTTCTTCTACGAATGGCTCTTTTATTTAACATTTTGTCCATTTGCGTCCTAGTCTATTGTGTCCAGACGGTCTCGTAATAATTATATGGGAACTTTGTAACGGGAACCATATTCAGAATACGCTCCCTGGCCGGTCGCCAGTAGCTATTAATAATTTAACTGCAGCCCATTTGGAGTTACTGGAACGTTCCATAACTCGCTAATTGTTCATCGCAACGGCTATAAAAACGTGCTCTATATGTTTTGACTACCGAGTACCAAACACATCATGGAGACAATGTAGTTGGGTGTTTTAAAAAATCTATCAAGCGGAAAAATTCTATGCGGAGTGAAATCTGGACCAAGATTGGAAAATGTAAAAAGTTAAATAAAAGAAATTATATCCAACTGCCATTTTAAAGTATATAATATATTATCGGATTATTTCTCTTGAAGTTATGGCCAATCTAGAAGAACACCGTCGCGAAACTGTATGTAATGTCTTTAGTATCTTTATCTTATGTGTATTGTTTTGTATAATAAGCCCCCTCATAAATTGAGAATGTTACATGGAAATGAATTTAAGATAGAACTGACTAAATGGCTACAAGACCATTGCTTTTATACTGTTAAGGACTATTTAAATTTCAAATTGTAATTTTTAATTTTCCATTACCTGTGTAATGTCTATATTTTAGTTTAGCTTATTTTTTAATGTGCAATTTATAAGTATTTCTATTTTAATCTCATTTGTTTTTATTCATATTATGTCATTCTTCTTATTAGGATTATTAAAATTTTACTGATACTAAAACTGTTTTAAGACCAAATTGTAACGTATTCTGGCAAATAAATATTTCTATTCTATTCTAATATCTAAGACATTGACATTATGAGCCTAAAAGCGGTTCAATAACTTCCATGTAACGGGCAAAAAAATAATACTCGACCTAATTTCCGCCGCTTTTGTTTACATACGATATCTAATTGCATCAAAACGCTCTTTGTTCACGTGAAGTGACTCACTTCAACTAATGGAGATTACTTGTTGCCGCGTTGTGCTCGAGTACATCCAAAAATAAAATTGCGCCTTTTCAGAAGCAATTTTCATATTTAAAAGCTTGTGCAAAAATCTTGTCTACCTAAAAAATATAGTCAAACGTAAGTTGTTTTAGTACCTAAGTAAAGATATCAGTAATTGTTCTATGTGATATAGATGTATATTAGCTATAATTTTACATATTTCAGTTAATATAATTTATAATTATGACTGGAGATTCATAATTATAAATTATGTTAACTGAAATATCTTTTTGTTGTATTTTCCTTTTGTTGCGGTACATCTTTTGTATTGCGTTTTTGAAATGTTTATATATGACTATTTGGTTTCTAAATAAATAAATAAACTTGTTCAAGTGCGAGTCGGACTCGCACACCGAGGGTTCCGTACTTTTTAGTAGTTGTTCTTATAGCGGCAACATAAATGCATCATCTGTGAAAATTTCAATTGTCTAGCTATCACGGTTCATGAGATACAGCCTGGGGACAGACGGATGGACAGCGGAGAAATAGGGTCCCGCTTTACCCCTTGGGCACGGAACCCTAAAAAGCGTTACGATTTTACAAAAACTGCTGGCTGAACTTACCTACTTGCCCATTCTCCTTCTCTAAGGGGGCTAGCGGAATTGAAAACATTTTTCCTTGGACGGACATGAGAGCATGAGAGAAACAGACAGGAATCTGATTACCTTGGCATGCTTGTGGATAAAATGCAACTTTCTCATCTGTTTATGAAGTATAAAAAGAGCCTTTACGAGCAGGCGTGGTAAAAAATATGTTTCTATCATTGAATATTTTTTGTAATTTCTGATCCTAATTGGGAAAAAATATCACGATGAGAACCGTGTCACATATGCCAAACCGTAATTCAGCCAAGGCCGGATACACAATGGGTCGTTACAGAGATACGAGCGTGTACGCCAATGTACAGCGTATCATAACGGTTTGGAAGTACGCCTTACCGTTCCGCTAACCTAACATTACCTTATTTATATAAAACTAGCTTCTGCCCGCAACATCTTCTTCTCCGGTCCTTCATAGCTAAGGATCGCGACATTCGCGACCATATATGCTCCGTCTCCATAGTGTCATTAAGCCATATGGGACACCTGACCGTATTATCAGGCATCTTTTCGCAATTTTTTCTAGCACGATTTTTCAGCTGTGTACGGCTCGACCCAGTTTTGAACCCACGATTTTAGTCTGCCACACACAAATTGCGTTGCATGGACAAAACGTTAATAAAACCTACCCTATGTCCTTTCCCGGGCCTAAAATTTTCTTTATACCTAATTTCATCTAAATCCATTAGCGGTTTAAGTGTGAAGAGGGTAACAGACAGACAGAGCTACTTTCGCAACAATAATATTAGTATACGACCGTGTTGGCCAAACGTTAATTAGAATGGAAAATACTAAAGTTTAACCATTACAAATTGAACCGTAAACTGTAACCGTCCGTATTTTTAATTCTAATTAACGTTCGGCCAATACTGGTGTATACGAGGTGCATGTATGAAATATTCGCCCTCGGCATTTTTTAGACACTAGTTTTATTCGTGTCTCACAATTCTAAATCACCATTTGCTTTGTCCACAGTAAAACTACCAGAAGATGAGTCGGCAACGGTCGGCGGCGGTCGCTTCACCATCGGGCCGGCGCCCGAGCGCGACTGGGAGATGGTGCCGCCCGACGGGAAGTGGGGATGGTGCATTCTCGTAGGTAAACCAGCAGCAACCCATACAGCAGATTTCAGCCTAAGGATCTCCACAGTGACCAAAGACTCATCCATCTTCCTGCCTCACACAGCTGGAATGAACTGTCGCGGATTTCCGGACCGATACGACCTTTAAGAAAAGAGCTTACTCCCATCTTAAAGACCGGCATCGCACTTACAAAGCTTCTTGTATTGCAGATGTCCATGAGCAACGGTAATTGGCGTAATTGCTTACCATCAGGCCATTTCTCTGCTCGTTTGCTTCCTATTCCTTAAAAAAAAAAGAACGGTTCCCTTAAATCTTAAACAGAATCAGCGGCCTACCGTGTTCAGATATTGTTTGGCTGTCTTCTCTAGTTCACAGCCATCGGTCCTTCGAGCAATGCTAAAATCCGGCAACTCTGAGATGTCTCGACGGCCTTACTTATTAAGATAAGTAAGGTACTCGAGCGTTACAGCTAGCGTTGGGGGAATTCAAGACTTTTGAGTCCAAATTTGAATGCTTGACTCGTTTTGGCGCTAAAAAACTTTGAAGTCTTTTAAGTCCCGAGTCTTTTATTCAATCTCTTCAAGCTCAATACAAAAGGAATCAAGCCTCCGAGTAAAGACTCCGTCAACAATTTTGTACATTGTATCTAAATTTATTAGTGGCAGTAAAGAAAATAAGCGTTATTGTATGGTGTTGACCCTTGAATTTTGTGATGTTTACAATTAAGTTTTCTTTTACTTAACCTTAAACGCTTCCAGGTGCAACGCTAGTGAACATCCTGATCCCGGGAACGATCAAGTCCTTCGGCGTGCTGCTGGTGGAGTTCAACGACGTGTTCCAAGCGTCCGCCTCCGCCTCCAGCGGAGTAGTGGCGCTGTGCTACTTCCTCTACAGCAGTCTAGGTAACACAGGCACTAGCCAACAACAAAATACTATAGAATCGTAACGTACGCTTGAATAATGCCGTGTTGTTTTTACACCCATCCACATCGCTCGGTGGCGTGCGTCCGTAAGCGCGTGTGGCAACCAACTATCTTTTGCACCTCATAAGGTGCGCTAATTCGTAGGCATAAATCCGAGCTCGCGCGGAGAGTTCCATAGGTCTGGTCTTGGTAACAGGGGGCACTAGCCAGGTGTCCAGGTCCAATAGCGGTTTTCCTGATCCCGGGAACGATCAAGTCCTTCTTCGTGCTGCTGGTGGAGTTCAATGACGTGATCCAAGCATCCGCCTCCGTCTCTCCGCGGCGTGGTGGCGTTGTGCTACTTCCTGTACAGCAGTCTAGGTAACACGGGGGCACTAGCCATAAACAAAATACATACTGTTGAAGCGTGTGGCGTTTTGTTGTTTTTACACCCGTCCACACTGCGTAGATACTTCGAGCGCGTAATTTTAAAATTAATGATATACATATCATTGGCTAAGAGGTTTGCAAATTTAGCTATTTAAACCTAACATCACCTTATCTTCAAAAGGTTTGTGATATAATATTAAATATCCAAGCCAGTGAAAGCAAAATACCACAAAAGTGCAAGTAAAATACTCGTAGATAGAACATAGACGCTGGTTGCGACATCTGTTGTGGAGTAGCCGAACTTCGGCGTGTGTAGCTCGGCTACTTGACGCGGGATGACACTATCTTCAAAAGTAAAACGTGTATTATAATTTCGTCAATATTCCCTTGACTATAAAGTTCAAATTATCATGCGAGGGTTCATAATCTCTTTTGAAATAGGTGACATAATAAAAAAAAATTAAAAAGCATTTCTTACCTGGAAATGTTAGTAACCATGTTTCACATTTCAGGTCCCCTATCCTCCATCTTGTCGGTAAAATGGTCGTACCGGACGGTGACGCTCCTCGGCGGCACGTTTGCGGCCTTCGGCATGATCTTCAGCAGCTGGGCCTTCAACATTAGCTACCTCTACTTCAGGTGAGATTTTGTTTAAATGCCTGCATGTTTCCGCCACGGCAGACGATGTGGTGGAACATGTTATGCTGAGGGTGTTCCAGCTGTGATCGCGCCATTACGTGCACTTCATCTCCACCTGCGGAATTACCAGAACAAAAAACTGTTGCGTCGTCGCCAAAATGATTTATAGTTTTTAAGAAGGTAATTTTATGTATGCCAGTCTGTAAGATTGAACGTTTGTTGCTAAACAATAAATAACTTTTGATTTGACTTGATAAAATATGTGTTATAATCTCCTAAGGCTCACACATAGATTACTTTTTTCAATTAGATTTTTTTTTTTTGTACTATTTAAATATTTATACAAGTTTGTAATTCAACCATAAGTCTATTTATATTGATTTGCCAATTCAATATTATTAGTTATTATATGATGGGACTTAGGAGAATTAGGACGAGTTAAACCACTTGAAATAATTTTAGCTCATCGAAAATGATTTCTCTAATTTCAGGAAAAAGAACAAGAATCGTCTGACACGCCCTTACCTACTTTTTTTTAAAGCTTGACATTTTTTACTTTTTTTAATTTTTTTAAACAGCTTCGGCGCGCTTGTCGGCGCAGGTGCCGGGCTCGCCTTCCCCCCGACAGTATACATCGTGACGTCATACTTCGTCCGTCTGCGCGGCCTCGCCAACGGCATCTGCATGTCGGGCTCCGCGTTCGGCTCCATCATACTGCCGCCCGTGCTGCGATACCTGCTCGAGACGTACGGATACAAGTGAGTTTAGTTAAACTGAAATAGATATCAAATACGAAAGAAAACATACCCAGTGCTGGGAAGCAAACACTGTCTTCTGCTTCCGCCACAGACTCCATAATCACTAGATCACATGAATTAATTTATCTTTTTTGACGCCAATCTCTAATATATCCGCACCGTAGATCCAACGCTGAAGATGGATTAAACCGTCACCGACCACAGAGCAACATAGACGTCATGTAGTTCAATTTCAGTTTTGACACTTCGGTGAAGTGTCCGAGTGGTGAGTGGCTTTTGTGTTTAACACGGCGTTGAAAAGGTTAAAAGCTATGGCGTCTTTTGACCAACTCTACGGTAAAAAAAATGCTCATACTCTTGTATTGACACGCGCATCACACACACAGTCATTGGCTCGAACCTGATAAGTAAGTATGTGTGTGTGCGAAATCGGCTTTTCATGAAGTCACATCTCCCTCTTATCGACGTGGTGTCCTTGTATTATTCCTCCATGGACGATACTCTTCTTCCTTGCGTTGTCCCGGCATTTTGCCACAGCTCATGGGAGCCTGGGGTCAGCTTGACAACTAATCCCAAGATTGGGCGTAGGCACTAGTTTTTACGAAAGCGACTGCCATCTGATCTTCCAACCCAGAGAGTAAACTAGGCCTTGTTGGGATTAGTCCGGTTTCCTCACGATGTTTTTCCTTCACCGAAAAGCGACTGGTAAATATCAAATGATATTTCGTACATAAGTTCCGAAAAACTCATTGGTACGGGCCACGCGCCACGGGTTTGAACCCGCTACCTCCATGGACTATACAAATACCTATATTGTGCGTTGTATGAGTAAGTTAATTTACTTGGTAAAACCGTAAAGAACTTTCGAGACTCAAATACATTAAACATATTATAACGGGTCGTTCACGTTTTTAAAGTCGATTGTTCGAAATGTTTACTGTATAAAGAACAGCTTTATCTACAGTTACACCCGTTGTTGGCTGACCAGCGCACTGTTAACAGTGGTTAAGTCGCTCGTTATGAAGCGAAATACAGTTTTTCGACTTAAAAACGTGAGCGATCCGTTGTAATCCCTCGTCTGTGTATGATTAAGATCCTGCCCAAATTTTAAATCATCTTTTAAAAAAATTTTCGAGAACAATTTTTCTGCTGCATAGGGCTGACCGAAAGGTTAATATATTTAAATAGATAAGTTAGTTAGTTTTGCCGGGCATTTTCCGCAAATCGACAACCATTGTGCCTATTTTGCGTGAAGTAGGTAGCGCTACTCTGTCTCTTTTAGTGTGCACGGAGTCCCTACTGTCACTAGGTATTTGCTCCTGTATATTTCTACCTGTTTACAGTCTAACCCCCTTATTCATAAAACTTTACGGGCCTGATTTAGTTAAATTATGATTTATCCCGTTCTTACAAATACGTAAGTCAAAATGCCAGATAAAGACAGACGATTCATAGCTATTCGACCCGGGTATGTCCTTAAACTACGTCCAAAAGAGAGGTATAGGCAATGTGAATGTCATCTCGCCTTGTGTGGTAGGGCACAGCACAGCGGATGTCATTCCAGATCTAGAGCAGAGCCCAACTGGGGAAGTACCTCCACGTTACAGAAAACCGCAGCCAAATAACACTTGACCCTACTCATAGTGTTGTGTTCCTGCCGGTGAGTAAGGTTGCCAGAGCTCAACGAGGGGGGTGGGGTTAGGGTCGGCAACGCGCATATAACTCCTCTGGAGTTGCAGGTGTACATAGGCTACGGAGACTGCTTACCATCAGGCAGGCCGTATGCTTGTTTGCCACCGACGTAGTATAAAAAAAAAAAGCTAATTTAGGCCTATAACGCTTTTATGAATAACGCCATAAGAGAATATGTTTTGTTATTTCCTCTTCATCTATGCTCTGCACATGGGGCTGTCGGTTCTACCCATCCTTCCGTTCTACCCATTAAATAGATTATAACTTATACTAGCTGCGAAACCCGGCGTTGCTCGGGTTAAAATACATCGCATGTTTAATGGTATAAAAAATATTTGAGGATGCATTTTTTAACGTAGATAATATAGATTTCTATCTTAGATATTGAAAGTAAGTAAGTAGTCGACCATTAAATATGCGGTGTATAGAAAGTATATTTAATTAATTAACTAATTGAAATAATTATAAGTTAAAATAAAAAACACCTTAGTAAATGGAAAATTTATGTTTTATTCACACAATTATTTACATATGATATTATACGTATTACATATATGATAAATACATTTACATATTACACATTATATGTGTATCCCAATGATTATCGTTTTCAAGTAGACCTAATCTTTGACATGCTTCACGATGTCTCAAAAATGTAACCATTGACAGTTTTTAGGTCTTCAAAACTCGTTGGACCACGAATAGTGTGAAGTAATAAGCGTAGATAGAAACATTCAGCGTTTTTTGGATGCACTGTGTAGACTCGTCCTATTGTGTTACACTCTTGAACACATCATGTCCTTCTACTTGCATTCCACGTTTTCGAGGATTAAATTGTTTACTTGTTGTATCCCATGTATAATAGCTGGGTACTTCTGAGTAAAGTCTTAGCAAATTGGTCTTTCTGGCATAATTCAAAAAACGCTGTTAAAGTTGTTCGAGTCGGTGGTTCCGTCGCAACTTTTTATGCCGTTTCTGTTGTGAAAAACACACGTTGTCCATTTTATAGGTGGACGGATAAATGTTGAACCGGTGGATCTCAATCGTGTATTGGAAAACTTAAAATTCGCCAAATTGCTTCGTTGGTATTAATGTAACGACCCATTTGATACTGTACTATTTCATCATGCTGGTTTTCATTGGTTAACGTAAAAACAGCCATATCACTGCCTTTATTAATATATTTGCATACATATTTTATCGATTTAACAGAACTGCAGTATTCGCCTTTAAATTTCCGTGCATGACAATACTCGCATATCGTATCCATTTTTCCGATGACAATACTTGGATGTTCATTGTATTGTTTTTTGCAATCATAATGGAAAGCCTGAAGTTCTAAACTTCCAATTTTACATGAAGCAGCTCGTCGTTGGCGTAAAGTAGTCATTCTTTCTTGTTTTCTGGTATTTTCCAGTTCATGTTGATCAGCCGATTGACGATATCGGAGTGATCTTACTCGACATCGTGTTTCTTCATTAATACGTGCTCTTTCCTCTTCGGTTAAATTTTCTCTAATTCTTTTTACTCCTTTACGAATGTTCAAAAGACGTTTTTCTCTTTGTTCTTCTGTTTCATTGTGACGTGCTATTTTCCTTCTTTTTGAAACCACTTTGGGTTTTGCAAATACTTTTTTTCGTCTTGGCTTTGTAAATATAAAAAGTGTAATAAAATTAACCAAAACGCATATCTTGGTTGTTACAATGATAAAACTAACAAAAACTCACTCACTTTCGGTTTATATACCGTTAGAAATCGAAATTTCTAGTATCAGAACACTCTAGAATAGTCAAATAGTTTTTACTTTCTCATTTGTTCAAATCACTTGAATTTATGTAATCACTGTTTACTCTTGACTTCAATTGATCTTTTCGCGACTGTAAACACGGTTCAACTGACAAAAAGTCACTGATTTTCGGTTTATATACCGTTGGAAATCGAAATTTCTAGTATCAGAACACTCTAGAATAGTCAAATAGTTTTTACTTTCTCATTTGTTCAAATCACTTGAATTTATGTAATCACTGTTTACTCTTGACTTCAATTGATCTTTTCGCGACTGTAAACACGGTTCAATTGACAAAAAGTCACTTATTTTCGGTTTATATACCGTTGGAAATCGAAATTTCTAGTATCAGAACACTCTAGAACATTCCGATGTACTTAATTTCGATCTGGATCGTCCGGATTAATTTCAATAGTTGCACACATTTCGGAACTTTCTAGAAGCTTCTAGATTATTATAGTCATTTCTAGAACTATCTAGAGCATTCCATATGGATTTTTTAGAACCTTCTCGAACATTCTAGATCGATTGTTACAGTTGTACACATTTTAGAGTTTTCTAGATTAGTCCAGAAATTTTTAGATATTTCTGGAACATTCCATACCGATTTTAGCAGTTGCACACAATTTTGAATCTTTCTAGATCATTCCAGACATTTCTAGAATTTTCTGGAACATTCCACATCGATTTTAGCAGTTGCAGACAATTTTGAATCTTTCTAGATCATTTCAGACATTTCTAGAATTTTCTGGAACATTCTATATCGATTTTAGCAGTTGCACACAATTTTGAATCTTTCTAGATCATTCTAGAAATTTTTAGAACCTTCTCGAACATTCTAGATCGATTGTTACAGTTGTACACATTCTAGTTTTGTAGATTAGTCCAGAAATTTTTAGAACTTTCCAGAAGTTCTCATGAGTTAGAAAAGGACAGATGTATATTTTTTCATATTTTTGCCACCCACAACCACCCACTTCCACCCACCGCGACCAAACTCTCTTATTCCCACCGGGAGATCGAGGGGTATTTACCACCCCAAAAGGAAGTTGATTGGAATTGGTGGTGGTAGAGAAAACCCTGTCTTTACGTACGCACATTAGCATTTTATATATATGTAGATTAGTCCAGAAATTTTTAGAACTTTCCAGAAGTTCTCATGGGTTAGAAAAGGACAGATGTATATTTTTTCATATTTTTGCCACCCACAACCACCCACTTCCACCCACCGCGACCAAACTCTCTTATTCCCACCGGGAGATCGAGGGGTATTTACCACCCCAAAAGGAAGTTGATTGGAATTGGTGGTGGTAGAGAAAACCCTGTCTTTACGTACGCACATTAGCATTTTATATATATATTAAGATTAAGATTAATTTTTCCAGAGGAGCAGTACTGATCCTCGGCGGGATCATGCTCAACGTGTGGGCGGCGGCGCTGCTGTTCCAGCCCGTGGAGGAGCACATGGTCCGCAAATACAAGGAACCCGGCGAGGAGGACGACAACCCGCAGGTACCGCCTACACGTGCCGCTGTCAGGAGATACACGACTGTCCGCACCTATTTATACAGCTTATTCAGCCCTTAGATATTACTTGGCGAGCTGAATACATCAGGGTATTTGGTAGCTAGATGCGTAAATCCCGACCGAAACCATACAGAAATAAGAAGTAATAGTGCTCACTCCATACATCAGTTTTAGTACCAAAATCGACAATAGATATCGAGGCAAACAAAAAGTCTAATGCTCAACGATTTGCCGCTAATATTATAACCAGAGTAACCGAAACTCTTTTTTCAACTCCTACACTTACTCTGGTTATATTAGCGGAAAATCGTTGAGCATTAGACTTTATTTGGTGGCTAGTTCCCTAGTTTTATTTTTAATCTTTTGAACGCCACGCCTATCGCACGCGGCGCGTAATCGTGAACCTTATTGGTACGCATGAAGGTTGATATTGGGCTATAGCCGCGCGCGTCATATGACGTCTTTGGCGGTCAAAAAGTTATAATTTTTAAAAACTATTAAAAAATTAGCACATAGGTTTTATTGACAGAGTGACCTGTAGTCGGAGTAATGTAGGAATTGATGATTGATTTAACAAATATTAGTGTCCTACTGAAACCGGTTTTTTATTATTATTATCTCCTTTATTTATTTTTCGTCTTAGGCTAGGTCATTTATAATATGAATATAAAAGTAAAATATAAAAACACTTCAAAAACAATACAAAAGATACAAACACATTATAAAAAACCTAACCTAGGGTGCCGCCAGCAGCGGGGCAGGGCCCAAGCTGCCGGTGGTCAGGGCCGCAGAGAGAGGAACCGTCGGACTATCCGCGCCGTGTCCAAGATCACCGCCTTCTGCATCTGACCCTTGATCCAACCACCTAGCGAGAGTCTCTCAAGGTGTTGGTCGAGACTCTTCGCTATGAGACCGTTCGCTGAAACGACTATTGGGACAATGATCGTCGAATCAACATCCCACATGGCGGTTATCTCGTGGGCCAAGTCTAGGTACTTGCTGGACTTGTCCTTCTCAGCTTTCACGAGATTCTCATCATGGGGGATGGTGATATCGACGAGCACGGCCCGGCGTTGCGATCGATCTATTATCACGATGTCAGGCTTATTGGCTACAATAGTCCTGTCAGTGATAATAGATCGATCCCAATAAAGCGTGGCACGACCATTTTCGAGAACTGGCGCAGGTGAGTACTTGTAGTACGGTACTTCGCGGTCCACAAGGCAGTATAGAAGAGCAAGTTGCTGGTGAATAATTCTAGCTACGAGATTATGTCTGTGCAAGTACTCGCCGTTAGCAAGATGAGAACAACCGGAGATGATATGCCTGAGTGACTCTCCGGGACGGCGGCATGCCCGACAAATGTCGACCGTACCGTCCCTCAGGATATATTTCCGATAGTTGTTCGTCATCATAACTTCGTCCGCAATTGCACAGGCAAAACCCTCGGTTTCTCCGAAGAGGTCCCCGAATCGTAACCAGTTCACCGACGCGAGCAGGTCCACGTCAGGTCCCGTGAGGGCCTTGTAGAACCGCCCGTGTAGCACCTTACTCTCCCATGCCGCCCTGCGATCCGCAGTACTTAGTACCACAGGTTTGCGCCAGTTCTCGTTTGCCAAGGAGAGCGGCGTGAGGTTCCTGTCTACTGCCACCACATCACGATGCATCCCATACTCGTTGTTAAGGAAATAATCCCTGAGATTGCACACCTCGCGGTTGTGGAGATCTTTGGCGTTTAGGAAACCTCGACCTCCACACTTCCGTGGGATGTACAATCTCATAACAGACGAGCGTGGGTGTAGCATACGGTGTGTGGTGAGCAGTAGTCGGACCCTCCGATCCAGGGCGTCCAGCTCGGTCTGAGTCCACCTTAGTATGCCAAAGGAGTATGTGAGTAGGGGCATTACCCAGGCGTTGAAGGCGCGCACTTTGTTGCCTCCTGACAAAAGACTGTTAAGGACTTTTGTGAGCCGACTGAAAAAGCGCTCCTTCACCGACTGTCTAATACCCTCGTCCTCAATACCCAACGACTGTGACATACCAAGGTATTTGTAGGTTTCTGATTCAGAGATAGATCTGAAAGACATTGTCTCAGAAAGTTGTAAATTTGTTGAATTTACAACCTTCCCCCGCTGTACATGCATAACCGCACATTTATCGACACCAAACTCCATGTTGATGGCATTACTGAAGACTTCGGTGGTTTTCAGTAGCTCCAACAAATCTTGGCTATTTGGTGCAAATAATTTGAGGTCATCCATGTAAAGAAGGTGAGAAATGACTTCACCCTCTCTCCGAAGCCGGCAACCTAGTCCCAAATCCTTCAGCAGGGTGCTGAGGGGATTCAGAGCTAGGCAGAACCACAGGGGACTCAGACTATCACCCTGGAATATTCCTCGCTCAATCCTTATAAAATCCTGCGGGCCAGGGCGGTCATCCCCACCTCCTGGTTGACGAAGGACTGTGGTCCACTGCCTCATACACGCGCTTAGAAAGGTTCTTAAAGCTGTATCAACTTTATACAGCTCTAAGACCCTCCCCAGCCATGAGTGAGGCACCGAATCATAGGCCTTCTTGTAGTCAATCCAAGCGGCAGAGAGGGCCCCCCTGTTCCGACGGATTTGTTGGCAGATGGTCATGTCTATGAGGAGGAGCTCTTTAGTACCACGGGACCCAACCCTACATCCATTTTGAGCAGTGGCCAAAATGTTATTAGCGACAACATGCGCGTTGATTTTTGATCTCAAAATGGATGTAAGGAGCTTGTAAAGTGTAGGCAAGCACGTGATGGGTCTGTAGTTCTTCGCTTCCGTGGTACTACCGGACTTATAGAGCAGGAAGGTGACACCAGTTGTTAAGGAAGATGGGAGAGAACCAAGCTCGAGGGCTTGTTGAAATTGTGCTGCCAAGCGCGAGTGCGAGCATCGAAACCATTTTAGCCAGAAGTTGTGCAATCCATCCGGCCCAGGGCTTTTCCAGTTCTGGGCCGTGCGAATGGCACAACTTACGTCATCGGGGCTGATGGTGACTGCCCCCATAGGTTCGATGGACTCGCACTCACGCTCGACAACACTCATCCAACTCCCCTCGGTATGTCCGACAGGCACCGACCAGATGCTACGCCAAAAGTCAGTCATGGCAGTAGCATCCGGCGGCTGCGTATCGGACCCACGAGGGTTGGTTTCCTCCCACTTCCGGAACACCTTCCTTTGGTCACTCTGAAAAAGACGATTCTGCTGGAATCGATCCACACGCTCTCTGTAGCGGCGAATACGGTTAGCCCATGCATAGACTTTCTGCTTCAGAAAGTCGATGCGCTCCGTGACATTGGCCATGTAGTCACGGGGCCTGATATCCGTCCCCGCGAACGCCTGGTTCACAAAGCGCATTACTCGGGGGCGATTGTTGCCCCCCCTGAAGCAGGTCAGCTTTGCAATGAGAGTCCTAAACGAGCTGATACGTCGCTCGATCCGTGCTTGCCATGCAGGGACACCTCCGGCGGTCCTAGGTGCACGTTCAGCGTCCGGGAACTTGACTCGAGCAACACGGCACGCCGCGATGGCACCGCAGTACATGATCGAGTGCGTATCATCTAAATCTTTACTAGTCCGTAAATGTGGCTCTAGTAAAGCGTTTAGGGCTCCCATTAGCGCTAGATTGCGTCTATTCATAGGCAGACGTGGTAATCGTGGCCTAGAGTTGGTTGTGGTGCGATACTGCGTAATCGCCTCTTCCAAAGTCCTCCTCAATTGCTCATTGGCAGATGTACTCACGCTCTGACTCGCAAAGTCCCCCTCATCGGTACTGAAATCAACCCGCGGCGCCCCCGATGCCAGGTCGGGTGCAGGCACCGGATCCGGCGACATGGCGGGCAGATCCCGCACAGAGGTGAAGTCCGCGCGAGCAGAGAGAGCCTCCTGGCGAAGCCGATCAAGTGTCGCGTCATCCAACCGCTTTAGCCGCTGAATGACACGCACCTGATCCGATAATCGCTGTTCCGACACGGTGATGGTGGGTTCAAGAGCCTGAAACAGAGGCAGTAGTCTTGAGCGATACGCGGACAGCATGGTTTCCCCCTCTGTAGCCCCATAATAGGCGCGCATGACGTTCTCATTCATTGTTTGAGTCCATCGCATGCGTCGCACTATACCACCGGCAGCGGGAGCCGTGGGCGGGGCAGGATGTCCCGCAGGCCCCAAGCGTGCCGGCAGCGGTGGCCGCCCTCGTCGCGCAGGTGGTCGTGGCGGCGGCGGCGGCGGCCCGCACTCGTCGCTGCTCGACTCGCTGGTGTTCGCGTCAGGCGCAGTAGCATATTCGTCGCCTGACGACGAAGGCGAGGAGCTGGACGAGGCGGGCGGAGGTGGTGGTCGTGCGCTTCGTACCGCTTTTGCCCGTGATCTCGTGATCATTCTCACTAAATATAATTATAAGTCGCCATTTGACAGTTTCATTCGTATGTGTATATAATTCTTGCACAATTCGTCTTGATTTATATATTTGATGGTACACATTTTAGCAGCAGTAAAAATACACAAAAACTGTTAAAAATAGGCTAAATCGGCGGTAAATATAATACAAAATTATTATTATTATTATTTATTTGATACACTAGCAGCTCTTGGAGCTGATGCGTGTATATCGCAGCACTTGTGTTTATTTAGCACTTTTTAATGTTCTAAAATGTGTATCTAGTCTATTTTTGAAAGAGTTCACTGACGGTGCACTAACAACAGTTTCTGGTAGAGACAAAACCGAACCTCTTCGACCGAAACAATCTTCTTTTTATGCCGAAACCGAAACTTTGGTCGGGCACTACCGGAAATTACAGTCGGCGTGGCCAAAACTTTTGGCATTTTTTGACCGAAACCTCATTTTCGGCTTACTTAGGCAGATAAGACCTACCGTTTTAACTGATAGCTGTAGCTACAAACACATAACATTGCTACTGTACTCCGGACGAGATGACCGGTCTGACATAGTGAGCCTGCCTATGAAGCCGATGGTCCCGGGTTCGAATCCAGGTTTATTTGTGTGATGAGCACATTTATTTGTTCCTGAGTCATGGGTGTTTTATATGTATATAAGTTTATATTATCTATATACGTATGCATATCGTCGCCTAGTACCCTACAACCTTTTCCTAGTTTGGGGCTAGGTTGATTTATTTATTTTATTTATTAGGAAATTATTAGAAATGGAATAAACTTTGCGCGCAAAAAAAAAAATAACTCAATTATAGACAAGTTAAAGCTTATCTAGGTTTTAGAACTGCTAACAATATTAACTGTAAAAATAAATTACGTTTGTATATATATATATATATATATATATATATATATATATATATATTAGACTTATATAATATATATTACTTAGGTTTATACTCTGTATCTTTAGGTATTTAAATAAAATTAAACAAAATCTACCCTCAAATGGCTCCTTAAGCCAGTTGAGGGTAGATGAAAATATTACATGATCAAATAATGTAGGTTAAAGTCAGGTCGTTTATTCACAGATCCAGGCGGTTTTGTATTTGGTTGGTTAACCAATAAATGTTATAACTACCCGAAAATGTACAAATTGTTTGTTTACTTTTATTTAAATACCTAAAAATACAGATTATAGTGCACGATTCAACAAGTATCACTCGAACGAACTGCAAACCTGTCACTTGGAAAATAAAACAATTAGAACAAAGTGATTTGTGTAAGATTGTGCCCAAATATTTATTTATTTATTATTATTATTTATTTACTCCGACTATTTAGTCTCATACGGGTTTTTCTATAATTAGCACAAATTATATTTGGTTTGAGTGTGCTAAGCTACGCTTATGCGAAAACTTATAATTAGTTGGGTATGTATCTTCCTTGCCACGTGCGTCATAGTCTGTGCGGAAAGAGAAGAGTTGTGAAATGTATCGGGCCCGATACATTCCACGACTCTTCTATGGAAGGTAGATGCAAGGAACAGAATCTCCATAGACCAAAAAGTGACCGACAAAAAACTATAAATAGGTGGCGCTACAATACCTAGAATACTTGAGAAAAAAATCAAATCATACACAGCGCACTTCACTCCGTCAATATCGTCTAGGTTCTTAGCTACTCTAGCGCTACTCTGGAGAGATTTGGAACTATTATTTATAGCTGACAGTTGGACACTTTTGCAACAGTTCTGACTAAGGAGATTCTTTTTTTTTTTAATACTACGTCGGTGGCAAACAAGCATACAGCCCGCCTGATGGTAAGCAGTATCCGTAGCCTATGTACGCCTGCAACTCCAGAGGAGTTACATGCGCGTTGCCGACCCTAACCCCCCTCCCACCCTCATTGAGCTCTGGCAACCTTACTCACCGGCAGGAACTCAACACTATGAGTAGGGTCTAGAGTTATTTGGCTGCGGTTTTCTGTAAGGTGGAGGTACTTCCCCGGTTGGGCTCTGCTCTAGATCTGGAATGACATCCGCTGTGCTGTGCCCTACCACATAGCGAGATGACATTCACAATGCCCATACCTCTCTTGTGGACGTAGTTTAAGGACGTACCCGGGTCCGATTCTGTTCCTTGCCTCTACCTTCCATAGACTCTTCTCTTTCCAAACAGACTATATATATCGTGTCATTCACGACGACGCGCACCTTGATACCTATTGTAATGTTATTAAAGGTTACATTTGACAAATCTACGCGCCATCGTGGATGACACGAACTTTATCCTCTATCCGCCCAGGGTAGCCAAGATGCCAATCGTTTACGCTCCGTTGCGAATGAAACGCAACTGTCTCGGTCGCACTAATATGGAAGAGTGATAGAGAGATTACCGTATCGTTCGCTACGGAGCAAACGATTGGCACCTTGGCGCCCCGACATCAAAACATGCCAAATCAAATGCAATTTTGATTTGTTAAAATGAAGATTGAAAATAGAATGGAAAGAGAGACCTTTTTATAGGTCTCTGGGCAGAGGTAATTTTTTTAGAAGGGATCAGCGAGATTTTGTTTTTTTTTAACCGGTTTTTACCGTTTTTTTACCGGTATGGATTTTTTCGGTATTACCGTCGCTTCAGCGGGTATTGCTTTCAAAGCGAAATGAGGGTTTTTGTGATTTATTTTGAAGTGTTTTTGAAAATGAAACCGTGCCTATATGGGATCACCGACATTAAAGTAAGCAATCCATTTATATATTTCTGTGTTTGTGTGTCTGTCTGTGCTGTTGGATGTGTTGCATGATTTATGTTTTAGTGAAGGTATAAAGGCTTTGACATGATGTTACCGGTAAAGGTTATATTTCTGCCTAGATGTTAAAATTTCCCACCCAACGTGTGCCAAATATTTTGCAATTTTTTTTTACTATTATTTTATGGATCTACAGGAAAAAAAAATGGGCCATGGAGAGAAAATGCCTTATGACCTTAAGCTAGCTCATTTTTCCATAAAGGAAATATTCTATTATTTAAAAAAAGAAACAAATCTGCAATGAAAGTTTCTTTACAATTTGCTTGTCTAATAATATTCTTGTATACAATATTTGATTTATTTAATGGATATTTTGTACGTCAGAAGAGTGTACGACCTGATGTTTCTTGGAGAAATTTTAACATTAGTATTAACTGTATTGACCAGCAGAATAAAATAGTGAGTGTATATTTTTTGGAATTTTTTGTCGGTTTGATTCCCGGACGAGGGAAGAAAATTAAAAAAAAAAATGCAGTTTTTTTCCTATTTAAAAAATATAATGTTTCCTTTAAGTAACATGAGCGAATGCAAACCGGAAAAAAATTGCACACAAATTACCGGTATTTGTCATACTTAAACATTTACCGGTTACTTTCTACTAGTCGGTCCCATTCGTGTAAAATATCATGTCAGTTCTCAGCAAAGGTGCCTTTTGTGTTGTTATAATAACCAGTGGCGGACTTGCATCCTAGGCCCCAGGCAGGGGCTAGAGGGCGGGGAGGGGGGGGGGCAGACTCCGCAGAGAGGCATACATTGTATGTAAAATTTGAGCTTAACCCCTTAGCCTTAACCTTAACTGCCACCCCTAATATATATATATATATATATATATATATATATATATATATATATATATAGCTGGTTCATAGCTGATCAGAATTCTTATGTATCACCTTAATATGTACCTATGAAAGCAATAAATGACTGAATACTGAATAGTCCTAGGGCAAATCCGCAACTGATATCGTCAAATACATAACTGATCAAATGCATCTTCATCCAACGTGTTGCTTTGCGATTCTAAATATCTGGTAATTGACAGACCTGATTGCTTTTTGTTCGCAATTTCTCTCTGTGAAAATCTACTTTTCTATCTTTAAATACAATTGAAATTTCTGGCGATTTGTTGTAAAGAGGCTATCGGCCGTCCAGTGGCGCCTTCGTTAGTGGAATTGTGTTTTCTAATACACCAATACATTTTGTGTGCCATCATTCTGGAGTGCCCCCTTACTAAATACACACAGACCATGTAGAGGATTTTAAGATCCTATCAGAAGAAGCAGTCGCGTGCCTGGGAAGGGCGAAATTCTAATTATAAGTTTCTCTATGTAATCCATTGACATACATATGCCATACGATTAATAAATAAATAATTTCTGTGCAATCCAGTATATTAATGTTATAGTCGGCAATGCCGGATTTAGAGGTCTGGAGGCCTCGGGACAACAAAGGAGTGGAGGCCCCAAATTATTTTCCAAATATAATGGACAATTTTCCGAAGTCTATTGTGGGGGCCCCTCTTTTGTGGAGGCCCTGGGGCTGTAGCCCCGGTTGCCCTCCCCTAAATCCGGCCCTGTGTAGTCCTATTGCTTCCCCAACTTTTGGTCTTTGTAAATAAGTAACCCCCTTATTCATAAACGTGTACTAAAGTTACGATGTCGCTAATAATCGTTTGTCTCTTTCCATCATACCATTACGTCGGAAAGGGACAAACGATTATTAGCGGCATCGTAACTTTAGTACACGTTTATGAATAAGGAATTATGTTTAACTTTATAGTACGAGGAAAAAGAAATATTGATTACATTACATAGAACATGATTGTGTAGTTCAAAGGCGATCTTATCCCTTTGCCACGTAGTTTAATTCTGATTATTTTTTGCTTCATTAATTAAACGGCAAATAGTGGCCATTTTTTTCGTTTAGGTATTAACTCAAAAGTAATTAATATATAACTATCTCACAGTAGATCAAAAATTGTGGATTTAATAGGACAACAACATTAATCATCATCATCTTCCTCCCGTTGTCCCGGCATTTTGCACTAGTTTTTACGAAGCGACTGCCATCTGACCTTCCAAAGGGTAGACTAGGCTTTATTGGGATTAGTCCGGGTTTCGATTAGGATGTTTTCCTTCACCGAAAACTTACTTACTTACTCCGTTGGCTCAGCGACCCAAAATGAGACTTGGCCTCCGACACAAGACAGCGCCACTTTTCTCGGTCCTGTGCGACCTCTCGCCAATTGTCGACTCGAAGCTAGCGACTGGTAAATATTAAATGATATTTCATACATAAGTTCCGAAAAACTCATTGGTACCAGCCGGGGTTTGAATCTGTGAACTCCGGATAGCAAGACGCACGCTCTTACCGCTAGGCCACCAGCGCTTCAACATTAATATACTGGATTATACAGAAAAAGATTGGTTTATTAGAAAACACAATTCCACTAATAAGGGCGCCACTGGACGGACGATGCAGTTTTAAATTATCAATACTCACCGCACATATTAAAATATTTTCAAATTAAACATAATATCCCTAAGTTTCAAAACATAAGTAAACATAAGTGCAAACTGTGTAAAATACGCTCGAGTTTACCACGAACAGACATACAGACAGAATGTTGAGGTAATTCATTATTTTTATAAATAAGCAACCCTTTTACTTGACACGACAAAAAACCGCTTTAGCATGTCTAACAAGTAACAACTACATACACGGGTAAAATTCTTTTCATTGACTTGTTTTTTGGCCTCAAAATGTGACAGAGTGTAGTTTTGTGTATGGGATGAGTTTTCGTTTTCTAATCATTCTCATCGCCTTTTTTATTTATTTGAAAGACCAATACAAGTGTGACAGAGTGGTCAGAAACAAGGCAACGAAAATAATAGTGACTCACGTATCTCATCAAAATCATTCCCTACTAACTGCTCGATAATCACTTTTCTAACACCAGAGAGTAAAGTCAAAATGGGGGTTCAATGTCAAATAAAAAATCATGTCGTTAGGATCGCCGTCGTCGAAAACGATGAGTCAAAGTTGACGTTTGACAATTCAGATACCACGAATATCGTCACGTGACAACGAAAACGAATTGCAAAAAATGATTAAACAAAAATAAACCTTGTTATATTACTAGCAAGGTTCACTGTGGCTCTGAACTTGTGCTACTACCACAAGTTTTGGTAGTCTCCTGATGATATAGTTCTGCTATCAAAGTTAGAGCCACAACTTTTTCTTAAACTTCTTATATAACACATCTTATATAGTCGTTCGTTTTGTAGCTGGCTCGAGCGGCTAATCCTTTGTCTATTAAATATAAGTAAAATGGCACGTGCTACTTACCTGCATAAAAAAAAGTTTCGTTCGCTTTAACCGGTTATTGATTTGCGACTCTATGCTAACTACGATAAGATTCAAAATGAACTAATGAAAAAATATGTTGCGAGGCTGTGCGTGGTCCCTCTACAGTTACTGTGTGCCGGCGAGTCTAACGCTACAGAACCGTTCTAAAATGTGTCGTCGAGATGCGTAACAAAGGCGCGTTATCGGAGCGCACTTACAGTGGTTTTTCGAGCGTGCGACTAGCCCGCGCTCAGGTGCCAATTAGAATTATTTTTTGCAGGTAGTTGCACTTGCGGTTTTACATACAATAGACCAGGGGTTCCCAATCTTTTTCAACATGCGGCGCAGTTACAAGTTTAGTATTTTGCAACGGCGCCCTTGTAAATTTAAAATCACGGTCGAAAAAGAGTGACACGACGCTATATTATTTGCCGATGCGAGCGCTCAAATAGGTACCCGCGAATATTTGTGGTTTCGTATAATGATAGAACTCACGGCGCCCCTCTTTACTTTCTACGGCGCACCAGGGCGCCGCGGCGCACACTTTGGGAACCCCTGCAATAGACAAAGGATTAGCTGATCGGGGCCAGCTACAAATTCAACGACTATACAATCGATGATTCTCTGGTTCAGCTTTCAAAAACGTGTTTATATTATAGATTTTTTGAAATGTATTTTATGTAAGATCCTAATATGGTGAACAAACGCGTGTCTCTTTTGTGCGATCGGCCGGCTCCCGTGTTAGGGACTTGTGAAAGCAACAATGTCGTTTAAAAAGCAACTTTGGACCCGGGTACGTCCTTAAACTACGTCCAAAAGAGAGGTATGGGCATTGTGAATGTAATCTCGCTTTGTGTGGTAGGGCACAGCCAGTGGATGTCATTCCAGATTTAGAGCAGAGCCCAACTGGGGAAGTACCTCCACCTTACAGAAAACAGCAGCCAAATAACACTAGACCCTACTCATAGTGTTGTGTTCCTGCCGGTAAGGATGCCAGAGCTTAACTAGGGGGGGCGGGTTTAGGGTTGGCAACGCGCATGTAACTCCTCTGGAGTTGCAGGCGTACATAGGCTACGGAGACTGCTTACCATCAGGCGGGCCGTATGCTTGTTTGCCACCGACGTAGTATAAAAAATAAAAAATAAACTGTATGCTGATAGTATTAAGGCTCAAATCTATGTAACAGCTCATAAGATAACATGTTTTGGTAATGTAGGACGATCGACCACCTTAATGTAGGCAAGCGCTCATATTATTGCATAGATTTGAACCTTAATACTATCACGATACAGTTGCTTTTAAAGGACATTGTTGCTTTGTCACGTGGCTAATACGGGAGCTGACCGCTCGCATAAAAGAAACAATGGTTTTTGTTTGACAGATTAGGGTCTGAGGCCTAAAATCATTTGAAAAAAATCATACTATGTCATTATTTTATACAACTTGTGGGTCTTGTTATTAAGGGTCAACCGAGGCAAATACAACTATCTATATTCTATAGGATTATTGTTTTTTTTTGGTTATATCGCGAATAAGATTTGTCGGAACGCCCTTTATGTTACGTTTTATTTCCAAGTATAGTCAGTTTTTTAGCATTAGAAAACGGGTTATCAATCTTGACGGGTCACTTTATTGAAAATTACTTAAGTCGCTTTAAAAAAATAGTTTATACTACTTATGAAAACAAAAGCATGTGAAAAATCGTATATGATTTATAATTGTTACATATTTGCTTTTTCAAAAGCGATTTTCAAAAAAAAAAGACACGTTAAGATTGCTTACCTTATTTCTAATACAAAAACAACGAATTAATAGCTAATGTTTTTAACATTAAATGACGGAAGCTCTTGTATTTCACGTTATAAAAAAAAACTCAAATAGACGGTACAATCCCATAGTTGCACTTATCCCGGTCGACCTTATACTATGTTTCACCAAAGACATTTGATTGTAATAGAGGTAAAGTCTAAGAAAAAAACGTGCCCCTTAGTTTGACATCCAAAACAGATGGCGCTGTACTGCGCCATATGTTATGCGGTCACTGAATTGTCAAACGTCAACGTTTGACAATCAGTTACCGCAAAATGTATGGAGCTGTACAGCGCCATCTCGTTCACCTGTCAAATTCGAAGCACGAAATTGTCTTAGATTTTACCAAATAAAATTTGAAATAGAGGTGTATTGACAATATATTTAAATTTACTGCCATCTTTCGACACATGATTAAAACTTTTAGAACGCCATTTGACTTTGATCCTTATTATTTTACTAATATGTTTTAAATTTGTTAAATATCTAAAAGTAGCGCCATCTAATAGATCAAAAGCCAAAGGTATGGCAGCATCGTTTCGAGCGATGGCGCCACAACCTTTAGGTAGTGCCCGGTAGCCTCTTTTTGATATTTAACAAATTTAACACATATCAGTGACAGAATAAGGATCAAAGTCAAATAGCGTTCTAAAAGTTTTAATCACGTGTCGAAAGATGGCAGTAAATTTATGTAGCGGGGAGAATCAACTTTTAGCGTCACTCGTTGCCATGGTTACGATTAGTTGTCCAGGGAACAAAAGTTCATTGAAATACTGATTTTATGGTACTTAAATATATTAAACTTGCGTTTTTGTGGTCGTTATAACCAATGTCCATAATGGGCCCCCTACTAAGCATGTTAATAGAACGGCATACAACGTCTCTTCCAACAAACTGTGCCACTGTTGTCCCTTGGACAACGGGACAGGATAACAAAACAAAAAAAGTTGATTCACCCAGCTACAACATTTTCTTCGACGATTTACCCTTTATTTCAAATTCTATTTGATTTTACACGTCTTAATAAATGTATCTTTGGTTTCACCGTATGCATTTTTTTTGACATTGATACGGTGATTTACTCTCTGTTAACACGAACGGGCGATAGTTTCATTTTCAAAACCACTAAACTATATGCTAATATTGAAGCGATTAGAGTGTGATTATGGTAATATAATACATTACATGTAATAATGTATTAACTGTAACGCTAGGAAAGTGATTATTGATGTATAAGGGTATCTAATACCGGTTAGTTTGGTAGTGGCTTCTAATACCGGTATTAAGGAAAATGGCGGTTGTAATAACTTAAATTAACGACTAAAAAGTGGCTGTGACATAATCGGACAGACAGACGGACATGACGAATATATAAGGGTTCCGTTTTTTGCCATTTGGCTACGGAACCCTAAAAACGAGGAGCAATAAAGACGTACCAGAGACCAATAAGAAATAACAACTGACAATTCTTGCTGCTTCGAAGCCCAGGGTACGATTAACACTTAATTTCGTACAATAAAGTTTAAGGTGATTCAGTAGGGCTAAGATGGTCGGCTTTTTATCATTTATCACCATGCCTGTCACGTTCTAACAAGTATGTAAGCGCGAAAGTGACGGGCATAGTGACAAGTGATAAAAATGGAACCATGCTGCCACCGCTGGTTGGGAACAAAATACAAAATGAGGGCGAAATTAAGGGTTTGGTTTTCGTATATTTTAACCTTTTTATTGTTTTTATTTATTTAGATTAGTAAATAACTTTAGATTAGTAGAAAAGTTTAGGCTTGTGGATCAATAGAAATGGCAAATGCAGGAAATCCAATTTACTTTTATTATAGAGCAATCGTGAAGTTATCAAGAAGGAACATGGGATCAACGATTTGTACAGTCGCCATCAGATATATCGGAGCGGCCGAGGTGCTCACAAATATCTGAACACACATCTATTGTCAAGGCGTCTATTGTAGAGCGCGCGGTCAGATATTTGTGAGAAACAGAAACATTATATTACCGTCAATTTTTAGTTTAAAATGTGTACATTATCAATATCACAGACATTATCTTATCAATAAGCTAAGACAATTTCGTGCTTCGAATTTGACAGGTGAACGAGATGGCGCTGTACAGCTCCATACATTTTGCGGTATCTGATTGTCAAAAGTTGACGTTTGACAATTCAGTGACCGCAAAACATATGGCGCAGTACAGCGCCATCTGTTTTGGATGTCAAACTAAGGGTCACGTTTTTTCTTAGACTTTACCTCTATATTACAATCAATTCTTTGTGTCAATACTTATTATGTAGTCATTCGTAAAAACATAGACACGTAGAAAATGTCAATCCTTAATTATTTTGCCATTTCTGTTAAACTCCACTTTGTTGTTTTTCAACTCGAAATTAAACGTATATCCTCTTTTCAGGACATACTCTTCGAAGAAGAGGAACCAGTGGAAAGCTTCCATCTCTCTCCCACCCTCCCCAGCGAAGAGAACGGACACATCGACAAACTCACCAAAGAGAACTCCAACGCGCGCCTCAACCAAAACTGCACTTCGCCGTCCTCACAAAACTTACGACAAAACATGTCCAAAAGAAAACTATCTTACACCAAACCTATACCTAAAACGGTATATAGTTCAGCTTCTATGGCCTTAGACAGAGATGCCTCTAAATTAGGTTCGGTGGAGACTTTTGGACGCCGACTTAGCACAGCAGGTCCTAGAAGAAACATGTCGACATCTAGCTTCGCGTACGTCCACACACCCTTCCACGGATCCACTTTATCCGCCTTTGACCAGCCTAATGAGTTCGCTTCGCAATTCTCTTTAAAATCAGTAACGGATAGCGTCGCAGAAGTAGCTTACTGCTGTTTTTGCTGCAAGAAAAAAAAAGATAAAGAACCTAATAAGTTCTTCGATATTAGTCTACTCTCCGACCCTACATACTTGATAATCTTAATATCTAGCAGCACTGTAGCTATTTCATGTACGAATTTTATAATCCTCCTTCCATCGCACGCCCAAAACATAGGCTTTTCAAAAGCCAGAGGCGCCTATCTCCTAAGCACGGTGTCCGCTTTAGATTTAGTGGGTAGGATCGGCGGTTCAGCCCTCTGCGACTTAAACTTAATTCCGAAAACTTTTTATTTCGTCGGTGGATTATTTTTCTCAGGGATAACGTTAGCTACTATACCGTTTTTAGAGTCTTATGTAGCTATAAGCGTTGTATGTGCTTTGTTTGGGTTAGCTTCTGGGGTTAATAATGCGACTACAACATTAGTTATGGCGGAAATTTTAGGGGTAGATAGATTAATGTCTACATATGGTATAAGTTTGTTCGTGAACGGTATTCTACAGTTGGTAGGACCGCCGATATGTGGTCTCTGGTTCGAGGCCGACGGGAACTATATGCATATGTTTTTGACTTTTGGGTTAATATATACGGCCGGTGCGGCGTTGTGGATATTAATGCCGTTCGTTAATAGGAGAAAGAAGAGATTAGCTGAGCAGAAAGTGCAGGTTTAAAGGTTTCAACTTTAGCTAATAATCTCAAATTACATTGGGAGTTTTTATATCGTGGCCCCAAAATTTGAGTGAATGTATGTATGAAATTCGAAGTATTTTCAAAGACTAGCGAATAATAACGACGTTAACCGCTATATGTCGTTCTGCGTTATGTTGTAGATGGCGCCATTTAGGACGGCCATATTGTTAGCAATCTGAAATATTTAAAAAAGATGGAGTTACGATGTGATGCTATCTCTATCCATTAAGAATTATGAGGTCGAGAACGAAACATTTGTATGAATACGAACACTAAAAGTCTATATTATTCACTTGTCTTTAGCATTGCCGAATTTTCAGGGATTTCTATAAAGAATTTATTTTTGTACTCTATTAATGTACGTCTAAGCATAGACAGAGAAATAACAAGACGAAAAATGGAGTGAATAATGTTATGTTTTTGACACCTGCACTAGATGGCGCTATATGGCCTCGTATACTATGAGGTATCTAACGTACATTCCATAAAGTGGTGTCTAGTTAAACGGTTAAAACAGACCTACAGTATTTTGCACTACTTTGTAAGTCTTATTATTATTTTGTCTATGGTTTAAGCTAATAAATATAAAAGTTACCTTAAACGAGGCTTCCGGTAGTAAAGCTTTTTTTATTTAATATTTAGTTATAGACTTATAATGTCACATTGTACAAGATAGGTTATTAGTTATTTTTAGTCAAATTTAACGTATAAATCCAGACAGACATTGATTTCCAAATAAGAAATTGTTCATGTTTTTTACGATACGCTATTATACTTAGGTTTTAAATGGGTTTTATACAATTTCCATTCTGGTATTTAGCTCCCCATTCCATAAATAACGATACTTTTACCTAAATGGTTGATTGAAAATATCCTCAAAAAATGGTACTTATAAAAAAAATTACGTGTTTAAAAACACATGTATTTTAATTTCCTCGTGTTCGAAATGAAAAGTAGACTGTTTATTCAGATGAAAGGCATCATTTCAGCCTCGGAGTATTAGCGCTCTCGCTGCGTTCGAGCGCCAAACTACCTCTGCTGGAATGGGTGCCTTTCATCCCTTGGTTAACAATCTGCTATTATATAATAGTTAAATATTATAAATATTGCTGAAAAAAAAGCGCCAACGAAAAGTAGAATATATACAGAATTCCTAACAATCAAAGTTTTATACCAAACATAGGCACAACATTTTAATATGAATATATTTTAATAGTAATATTAGTATCTAAGATATGTTAATAGTAAAAACTGTCAAACTTTTACAAAGTAACTTATAAGCCACACCTGAGCTATATGACTATATGGCTGAAATTCGCTTATAGTGAAACTTCTAGGATAAATTATAATTTTATGTTCACATTGACAGTCTTTTCTATTAGCTTGTCTTTATTAATTTTTAATTAGTATAATTATTACAGATCGATTCAGGAAATCTGGCACGAATGAAATGAACAAAACTTTAATTGTGTGAGTGACACGTATAGATCTGCTATACGCGTGCGCCCGTGAGGGACAAAACATACGTACAGTCAGCGTCAAATACTTCGTAGCAGTCAAAGTAGCCAAATAGTTCGTTACACCATATATTTAGTATGGTGTACCGAACTATTTGGCCACTTTGACTGCTACGAAGTATTTGACGCTGACTGTACCTAATGCGGCAAAATTAAAAACACGTTTTAACATTCCTGACAACATACCAAAAACAACCTATGTCATTTGGTCGGGTTATTTGTTGCCCAACCATAAACCATAATAAAATTTACGATAGGGAATAAAAAAATTAGACTGACAAGGACAAAGAATAATAGCACTTTCTCTGCTACTCCTACCGAAAGTTCATCATCTTTTATTGTATCTCTATGGAGTGACACCTGGGGGCCTACCGCGAAATACAAGATTCGCAAATCTTTTTCTTTTACTCTCACTAAGGAGTAATTAGAGTGACAGAGAAAAATGCTCGCAATTGACGAACTTTGATTTTCGCGGTTATAGCCCCGAATATGTATACAGTCAGAGCGGCCATTTTGTTTGTTAATCTTATACACACATAGATATTTTCATTCACTCATTTCATTTGTGCCAGCTCTTGCGAATCGACCTGTACACTTACACTTCTATGAATTTATTAATTTTATAATCGAATTTAATTATTTCTATTTTATTTTATCTTGCCAATTTTTGATATTGATGTTTCTTAAAAAATATATTGAAACCGTGCAAAATTATTTAATTATGCGTAGACTTATTTTTATATACGTGATTTATATTTTTATATACTTTTTATGCATTATATACTGTCATTCCTTTATATTATTTAGTGTTTAAAATTGTATTTTTGTCACAGAAAATCAACTTCATCATTATGAATCAAACGGAACGTTCGTTGACATTTGGGTCCGTAAATAGGGGATATTACGGAAAACTCTGCGTAGAGGGCGCCACCATCACATTCCGATGGCTTACCACGAAACACGAAAATCGAAATTTCGTTATCTGCCTCTCTATCACTCTTGCATATTCGAGCGATAAAGAGGCCAGATAACGAAATTTAGATGTTTCTCGTTTCGCAGTAGGTATAAACAAACCGCATTGATGCATCAATGTCATAGTGAAAACTTCTCAAAAAACTGTTTAAAGCATAGTATGTATAAGTAACTTTATGGTTTATGTGATGTGCTGCTCTCTGGCGGCAGAACATTGCAGTAATACGCCCTATTGCAATAGGGTTGTTTCCAATTTTTTGAAACGCTTGTATTACGTTCTATATTAACTAAAGGTTGCCCAAAAATTCAACTTTTATACAAAAAGCGGCTTTAAATATCTTAAATTAACAAAATATATTTTGACATATGCTTTCGCGCCCAAAACGCTCTTTGAAAATTGTGTGACGTCACAGTTTACGGTTTGACACATAACTACATACACACGTAGAAGATAGGAACTGTCAACTGACATTTGTCATTTGTTGTTTATCACCTACAGTGTCAATCCGAGAGTTGTGACGTCATCAGAATCTTCAATGACGTTTCGAGTTTGGTCACGTGACGTGTGCCAAAAGATATTTTAAATTCAATATTTACAAAAATATGGTCATTACAGGTCCCCTAAAAGTAGTTTAACATGTTCTTATAATCCAAAAGAATTTATTGTGATACAATTCGGCCCTAAGATTTGTAGATGGAAACAACCCTATTGCGTTTGCAATTAAGTTGCAGGACATTCCACTGACATACATTAGTAATATTAGTATTGAATTCGTACAAAATATATTTTTATCTAACATTTTTAATTTGTTACTATTTAGCTCGGTGCATATGACAGATGTCATACCAGCGTAAAGTTAAAACCATAGACTAAGTATTTTCCTTGGAGGATTTAACAATTGGAGACGCCTTATCTGCAATTTTCTTTACAATACAGTCTGCCGATTTTTGCGGGGAAGGGACCGTAAAATGTATGGCTATTTGTACGTAACGTACAAATAGTCATGTCAGATAAACGTCAATCCATACAATGCATATGACCACTGGCCGAGGTTTTCGACAGAGGGTAAGCTCTTAAAAGCGACTCCAGTTGTTAAATTCTCCAAGCTATTTTCTACAGACAGGACAATGCATGCGTCCGTGAAGGCCAGATCATACGCAATGCGACTAAATTAAAAACACGTTGTAATATTCCTGACAACATTACTAAAAACAACCTACGTAATTTGGTCGGGTTCATTGTTACCCACCATAAAAACGGTGGGCAGCAAAAAACGTCTTCGTCACTTAAAACGCTTTTTCGCTTAAGACGCATTTTCGGAGTGGTTCCTTTAGAATCTTCTTAAGCGGTTTTTACTGTATATTCATAATGTCTATCTAGCGATGTTAAAAATAGCTAATTGGTAAAGTATGGAAAAAACTACAGAAATGCCTTTAGTTATGATTATTATGAATCTGACAAAAACAGAATTTACTTAAAGTAAGGACGCTACGCACAAATAATTTCGTACATTGACACCCCGTTTACTATCTCTGTCGCACGCACACAATTATATTGCTGTCCCGCTCGCACAGTGGCATTGACCGCCGGCGAGACAGCAATATTTTAGTATTCAACTGCGTCCTCGTCGCCGCACGCGGTTCGCAGTCCCGGCGGCATTATCTCACTCACCGCTGCACTGCGCATTGTCTCTCCTGTAAGGCTATGATGGTCGGCTCTTTATCATTTGTCACCATGCTTGTCACGTTCTAACAAGTATATAAGCGCGAAAGTGACGGGCATAGTGACAAGTGATAAAAATGGAACCATGCTGCCACCGCTGAATGATATATTGGACAGCGACAGCAAACTAGACATATCCCAATGCATTGAAGCTAGAATTTGGCAGTTAGTAGCCGAAACCTAGAGTCAATAACGACGACAAGCTTAATCAATGTATAGTTAGCACTAAGTAAGTCTCAATGCAATGTCACTCCTTTTAATATGTGTAGTATGAAGTGTGGAATTAAAAGGAATGAAATCTCTTATGGCAGAACTGTTGCAAAAGTGTCCAGCTGTCAGCTATAAATAACAGTTCCAAATCTCTCCAGAGTAGCGCTGGAGTAACTAAGAACCTAGGCGTTATTGACGGAGTGAAGTGCGCTGTCTATGGTTTGATTTTTTTGTTCAAGTATTCTAGGTATTGTAGCGCCACCTATTTAAAGTTTTTTGATGACACTTTTTGGTACATGGAGATTTCATTCCTTACCTCCACCTTCCATAATGTGTAGCTTGACTGTAAGTGTTAATTTAAGGAATAAATAAAATAAATATTATTACGCCCGTGCGATAGAGATGGTACCTAACAGGCGGGTGAATGTACGAAATTCTTTGTGTTCAGCGTCCTTTATGGATAGACACTGACCAAAACAAGGGCAATTCTTTAGCTTTTGGAGCGTAGAAGAGATTCATGTGATATGATATGACTGCTGGTTTTTCCTGTTATCAACTCTTGTTAGCCTAAATTGTATTTTGTACATAATAAAATATGTATTTTTAAATGTGGTTTCCTTTAAGAAGTACATTTCGAATTATATGTACTTATAGTTAAAATTGAAATGTCACCGTATGTCACCTGAAGCGAATTTTCATCGCATTTCGTCAAACCCAAAAATAAGCCAAAACAAATCTTTCTTAACCCTTTTCTAGGCTCCACTAATCTACAACGTTGAGGATTAATTTGAAGACCAAGACATATTTTCCGAAAGTGCGATCTATTTCGAATCTTAAATCGGACTGCTAAGGTTGAAATTCTATCGGCGCGTATATAGCCAATAAATAGTATTGTGTCTGGAAAAGGGTTGCAAATGCAAAATGGTGACTGAAAATAGTGTGTAGCGCTGGGTCCTACACAAACAAACGAAAGGTCCAAAGGTCTGAAAGTCATCATCATTACCAGTAGCAGCACTCAGTCTACACTGTGTGCTATTGGGATCGTGATCCCGAATGTAAAAAAATTATTTATTGATTATTCGGAGAACCAACAGCTATCATTTAGTCTTATTAATATTTGTACAAAATTTGAAATTCGTCGCTTTCATAGTTTAGGAAAAAGTAATTAAAACAGTTTTGGGGTTAATCGGGTGTTTTTCACCCCCAGGGGGTAACAGAGGGATGAAACTTTGTGCAGAGTATAACCTCCCCAAAAGGCATCGTTTGATTACAGTTTCGGCCCAAAATCGCTGGGGGCAATTTTTCCTAGGCTATCCTGCTACACCCTTTCCCCATGGGATTAACCACAACATTGCGAAGAAAAATAGAACGAACACTTTGAGGGCCCGAAGTGACCACATGAAAAATAGAAGTGGATTGTCAAGGGAAATTTTGTAGCCCCGTAAATTTACTGCCATCTTTCGACTTTTTAATATTTAACCAATTTAACACCTATCAGTGAAAGAATAAGGGTCAAAGTCAAATGGTGTTCTAAAAGTTTTTATCATTTGTCGAAAGATGGCAGTAAATGTACGTGGCTACAAAGTTTTCTTTGACAAAACCCTTCTAGGGTTGCCAACTTATTTTGAGTTAAGTGATATTACATAAACTAAAAGATAATATAGTACTGTGAAAGAGAAGACTTCACAATCAGTGCCAAGAACACGCTAGTTGTGTTCACTTTGTTTTGAAAATGGAGCGGTTGACACTGAAATTGTTAAAATAGGTGAAAAATACCTATGTTACAGGGGTAGTTTTTATAGAGAACAACTACCCCAGTTTCTGAAAAAATAAAATAAAACAGACATTGTGGATCTAAAATCATGTGTGACACGCCTTACACTACCAACTAACTCTAAGTACTCTGCTTGCTCCTTTAGCATAAAAATAACCTTTTTTATTTTCATATCGTAAGGACCCATGACCCATCGAATTATGGTATTTTTGGGTACTAAATATTTTCTTAATCCTTTGAACGCACGCTTATCGTGCGCGGCGTGTCATCGTGAACCTTGTCGGAAAGCACGAAGGTTCATATTGGGCTGAAGACGCGCGTCACTTGACGTTTTGGGCGGTCAAAGGGTTAAAAAATATACATTAGAACAAAATACTACTGTACTGTACTGTTGGCAACCCTATTCTCTTCCCAATGTCCAAAAATATAAATTACAAAAGTAGGTAGCTATAACATCTATTTCAAATTTTCAGCTGGAACCGTTTATAGAAGAAGAACTTCCCGACATAGAAGACGCGGAGCATCCCAAAGTTCTCATCACCAGCGAAGCCAACACCCCCTCGGGAGGGGACCGGGTCACCAACGGCTCACCCCCCATCTACCCCTCCCACGGTAACCTGGATGAGAAGAACTTCTACAGATCCGCTAGTGCAGCCTTAGTAGGTAAAGAACATGAGAGGTACAGGAAGATTTCAGCCCCAGCGAACTCTAAACATGGACTACAACATATCTCTAGTAAAGTATCAACTATGCCTAGCAATCCATCTTTATTAGAGTCTGTACCTGAAGGTAAGGCTAGCAGGGTCAATTCTACAGACGCTTTCGGAAAGAAACTGACCATCCCTAAAACACCTAAGCGGAGTCCGTCTACTTCCAGCTTCCAATACATGTCTACTCCTTTCCATGGCTCAACATTGTCCGCGTTTGAGAAGCCAAGTGAATTCGCAAGCCAATTCAGCCTTAAATCTGTAACAGAGAGCTTAGCTCCTATAACATACTGCTGTGGATGCAGAAAGAAGGACACTAAGAAAGAACCCAGCAAGTACTTCGATTTACAATTATTGAAAGACCCTATATATCTAGTTATCTTATTTTCTAACTGTACCAACGCTATATCGTATACGAATTTTATAATTCTCGTACCGTCTTACGCTAAGGAATGTGGGTTTGATAAAAGTTTGGGTGCGTATCTACTGTCAATTATATCAGCGTTAGATTTAGCGGGTCGTATCGGAGGCTCCGCTATATCTGATGTCGTGGCCACACCTAAGCGTTATTTCTTTATATTTGGTTTGTTACTTTCAGGCTTGAGTTTAGCAGTGTTACCTTTATTTTCAAGCTACGTAGCCATAAGTGTATTTTGTTCTATATTCGGGTTAGCTTCAGGGATAAATACGGGTGTGACAGCATTAGTAATGACTGAGATGTTAGGGACAGAGCGTCTCATGTCTTCATACGGTATAAGTTTGTTCATAAACGGTATACTTCAGTTGATAGGGCCGCCTATCTGCGGTTTTTGGTTCGAGTACACGCAGTCATATAAGTCCTTGTTTGTGACCCTGGGATTGATTTTGGTGGGTGGTGGGTGTCTGTGGGGCTTCGTGCCGATTATAAATAACAGGAGAAGAAAGCAGAAGTTGCGTTTAGAAGCGAGCTTGAAAGCGTAGTTTTTTCTACTTTTGAATGGGTTTTGTTTTAGGCCTGTGCACACCGGATGCCACTGATAACAACCGTAAGTGACATTAATAACCAGTTTGAACGGCCATTCCCTAGTGGGAACTAGTGTTACCACCAAGTTGTTACCATGGATAACAGCTGAGAAATTTTTAACACCTTTTACCACTGAGAACAACTGAGAAGCAAAATTATCACTAGTTACCACCAAGTCACTTTGGTGGTAAGTAACTAGTGTAAATTATTTTACTCGGCAGTTACCATTAAAATAATGTAATGTTCATAATCATCATTAAAGAGCATGGCTTTTCGGTGAAGTAGACGCCAATTTTCGCGGTCCTCGGCCATGTTCTTTAGGTCCCTGTAAGACACTTTTAGTTGCTGCGTGTAGCTTGCTCGTGGTTTTCGTTTTCCTCTTCGAGCTTGGATCATGCCTTCTAAAAGAGTTTTAAAGAAATTGTCGTGTCTTATCAAGTGACCTATCATTTTGCCTCGTGTATTCTCTATGGTCCTCAGTAGGTTTCTCCTCTCTCCAACAATTCGCAGCACTTCCTCTTTCGTTTTTTTCTCAGTACAAATTATTCTCTCCATTCTTCTCCACAACCACACTCGTTTCCTATCTTTCTGTCTCATTGTCCACATCTCACACCCATACAAATGCCCATACCCACCCATGCTCCAGATGTATATCTTAATTAGGCGTTTTTTTGTATTCTTAGAGATTTTAGCCTTAAGCAAATGTTTTTTGGCGTTCAAAGCTGTTTTCGCCATTACTATCCTTGATACTATTTCATTTGTACATCTGGACTCTTGTGTAATTAAGCTGCCTAAATATCTAAATTTGTTTACTTGTTCTTATGTGTTCCTCCGATGTCAATTTGTTCTTTAACCGGGCGAAATTTTGAAGCAATTAGTTTTAGTTTGTACTGTTCATAATACCTAGATAATTATGAAGTGGGAAAGTTGTACGTCGATAGGTGTTTCAGTAAACTATGTGTGTGTGTAAAAATAGCTGTTTTTTAAAGCTGTTACTGGCTATATTGTTTGATTATTGAATGGGTTGTCGACGGAATAAATAAGCCACTATATTTATGTGGGTGTTATTGTTAGTATTGGGAATTCAAACATTTCCGTGGTAACTACTGGGAATTATTTTTCTCAGGGACAGGTGAGAAAAATATCTCAGTTATTACCAATGGTAACAACTTTGTGGTAACAAGTATGAATCAGTCGTTTGAACTAATAGATTATAAATTAATTATTGCGTAGGAATGCGAATCAATTGAATGAGTTTTCGAATGTCACTTACGGCCGATATGCGTGTGACCGTTATGATAAACTTGTGATCTACTTAAATTGAATTTAATTCGTCCACTGGACAAATCGAATTTATTTAGCTAAGATCTTTTTTGGTGTATTTGCCCCATATTTCCACATTTTTGTACTGAACACTTTTTATCTCACTTTTTTAAGCGATTTTATAAGCTTTTTTTACCAGGACGCAGTGTTAAAAAAAAAGATTGCTTTTTGTATGGAAATTAAATTTCCAGTGCGGTAGATATGCATAACATAAATAAAACAAGAAATCTATACTAAAATTGTGACATGACTATTTGCTTTTTTTTTCTACAAGTCTGAAAACCTATAAATAGCCCAAAAACCTAAGGAAAAAAGTGTTGTATAAAAATATGGAAATCGCTCAACTGACACGAAAGCATTGCTTAAGAATGAGGATGTAAACTAATTTCATTTGTTGCATTTCTTTTGTATTCTGCAGAAGGTAAAAGACGTGTAAGACAAATGGAACATTTTAGTTTTTATTGTCGATAGCATTGGTACAGTCACGTCTAAAAATATCGATGCGAACAAAGTGTCAAAAATATGCATACACAACCTTATTGCCCATATATTAAGGTAGTGTAGTACATATTTATGGCGCTTTGTCCATATAGATGTTTTTGGTCGGGACCGTACCGGTGTTCCGTGGATTATTATTTTGTTGTGGATTTTTTTCTTCAGTTTCGGATATAATTCGGCTGGTTTGAAAGGCGGAGATAAATACGAAATTAATACTTGTTTAATTTTCTAAAACTTGACGAAAAAAATCGACAGCAAAATGTAGCAGCCCATCTGCAGTGTAGTTAAAATACCGGAAATCAATAGGTCCAATACCGGTATTGACTGCACCAAGCAGTTCAGTACCGGTATTGTATACATATAATTGACAGATAATTACTTAAATAACAGGTTGTATTCGAGACTGTTCTTAAGCAATCGCGGATAAAAGTATTTAGATACATTTTTACATAAACAAGTATACCGGATTCTTCCCCTGTATCATGTATTTAATATTAAGGCGTATTTTTAAATATTAATGTTATTATAATCGTGTTATTCATTACCAAACGCTTAATATGTCAATTGGATACCAGTGCCATTTCAAAGGAAATACAGTAAAATTCGCTTAAGACGATTCTGGACGGAACACGCCGATAACGCGTCTTAAGCCTTATGTACATGCGTGTCGAGGCTTGGCAAACGTCCGGGACGCAGCTATGCGGTAGAATAAGATATAATATCGTTTGCTCCCTCTAACGCATAACTGCACGCATGTAAATCAGGCTTTATAGAGTTTACAGACTGCCGCACCGGACACCTTATTGTGGTCTGGCGCACATACGATCGTGTGTAAGGTGGTCCGCCGTACGTCCGTTAAGGACGCAGTTATAAGTGAGAGCGAAAGAGATATTATGACCGCACCAAGGTCACGGTCGGGTGCGCCCGTCTGTGACGACTTTTAAGCGAGAAAGTTTAACCGGGAAAAACGGATGAAACCCGGTTCCAGGGACCAGCGTATGACGCAGGAATCGTATTAAACGTGTGATCGTAATAAGTGGGTTTTATTGTTTATAATTATATTATATATATATTCACAATCACTGCGATAATATAACGCTTATGTGGATGCGGTCCTGAGGTTCGTCTATAGTTTAAATATCGCCAGTTTCTTCAACGACCTTCAATTTGTAACAATAAATGTGACGCCTGGAAATTTAGTTGTACCTAAAATAATTAAAAAATATTTCTTACAACTAATTAAACTTGTTCTTTGGAATTAGTTACGAAAGAAGAAAAAATATTAAGACATTAGGGTAAATCGTCTATTAGTGGCAACCTTCCAATAACTGGACACCTTATACTAAAAACGATTCTGTTTAATATTCACACAATCCAAGTAAATATGCAGAAGTAATGTTAGTTGGTTTACTTGAATTGTGTGAATACATAAATAGAATTCTTATTTTAGTATAACGTGTCTAGTTATATGATGGTGGCTAGTAATAGATGATATACCCTATTTCAAGTTTTTTTAAATAATTTCTTGTTACATAATCTTGGAATATTTGTTAATGAGTTACAAACAAAGAGAAATGTACCATTTTCGAAACTGTTGCGAAAAGGGATTAAAGCTCCTTTTTCTGAAAACTGGCGGTTTTTAAATGTCAAGAAACCTGTTTTAAACTCATGCCTTACTATACCTACTATAGGTAAATAGTGATTCCATAACATAGTATTATTTTATAACACTAGGTTAAGATTTTCATCATAGTTTATAATTCCTTTTTTGCAAATATCGTTCGTTCTTGTACAAAATAGATACAAAATTTTCAAGTTCCTATACCTAAGCAATATGTATTTTATTTATTTTTCAATTCATGACTCCTCTGATTATATCAATTATTTTTCGAGATAGAAACACGTTTTTCTAGAAATTCATCTTACAAGAATAATATTGTTATTTTTCATTTCGTAACTGGTTGCTAAATACAGTTACGAAGTGAAAAGGAAATCTAGTGTCTCAATGTGCAAATCTCTTTAAACTCATGTTTTTTTTTAATTGTCAATGTCACCATTTTGGACTGTGCGTCAAGCGTCAAAATGGTCCAAAAAGTACTTAATTTCGTTCTATGGGCACTAAGTGGAATTCGATTGCAGAACGGAGATATTTGTATTTGAGTCTAAATGTCATCGCCCTTATTACCTAGGCAATAGAGTCCAAGTAAGTAAATTAATTGCTACAGGGTAGATGTTCGCGCACCGCTGCGAGCGCAGCAAACCATTCGCCGCGCTCGCCCAGCGGTGGACTCTATTGCCTAGATAATAAGGGTGATGACATTTTGATTAAAATACAAATATCCCAGCTCTGCAATGGAATTCCGCTTGGAGTCCATATAACGAAATGAACTACATAGAAATACCTATCTAATGACCTAACTCTCATTCCTGTTAGGTTTTGGACCAGGCTCCATACAAAGTTACCCACGGTCCTTTGCACACCATTGTATACTATGCCAAATATAGTATATTTAGAATTTTGGAAAATAGCAGTAGGGGGCCAAGTCCAAGTGAGAATCGATGATGAAAAACGCCAATCGCAACCTTAATAATATATGGAAATATTCACATAACTTTTCGTAGCATCTGTCATTCCGATACATTATTTCTATTCGTCTGGCGTTTTGTCGATGTACGATTGTCATCTTGGTTAGGCAACCAGTTCTGACCAAACAGCTGTCTCTAATTCCTAAAATTGATGAAAGGCAACCAGAGAAGCAATGTTTTGTCAAATCAGGCAATGTTGAGTAAGTTTAAAGTGTACGTTTTTTTTTCTTGATGAAGGGGTAGTTGCTTGCATTTAGTTTTAGCAATTTATTAATTTAGGTGCTCCTTAGTGTACTTTAGTTTAAATTCCTTTATAATCAGAAATATTTAATAGCTTCCATGAGAAAAACAATATTCGATATGTACACGATATTGGTACCCGCCCTGGCGGTTATGAGCCACACAGTTTTTTAACAGTAGACAAATGTCAAATTAGTGTGAAAATATTGCGATAAAAATTCTAATGATCAGTTTTTTCATTAAAAAAACTCTTTATTTTTTCAACATTTTATTAGGTAGCAGCATTTTGCCTCGTAATCATTTCATAAATTAGTTACAAACACGAATTGATTCCTTCGATCGTAACCGAGTTACGAACTAAGACTGGGTTACGTTTATTACCATCTACGTAACTGCGTTACGAGCAATTTGCCATTAATTCTTGTTACTAACTTGGTTACGTAGGAAGATTAAAGGCATTTTCCTTCAATCATTAATTTTTTTCTGGTTAAATTTGTATACCTAATTAAAATAATTAATTTTTAAACTAAATAATTTTTTTTATAATTATGCCTAACGACCGAACTGGGATAGGTAGTGTAGGTACAACAAAAGATAGCCGAGAGTCGAACTCGATATCTAGCGTTAGCTAAAGGGAGCGAATGCGATCCTTATGAAAGAAATGCGCGGCACAATTTATATAGCTATTTAATTTACACTTACAGAAGGAAGTTACAAAAGGCACAGTAAATAAAGAAAGAAAGAACACTAAATTTAGAAGAGAAACAATTAACACTAAATAGGAAATAAGGAAATAACTAAACACAACAAAGTAGAACACAAAGCGAAAAAGCAAAGTGAATTGCAAAGAGAATTGCAAAGGGTGATTCGATACAAAGCAAGCGCGCGTGTGTGTTTGGCAAAGGCTAGGATCGCATTGAACGGCGATCGACTGAGCGGCGTTAGGCATAGCGGGGCGAGGGCGCGCGGGTGCGCGTGCGCAGACCGGCCGCTCGGACAATAGGTGACGTACGGAGGTGGCGTGATCTGCGGTTGCCCAAGCTCATGAGCGGTAGCGATTTTGCTCGCGTGTCAGTCCGCTACAAGTTCTCCCCCGCTGAGACCGTAACTACGGTCGATAGTAGTCGGGAAATCTGACCACTCGTCCGCTCTTCGTCTTTTTCTCTGGAGCAGGTGGGATGACGGTGTCCTGGATTGGTGCTGGAACTGCTGGAACCTCTTCCCTCATGACGTAGGCTGGCTTCAGTCTGTCGAGTGTCACCGTGACCTCTTTTCCTGACACATCTATGTCGTACGTCTTGTCGCGACGTTTTATGACCCTGTGAGGACCGGTGTAGGCAGGCTGAAGAGGACGACGTGCTGGCCCTTGACGCAAGAACACGTGGCTGCTTGTCTGGAGATCCTTGGGCAGGTAAAACAGACGGTTGGAGTGCCAAGCTGTCGGTTGAGGAGCTAGCTTGCTCATGTAGCTTCGTAATCGACCCGCGAAGTCAGTGACGTCTACCGGCTCCTTGGATGGCGTGAAGAACTGCCCAGGCAAACGGAGTGGTTCACCGTAGACAAGTTCAGCTGCTGATGCCTGTAAGTCCTCCTTCCAGGCGCTGCGGATGCCCAGAAGAACCAAGGGAAGTGCCTCGCTCCAGTGCGTGCTGGTGTGGCATGCTATTGCAGCCTTGAGCTGCCGGTGCAGCCTCTCGACCATTCCGTTCGCCGCAGGATGATAAGCTGTGGTTGTGTGATGATCAGCGCCAGTTAGTTTTGCTATGGCCTTGAAGAGCTGTGACTCAAACTGCCGGCCGCGGTCTGTGGTTATGTGCTCGGGGCAACCAAAGCGGGCTACCCAGCCTGACACGAAGGCGGCAGCGCAGGTGTCAGCGGTGATGTCCGGGAGAGGGTACGCCTCAGGCCAACGGGTGAACCGGTCGATGGCAGTGAGGCAGTACCTGTAATTATGAGACACAGGTAAGGGACCGACGAGATCAAGGTGCACGTGCCTGAATCGTGCTGATGGTAACCTGAACTCCGCCAAAGGTGTGGATGTGTGCCTATGCACCTTGTTACGCTGGCATTGCGGACACGCCTTGGCCCATCGTCGACAGTCACTTCGCACCCCAGGCCACACGAACCTTTGCGTAACCAGACGTATTGTAGGCTTGACACCGGGGTGGCTGAGGTTATGCAGAGCAGTAAAGACGGTATGACGGAAACTGGGAGTGATGAATGGCCTTGGCTCACCAGTAGAGATGTCGCAATAGACGGGAGAGTTGGCATATTGTACCTTCTCGAGCTTCAGTGACGTAGCTGACCCATCTCGTAGCATGTTCTGCAACTCTGTGTCTGTCTCCTGCTCCTGAGCTAAGAGCTGATAGTCAAGAACTGGTGGGCTGTGTACCTCTTCAATGCGGGATAATGCATCAGCGACTGTGTTGTCTTTTCCCGCAATGTACCTGACATCTGTGCTGAACTGGCTGATGTAGTCTAGGTACCTGAACTGACGAGGTGAGCAGTTGTCTCGACGCGTTGTAAAGGCGAAGGTAAGAGGCTTATGGTCCGTATATATAGTGAACGTGCGAGCCTCTACCATGTGCCTGAAATAACGTATTGCCTCATATATCGCCAGAAGCTCGCGGTCGTAGGGGCTATATTTCTTTTGGGAAGGGCTTAGCTTGCGTGAAAAGAAGGCCAAAGGTTCCCACGCGCCTTCCTTCCTTTGTTGCAGCACAGCTCCTATGGCTGCGTCGGAAGCATCTGTTTCGATGGCTAGCTCGGCTTTCACGTCTGGGTGAGCCGAGAGAGTGGCTTGAGCGAGACTGGCCTTACACTTTTCGAAGTACTCCCGAAACTCTGCAGTTGGCTCAATCGGATGTGAAGCTTTTTTTTTCGGGCCGGCGAGGAGTGAGTTGAGTGGTGCTTGTAATGATGCTGCCCCAGGAATGAACCGTCGGTAGAAGTTCATCATTCCCAAGAAGCGTCTCAACTCCTTGATTGTTTTTGGCAGCGGGTACTCGTTGACGGCGGTTACCTTGGAGTCCATCGGTCGAACTCCTGCTGCAGACACTGTGTAGCCCAAAAACGAGACCTCCTGACGCCCAAAAACACACTTAGCTGTGTTGATGAGGACGCCGTACTCCTGGAGGCGTTCGAAGAGTTGCCGTAGATGCTGTTCATGCTGTGCTTCCGACTCCGAATGAACCAGAATGTCGTCGATATACCCATAGCAGAAGTCCAGGTCTCTCAACACTTCGTCGATGAAGCGCTGAAAGGTTTGTGCAGCGTTCCTCAAACCGAAGGTCATGTATGGGAACTCAAAGAGCCCGAAAGGAGTAGTTATGGCAGTCTTCGGTATAGCCTCGGGATGCACTGGAATCTGATTGTAGGCCTTCACCAGATCGATCGTACTGAAGACTATCTTACCCGCCAGCTGGTAAGCGAAGTCCTGAATATGCCTGACTGGGTACCTGTCTGGAATGGTCCTAGCATTTAGTGCTCTGTAATCTCCACACGGTCTCCAGCCGTCGTTCTTCTTACGTGCTAGATGTAGGGGAGAAGACCAGGCACTTTCTGACCTGCGTGCCGTACCATTCTGCAACATATCATCGAACTCCTTCCTGGCAATCTGTAATCTTTGCGGATCTAGGCGACGCGGACGGCTGGAAACCGGTGGGCCAGGAGTAGTTCTTATGTGGTGCACTGTCGTATGCTTAGGAGTAGTAGGCTTACCAGCTGGACGAGTTACCTCTGGATACTCTCTGAGCAGTTTGTGATAGACTGTTTCGCCAGTAGTCGTGCGGACTGACGAGATACTTTTAATCCCCTTCTGGTGTGGTACGTAGACCGTGAGTAATGTGACGCCATCAACTAGCCGATGCTCGCGACAATCGACGAGTAAGTGATAGTGACTTAAAAAATCGACGCCGATGATCGGTTTGGAAACGTCAGCTATAGTAAACTGCCATACAAAGTCTCGCCGTAATCCCAAGTCAAGATGTAGATTGAGGTGGCCATACGTGCTGATAGGTGTACCATTTGCAGCGAAGAGGAGGTACTTGGTCCTGCTGTTGGGAGGCACCCGGACGGCTGACCGCGGAAACACACACAAGTCCGAACCTGTGTCTACTAGGTATTGTACCTTTGATTTGCGGTCTGTCACGAACAGGCGGCCTTTTGACACGGGGCAGGCATTTGCGGCCACTAAATGCTGCCGTTTTAGTTTAACGACGAGTTGAAACTGCACGGAGGCTTGCAGTTCTTCGCGTTGCCCCCAAACTGGTAGTGGTACCAACAATGCGCATGTCCGTCTGGCCGTTCACGGGATCTCTGACGTGACCTTGACTTCGATCTGGAACCACGACGATGGAATTGACCTCTGCTGCGGGAACGAGAGCGAGAGTAAGTACCTTGATTTCGGAGTAAGGTTTCTACGTGCCGTGTGAGCTCTTCTACTCTGGCTTCTAAGGTAGAACTTGGCATGGCGTTGACTGCAGGGGCGGGGTTTGCGGTAGCGGCTGCGACTTGGGCGGAAGACTGCGTGACGTCATTGACTCGATCCGCCAATTCTGCAACGTCGCTTAAACTCTGGCTTGGCTGCGAAGCAACAATGGTATGCACATTAGGTGGGAGACGGCTTGCCCAAATGGTACGAATAAATTCATCAGGAATGGTGGGTCCCGCTAAATCACGTAAATGACGCAAGAATTGGGACGGTTTACGGTCGCCTAATTCCTCGTGTTGAATAAGCTGAAGCGTTTTCTTCTCTCGCGTCGCTGATATGCGCTTGATTAGCTCACTTTTAAATTTATCGTACCTGCCTGTCTTGGGTGGATTGACCAAAATATCCTTCATCGTCCTTGCATACTCCTGGTCCAGCTGAGATGCCACGAAATTAAATTTAGTACCGTCGCTTGTGACGTTCGAAAGTTCAAATTGGAGTTCTACTTGTGCAAACCATACCTCAGGTTCCTCCGGCCAGAATGGTGGAATACGTACACCAACACGAAACAGCTCACTGGATATTCCGCTACCGCTTGAACTTGGACCACCGCCCGACATGTTTACGCCGCCAGCGCCGGTTGACGCGTCAGCAAACGTCGAATTCTCTCCACTGTTGCTGCCTTGTGCTCCCGTTCCCGGCTTTACAGATCCAGCTCCATTACCGCCAGCCATGATGTCCAAAGTCGGGTTGTCACCAGTGTAGGTACAACAAAAGATAGCCGAGAGTCGAACTCGATATCTAGCGTTAGCTAAAGGGAGCGAATGCGATCCTTATGAAAGAAATGCGCGGCACAATTTATATAGCTATTTAATTTACACTTACAGAAGGAAGTTACAAAAGGCACAGTAAATAAAGAAAGAAAGAACACTAAATTTAGAAGAGAAACAATTAACACTAAATAGGAAATAAGGAAATAACTAAACACAACAAAGTAGAACACAAAGCGAAAAAGCAAAGTGAATTGCAAAGAGAATTGCAAAGGGTGATTCGATACAAAGCAAGCGCGCGTGTGTGTTTGGCAAAGGCTAGGATCGCATTGAACGGCGATCGACTGAGCGGCGTTAGGCATAGCGGGGCGAGGGCGCGCGGGTGCGCGTGCGCAGACCGGCCGCTCGGACAATAGGTGACGTACGGAGGTGGCGTGATCTGCGGTTGCCCAAGCTCATGAGCGGTAGCGATTTTGCTCGCGTGTCAGTCCGCTACAGTAGCTAACGATATAAACGTTAAAATTGTATTTTATCCTAATCAGTCTAAATAACACTTAAAACTATATTATTTTAATCGTAATTATAGATCAATGCAGTGATTAAATCATTTACCACAATAATTTAATTAAAGAAATATAAGTAAGTACCTACTATAAGTATCTACTTGATTTTTTACTGCAATGAATAATTTTAAATTTTAGTAATACATTATCATTTAATTATATTTAATTTATAACTCATTTACCTCTGAAGTGTATTAGATTAATACATAAATAATTATGTAAAATAAATTATTTTTATTGTGAATCCTGTTTTATTTGTATATATTACGCAAAATTCTGCGTAGGGGTCGCCTCTAGCACATACTGAAACCTACCGCGAAACACGAAAATCGGGAGGCCTACCGCGAAACACCAAAATCGGGAGTTTCATTATCTGCCTGTTGCTGGTGGCTTCCAGCGATGATCTTTGGATGAGACCATCAAGTGAGAAAAATCACGAAAGGTAACAGACAAGAAGAAATATATAAAATAATATAGAGTGAACAAATTGAAATTAAGTAATAGTACATTACTATAGAGGCCGGGAAACGTAGGGTTGCAGGCCAAGTAGATGAGATAGAGATACGCGGCCGGCAACCCCGTTTCTCGCCGAGATATGTATAGTGCTTTTCTCAAACTTACAATTAAAACAAAAAATTGTAGTCAATTTGTTTTGTGGCGACCTACTCGGCTCCCCACTCTACCAGCGGTGTACAACCTTACGCGCGTAAGTCCGCGCGCCTGCGCGATGCGCCGTCGCCGTTGCTTAGCAACGAATATGCACAACAAATCACCGTACCAAGCTAACTGAAGCTAATTGATGGTTGGATATCAAAACGTTGTGTCACAATTTGACGTTAAAAAACAAAAGAAGGTTGCTTTACAGTCCTAGGTGTGTAAGGCAGTATGAAATTCCTTTACATATCATCTTCACTCATGCCACCTGATATGTAGTATTTCCGGACCTAATTTGACGTAAGTCATGTCATCATTTAACACTAGACGTAAGATAAGTAGGTACTAACATGGTTATTTAATTTTATACTATACTATATTACATAACACAGACAAGAGGTCAAAAAGAAAACTGAAGTAAGGCTCAATTGGGACCACAGATAGTATACCATGTTTTAAAGGATCAGCGTAACAAGTAGGTTCATATTATTGTGAGTGCTAAGTGCATATTAGAACTTGATTAGGCAAATATTGATTTTAAGCAAATAGTTAAATGAATAAATATAAATATATAATTCAGGTCTAACTTTTATATTCGCGTTACAAACTTTCTTACTCTTAGATGTGAATCTGCTGGCCTAGCGGTAAGAGCGTGCGACTTGCAATGCGGAGGTCGCGGGTTCAAACCCCGGCTCGTACCAATGAGTTTTTCGGAACTTATGTACGAAATGTTTTTTGATATTTACCAGTCGCTTTTCGGTGAAGGAAAACATCGTGAGGAAACCGGACTAATCCCAACAAGGCCTAGTAGCCTCTGGGTTGGAAGGTCAGATGGCAGTCGCTTTCGTAAAAACTAGTGCCTACGCCAAATCTTGGGATTAGTTGTCAAAGTGGACCCCAGGCTCCCTTGAGCCGTGGCAATATGTCGGGACAACGCTAGGAAGAAAGAAAGATGTGAATCTGCTACAATAGAGAGAATTAGCTTCTGCCCGTGACTTGCATAAAAAAAGGTGTATAAAACAAAACAAAGCGCGTTTACAAAATAATTTTAATGATATTTTTATATGAAATTACACCAAACAAAGCGAGCATCACCGAGCAAAGCGAGGAGCGGTGTAACCGTGACAAAGATGGCGGAGCTTTTCATTGTCGCGCAATCCTTCTCCATTCATGCGTAGTTTTACACTACTCTAGTGCATAAAAATGTCTTAAAACAATGAAACAAAGCACATTTACAAAATAACTTTATTTATAGGGAGCGTGCGTGAACTGTAGGAGGCAGCAAAGGAGCCGTCAGATTTTTGGCGCGAGGCGTAAATGTGATGTTTATTGTTCCGATGTAGCCCACAAGATGGCAGAACCTACTATGTACAAGAAAACACGTGACGTGTAAATGTACATGTTTATGGTTCCGATCCAGGCCACAAGATGGCAGACCCTCCAACGCGCACGGTCCCTATACTTATATCTGAATTACTTATAAGTTTACACGAAAACCCTAGAGACACCGAGCAAAGCTAGAAGCAGCGCTCCGTATCGACGCGTTTTGCTGCCGCACTTTTTAATTACCTAAATTGGTTTACCAGATTAAGAGTAAAATATAGTTTTCAAGTTTTTTTTCTAATCGTCGTACTATTGTAACCTTCTTATTTTAAGAGATCCAACCTAATTTACAATACAAATGAACCCAAAAATAAGTTTTTGGCAAAAAATTCATTTTTGGTACAAGCTTTTATCGCTGACTGTACTTTTCTTTCCACAAGTTACTAATACTCATCGAGACAATTCTAAAAACCCCAAACACAATTAGGTTACGTTGTTTTATCACAGAGTTCCCTATGGCCACCTCCTGTCTCCATCATCAGATCATCTCGATGGTACCATAATATTGTATTGTTACCCGACTATATACCATACATATGTATGTATGCAAATTTTCAGCTTCATCGGAAACCGGGAAGTGGGTCAAATTTAATTTGCAAGATTTGATTACAAACAGACAACGGTCAGGAGAAAGTAAATAAAAGCTTGTAACATAAAACAAATTGCGTTTAAAAAATTACTATATTTATATGATATTTGAAATTATATGAAAATCCTAGCGACACCGAGCAAAGCGAGGAGCGGTGTGGCAGTAATTAAGATAGCGGCGCTCCGTATCGGTGCACATTCTGTCTCCAGCCAGGCGTAGTCTTCGTTCAGCCCGCGTTCGAGGAGCTCTGGGCCTAAGGTAGCCAGCACACGGGCGTGGTAGTCGTTTATGTATTTAATCTAAAAAAAAACATGTTGTGTACAATGCTTTTTCTACGAGCCATCTAAAATAATACTTTATGTACTATAAAACCTAAATAATCAATAAAAAGACATAAGCGTGCGACTATTGTCGCCCGTTTATGTCTGAAGTATTTCCCCCTACTTCACTCCCAGCCAGAGCCACGTTAAGTCCCATAAATCCTTACCCCAAAGCCCCGCAGAATGCTGACATCGAGACAGGAGGTTTGGTTCCCCGCTAGAGATCATGTAGAAGCCGAGACACTACTTTCGAAGTTATTTCACTCCCAGCCACTTTAAGTCCCATACATCCTTACCTCAAAGTCCTGCAGTATGCTGACATCCAGAGAGGAGGTCTGATGCAGCGCTAGAGGTTATGTAGAATCCGAGATGCGACCTTCGAAGTTACTTACCTTCCTGTCACGTTATGTCCTATTCGTCTTTACCTCAAAGTCCTGAAGTATGCTGACATCCAGACAGGAGGTCTGATGCAGCGCTAGAGGTCATGTAGAATCCGAGATGCGACCTTCGAAGTTACTTTACTTCCTGCCACGTTATGTCCTATTCGTCTTTACCTCAAAGTCCTGAAGTATACTGACATCTAGACAGGAGGTCTGATTCATCGCTAGAGATCGTGTAGAAGCCGAGACGCAGCCTTCGAAGGTACTTCACTTCCTGCCACGTTATGTCCCATACGTCTTTACTTCATAGTCCTGCAGAGTGCTGACATCAAGACAAGAGGTCTGGTGCGGCGCTAGAGAGACTCGCGACCTTTGAAGTTATTTCATTCCTCCGCGCGACGTTATGTGAGTTGTATATACGTCTTAACTTCAAAGTCCTCCAGAATACTGGGAAGTCTGGTGGTTCTTACCTCAAAGTCCTGCAGAATGCTGACATCCAGACAGGAGGTCTGGTGCGGCGCTAATGAGATCGTATAGAAGCCAAGAGCGCCACGACCTTCGAAGTCGCCTACCAAGCCTTCCGCCTGAAAAAAAATTAAGACCGTACTAGACCGTAGTAGACTTTCTAGAGCCCTGATTTTCGTATATCCTGCCTCTCCCTCGCCAACTTAGATTTTTTTTATACCACCACGGTGGCAAACAAGCATACGGCCCGCCTGATGGTAAGCAGTCACCGCAGCCTGTGGACGCCTGCAACTCCAGCGGTGTTACATGCGCGTTGCCGACCCTAACAGACTTAGATACAGAGTATTTGCCATTTACACGCCTCTATCCTGGAAATAGAGCCCCAAGAAATAGGGAAGTCTAAAACAGGTTTTAGCCAATGTTTCTTCAGGACAACAGGCGTAATATCGCCAAATGCTAAAAAGTAAAAACTCAACGAGGGGGGTTAGGGTCGGCAACGCGCATGTAACTCCTCTGGAGTTGCAGGCGTACATAGGCTACGGAGACTGCTTACCATCAGGCGGACCGTATGCTTGTTTGCCACCGACGTAGTATTAAAAAAAAAAAGTAGAATTACTTATCTCGAAAGAGTGGATCGATTATAATTATAACTGACCTCAACTCAACTCAATTCCATTAAAAACGAAACAGTAGCGTTAACAGTACATAAAACAAAGCTCTTAAATTAAATATTAAGAAACATAATTGCCGCCTTGTAACCTTTGTGAACTCGGTGTACTCACTTTGTCAGCGAGTAGTTAAATACATTTATTTTGGTGGACCTTTCATTTAATATTAACACTGCCCTGACTACTAGCGCCATCTACTGCATGACGTTGGCAACTATTAGCCGTTTTGCGATTATTGCGAGAACAGAGGGCCTACCGCGAAAATCGAAATCCGCAAATTGCGGGCATTTTTCTATGTCACTCTAATTACGTCTTAGTGAGAGTAAAAGAGAAAGATCCTCGCAATTTGCGAATTTCGGTTTTCGCGGTAGGCCTCCAGAAGGCCTACAACGTCGTCGACGTCGACGTGTTGCCTCCCTGTCGCACTTGTTAATTCGTGTGTGACAGGGAGGCAACACGTCGAACGTGGTTCGCGGTAGGCCCTCTGGCATTAGGTGCATTGGTAAGTAAATTGGTGCGCGCGGTATTGGCGCGCGAAGTTACGCTAAGTAGGTACAGTCAGCATCAAAAGTAGCGGATCAAACAAGGTTTCAAAAGTATCTACCATTCTGTAACAGCTTAACAAAAGTTGATGGTGCTATATGTAGACCAATTTAGACTGTAAAAGATATAGTTTTGAAAGTGATTTTTAGAGAATTATCTATATTTGTAAAAGTTATCCGGAATATCAGATACTTTTGGCGCGTTGTTTCATCCGCTACTTTTGATGCTGACTGTACTACTTGATAAAATGCTGGAAAAACATATGGATAGTAACTTAGTGTGAATTCTGGTACAATGATTGTATTATATAAGAATAAATAAATAAATGAAAAATATACGCTTGAAGAAACTTACAAAAATGTGGTCGGAGTCTTTCGTCATCTCGATGACCTCCACCAAGTCCTCGTGACGGATGCCGTATTCATCTACCTCGTAGTAGCCGGGCTCTGAGGACATTTGGGATTCTTTTTATATTATGTTCGACTACTCTAAATGACTACCTATAGGTATACGACCTGTCTGGCCTAGTGTCTATAGTCTGTATCTTTAGGTATTTAAAAAAAGGTTAACAAAATCTACCCTCAAATGGCTCCTTAAGGCAGCTAGATGAAAACATTACATGATCAAATAATGTAGGTTTAAAGTCAGATCGTTCAGTGACAGATCCAGGTGGTTTTGTATTTGGTTGGTTAACCAATAAATATTAAAACTACCCGAAAATGTACAAATTGTTTGTTTACCTTTTTTTAAATACCTAAAGATACAGGCTGGTAGTGCCCCTGCCTATGAAGCTGATGGTCCCGGTTTCGAGTAGATATTTTGTTCCTGAGTCATGGGTGTTTTCTATGTATATAAGTATGCAGTTATTTATCTATTTAATTAAGTATATTGTCGCCTAGTACCCATAGGACAAGCTTTGCTTATTTTGGAACTAGGTCGATCTGCGTAAGATTGTCCCCAAATATGTTATTATTTATTTATTTATATGATCATTTTAACTCCCGACGCAGTAAAAGGGGTGTTAGGTATAAGCTTGACCGCTATCTATGTGTGTGTCTGTCTGGCACCGTACAAAAAAACTTAAAGCCTTAAACTTAAAGCATTCACTTTTAGGGCTCTTTTAAACGGCGCGCGAACTGCATGCGATTGCGATTACATTGCGGATTATTGAGAGGTTACATCTAATTCAGCCGACATACTGCAACGTAATGAAACTCGCATGCGATAGATGGCGGTAGTAAGTAGTCTTACTACTTACAGTACTTACCGTCACCACCAGTTTATAGGCCACATCACTGAAATACGTTCAAGACGTGCGTGCAAAGATACATATAACTCTGTATAAGAAATAAAGTCTAAGAAAAAATGCCTCGAAAAATCAATAAAAAACATGCTCGAATAGATGGCGATATACGTTTGGCCTATACTCGAGTAGATGGCGATAGCGTCTGATACACATATCAGTGAAAGAACATAGGTCAAAAGCCATATATCATTCTAAGAGTTTTGGTGCTGTGTCGAAAGATGGCCGTAAATTTAGTAGACTACAAAATTTATTATGACAATACGCCTCTATACTCAATTCTCTTTACTCGTAGTTAGTGCGACCATCGCCGAAGATCAGGCCCGGGACTATTTCCGTGAGCCTCTAGTGCACTAGTGCAGTGCCGCTCGTGTCCCCTTGGTGTCTTACCATCGCTGTAAGATCATGCCCGGATAGATACCCAAAAGCTACTAGGGCCCGTTCAGGAAGTGCCCCTGGTATGCCCCGCGGTGTCTTACCATTGCTGAAGATCATGCCCTGATAGATGCCCATAGGCTACTAGGGCCCGTTCAGGAAGTGCCCTATGCCCCATGGTGTCTTACCATCACTGAAAATCATGCCCGGGAAGATGCCCGGATCCGTGGCAATGAGGGCAGAGCCAATGCCCCCGGGGCCCTCGTGTACGTTCAAGAAGTGCCCCACACCGTGCCCCGTGCCGTGGTTGTAGTTCAGACCCACGTCCCATAACGCCTTGCGAGCGAGGGTTTCTAGGACGTTGCCCTGGCAAAAATAATACATTTACTGTAAGTACAACCAATAGCTACACTCTTCTTCTTCGTGGTCTCTCACTCTTGTTGAGCCTAAGCGTGAGCGATATGAATAGAATAGAATAGAATATAATTTGTTTTATTCATAAACACACAAACAGTAATAGACAGACATAAAAGAGAACATAGTGAGAGTAAAGTGTCACGAAATGGCCTCATCTCAGCATGTTGCTGGCGACTTCCAGCGCTGATCTTCCGATGAGACCATCGAGTGCGAAATAATAATATGGATGTCCGTGCTCGGGACCGCGGATATCATGTTTTTGAATTTTAGTAGTTATGTAGTTATGATATGTGTATAGCAGTTATGTATTCTGTAGAACTAGTTTTAAGATTGTTAGCTTAAATTAACAGTCTCCTGACGTGAAACATGTATTTCATACACTTTTTTATTTTTTATTCTTTGACACTTGGAGAACCTTTACACCTCCAAATCTTATTAATGTAATTATTATTGTGTATTTGTTTGTGAGCATTAGTTTATGAGACTGCTAGCTTAACAGTCCAGACGCGATTTATTTATTTATTTAGTATTAATTTTATTTTGACTCTTGGAGAGACTTTACACCTCCAAATCTTATTAGTATTAGTACTCTGACATTGGGGACCTTTTACATCTCTAGATTTAATGTATTTTTAACCATAGAGACTATACATCTCTTTTGTATTGTAGTAATTATTTATTTTAAGATTATTATAATGTAATGTTTATCCAGGTATTGGCTGTTGTATTTATAAATGTTGTTATGTATTTTTCATGTCACTATATGCTATTACTATAAATGTTGTATTGACTTGTAAAAGAGCCCTTGAGGCCTACTTGCAGAATAAATTTTTGAATTTTGAATTTTAATCAGTTGTAAGTTTTAACAAAAACTGAGTATTCCGAAAAAACTTTCAATTATCTCATCTAACAATAAACATGAAAGGTTTTTGAGTATACTAGGTATGTATATATTTATCATATGGTATCTACGGCACTTTAGTACACAAGGGACAAAAGGTACCGATAATAAGACTCACAGTGATGCCCCTAGGGAACACGGCGGTGCCCAACAGGATCTGTCCCTTCAGCACGCGTGTGAATGTGAGCTTCTGTATGTCGGTGGGTGTGCCCATGTGTCGAGTGCGGGTGATGTCTGTTGTTCCGTCTCTGTGAACATTAACCTTTAAGACGTTTATGAATAAGGATAAACGTTTACTAAAGTTACGATGCCGCTAATAATTGTTTGTCCCTTTCCGAAGTATTGGTATGATAGAAAGGGACAAACGATTATTAGCGGCATCGTAACTTTAGTAGACGTTTATGAATAAGGGGTTAAGTAGGTATCCGCATATAATGACATTGAAGGGAAGTGACCAACACCTCACACTAAACGAATGTCATTTAAAACAACATTAATAATGACTTGTTTTTGTTAAGTTTTCCAAATTAAACATAATCATAATTAATTTTAAAAAATGCGTGAGAATCCAAGTCAATATCCACCAACCTCATATCTGTAGACCTTACTTTAAAAATCGGAAACTCTTAAAATTAAATTAAATTATATTAAATAATCATTTAATTCAGGCATAGCCCATATAAGTGTTAGTAACAACAATAATGTTAAACTATGACTATGTCTATTACAATTTCCTATAATCTACCATGCAACACGTATACTTAGGGCTAGGACTATACAATACCGGGTGAACCCTCGGGTCTTAACCCTCCCATCTCTCTACATTCTAGAAGTAGCCATATTTGTCCACAAAAACATACACCCGTTTAAATTTTGCCAAAACGCCAGTCGCCAACAGTATTTAGAACTCCCAGAACCAAAACTGGCCAATCACAAAAACGGTCCCTATTACCGAGCTATTAAGATTTATAATAAAATTCCTGGTTATTTAAAACAATCAAACAGTTTTACGACAAATCTAAAAAGTAAGCTGGTTGAGAAATGCTACTACAGTATATCGGAATTCATGGAGGATACCTTCTACTTAGTTTGTTTAATTGTTAAGTATTAAATTGTTCCAAAAATTGTTACCTACGAATACATAGTAAGCGGTTGGTCAATATAAGAAGAGTCATAATAAACGGAACGGATTCCACTGTATATGCGTCGCTTTCTAAATTCCCATTATTTTGCAGGCGAGCTGAAAATCCGGTTCTGCCATACTTGTATTGTGCCCTCACTTGTATTGTGCCCTCACTTGTAGTGTGCCCTCACTTGTATTGTGCCCTTACTTGTATTGTGCCCTTACTTGTATTGTCCCCCAGAATCAACCAGCAACATGTCGTCTTTAGTGATGACCCTCTGCGGTCCGTCCGGGTCCGCCTTATAATGTATGATGGCTCCGTTTTCGCCCGCGCCAGCGATTGTAGCAAACGAGGCTCCCATGAAGTCTTGCTCTTCGCTAGACGAAGTAAAAGAAAAGAACTTTATAACTCTTATAGTAAAACTAGAGGGTAACGAAAAAAGCAATTTTTTTGGTAAATTAATCGCTGACTGTATTTTCCTTACCACATGCCATGCAATTAATACTCATCGAAACATTTCTAAAAACCCCAAACACAATTAGGTTGCGTTGTTTCATCACAGAGTTCCTATGGCCATCTCGTGTCTCCATCATCAGATCAGCTCGATGGTAGCATAATATTGCATTGTCACCCGACTTACATATGTATGACAATTTTCAGCTAAATTGGAATTCGGGAAGTGGATCAAATTCAACTTCCAAGATTTGACCCACATTAACACCTACCTACCTACTATAACAGGGCAAGTTAAATAAAAGCTTGTAAAAAACGGATCGACTGACTTAATACAAAAATAAAAGGACTTAATACCATGGGGCATTTTCCAGAAGCTGTTTTTTTCCAAACTAACATCGGATCTGACAATGTGAAAAACGCTGTGACGTGACGCTGACAAAGACTATTCTTTTTCAGGAAATTTTCTGCTCGGAAGGAAAGAGTAGGGTATAGGTATGTTGTGTCCCAGTCCCTCTTAGCAGCATGATAACAAAATAAACTTACCCTCGCAGCTCTAACAACTTGTTCCCCACGTCGACCTCGTCAACTTGTTCGTGTATCCAGCGCAGGAAGCGAACCACCGCTATACCGTCGACGTGCGACAGAGACAGAGACTCACCCTCGCAGCTCTAACAGCTTGTTCCCCACGTCGACCTCGGTGACGTTGACGCCCGCGTCAACCTGCTCGTGTATCCAGCGGAGGAAGCGCACCACCGCTATACCGTCTTTGACGTGGGCTGAACGGAAACCCTGCAATATACAGAACCATGTTTTTTTTGTCAAAAAGATATTTTTTGACATAAGCGTTTTGTTTGCTGTTGTTGTTTGTTGTTTGCTGACTGTACTTTTATTTCAACGGGCAATTCTTCTTCTTCTCGTGTCGATGGTTTCGGACTTTCAAACTGCGGGACCAAAAGGTAGCGACATTTATCGCTCTGTCCGTCGCATGACGGAGGTCCTGCTCAGAGCAGGCATGCGGGCACGCCGGGCAGGACAGCATGTGTTTCATTGTTTGGGGAGTCGTCCCACATGGGCATTGGGTGTCTGAGCCGCCTAGGGCGCCCCATTTCAGCATGTTCTCCTTGCTGCGACCGACCTGGGAACGCAATCTGTTTAAGGCTTTCCAGGTCGGCCACGGCTGCAATTAAGACTCATCGAGACATTTCAATCAAAAATTAGTAAATATAAATTTTATCATCACAGTGTTCCTACGGCCACCTCCTCGATTATCAAATAAGCTCGATGCCCTTGATGGTGTATGATACCATTTATGTGAAGTTTCAGCTCAATCAAATAATATGACCCGAACATACATAAGTACATACGAACATTTCAAGTTAAATAGAAGCTTGTAAAATCAAAGTAATGTACAGAGGGCCGCCGAAATATTGGATATCGCAGTTTCTTCATCTTCCTCTCAGATCAGATCAAATGTTTGCGGTCGGTCCTCTGAAGTAGTATGGACTTCAAAATTACCTACACTCGCTTTTATTTTCTTAACCGACTGACCACTAAATAATTAGTATACAGTATAAACGGCTATACTCGTAGTTCTATTCTAATCTATTCCCAGTCCACTATAATTTGGATCTTTTGAAATTGAGAGTGAATAGACATCTTTTAGGTAAGCATGTTTCATCCTAGACTGCATCGGCACTTACCATCAGGTGAGATTGTGGTCAAATGCTTACCTTTTCTTAATAAATAAAAAAAATCGGTCAAGAGCATATCGGGCCATGCTCAGAGTAGGATTCCGTAGTTACTCTTCCGTCACAATAAGCTAAACTGGAGCTTAAAGTATAGTAGATTATTAACCGGTATATTATTAACGCATAGACAGGAAGTTATTAAAAAACATCTTGCTCTATCGGGAAGTATCAAAAAGGCGTATAAAGAACTGACAACGCACAAAAACTGGATCGAAGGAGTTAAGTCCTCGGGAAAAACAACTCAAAACAGAAGCGATATCTTAATGGTAGCAAGCAATTTTTATAGAGCTCTTTACAAAGAAAAAAATGCCCCAAAATGACTGTCAATCTGAACAAGACTTAAACTACAATGCGGACGAAATAGAACAAATCACCGAAATAGAAGTGATCCAACAAATTAAAAAACTAAAATTAGAAAAGAGTCCTGGACCCGACAGAATTACCAACGAGGCAATCAAGCATGCCGCAACAGCTCTGGCTCACCCGCTTGCACATCTATTTAACATGGTAATAAAAACCGCTCAAACACCTAAACAGTGGTCAGAGTCGAATATTATTCTATTATACAAAAAGGGCGATCCTGAAGACATTGGAAACTATCGACCCATAAGTTTACTTCCGAGTCTATACAAACTTTTCTCTTCAATTATTGATAAAAGAATCAGCAAAACCATAGAAAATAACCAACCAATAGAACAGGCAGGTTTTAGAAGCGGGTTCTCTACTATGGACCATGTTCATACTGTAGAGCTCCTGATAGAAAAATATCAAGAGTTCAGAAGGCCATTGTATGTCGCATTTATAGACTACAAAAAAGCTTTCGATACGCTATCCCACTCGTCTATATGGGAATCACTGAAAGCTCAACATGTAGAGACTCCATATATTAATGTGCTAAAACAGCTGTACAAAAATAGTATAAGCAGAGTGCACCTAGAGAAGATCGGCCCGCCCATACAAATTGAAAGAGGCGTACGACAGGGCGATCCTATATCGCCAAAGCTATTTATTGCAGTGCTGGAATCAATTATGAGAAAATTAAACTGGAGACACATGGGAATACGAATAAATGGCAAGTACCTTCACCACCTCAGATTTGCTGATGACATCCTGCTCGTTTCCGAACGTTTTTCCGAAATAGAATACATGTTACGTACTTTACAGAGAGCTAGTAGAGACGCAGGACTTGAAATAAATTTTAATAAGACAAAAGTCATGACAAACAGCAGTAAAATTCCACTTATTATCGAAGGTATCGAAATAGAATACGTTAATGAATTCATATACCTAGGCAAACAAATCTCTTTCGACAGAAGCAACAATGAGCTTGAAGTAGAGAGAAGGATAAAGATTGCCTGGAACAAATTTTGGAGTCATAAAGAAGTACTCAAGAGCAAAAATCTACCGATTCATTTTAAAAGGAAGATTATGGACTCATGTCTGCTTCCATCACTCACATATGGCGCACAAACTTGGAAATTCTCGAATAATGTAAAGAACAAAATAAAAACGTGTCAGAGAAGCATGGAACGCAGTGTTACAAATATAAAGAAGATACAAAAAATTAGACATACACTTATTAGGAAAAAAACAAATGTGATAGATGCACTAGATTATGCAAAAAAGTTAAAATGGAAGTGGGCAGGCCACGTCGCAAGAATGGCAGACAAAAGATGGACTAACCAGATAACTACGTGGCCCGGACCAAGAGGCAAACGCAAAGATGGAAGACCGTACATGCGATGGTCCGATGACATTGCAAAAATTGCTGGCCCAAAGTGGACTCTAACAGCACAAGACCGATCAAACTGGCTCTCTCTGGAGGAGGCCTTTACCCGAGAAGGGGTTCTTGCTTCATAGCGTAGGAATATTCTTAGAGTTATTTAAAAAAAAAATCAATTTAATTTTTTTGTAAATATAAGGAAATTGTTGACTACTTATCATAATTACGAGATATTCCTTCCAATTTTTTCGAATCATGTTGACACTGTAACTAGCTAACTACTTGCAAGAAATAAAAGGCTTTTTTATTTTATTTTATTTTATTTTATATTATTATGACGACCGGTCTGGCCTAGTGGGTAGTGACCCTGCCTATGAAGCCGATGGTCCTGGGTTCAAATCCTGGTAAGGGCATTTATCCGTGTGATGAGCATGGATATTTGTTCCTGAGTCATGGGTGTTTTCTATGTATTTAAGTATTTATAAATATTTATATAGAATAGAATAGAATAGAAGAAATTTATTCAGAAAACGCTTAAGTTTAAGTAAAGTAGTAGGTAGTGTATATATTATATATATCGTTGTCTAAGTACCCTCAACACAAGCCTTATTGAGCTTACTGTGGGACTTAGTCAATTTGTGTAATAATGTCCTATAATATTTATTTATTTAACCAAAGGATGAACTGTGGATAGTACGTCTTTTTGCGATATACTAGATACGGATTTTTTTTGCGATAACTCAAAAACAGCTAAACTGATCATGTCCGGTATAGTTTTCATTTAATGTCTTTCTTAAGCTCTACTTCCACGATTTTTTTCATATTTTTTTGACCGAAGGTTCAAAAGTTAAAGGGGGGGGGGGGGGGGACACATTTTTTTTCTTTCGGAGCGATTATCTCCGAATATATTAACTTTATCAAAAAAAATTTGTAGAAGACCCCTATTAGCTTTGAAAGACCTTTCAAACGGTATCCCACACTGTAGGGTTGAAGCAAAAAAAAAAATCACCCCCACTTTACGTGTAGGGGAGGTACCCTAAAAAAAAAATTTAGATTTTATTCTACGACTTTTTCGGCTTTATTGATTTATATATCCATGCCAAATTTCAGCTTTCTAGCACTAACGACCACGGAGCAAAGCCTCGGACAGACAGACAGACGGACGTGGCGAAACTATAAGGGTACCTATAAGGGAAACTATAAGGGTATTCGGACCCGGGTATGTCCTTAAACTACGTCCACAAGAGAGGTATGGGCATTATGAATGTCATCTTGCTTTGTGTGGTAGGGCACAGCACAGCGGATGTCATTCCAGATCTAGAGCAGAGCCCAACTGGGGAAGTACCTCCACCTTACAGAAAACTGCAGCCAAATAATACTAGACCCTACTCATAGTGTTGTGTTCCTGCCGGTGAGTAAGGTTGCCAGAGCTCAACGAGAGGGGGGAGGGGTGTTAGGGTCGGCAACGCGCATGTAATTTCTATGGAGTTGCAGGCGTACATAGGCTACGGAGACTGCTTACCATCAGGCGGGCCGTATGCTTGTTTGCCACCGACGTAGTATAAAAAAAAGGTACCTAGTTGACTGCGGAACCCTAAAAAGGTCCCTATTAAACCTTTTATACCTTTTATACATATTTTTACTCCGTCCCCTTTGCTTCTACGATTAAAAAACATTTAACCGTCTCTAGAAATTTCGATAGCGCGATGATAAAAACGAGGCTCAAAATTCATAAGACCAACGAACTAGAAGTCCCGGCCATATGAGACCGAAGTCTGCAGCGCCATCTGTTGTTTGCATCACGGCTCTTGTTTTTATATCTTTAACAGAGATGTCGCTACGTGTTTGTCATCTGAATGTTTAGTCATACCAAGATAAGTTGGTAGCGATGTCGACACACTCAACAGTGCAAGTGTTATTTTAAACGTCAGACTTCTATGAAATTATGATGATAACACTTGCACTGTCGGATCTGTCAAAATCGCTGTCAAGTTAAAGCCTGACCAGTATTATATGATCACGCGCCATATTGCGGAATTTCATTGGAACTTGACGACCGGTTTGGCCTAGTGGGTAGTGACCCTGCCTACGAAGCTGATGGTCCCGGGTTCAAATCCTGGTAAGGGCATTTATTCGTGTGGTGAGCATGGATATTTGTTCCAAAGTCATGGGTGTTTTCTATGTATTTAAGTATTTATTTATTTAATCTTTATTGCACAAAAGAAAACCTTATATTACAAAAGGCGGACTTAATGCCATGAGGCATTCTCTACCAGTCAACAGTCAAATTTATAAATATCTATATATTATATATATCGTTGTCTAAGTACCCTCAACACAAGCCTTATTGAGCTTACTGTGGGACTTAGTCAATTTGTGTAATAATGTCCTATAATATTTATTTATTTATAAATAATTTTTTCATACTAAACTGAAGTGTCACCCTATACATGAGTAATACAGCGCCCTTATGGCAATGATCATATATTTCTGGTCGGGCTTTATCTTGGTATGACTATATTGTAATGCCTAGTTCACTATTACCTCTCGCGTCGAATGACGGCCTCTGACGACAGTTCATTTTTTATACGACTGCCCAAAAAAAATACATAGTCCGCCATATTGTTTTAATTATGACGTTACATAGCCTATATTACTCGGGATGACATACGGATTCCAACGATACCTCTAACATCTAAATCGGTTCAGGAATATAGCTGCTAGGGTGGAACAAAGAAACTTACATACCCACAAACATGAAAGCTATATGGAGTAGTTGTCACGTAAAATGTTTGGAATAATTATTCAGAGATTTTGCATATTAATTTATTTATAAATGTAACATTTGAATAGTGAAGAACCGGTTCAAAAATATTTTATGGATTATTTTTCGAATTATGCTGAACCAAAAAACACTTGAAGGAACATGATTCATAGATTTTGACGACCGGTCTGGCCTAGTAGGTAGTGACCTTGCCTATGAAGCCGATGGTCCTGAGTTCGAATACCGGTAAGCGCATTTATTTGTGTGATGAGTACAGCTCCCTAGGGAGTTATAGCTTTTCTTTTTTAAATATGTTAATTATTCATACAAACCAAGCAGCATAATAGAGTTTTACTTTTAAAATAATGACGTTTATAATTTAATATTTTTGATTATGTTTAAAATTATTTAATTTGTTTAATTTAACAGCCGTTTCAAATATTTTTACATAATTTTCAATCGTGGCTGAATGCCGAATAGGTCTGTGCCTTCGATGTCTAACCTGTCAAAATTACAAAATGGCGGACGAATGTTTGATATGTCACCGTATTTAAGAATTATTTCGTTAAAAATTTAGTTTTTTCTTCACAAGTGTGATGAAAAACATTGTGTGTAACTCCGGGGGTAAGAATATTGCAAACTCGGGTCTTTAATTCCTTATTACCACCCTCGTATCCAAAATTTCACTTACCACCCCTCGTTGCACAATGTGCTATTATTTATTTATTTATAGGTCATAGGGGCTATCATTCGACGCGAGAGGCAGAGGCATAGTACGCATTATGGGCCATCCTTAGAGCCTACCCTAGCCCAATATGGCTGCCTACCAAATATAAAATGTTACCTTAAGTTCCACTTCGTTCTTGACCGTCTTCATCAGAGCCACAGGGGAGACCGTTGATATTGTCGAAACACTGCCTTCCTAATGAATAATAAAATAAGACAATTGTTAATTGTAAAGAAAAAAACATTTTCATCACACTTTCTCTCAACACACAACACGAAGAAACACGTAGGCGATATGGCGTTAAATCCTTAATTACGAGTTAGGGCTGTAAAGTATTTTTTCATCACACTTGCTAGTTGGTGCCGTCCTTAAGTTCTAAATTTCGATCTAGGCCTGTAATGTACAGTCAGCACCAAAAGTAGCGGATCAAACAAGGTGTCAAAAGTATCTACCATTCTGTAACAGCTTAACAACATTTGATGGTTCGGTTCTATATGTAGAATAATTAAGACTGTAAAATATATACTTTTGAACGTGAATTTTAGAGATTTATCTATATTTGGAAAAGTTATACAGAATATCAGATACTTTTGGCACGTTGTTTCATCCGCTACTATTGATGCTGACTGTACGTACGAAATTTTATTTCATTCCTTATAAGTTTGATGAAAAACATTACGAACTCGTGTTAATTAAGCCCTCGCCTTCGGCTTGGAGCTTCAATTCACACTCGTTCGTAAAGTCATGTTTACCGCCCTTAATATACAATGTACTATTTAATTTCTCCTGCTCTGAAAGTGACTCATGATTTATCTATGAACAGGGCATTTTACTTTCTATTACATTTTTTTTACGATAAGCAATGAAAACTCGGTTCTAAATTTAAAAGGATTTGTTGTATAATTAATTCCCATATAAACTCCCGATTCCATAAATAACTAGTTTACATTCCCTTATATCATACGGTATTTCATTATACAATTTGGGGACCAGATACTTTCTACTTCTTTTTCCATAATAATTATTACGGCACGACGGAACCTCTAACATTTTTTTACTTATTGTTCTTGTTAATCTAGGGCGATTAATATAGTTTTTAAATTCATCTTTATTGAACTGCTCTAATGCCAGCAACATCCCTACTTCCTCATGCACCGGCAACATACGGCATTCCACAAATAATTCCTCATAGTCACTTTTTTTACAGCGAGTTTTAGTTTTTTTGTCTACTAATAGTTTCATAAAGCGTATCTGTAATGATTTAATCCTGTCTAAATAAGTTTTAAATGTCCTACCATAGCATGTCAGACCATAAGAAAGCAGAGAGTTTGCCAGCGCATAGTATAAAGTAAACATCGTGGCCCTATCCAATACATATTTTAACTGATGTAGTTTTACTAGTACAATTCTTAATTTTTCACATAACTTGTTGACATGACTTTTCCAAGAAAAATTGTAATCTATTAATAAGCCCAGATACCTGTATTCTGACACTACCATTATGTTTTGTATTTAGTAATGTGTATTCACACATGTATTTTACTTCAAAAATGGTTATCTTTCATCCCTTGGTAGACCATCTACTATAGGTATACATGCAGTACGTCCTGGACCATGTCTCGGAAACCGGTTAAATTTCCAAACCGTTATCATGTACTTGGCGCAAAACTTTTTAATTTCGGTTTCGCTCGAAAAACCGTTATTTTTAAACCGGTTTTATGAGAACAGTTCTTGCCAAATTAAACGGTTTAGAACAATAAAACCGATTTCTTCCTATGTCGGTATCTATGTTTACGTGGCACACCACCAGGCCGACCGGTCGTAGCGTCGCTCGGCGAATAAACCGGTTTTTTTACCGGTTTATTTGACTATATCAACCTTCTTGCATTCCGATAAGGTGCACGAAGATGCCCCGCACACTCAAGGCTTGGCGTTCAAAGGATTATAAATATAAATTTTAGACAAATAATGTACTTACAGCTTCAGCCGCTAAATGTATGGCGTGGCTTCCATCTTGTGACAGCCAAACAGTGATAGTGCTGCCCTCTGGTAGAGTGCTCTAAAAATAAAAACATAAATTTCACTTTTTACTTAACAGATGGCGCCAGCATTTCCTTGTCAATCCCAAGAATTATGTCTATTTTATTTTATGCCGGACTTTAAGCCAATTCTCATACTAATAACAAAACTAGAGACAGGGGAAACCTAGGATGTGTAACGCATTCAAGGTCAATATTTCTCGCCTCAGTTTGAAACCAGGGAAGAAATCCATTAGATTTAATTTACTTAGGTACATACCGGCAATTCCCTCAGAAAGCTGAAAATCTCGCTGTACGGACGTGCCGTCACGGTGGTGCCCTCTGCCGCCAGGAACGATGACACGTTGGCGGGCAGCTCGCCGTTGCCCCAGAACAGGATTATGTTGTCTGTGGTCTGGAAACATTTGGACAAGGTTTAAATAGAAAAAAAAAACGATTTCACAATAAAATAAAAACAACATATTTTTACCAGAAAAGGACAAAAACTCATAGTCAGACCAAGATAAGTTGGTAGCGATTTTAACAGCCCAGACTGTGCAAGTGTTATTTTAAACGTCAAACTTCTATGAAATTATGACGTTTACTTAACACTTGCACAGGATGAGCTATCAAAATCGCTGCCAACTTAGTTTGGTCTGACTCTAGATACCTAAAGCGTTAAAAATGACAAAATACTTTGAAAAAAATTTTTTTTTTTATCATAGTAATTTTTGAATTTAGCCATAATTCTATTTGTACCTTAACGGTAATTCTGACGCTAAAATATCTACGTTTTGTTTTCATAGGAAACCGACGTATACACGGTGTAACATGAGGAAACCGAAAGATTTTAACAGTGTATTCCAGGCCGTGTAGCCAACGTTACAATGGTTAACGCTCCGTAGCGTAGCGTAGTCATCTCTCTCTATCACTCTTCCATATTAGTGCGACTGTGACAGTTGCGTTTCGTTCGCTACGGAGCGTGAACGATATGCACGTTGGCTACGCGGGCTGATCACATTTAGAGACTAAAATGTTACATAAACTTTTCTGGATTTCGCCTAGTTGCAGAGTTAATACCAATAAAAAAAACATCTTATTGTAAATAAATACAAAACGATTTTTAAATGGCGATGATGCCATTATAGGGCGTAGTCGAAATAATATATCCGTATTGATATATGTCAAAAAGTTACAAGTAACTTTTGCAAAAACTAGGTTTTACAAAAAAAAAAAAACTGAAAAATTATTTTCAGTGCCAGTTTTACCATAAAATTAACTTTTTATGTTACATTCAAAAATTAAAAAAAAAAAAAAAAACAAAAAAAAATATGGCGAAATTAACTTAAACTCATATAACATTTTTTCCTTCTTTTGGGCTCAGAAGTGTTTGGTTAAAATCTTTCGGGTTCTTCGTGTTACATCGTGTATATCGTATTGTGGCGCTCCACACTTTGTTGCTTGCCAAGGTATTTGCCTAGGTATGTGCGTAACTGACCATAAATGAAATAAACTCACTACGTCTGCTCTCAGCACGAGATAAGCGAAGAACACCGGGTTGTGGATGATATCCGAGCCGCGGAGGTTCAGCGTGTCTACAAGAAACGAACACTTTTTTGTAAAAAAATACTTTTTTATTATTTATTTATTCATTTAAACTATATTGTACGATATAAAATTGTACAAATGCCTTAAGGCATTCTCTACCAGTCAACCATTGGGTCAAACAGAAACTTGTAGTTAGTGCAGGATTGTACACAATGAGAGGGAATATGAAACACAAATCAAGTTATTCAAAACAATATAACAACAATAATAATATTTTTTTTTTCTACTCGACGACTGTAATGCTTGAATTAAGATTTCGTATAGACCACTATAATTTCGTACTTTTCATGTATGGGCTCCTAACCCAACAATAAGATTCTTTTCGACACGCAATAGTCGATTATAAAAAAAATGACCAATCACATGCCGCGTTCCCATAGAAAAGATTAAATGGGCGCGGGGCCGCGGGGATTCGCGGAGTTTATGTCTTTTGTACTACATTTTTGTCTACTGAGATATTCATTATTTATTTAGGTTTATAGTATAAAAGTATTATTTTAGATGACTCGTAGAAAAATAATTGTATACAATAGTGATATAAAGAAGGTTTTCAATCTCATACCTTACTTAAGCAGCTCAGCAAGCTTCATTGCCTAAACACGGTACTCGACTGAAATCTACACCACCATTTAAAAAAAAAGTATTTTTTTTTGAACTCACAAGCTATGTCATCTAAAGCGGTGAGAACGAGCGCCGTCGCGCCTCGCGCTGAGATCTGTGCCAGCAGTTCAGCGATCTTCTCGTTCGATGGCTTTCCTGCAAAGGAAATAGACATTAAGCACAAACTGTTGCGTGTAACTGTTTACGTTTGGATGTTTGTATTAAATCACGCAATTATGACGAATATTTATAGTTCCATTCGTATATACGAATATTCGCATCGACATTCGCATTCACATCAAATGTTTTGCAAATATGAATGTGCGCAGGTCGTGTCCTGTCTCGTCGACTCGCGTATGGGCAGTGCACGCAAACTGTAGTTAGGTAATATGTAACTACTGGGAAACAAAATTACACCTTTTACCAGTGGTTACCAAATCCCACTGGTTACCACCAAACCAAGTTTGTGGTAACTAGTGGGATTTTTTTTCAGTAGTTACCAGAGGTAAAAGGTGGGAAAAAAATTACCAGTAGTTACCACTGGTAATAACTTGGTGGTAACTAGTGGGAATAACCCGAATTTTCAACCGTGACTGAATGCCGGATAGGTCTGTGTCTTCGATGCCTAATCTGTCAAAGAATGACAATATGGCGGACGAATGTTTGAAATGTCACCGTATTCAAGAATTATTCCGCTTAAAATTAAGTTTTTTTGTGTCATCGCAAGTGTGATGAAAAATATTGTGTGTAACTCCGGGGGTCGTGAATGCTCTCCAGCCTGCGGCTGTCGTACATCTAAAGACCAAGATTGCGAATTTTTACTTACCCCCCTCGTTGCACAATGTACTATTAACGGTTTTTTACAAAAAAAGGGCATATAAAATTATTTATTTTGGAAGTCGCGGACAGGAGGAAAATGATATTTTAGGTACCAGTAAACTCGACCGGCAGACCAAACACTGGATTATTAGGGCGCGCGGGGGCCGGCTCGCCGACGTTCTCTCGCGCCTTGTCCACCAGGTTGTCTTCTGTTGCTTGTAGCACGATGCCAGATGGGGTTAAGGCGTTCTGAATACAAATGAAAAACATTAAGACGACGCCGTTGACATACATCTAAGGACGAGCCTGATGGGCACTAAGAATGGCGCTAGTACAGCGGTGTCACGCACACGAATTCGAGCCAATCGTGCAGTCTAACGCAACTAGTTGCGACCAATCGCCCGCGCGCCAATCGCGTTGTGGCGTTAGCGCTGTACTGGCCCCATTCTTATTGTCCGTAAGGCCTGTTCTTAGATATATGGCAATGGACGACGCATTGTGGATTTTGGGCTCAGGCATCTAAGGTATCTTGATTTATCTCAGCAATTACAAAACTCGTGAAGGCATTGTTTCGTGAACTGGTTATTCATGGCATCGACTACCGACGATCGATTTGACGACCGGTTTGGCCTAGTGGGTAGTGACCCCGCCTACGAAGCCGATGGTCCCGGGTTCAAATCCTAGTAAGGGCATTTATTCGTGTGATGAGCATGGATATTTGTTCCTGAGTCATGGGTGTTTTCTATGTATTTAAGTATTTATAAATATTTATATATTATATATATCGTTGTCTAAGTACCCTCAACACAAGCCTTATTGAGCTTACTGTGGGACTTAGTCAATTTGTGTACTAGTGTCCTATAATATTTATTTATTTATTTATTATTTATTTATTTATCGACTTCATTTCTGTAGTTGCCGTTGGTTAACTTTTACAGCAAAGAAAATTGTCTGTAGTTGTGATTTTACCGTTTAAAGTTGTGACTTTGGACGCCTGCAACTCCAGAGGTGTTACATGCGCGTTGCCGACACTTTAAAAACCTGTACACTCCTTTTTTAAAGAACCCCATACTGTAGACCCTCGGGAAAACCTGGGAAGGGAGCTCATTGCGCAGCCGGAGCGTCCGTGGGAGGAAATTCCTCTTGAACCGCACAGTACGCGAGCATTTAGGTTCTAAGTTATGAGGATGAACACCCTGCCGACGGCGAGCGGGGCGGTGATAGAAAGTAGCCGTGGGCATCATGTCAAACAATTCTTCAGAGCACAGCCCATTGTACAAGCGGTAGAACACACACAAGGAAGCAAAGTCTCTCAAAGTCAAGGAGGAAAAAACTACTACATTCACTAAATTATTAAAAATATTTCTAATAAATAAATGCTATTATTCCCAAAGTGAATACTTTGAAGAGGATACTAATGATTGATGGTAATACTAATGGTTTATGCTAAAACTCATGTATTTAATTGCAATGTTTAGATTATTGGTTTCTCATTGTTTAAAGTAGATTTAGTCCTCTTAAATTGCTGTGCCCTTGCAGGGCGTCACATGTACTTCCACACTTTCTGTTCCATCTTATGTGATTTGTGATATGCAATAAAGATTTGACTTTGACTTTGACTCTCCTTAGACTTAAAGATTCAATACCGCTTGTGAGTTTGGGATCATCAACGATTCGCACAGCGCGCCTAGAAAAAAGGAAAAGTAATTTGTACCTGTAACGCCACCCACGCCGTCCTAGTGTAAGTGGTGGGGTCCACCCCCACCACATCTCCGGAGGTCAGATTGCTTGCCAACCACGCTTGGATCGTCAGGTCCTGGCCTGCAAGAATCCAGAATGTTATATATTCCACCATTATTATTCGTTTTGCGGAAAATCACATTTTTTGTCACGGTCCTTGACATAAATGAGTTTAGTCGCTGGAGTGACTACACTTTCTAGTTAAGTAGAATCCTAAGCATAGCGAGGGTTTCAAAGGCACAAAATGCAGCTCTAACTGTGTGAAATATCGCCCGTCACACACCAGGGCGTGGTCGGTCACTACCGCGGACTGTCATCTCTCTGTCTAACGTCACCTTGCCGCATGAGCGTCCACTGTGTAGTGTCCGCTTGTAGCTCGAACTGTGTAAAGTAGCGCCCGTTACACACTAGGGCCACTACCGCGGCCAGCCATCACTCATCTGTCCGTCTAACATCACCTTGCCGCATGAGCGTCCACTGTGCAGTGTCCACTTGTAGCTCGAACTGCGTGAAGTAACGCCTGTCACACAATAGGGCGTCGTCGGTCACTACCGCGGACTGATCTCTCATCTCTCTGTCTAACGTTACCTTGCCGCATGACCGTCCACTGTGTAGTGTCCACTTGTAGCTCGAACTGCGTGAAGTAACGCCTGTCACACAATAGGGCGTCGTCGGTCACTACCGCGGACTGATCTCTCATCTCTCAGTCTAACGTTACCTTGCCGCATAAGCGTCCACTGTGTAGTGTCCACTTGTAGCTCGAACTGTGTGAAGTAGCGCCCATCGGTCCACACCAAGGCGTGGTCATTCGTCACTACCGCGGTGCCGGAGGAACCGGTAAGGCCTGATAACCATTCGCGGCGAGCATCTGATGCCGCTATGTACTGGGACTGAAAACAAAATCTCAACTCAACTCAAGAAAGTTATATGACCTGGCCGTTTTTGTTTTGTTATATGCCTGATGGCCTTGCCTAAATCGATACCTACATAATAAAGTCATATATCCGAATAAAAGTATAATCTGCACTGATAGAATTGTCGCGCATTTATCGCTATGGCAGTCATGTGTTACTTGCAATTACATACTTGTTAGAGCCGTGACTGCCATGGCGACAGACAATAAAATGGCGGCCATTTTAGCGCCCCCTTTAGTCACGGAAAAAAGGATAAATAGCGTTCTTATGGCGTACTTAAGCTCTGGTTTCCTTGGATAGCGCTACCGTCATATAGGGACCGCGCGCGTTGGAGGGTCTGCCATCTTGTGACCTGAATCGAAACCATAAACATGTACATTTACACGTCACGTGTTTTCTTGTGCATAGTAGGTTCTGCCATCTTGTGGGCGACATCGGAACAATAACCATCACATTTAGGCCTCGCGCCAAAAATCTGACGGCTCCTGTGCTGCCTCCTATAGTTCATGCACGCTCCCTATAGGCACCGTAATATTACGGACGCAGAAATAATATTTCAACAATCACCGCCCTATAGGAAACCGCGCCATTTTGTTTACATAGACAACGTTCTAGTGACGTCATTCGACCGGTGTATTACGGCCGCTATATGACGGAACCAATTTCCTAGGAGACCAGGGGGCCTACCATGAAAACCGAAATTCGCAAATTGCGGGGATTTTTCTCTTTTACTCTCACTAAGACGTAATTAGAGTGACAGAGAAAATGCCCGCAAATGACGAACTTCGATTTTTGCGGTTATAGCCCAGAGCTTTACATTGTGTGCGTCAGCCGTAGGTACGATGTATGCGTCGACGTTTTGTTCCTTCATAACGGCCCGCAGCGCTGCGATACGCTCGGCAGCGGTTAGGGCGCTCAAAGCACGCCCGGTGCCATCTTCAACTGAAATAAGTATAACAAACATGGTTAAATTATTGGTTGGTATACGTTCTATATTAACTAAAAGTTGCCCTAAAATTCAACTTTTGTAGGTTACAAAAAACGGCTTTAAATATGTTAATTAAACAAAATATATTTTGACAGATGTTTTCGCGCCCAAAACGCTCTTTGAAAATTGTGTGACGTCACAGTTTACGGTTTGACACATAACTACATACACACGCAGAAGATACGAACTGTCAACTGACATTTGTCATTTGTTGTTTATCACCTAACTGTCAACAGTGTCAATCCGAGAGTTGTGACGTCATCAGAATCTTCAATGACGTTTCGAGTTTGGTCACGTGACGTGTGCCAAAAGATATTTTAAATTTAATATTTACAAAAATATGGTCATTACAGGTCCCCTAAAAGTAGTTTAACATGTTCTTATAATTCAAAAGAATTTAGGTATTGGGATACAATTCTGCCCTGAGATTTGTAGATGGAAACAACCCTATTACTGCGTACAACGTCAAGCGATGCCAAGCCCATTTGCATTGGTGTAATAAACATGGTCGCTGCACCGGATGCTTCGCTAATTGCCTCCGCTCGAGCGTCCTCTCAGTTTACCCATATATAGACGTAAAAAAAACATTAATAAGACATACTGTAGACTGCTTCATCAGGTTCCGCCCACTCGAAGTTGGACATGGTGCGGCCTGGCCGTAGGATGTGGCCCCATACCGCTTCCGCAGTTATGCTGAAAAGACAGGTTGTCACCACACACCACAAAACCACCCAACTATTGTTCCAATACTAACTTAACTTCTTCGTTCAGATGTTCACTATTATTTGAATGTCGCGTAATAGAAAACTTAGACTTTATGAAAAAGAAGACTGGTATTGATACTTAATTGTGCTTGTGTCTATCTTTTTTTGTTGTGCCTATTTATTTATTTTTTGCGACAATAAATGACTTTTTATTTATTTATTATATTTAATTAATTCCGTAGGCCCGACGTGAGCTTGTCAAGTCGCTTTTACCTACTCATTCAAGTTGGGTGAATTTACGGTATATATTTTTAATTAGTAAATTCGCACCGACTTTTCGGCGACGATATGTTCATAATATATTGACATTTATGATGGCACTATTACACGCTGGCACGCGCCAAGTCACTGCAGAGTTGGCTTGGTCCGACTTTAAAATCATAGTACTTTCATAGATAAGTAAGGTACCAGCCCGCATAGCCAACGTGCATATCGTTCACGCTCCGTGGCGAACGAAATGCAACTGTCACAGTCGCACTAATATGGAAGAGTGATAGAGAGAGTAGATGACTACGCTACGCTACGGAGCGTTAACGATTGTAACGTTGGCTACGCGGCCCGGTGCATTTGCAATGACAAAGTGTGGAAAATATCTATGAAAATATGACATATAGGTATTATGACATGACCTGACCTAACATGACTTTGTTCTGTTCTAATCGGCGCAAAGATAGCTTAGACGGTCTCTAACTAAAGCCTGTTTTTATATCCTAGACCCAGTTTGATTGGTCAATTTTATTTAATGTAACCGCCATTTTAGAACAAAACTATAATATAAGGGTATTGGGTATTTCGGTTACTTATAACTTAGTAAATTAAAAGTCCGAAGGCTACCTTCAATCTTAAAGCAATATCTTCAAGAAAAAAAACGATAAATGGAATATGAAAAAAGAGGAATAAATACTTACCAGAGCGCCAAAAGCACTACCCACTGCGCCATCGCACTAAATACTGTATCAATTAGCCATATCAGAGCTCCAATATTGCAGATACTGTCGGATTTAGATAACAGATTAAACTTATTGATTTATATACTAGTTACGGACGACGTAGTTACTTATAAATTAATTGAGATGATAATAAAATTGGAAAAAAAAACGTAAATAATCGCCTCGTATAGGCCCTGGACAGAGCACCACATGAAGAGAATTGAAAACAGCTGATATTCTTGGATCGAATTTTATCAAAAATAGTTAAGAATCGCCGCAAGGAAACTCGCATTCACGTTAAAAAAACAGCATCGAAATCGGTCAATCCGTTTGAGAACCACGATGCCACAGACAGAAAAATAGGCATACATTGGTGTCAAATTTTGCGGCGGGGGTTAAAAACTGTCCAATACGTGTGATGACCTGATGACTAAGCTACGCATTACTCGAGTGCGATGATTTCCGGCCGCTAGTGCTCGAAGCCGGATTGGAAACGGCCCCTTCAGCTTTTGCGGCTAACGCCGTCAAAAATTGCTTTAGTAGCAGAGCTAACTTAGCATATTGTTACTGGTGAATTCTCAATACAACTTGGCAGTGGCGGGGCAAGACCAACATTTTATACGGGCAAGGTACATTTCGCGAGGCCCTCTGGTGACGCAAGAAATAACGAAAATTTTCACGTTGTATCCGAGGTACATACTTATTTGAGGCGCGAGGCCTCTCGGACCGCGAGGCCGTAGGCGGTGGCCTACGTCGCCCACGCCTAGCGCCGCCTCTGCAACTTGGAATTCCGGTGCCGTTAAGATGGAACAGTCTTTCGGTAGATGTCGCTACGCGCCACATCGAGATGTGTATACATAAAGGAAGGAATTGAAGGATTCGCGCGCTTCTGGTAGACTTCCGTAGCTCAGTCGGTTAAGAGCGATGCAAGGATCGCAGAGGTCGCAGGTTATGAATCTAGTATAACTGTATCAGGCATGAGGCATGAGGTGGGGGAACTGACCGAACGGGATAGTCTTATGTATTTTTCAGTAGGAGTAGCAGAGAAAGCGCCATTGTTGTTTGTCCTTGTCACAGTCTCATTTTTTATTCCCCACTAGAATAGTAGGCGAAAAACTACATTTTCGCGCGCTAGATACATGTGTACTTATAACATGTTTTCACATGATACATTATTTTATTAGTGAACATATCGATTTTCTCTTGAAGCGAGTGCTTTCAACCAAGAGTGTTTGCTGTAAAACGAGACTCGAGATAAGTTGAGTGCCACGTCGTGTTTTAGGATTCTAACGTGCACAAACTCTATTGAGTGTTGATTTTTTACTGAATTCCTATGTACATTTTCAATCGTTATATGCCTCTCTGTCTAATATGCAAGAGGCACATTCGGGCGACAGTGAGGCAGATAACGTTTTTGATTGTTCGATGTTGGCGGCACGCCCTCAGCTCACAACCAGGAAGTAGGTCATATTAAAATTGCATGATTTAATTACAAACAGACAACAAGTTAAGTACAAGTAAATAAAACTTAAAGAAAAAGGAAGGAATAAGTTCGCCTTTGTTTGTACAAATGTGTTTTTTCCTGTTTTATGTTTATTTTTGTACAATAAAGTGTTTTATTACTACAACTAAAATGGTCTTGTTTATGACTATTCAGATATTTTAATTCGATTATGACAATACGCACAGTAATCTGAATGTATTAGATAATGATATAGCTGATTTTGTACTGTAATCATAATAATGTGAGCTTTTTCTTAAAAACGCGTTTTACAGAACCATGAAAACATTTGGGCCGTTTTTTTGTTGTTCTTGTTTCTTTTTCGTTAGATTGGGATACAATTTGACTAATTTGAAGAGCTTCTCATTACGGGGGGCGATCTTTGAATTTCGAGCACTCATAATCAAGCGCTCGAAATTCTAACATCGGGAATAAATACGAAACCGCAAATTATCCCGAAAACAATTTAATTTTTCTTCGAGTTACGAAAATACTATACGTTTTCGTAAGGCAGAGGACGATATGCAGCATATTGTACAGAATAGGGATCTTTTTATCCAGCAAATTTATCAAAATCTGACGAAAAAGTCAACAACAAAATAAAACTTATGTGAGCCTTGTATTTTGTCTTTTGATGTCTTATATTTTACGTATATCTATTACAATCATCTGTGTACTTACCTAACTTGACTTAAAGTCCTACGTCCCCTAGGTGGGGCAGAGGGCCGTCCTTAGTGCGCCGCCATCCCGTTCTCTCTAGGGCTGCGTGCTTCGCCTCAGGCCATGATAGCCCGATTGCTGTCAACTGGGATGCCACTGAGCGCCGCCAGGACTGTTTCCTTCCCTCCTGCCTGATCCTTTTTCTTCTTACCTTGTGGGGTCCATTCTAGGGCTAGCCTAAGGATGTGGTCTGGATCCTTTCTAAGAGTGTGACCGATCCAGATCCATTTGCGGCGCGCGATCTCGGCGTGAGTTTCGCGGCAGGTATTTAAGAGACGTTCATTAGATATTCTCTCGGGCCAGTATATCCCGAGAATCTGTCGAAGGCACCGTTTAACAAACACTTGGATCTGCCGCATGATATCCATAGTGACTCTCCATGTCTCGCATGCAGATCCATTATTTGTGTAACAGGCAGGCTAATAGTTTATAAGTGCAAGTTTGAGTAGGTATAAAACGTGAATTAGATTATATAAGATAAGATAAGATAATCATTTCTTTCATTTCAATCTTGGTAAATACACAGTGGTCGAGTCCTATTAGGTATGAAGTACCTGTGTCAGGAGACCTCGCTCTTCCAGATCACAGATTTAGATCTACACTAAGTTTTGATATTAACATTATAATTTTATAATAAAGAATTATATAAATAAGACAAAATATTATTAACTGATCAACATTTATTGCATTGTTTAATATTAGTATACAGGATAAGTTACAAAAATAAACGTTTCATCAGTATAAACTAATTTTATTCAATTCCTATGCAGAACATCGAAATTGCAGCTGATCTGAAAGAAAAACAAAATGATAATTTAGAGGCTGAGGCTGTCGGTTATTATGACCAGCTATAGGATGAAGGCGTGACTGGATGAATCTGTTTTGAACTAAGTAAAAATGTAATTAATAAATTTTTCGTATTATGGCTCCATCAAGGTGTTGATGATTCTGCCGATGCCGAGGTTGGATTAACAGGTTCCGTACGTGAAAAATACGGCACGCTACAAAGAGTATGATTCAGTCTTTTCGTAATAATGAATAATTTGTCTTTAACTTCTTCGATATAAGTAGATAATTAATAATCAGTAAACGTCTAACTTTTACCTATCGCCACTCAACGAAATAATAGTTTGTTAATTTAAATAATGCAATATATATTTTTGGTTTATAACTGTTTATTTTTAGTACCAAGTACATATTTATTTTTCTACGCGTCAATTAGTTACCTAAATTTGTAATGTTACAAAAATCTCCCTGTATGATAAACTACGTATTTTTTGTTTTAATGGCATGACATGTCCGGGCCCTAGTAATAAACTTAGTTATAATCGAATTTAAACTGACGTGAGACAAATATCAAATCAAATATCAAACATTTATTCAGCAAATAGGCCACAGGGGCACTTTTACATGTCCATTTTTACAAACAATAAAATAAAAATTACAAAAAAACAATTACAAATATGGAATCGATGAAATAATAAATACTTTATTAGAGATGTATACTGTCTCTAAATGTCAAATTACACAAAAAAAACTATGACAAAAAAATAAAACCAACAAATACTAAAATTCTTTAGAGATGTATAAGTCTCTAAGTATCAGAGATAAAATATATAAAAGATATTAAATTATCCTTAGAGATGTAGAGGGTCTCCAAGGCTTGAATTCTTATATAAATAATTAAAAGACAAAAAATTAAATCAGACAATAACCGAATACATACTAACATTAAACTAATTTATGGTTAACACTCACGTGTTTTCAGTCACTCGCGTGACATGTTTTGGAGACAGGACACCTAGGCTCTCCAAAACATGTCGCGTGAGTGACGGAAAACACGTAAGTTTAAACCCTAAAATTAGTATTATTTTCAAAACTCAGCTAATACTAGAAAATCACTGCGCAAGTTCTTTACCAACCGCAAAAGGCAAGTGGTATTAGATCTATAAATAGTATAAAAAAGTTCTCACGGAATGCATCTCAAGAAGTTTGTTTTAGAAATAAACTAAAAAGTAAAAATGAAGTAACAAATACTTATACTAGCTCGTCAGTCGTCACACGAAAAGGCATAGTTTGGTAAAGCATTAATCACAATATAACGGTCTAGGTCCGAGCCTATCCGTCCGACATTTCGTTTTTATAGAATACCTCACATGATCAATGATATACACATACAACCGTCATAGAAAACGAGGTGTCCGAGTTGACCGTTGCAGCGTGAGTCATCCTTTCGATGCCTCATTAATTAGCAGTGATCGGAACTATGGGAGTAAAACTTTAACAAAACTTGTTAAGCGGACATAAAATAGTGCATACAGCCCTAAAAATATTCATGTCCATAGGGATAGGAATAGTATAGTACTTACAGCCATAAAAATATTTACATTCATAGATATTCGAATATGTTTAAGGCTATAAGCACTCTTTTTACGTCCGCTTGATAAGTTTTGTTAAAGTTTTACTCCCATAGTTCCGATCACTGTTAATTAGTTAAAATAACTTATGGCAAAAATTACGTTTTTGGTACAGCCGCCATCAGATATATCGGAGCGGCCAAGGTGCTAACAAATATTTGAACACGCCTCTATTGTTAAGGCGTTAGCATGCGTGTTATGATATTATTGAGCACCTCGGCAGCGCCGACATATATGATGGCGACTGTACAAGCTTTTATCACTGACTGTACTTTTCTTACCACATGCAACTAATATTCATCGAGACAATTCTAAAAACCCCAAACACAATTAAATTGCGTTGTTTTATCACAGAGTTTCTATGGCCACCTGTCTCCATCATCAGATCAGCTCGATGGTACCATAATATTGCACTGTCACCCAACTTAAATATGTATGGAAATTTCTAGCTTCATCGGAAACCGGGAAATGTGACCTCCATGGTAGTCTGCGGCCATTGACTCACCTATCCCCTGGCGATGGACGCGCACTCGGTTGTCAGCCAAGCCGCGTTGTCCGCGAGGCCGCGGACCTCCAATATGGGGCCGAGAGTGTCAAGAACTCGCTTATCGTATGCGTTGCCGTTGACCTCCAAGGTAAAGTTTAAAGCGGCCATTAACTTGACTCACCTATCCCCTGGCGATGGGCGCGCACTCGGCCGTCAGCCAGGCCGCGTCGTCCGCGAGGCCGCGGGCCTCCAGTATGGGGCCGAGAGTGTCGAGGACTCGCTTGTGGTACGCGTTGAGGTACGCCAGCTAGAATAAAAAATATCACGTTTAAATATCTTCTAACGTTCTTCCCAACGTCGTCCCATCTTTTCGCCACGGATCATCGGTACTTGGGGTCCGCTCTGCAATTCATCTTGAGCAGTAGGGTGGTAGAGTCTGGCTAACCAAATATTGTTGACAGATATTTCCTTGTTGTATCACCAATTGTCTACGATTTAAAAAAAAAGCTAAAACTCTGTTGTCAATTTATGTCATTCATTTAAATTGTTCGCGGTTTATAAAGGGTGTATTTCAGTTTATTTTAAATAATATTAATAATGACTATACCGAGTGAGGTCCGCAAACTATTATTTAACCTCGTAAATAATTACGACAATGTGCGAAGTGGACGTGACGCGTTGTATAACGAAAAACTGCGATGTTTACAAGACGTAAACAATTTAGTAGGTCGGTGCTCTATTCATATTTTGATACTTTAAGTACTAGTTCTAATATTTGCCTATAACTTTGATTAAGTACGTGAATTTATTAATACCTGAATCTCATGAACAGGACAAGTGTGTAAAGAAACGGATAAACTAGAAGTTCTGGAAAATATCAATAAAATCAAAACATTGGAACGTAACGAGTTACTGAAAACCAATATTTAGAAGAAATCTGTGGAGTGACTGGTCAGTAGTAATTTGATATAAAAATATAAAATATATAAAAATATCTTGGCGAAACATGTCTATACAAAAATGTCTTTGTCACGTCAACGTGTATTTAATTCATTTCCTTAGGTACCTTACGTGTGCACAGAAAATCAAAAATATTTACTAGTATCAACACTATAACTCCTACTACACAAAGTGTGACCGGCCCAAGATTTTTTGAATTACCCGCCAAAAATGTGTGTAATATTTCAGTAGCCAGACTATTCCACCTAATTTCTTGGTCTAATATGCGTTGCGCCTCTCTCATTGTGTCTCAATATGAATATAGTTCAGTTTATAATTAATAACCATAATAAGTATTTATGTATATATAAATAAATAAAAAATAAAAAAACATTTATTTCAGACCTTGGTCTATACAGTGTTAGTACGACTTACTCTAAAAATTATATTAAATTTAAATTAAATATATGTCACTTTATTGCACGTAAACGGGTTAACAAAAACCAGACAAAATAAAACAAACAAAAATTCTAAGTACAAAGGCGAACTTATCCCTAAAAGGGATCTCTATAAGTCAGTGTTGAACATGGGGTTACCTCGAAGTCGTCCAGCAGGGCGACGTCGATGCAGGCGCGCTGCTGCGGCACCAGCGTCAGAGTGCTGAAGCCGAGCACACCGCGGCCATCGTAGTCGCCCACCAGGTGTTGGGCCTGATAACAACGTATTTTTTTATTATTACCACTACCTAAATGTGTTACAAACCTAATACACCTGTCTTACTCATAAATTTTACAATATGAATTGTAATGTGAGGTTTAAAGCAATAAAGATTTTTTTATTATTATTATCGCTATGAATCACGACTGTATGGCCAAATTAAAAAAAAACTATGCGAATCTGCAGATTTTATATTAAGTAAGTATATTCTTTACAGTACATATCTACAGTGGCCGGTTTGTGCGTGAGGAAATTGCCTCGCGCATATGCTCGCTCTGTGTGGACCGGCCTATTTAATAAATTACTAGCTTTAATCCGCGACTTTGTCTGCTTGGGATGATGATGATATAAACTATCGTAAGTGCTTCCTCGGGCTTCAAACTATAGGGAGCGTGCATGAACTATAGGAGGCAGCACAGGAGCCGTCAGATTTTTGGCGCGAGGCGTAAATGTGATGTTTATAGTTCCGATGTAGCCCACAAGATGGCAGCACCTACTATGCACAAGAAAATACGTGACGTGTGAATGTACATGTTTATTGTTCCGATTCAGGCCACAAGATGGCAGACCCTCCAAAGCGCACGGTCTCTATATTCTTACCAAATTTCTTCTAAATCGGTTCAGCGATTTAAGCATGAAGACAGGCAAACAGACGGAGTAACTTTTGAATTTAACACAAGGTTTTGTGTTATGAAAGGATATATAATTATTTGTTTAATAAATTGGCCACTACGATGAAATTTGAGGAATAAACTTACCCTAGGATGGTCGGAATCCTTGGTAACATTGACAGTTTCGACTAAGTCTTCGTGCCTGATGCCGTACTCTCCTACTTTGTAGTATCCGGGCTCTAGAGACAAAAACATATTCATGAAATAATAAAAGTACGCGCAAAGCATATAGGCCATAAATACACCGGCTAGGTGTGCGAAAAACTCAAAAATTATTTGAAATAGAGATGGATTGTCAAAGAAAATTTTGTAGCCACATGACACATAATTAAAACTTTTAGAACGACTTTTGACTTTGATCCTTGTACTTTTACTGATACGTGTTTAATTTGTTATAGTATTTTATGCAACAGTTGTATAAGAAGGGTCAAAAAAGGCGAGTGGCTTGAGTTACAATGTGAGCCGGAGCCGAAGGCGTAGGAATACGCCACGAGCATTTTTTGACCTACTTATACAACGTTGCATACTAGTACATTACGATACAAGTGCGAAAAATAGGAAATTCGAAACGAGTGGCGATAAATTAAAACACGACCGAAGGGAGTGTTTTAAATCGACACGAGTTGCGAATTACCTATTCGCACATGTATCGTACAACGTTTTACAGTACATATGGCCCTTTAAATGTTCGACACAGTAACGTAATATGCTACTTCTCGCACTAGTGCTATAAAGTAGCCCCATATGTACTGTAAAATATTTTTCCTACGAGTCAACAAAAATAAATCTTAATTTAGGTAAACAAATTACAGCAAAAGTATATAGCCAAGACGCGCGAGCATACCTTGTTACGCGCCCGGCCCGCCCCGGGCCGCGGCCGGCCGGTCAGCGACACCTCCTCGTAACTCATGAGGCCCTGGTACTTGCTACTTGCTAAATTAAATTTTTGGACAGTTTTTTCTCAATTTTGGTCACCGTAGCCTACGGAGACTAACAAGCAACGCTAAGCGGTCTTCGTAGTCTATGGGTGTTGCTATATTACGGATGTCACATGCGTGTTTCTGACTTATGAAGTAATTATTTTTACTATGCAACCAAATGAATATTTTGTAAGTTGGCAGCAATGCACTTAGTTTAAAACTGTATTCGTTTTGGTTTTGTTAGGTTGGTAGCCATTAATCGCAGTAACGTTATAGCGATTAAAAGCACAAGAGCTTTTATGAGGTACAGACAATATAGACTTTTCTTAAAACCTTTTATGTATGTTCTTATATTCGTGTTAATGAATGCATAAATGACAGATAACAGTAGAGGAGTAGGAAATTTTTCCTTTTGTTTACCTAAATTAAGATTTATTTTTGTTGACTCGTAGGAAAAGTATTGTACGCTCATTATACGCGTATTGTATGCTCTTGGCGCATTCCTTTACAATGTGAGCCGGAGCCTTCGGCTCCGGCTCACATTGTAACTCACGCCACTCGCCTTTTTTGACCCTTCTTATACAACTGTTGCATAAAATACTAAAAAAAGTGGCGCCATCTAATCGATCATACGCCAAAGGTATGGCAGCATCGTTTCGAGCGATGGCGCCACCTTTAGGTTGTGCTCGGTAAGATGGCGCCTCTTTTTGATATTTAACAAATTAAACACATATCAGTAAAATAATAAGGATCAAAGTCAAATGGCATTCTAAAAGTTTTAATTATGTGTCGAAAGAAGACAGTAAATTTACTGTGACTAATAAGGTTTCTTTGGCAATCCACCTATATTTCAAATTCTCTTTAGTGTGTAGACGAGAACGTGCCCGTGCGCTAAAATGTTTGAGCCGCACACGTCACGCAAGCGGTGTGCCAACTCTCATAAGGACCTGTATGTTACAACGCGCGTAGGTACACGTGCACCCGGAGTGCATAGACCTTAACGCAAATGGCGCTGCAGTTAAATAGTTTTTATACCAGTAAAATTAGGCACGAAAGACTCATTTTGGGTTATCGCGTCAGCCAAGTAAGTAAAATTTCATAAGTCCTATTACCAACCTAACCCTAGCTATAACCACTTGCAGACTAACCAAGTCTACCAGAACCAGCTATGTAATGGGTCCGAAAATTTACAATGCTATCCCAAATAACATACAAAACATAGAAAATAATAACTCTGTTTATAGGAAATTAAAGAAATGGCTATAACAATATACATAATGGATATATACAGATGATTACTATAACTAGCTTATATCTAAAATAGGCCCTTGAGGCATTGTACCAAGGATGCTGGCGGCATTTCCTCGTTGTATCGCAATACTGATACGTTGTGCGAGGAAGCCGCCAGCTCTTCGGTCACCAGTTACGTCAACCAGACGTTTCGCGATTTCTCCAAAAATGGCTTATTAATAATGCATTTTATGACATCCGAGAATTCTGTGACATTTAATAGAATTTTATTTTCCTTTAATTTTTATAACTATTCTCTTTATTTATCTTGTGTCTTAGATTAGGCATTTTATAATATGAATATAAAAGTAAAATACAACAAATCATACAAAAATAATACAAAATACATATAAACACATTATAAAAAACCTAACCTAGGGTGCCGCCAGCAGCGGGGCAGGGCCCGAGCTGCCGGTGGTCAGGGCCGCAGAGAGAGGAACCGGCGGACTATCCGCGCCGTGTCCACGATCACCGCCTTCTGCATCTGACCCTTGATCCAACCACCTAGCGAGTCTCTCAAGGTGTTGGTTGAGACTCTTCGCTATGAGAATGATGGTGGGTTCAAGAGCCTGAAACAGAGGCAGTATTCTTGAACGATACGCGGATAGTTTTGTTCCCCCCTCTGTAGCCCCATAGTACGCTCGCATGACGTTCTCGTTTATAGATGGAGTCCATTTCATGCGGCGCACTGCACCATAACTATTATTATTATTCTTGTTAATAATCTGACATTGTTATGATTAATATGTATTTTGATGGTTTATTTTATAAATAATGATCGAAAATACATTAAATGTTAATCTTGGCGGGCCCCTCGTGCACGTTGAGGAAGTGTCCCACACCATGTATATATGAGGATATATAAGTGTCCTTCACCGTTGCTCAGTATCTGCTGCGGCTGGAGGCCCGGGTCGTGCGGGTAGGGCCGCCACGACACGCCGGCGGGCCCCTCGTGCACGTTGAGGAAGTGTCCCACACCATGTATATATGAGGATATATAAGTGTCCCTCACCGTTGCTCAGTATCTGCTGCGGCTGGAGGCCCGGGTCGTGCGGGTAGGGCCGCCACGACACGCCGGCGGGCCCCTCGTGCACGTTGAGGAAGTGTCCCACACCATGTATATATGAGGATATATAAGTGTCCTTCACCGTTGCTCAGTATCTGCTGCGGCTGGAGGCCCGGGTCGTGCGGGTAGGGCCGCCACGACACGCCGGCGGGCCCCTCGTGCACGTTGAGGAAGTGTCCCACACCATGTATATATGAGGATATATAAGTGTCCCTCACCGTTGCTCAGTATCTGCTGCGGCTGGAGGCCCGGGTCGTGCGGGTAGGGCCGCCACGACACGCCGGCGGGCCCCTCGTGCACGTTGAGGAAGTGTCCCACACCATGTATATATGAGGATATATAAGTGTCCTTCACCGTTGCTCAGTATCTGCTGCGGCTGGAGGCCCGGGTCGTGCGGGTAGGGCCGCCACGACACGCCGGCGGGCCCCTCGTGCACGTTGAGGAAGTGTCCCACACCATGTATATATGAGGATATATAAGTGTCCCTCACCGTTGCTCAGTATCTGCTGCGGCTGGAGGCCCGGGTCGTGCGGGTAGGGCCGCCACGACACGCCGGCGGGCCCCTCGTGCACGTTGAGGAAGTGTCCCACACCATGTATATATGAGGATATATAAGTGTCCTTCACCGTTGCTCAGTATCTGCTGCGGCTGGAGGCCCGGGTCGTGCGGGTAGGGCCGCCACGACACGCCGGCGGGCCCCTCGTGCACGTTGAGGAAGTGTCCCACACCATGTATATATGAGGATATATAAGTGTCCCTCACCGTTGCTCAGTATCTGCTGCGGCTGGAGGCCCGGGTCGTGCGGGTAGGGCCGCCACGACACGCCGGCGGGCCCCTCGTGCACGTTGAGGAAGTGTCCCACACCATGTATATATGAGGATATATAAGTGTCCCTCACCGTTGCTCAGTATCTGCTGCGGCTGGAGGCCCGGGTCGTGCGGGTAGGGCCGCCACGACACGCCGGCGGGCCCCTCGTGCACGTTGAGGAAGTGTCCCACGCCGTGTCCCGTGCCGTGCGCGTAGTCCAGCCCCACGTCCCACAGGGCTTTCCGGGCGAAGCTGTCTAGAACGTTGCCCTGGGGAAAAAGTACGATACGTTAAAGAAAATGAAACATAACCGAACATGCACGAAATGTTATGAAATACTGTAGGCGGCAGAACCAGTCCCCGAATGGTCCACCAAACCTAAACCCCCAATCCCCGACCAGGCTCGCCCTCATTGGCGATCTGACTTGCTCCACACGAATAAGTCTACTTCTCTATGGCGGATAGCTCAACTGTGTCCTGTGACCGACAGACAAGCAGACGTGCGTTATCACAACGCTCGGTATCCGACTGACCGGTGCACACATGAACTACTTTTTAATCTTTGGATGCTACGCAATTTGCCTGCGCTCGGACACGACGCGCACCGGGTGATTGCGTTTAGCATGAACAAATAACATTATGAAATGGCTGTGAAATACAGACGGACATGATTTTAAGATCATTAAAATTCACAATATGACAATAAAGACTTCAATTCAATTCTTATTGAAAAAACTGTGCAAACAGATTCAGCACCCTGCGAAGGCGTCTTTCTGGGTCGTAGGGCAGCTCATGTGTCATCCCTGCAAGATGTAACTCACCTTGACGCCCTGAGGGAACAGGGCTGAACCAACAGATATCTGGCCCTTCAGCACCCTGGTGAAGGCGTCCTTCTGGGCGGCTGTAGGACTGCTGCTCATGTGTCGGGTGCGAGTAATGTCAGTTGTGCCGTCCCTGGAAGAATTTTTAAATTGTAAACTGTATCAGAAATACATTATATAATTAACAGAACAATTGGTCAAGGGAAGTAATACTTTCCGTATCGATGTTGCAGTAAAAATATCAATTATCATTTATTAAGTTATAAGCAGTTATTTTAATTTACAATGTTAATGTTAGCTTGAATTACATTTACTTGTGATCAATAACAGTATATGGTAACCACTCGGAAGTTTAAGTTTTAACATACCAAGGATTCAATATATGTACATACGTATGCAAAAGCGGCTATAGTGATTAATATTTACTATACCTACTAGTCGATGGAGGGTAGATTTAATTTTTTCTGCCAACAAACTGTACTGCAGTTTGGCAGATTTGTAGTTTAAGGCTTTTTGTAATCTTCTTTTGATAAAAAAAAGTTACATTTATAACCGGGTTATAGCGAATTTATTTTATTACTTTTATTTACCGACGTTTCGACACAGGTTTCACTGGTCGTAGTCGCGGTTAACTGATGTCCCAGCAAAATGTCAAAACAGAGATTTACACGCGTAACTTCTCGACGAAAAGAACAACAATCAGATCAATTATCATTACACCAATCGATACGTACACTGCTGGACATAGAAATATCTCTAGGAACTACATCGGCCTGTCGTGAGCTTCCTAATTCAACGGTTTTCTGCAATCTTATTCAGATTTGCAATCGCCACTTAAGAACCTTTTTACCCCAATGGCCAACGGTTGTTTATGCTAATGTAGTTTTTGTACACCCACGGGAAAAAGTATTTTATACAATCGTGATATAATAGAGAGCTTTTCAGTCGAGTACCGTGTTTTGGCAACGAAGCTTGCTGAGTTGCCAAAGTGAGGTACAAGATTGAAAAGTTTGATTATATCACTATTGTATACAATACTTTTTCTACGGGTCAATAAAAATAATACTTTAAACTAATAAAATCATACAGGTAAACAAGCCAAAAGTATACAGCTATTTAAGATACGCGAGTAGCCGCGATACCTTCATACTCGTGCGCGCCCCGGCCGCCGGGACCCCGGGGTGGTCGGCGACACCTTCTCGAAACTCGTGAGGCCCTGGTACTTGCTCCGCGCTAAATTCAATTTTTAGACAGTTTTCGCAGTCTATGGATGTTGCTATATTAAGGGTGTCACATGTGCGTTTATGACTTATGAAGCAATTGTTTCTACTATACAACCTAAAATAAATAATTAATTTGAACTATAGTTTTGTTTCGTCCTCTTAACTGCGGCGAGCTGTGATTGGTCCATTTCATTATAGTTGACTAAACCATTTCGAAATTAATATTATAGTTGAGTTGGGAGCCCATACATGAAAAGTACCCAATTTCAGTTCGGTATACGAAATCTCAATTCAACCATTACAGTCGACGAGTAGAAATAGTACATTAGGTACTACAGAGGCCGGGAAACGTAGGGTTGCAGGCCAAGTAGATATATACTCAACCCCGTTTCTCGCCGAGATATGTATAGTGCTTTTCTCAAACTTGAAATTAAAACAAAAAAAAAAGTAGTCAATTTGTTTTGTGGCGACCTACTCGGCTCGCCACTCTACCAGCGGTGTACAACCTTACGCGCGTAAGTCCGCGCGCCTGCGCGATGCGCCACCGCCGTTGCTTAGCAACGAAAATGCACAAGAAATCACCGTACCAAGCTAACTGAAGCTAGTTGATGGTTGGATGCCAAGACGTTGTGTCACAATTTGACGTTAAAAAACAAAAGAAGGTTGTTTTACAGTCCTAGGTGTGTAAGGTTGTATGAAATTCCTTTACATATCATCTTCACTCATCGCACCTGATATGTAGTATTTCTGGACCTGATTTGACGTAAGTCATGTCATCATTTCATAGCAAGTTTGAGAAAAAATACATTACGTATTCTACCTTTACCTTTTCACTATTTTACTAATAAACCAATTTGACTTTTTATCTTGACGTACTTGTATTGTCCTCCTGAGTCTAGTAGAAACATGTCGTCCCTCTTAATGACAGTAGGGGAGTCTTTAGAAGGCGTGTAATGTATGATGGCTCCATTCGGGCCGGCGCCCGCTATCGTCTCGAACGAGGGGCCCATGAAGTCCGCTTCCTCTCTGGAAAAAGTAAAACGAATTACAAACATTGATTAATTATTTTGGTAAGATTTTGTTGCTGATAGGATTGGTCCTACCACCACCATGACCACGATGACCGTCAAAACCAAATTGATTAAGGTGACTAGGGGTAAGAAGAAGATTGGGGTAAGAATAACGCTTTAGTGTTTGTCTTGACTAGAGCAAAATAAGCTATATTATTTTTACCCCATTTCACCCTTTTACCTTTTCATATTGAATCCAATTTTAATTTCCATGTAGGTAATATAGCCTGACAAGATTTATTTGGCCTTCGCCATGCTGTGGATTGTCATTGGTACAAATTTATTTTAATGGCAAGGAGTACTCTTTAACGACGGATGTTGAAGTGTTCAAATGTCACGGATGTAAACAAGAAGAAAATATTAACGATTTTACAAGAATTCTTAAAGATTCCCAAATATGCAAGAAAATATATTTTTCTATTTGTCGACTGTAATAATTGAATTAAGGCTTCGTATACCAAACTGAAGTCTTATACTTTTGTCACTATAGGGATCCCGACTCAAATAATATAGTCCGTGCGGAAAGAGAAGAGCCGTGAAATGTATGGGATCCAATATATTCTACGACTCTTATCTTTCCGCGCAGCCTCTATTCCTATCGAAACGCTTTAGTCAACGTGCCAGTGCGGTCAAGAGGACTAAAAAAAACGATAGCTCTAATTAATTCATTCATTATTTTAGGTTGTATAGTAGAATTGCTTCATACTTAAGGCAAAACACAATAGTTGCCTAATATTCGTGGCATCTCTAGTTGAAATACATACATCCCACATTTTTGTAAAGGTAGTGTTTTTACAATTTGGTGCCGCACAGGATCATCGATAAATGTGAGTTAAAGACACTAACTTGCGGAACTCGAGCAGTTTTTCTGCGGCCTGTGGTTCTGTAACTGTCGCACCAGAGTCTAGCTGAACGTGCAGCCAACGTAGCAGCCCTAGGGATTGCAATCCGGTCCGGCGGATCCGGTAATCCGGCCGGATCCGGCAATTTTCAGGAGCTACCGGATCCGGTAAAAATCACCGGATCCGGACCGGATCCGGTCAAATAAAAAAAACGCCTAAATACAGCACGCACTGTGCGGTTTAGATGAGGAAAAGGCGACGGATGAGAGGTATGAACTTGAACAGAGCATAAAACGAATGAAAACGTTTAAATTTAGTTAAATAAAAATATATTTATTATGACGATGACTGGGAACAGAAGTTGCCTTTCATGTTGGTGGCACGATACGACGATTACATAAATACTGTAATAGAAGGAAAAATTAAACGATGGAGATGCCATGGAAGGCATTTGTAATTTATGCTAAAGAGAAGAAAAGAGTGTCATAATGTTGTGATAGGAGATTAAAAGTAAACAAATGAGCAGGATTAAGTCGGCGGTACTCAACCGACTAGAGCTGGGCTAATCAATATGTGTTACATGTGTGAATGAATATAAGATTGTAAGTTTGTATTGAAAATGAATGTATGAAATGAAATGATAACATTGATAATCTTTAGTTTACTTCGAGTTTATATATATATATATGATAAAATATTGTTTATTTTCTATTCAAATTTGAGAGAGAATCTTTTGTATTTACAATTCCATCCATTATGCAATTTCCTTAATGGTACATGCTACTCTACGTCTAGCCAATTCTTTATTTGATCCATGTAACTTTTCTTAAGGAGTCCCTTTCCGCGATGGACTTCAATTCTACACTCTATTATTTTTCACATGAGATCGTCGTGTCGTGTAAGTCGTGTTCCATTCCCTATAATTTGACCAATATACTTTTCTGTAAATAAAAAAAGTACTAAAGTACTACTTTCTTGGGCAAAAAATGAGGGAAAATTTAATATCATTTTGGTTAATAGTAAAATATCTTATTTTTCTTACTAGAATGGATGTCAACGTTACAAAGAATTCAATGAAGGAACAGTTACGAAAACTTGTCATTTCAAGGAGTTCCAATTCCCACCCCACATCCCATGACCGGGCTTTGGAAACTAATCAAATTCATAATTGTAAACGAAAATTTGAGCACTTGTGAATATATAATATATAATAAACGACCGATTTCATATTTGGGTTTTTAAGTGATATTGACAAGGCCACACTTTTTACTACTAAGGGTTATTTTATTGTTAAGAAGTTATTTATTAACTTCAAATTATAGATTTAGGAATACGTATTACGCAAAAAACTAGAAAAATATGTAATTTAATTAATTTTGATATCCCTATACCAAACCGGATCCGGTCCGGCCGGATCCGGCCGGATTATGGCCAAAATCCAGCCGGATCCGGCCGGATTGAAAATCAATCCGGTTTGCAATCCCTAAGCAGCCCGCTGACTGCTATCCCGTCACGCACGTGGCAGTTGAAATACATACATCCCACATTTTTTGTAAAGGTAGTGTTTTTTCAATTTGGTGCCGTGACATGATCATCAATAAATGTAAAGTAAGACACTAACTTGCGGAACTCCAGCAGTTTTTCTGCGGCCTGCGGTTCTGTGACTGTCGCGCCGAAGTCCAATTGAACGTGCAGCCAATGAAGCAGCCGGCTAACTACTATACCGCCGCGCACGTGGCAGTTGAAATACATAAATCCCACATTTTTGTAAAGGTAGTGTTGTTACAATTTGGTGGTGGGTGGTGTTGTTACAAGATCATCGATAAATGTGAGTTAAGACACTAACTTGCGGAACTCGAGCAGTTTTTCTGCGGCCTGTGGTTCTGTAACTGTCGCACCAGAGTCTAGCTGAACGTGCAGCCAACGTAGCAGCCGGCTGACCGCTACACCGTCGCGCACGTGGCAGTTGCGGAAACCCTGACAACATCCAGTACTTTCTCAAAGACCATAATATAGTTTTCGATAAAAGGATGATGCCATGGGGCAGATGACCGATTTTTTTTTATTATTATTTAGAAAACAAACAGCCTTTTACAAATATATTTAAAGTAAATGAACTATAAATAGAAATATAAATAATATATAAAAAAAATATATATATTATTGTTTGTCCTTGTCAGTCTAATTTTTTTCCCCACCGTAAATTTTAGCATGGTTTATGGGGGACAACAAATAACCCGACCAAATTACATAGGTTGTTTGTGGTATGTTGTCAGGAATGTTAAAACGTGTTTTTAATTTTCTCCTCACGGACATAGCACGCGTATAGCAGATCTATCGGATCCTACTATGTATGCATGATGCTAAATATTGACATTTCGTTCTCTGCTTCTTTTTTGCTCGTGCATATTCGAGCGATAGCGAGGTACCCGATAAGCTTTCGATGTTCGCGGTAGTCTCTCATTATCAGTATAATATGGCTGTCAAAGGTGAAGGTTAACAAAGAGAGTGTATAAGGGAGAAGTAGAAGAGGGAGCTGGAAGGGGTAGACCTCGGCGGACTTTCACTGATCAAATCGGGGAAATCCTGAAGAAAGGCCAGGTCAAGAGCGCCCTAAACCGACGAGCGTGTATGAGGAATGTCATGAAAGTGAAGGAAGCGAAAGAGGTATGTCAGGATCGTAGCAAGTGGAAATCCGTGGTCTCTGCCTACCCCTTCGGGAAATAGGCGTGATTATATGTATGCATGTATGTAATATGGCTGTCGACACATAGATAACATAGTATATTAGACAGATACTCGTAGATGTAAGTTAGTTTTTAATTAATAAATAAGTAGTTTTTAAGTAATGAATCTACGTAACGCTTTGGCGTAAGCTGTAATGTTAATGTTATAACTTGATTCAATAAATAAATAAATAGACGGTTGACAAGTTAACTTTTAACTTGGTAAATACTAATACTTTACGTAGGTAGGATACTTAATTTAACCTTTTCAACGCCAAAGACCACTAAAACGGTCATCGTCTGTCGTGCCCGCGACGCCAATGACCATTAAAAAGGCTATGGCGGACGTTGTCAAAGCGACTTTCCTACTGTCAGTTAAGCTCCATATTCGCTCTTCACCAGTTAACTTTTTGGCGTCCATGGCATTTTTTGACACGTGTGGAAAAGTATTGAAAAGGTTAAGCTTACCAATAGCTCCACTTCGTTCTTGATAAGCTTAGCGAGCGCGACCGGAGACACTTCCGATATTAAACACAGAGGTTTCTTGATACTGTCACCCTGTAATTAAAGTAAAAGGAAGCTTGAAACTTCGTTAAAAGGTATTTTATTCAAATAGAAGAAAATAAACGTCAGCGTTTTTGGAAAATCATCCCCTAAGGGGGTTAAATAGGGGATGTACGTTTGTATGGGGATCAAGTTGTATATTAAGTTAGGAACTTAAAAATTCGTAATAAGACATTTTCATAAAATACGATAAAATTAATTTCAGCGTTTTTGAAAATTCATCCCCTAATAAGGTTAAAAAGGGGTTGAAGTTGAAAGTTTGTTACGGGAACGATTTCAGTATTAGAGACTTGAAATCAGTGGCAAGAGAAAATATTAGAAAGTACGAAAAATAATTTTAGTGCTTTTGAAAATTTAGCTCCTAATAGGGTTAAGAAGGGGTTGAAAGTGTGTTTCGGAAAACAAATCCACGCGGACGAAATCGTGGGCAATAGCGCCAATAGCTACAATATACAGATCGTAATCGTGATTTCAAACCAAAATAATACGGGAGAAAATTAAGTGTAGGAATCGAGAAATTCTCTGCTCAATGCTCTGCATATTTTCCACAGAATTTTACGTAGTACGCCTAGAACCGGAGTCCTGAGGCCTGAAAGCGAAACGTGGACTAATCCAGACTGATCATAGACTTTCATTTCATTTATTCAACATTAAAAGTCATGTGCATCCCCTCCCCATGCATCATGCATGCATGTGTGTCCCTCCCCTGAAGCAGATACTGTGAAGAGAGACGGTCTATTAGGGAGAGCTTAAGAGGCTGTCAATACCTAAAGCGCGCACACTGTCTATTTGTATCGGAGTAAATGAGATAGCTTTGTCGCATGTTACTGGGCCTGGGCAAGGGAATAATAAGAAAAATATTTAAATAAAAAAAAGTGGATTATTAGTGTAATATTTAACTCGACCACGGTTTAGATATAAATGTTTTGAAATTGTGATTGTAATTGCAGACCCATAAGTCAAAACAATAAAGACATAAAACCGTTTAATTGTGATTTTAAGACCAATCTTTGCAATTATTTTCTATCGAGCCGATTTCGTTCAATCGTGTATCGAGTACAACCACGGTCTTTGAAATATAATTAATATGAACATATATTTTTCTTACTTGACTAAAACAAATAGTCTTTCTTAAAAAACTGTTTAAGTAACATCAATTTCAAGGACATTGGGTGTTGACAGCCTCTTAACCGACACTTTTTTTTTAAGAATAATAAGGAGCGAGGCGGGTAACGTTATGAATTTAAATAACGTGCCAGTCACAAAGAAACGACTGTAAAGGTTGGAACTTTCCACCACTTGGTATAATTATGTATGTATCAATATATGTATGTTTATTTGTATTAAGTATATGTGTAAGTTTATCAATATATAGTTTATATTCATATATAGTCTCGGTTACAAATTCATTTACTTTAAATGACGCTGGTCTGTATCTTTAGGTATTTAAAAAAAGGTAAACAAAATCTACCCTCAAATGGCTCCTTAAGGCAGCTGAGGGTAGATGAAAACATTACATGATCAAATAAAGTAGGTTTAAAGTCAGTTCGTTCAGTGACAGATCCAGGCGGTTTTGTATTTGGTTGGTTAACCAATAAATATTAAAACTACCCGAAAATGTACAAATTGTTTGTTTACCTTTTTTTATATACCTAAAGATACAGACATAGTTAATCTTTCTGGTTTAACCCATTGGTTGACTGGTAGAGAATGCCTTAAGGCATTAAGTCCGCCATTTGCACCTTCATGTATTCTGCAATAAAGATTAAATAAATAAATAAACCTTCACAATACTTACGCCAGCGGCCGCGCGGTGTATGGCTTCACTGGCGTCGCTGGACAGCCACACCGACTTCGCACAGTCCCCGCTCTCTGAGAGCTCGTGCTGGAACGGTGACATTAACTTTAGTCCCGAAAACCATATGAGAGCTAATAACTGTAAGGGGCTGTACAGAAGGCCGGTTTGAAATTAAAAAATAAATATTATTGGGAAATTCTTACACAAATTGAATAAGTAATAATATTAGTTTAGTACCTATTTTACTAACATTTTATACCTCAATCCGAAGGCAACGCCACTTATAAATTATTAGTTTATAAATCCTAGTGGGAATTGTCTCAGGATGTAGGTTGCACTTATAATGTAAAAACCAATATCCTCTTTTCTGTATCATCTGCCTATGTCTGTTTTTTTCCCCAATAAAGAAAAAAAAAAGTCCCACGGTAAGCTCAAGAAGGCTTGTGTTGTGGGTACTCAGACAACGATATATATCATATACAAATACTTAAATACATAGAAAACTATGACGCAGGAACAAATAAATTCATCACACAGATAAATGCCCTTACCGCGATTCGAACCCAGAACCATCGGCTTCATAGGCAGGGTTACCCACTAGGCCAGACCGGTCGTCAAATGCGGGGTTGTAGTCGATAGGGTATAATAAAATTAAAGAACATTGACGTAATAATTTTTTCCTACTCCTCTACTGTTATCTGTCATTTATGCATTCATTAACACGAATATAAGAACATACATAAAAGATTTCAAGAAAAGTCTATATTGTCTATTCCTCATAAAAGCTCTTGTGCTTTTATAAGCTATAACGTTACTGCGATTAATGGCTACCAACCTAACAAAACCAAAACGAATACAGTTTTAAACTAAGTGCATTGCTGCCAACTTACAAAATATTCATTTGGTTGCATAGTAAAAATAATTACTTCATAAGTCAGAAACACGCATGTGACACCCGTAATATAGCAACACCCATAGACTACGAAGACCGCTTAGCGTTGCTTGTTAGTCTCCGTAGGCTACGGTGGCCAAAACTAAGAAAAAATGTCCAAAAAATTAATTTAGCAAGTAGCAAGTACCAGGGCCTCATGAGTTACGAGGAGGTGTCGCCGACCGGCCGGCCGCGGCCCGGGGCGGGCCGGGCGCGGAACAAGGTATGCTCGCGCGTCTTGGCTATATACTTTTGCTGTAATTTGTTTACCTAAATTAAGATTTATTTTTGTTGACTCGTAGGAAAAATATTGTATGCAACGTTGTATAAGTAGGTCAAAAAATTCTCATGGCGTATTCCTTTACAATGTTCGCCTACGCCTTCGGCTCCGGCTCACATTGTAACTCACGCCACTCGCCTTTTTTGACCCTTCTTATACAACTGTTGCATAAAATACTATTTTTGCATTACAAAAAATATAAGCAATCTTGATTTTTTTAAACGCTTTGTAAAAATCAAGAACTATTAATTATGATATCAAAATAATTTAAATGATCATATATGATTTATAATTGATACATATTTACTATGACTTATTTTTCAAAAGTGTTTTTAAATAAAAATACACATCTAAATCACTTACCTTCTACCTAATGGTAAAAAAACGAACTATAGTATTATCGGCCGACCCGTGGGCCTTAAGAGGATAGGCTGTTCCAAGGTGTTAATGATGAATCTGATCCGACAGTAAAAACATTAAAAATACGTACCGCCATAGCAACAAGGTGTCCGACCACGTCTGCATACGGCCGGCCAGTGATCTCCACCCCCTCCCACTTCAAGTGGCCCTTCAAATAGAAATATACATTATTTGCTGTCAACATAAATACACAAATATAACATGACACACACAACATGCAACATGAAAGACACAATTAACAAATGCCAAAATCAATGCCACTCAGCATGTGTCATTTTACATTTATTTAAGAAACAGTCATAATTATTTAGCAAAACGGGTCATATTCGCGTATCATCACAGAATAAAAATAGTACTAGCGTACAGAAAGGAAACTTTCTACAAAACCGAAGTTTGACAGAGATTCAGGGCCAAATCGTGTTGTCCCTTTCTAATCTATGGAACTATCCCTTTCGGCTATTGGCCGTCAGCACGAAGTGAGAGAAGAAGACGGGGTTGTAGTCAGCGAGTGGAGGTTGAGGGTGACTGAACAAGTCAACGTTTACCTTAATTTCGTCGGGCAGCACACCGTCCCCCCAGAACAGGTCGGCCGTGTTGGCCGTCAGCACGAAGTAAGAGAAGAAGACGGGGTTGTAGTCAACGAGTGGAGGTTGAGGGTGACTGAACAAGTCAACGTTTACCTTAATTTCGTCGGTCAGCACACCGTCCCCCCAGAACAGGTCGGCCGTGTTGGCCGTCAGCACGAAGTAAGAGAAGAAGACGGGGTTGTAGTCAACGAGCGGAGGTTGAGGGTGACTGACCAAGTCAACGTTTACCTTAATTTCGTCTGTCAGCACACCGTCCCCCCAGAACAGGTCGGCCGTGTTGGCCGTCAGCACGAAGTAAGAGAAGAAGACGGGGTTGTAGTCAACGAGCGGAGGTTGAGGGTGACTGATCAAGTCAACGTTTACCTTAATTTCGTCTGTCAGCACAACGTCCCCCCAGAACAGGTCGGCCGTGTTGGCCGTCAGCACGAAGTAAGAGAAGAAGACGGGGTTGTAGTCAACGAGCGGAGGTTGAGGGTGACGGACCAAGTCAACGTTTACCTTAATTTCGTCTGTCAGCACACCGTCCCCCCAGAACAGGTCGGCCGTGTTGGCCGTCAGCACGAAGTAAGAGAAGAAGACGGGGTTGTAGTCGATGTCGGAGCCGCGCAGGTTTAGGGTGTCTGAAATGGAATTATATTTTATGCAACTGTTGCATAATAATAGTTACTTAACCCGTTGGACATTTAAACGACAGCTAAAGCAGTGGCTAATTAATCAAGTTTTTTACGATTTAAAGGAGTATTTTTTATTTAAGTCCGTGTAATTTTAGATGTACTTAATATAAATTTAAGGGACCTGTATATATATATACATATATATATATATATATATAATTATATTGTAATTGTGTAATATTGTATACCCGAAAAGGGTAGCCGTTGTGACTCTGTATCATTTTAACATCTTGTTTGACACGGTAAACAATAAACGAATTCTTATTCTTATTCTGGACGCGAGATCGAGCCATAGAAATAACACTCGAAATTCAAGATAGTATTTTGTCTGACCGTGTAATGAATCGTGGGATGGAAAGGAACCCTCAGATCGCGAGTTCGACTTTTTTATTATTATTATTGGAGTTTGTGGGCCTTTGATTGCCACGTCGACCAGGCAGTGATCTATTGTGACAGCCCTTTAAAGTGCATTACTAATGCCCGTTGAATCCTGGAAGTTCCAGATTCTTTGAGCCGTACCTGTACCTCATAGTGTTGCAACATGCCGCCCTAAGTGGGTACTTCTTTTTGACGTTAATGGTCCACAGGAACAGAGAATGTGCATTGCAGTCTCTCGGACTCCTGGCAGAACATGAATGTCGCATCTTGTTTCTTTCCTTCTGTTTCTAGCAAATAAAGATATACTATAGTTCCAATTTGTGTGTTTGTTCAACTTACAGTGTCCAGTCAATATTCTGGTCACCGCGCAGGCTTTGTTTCTTTTGAGCCCTAGAAGCTTCCTAGCAGTTCGACGTACACATGCTCAGTATTTGTTACATATTTTAGTACTCACATGCAACTTCATCAAGTGCAGTTACCACCAATGCGGCTGCTTTCTTTTCCACCATCTTACTTCTTAGTTCTTCTATCTTCTGTCCTGCTGTTTTTCCTGTGAAATAGTTATTTTATTTTCCTGTGAAATAGTTTATATATGCAGATTAAATAATAAATAAATATTATAGGACATTATTACACAAATAATAGGTACCTGTGATTTATTTTCTCAGTTCTCTACATATATATATATATATATTATATACATTTACGCTTTTCTTATGTACGCTGTAAGTTTACACTATTTTTTTTTGTTTCAATTGTACATCGAAATTTAAAATTAGGAAACTATAGGTTTATAACGAAATCAATGTATAGCTATTAGCTAAGTTGCTCATATGGTTATTTTAAGACTGTTTGTTTCTCAATAAATTGAAAATAATAATAATAATAATTGACTAAGCCCCACAGTAAGCTCAAGAAGGCTTATGGTGTGGGTACTCGGACAAATATATTTTTATTTGTATATATACCTATATATACCTATAATACATATAAAAATTGTTATAGACTACTAGTAGTCACTACTCTATAACATATATAAATATTAACATTCTGTACCGTTGTTTGAAGCCTATTTAATATTTGAGACGGCGATGCTGTTTGACAGATGACGTAGCGGTTCACTATAGGCTGACACCTACCCCCATAGGTACTCGTATTTCAAGTTTTAATCCCCTCCACCAGGCGCCCGTGGCGTGCGGCCGCAGAGTTCTTCATTGGCGTTCTGTTTGTCGGAACGTTCGGTTCACTGCAAAAAATTCTTAGAATTCCTTAGATTCTTAGAATTTGTTGTAAGTACTAATTAAAAGTATTTTAAACGGTTTTACCGTTCGATTGTTAATATTACTTCAATGAATAAGGTATTTCGCTTAATAAGCGTTTTATTGTAAGGTAAAACGCTGCTATAAATCAAATCGGAACCGGACAGTTGGGTACCTTTCCTTGTGAGATGAGACCTACTTTTGGATGTGACATAGCAAGGTCTGTGCAGAATCACTAATTGGTTCCAAAAGCTTAAGATCATGGAACCAATTTAAATTATCAGCATTTATCGACGACGTGCACGTCTTGAGCTAATTATTCGCTTGATTTACGAAGTCTAAGGTTCATTTTTGTTTATTATGTGTAGAATTTACAGGCAATTATTGATAATAATCAATGCGCACCTAACATTTGTATTCACTTACACTTAATAACTCAACGAACTATCACGATTTCAAAGGTTAAAGTTCAAAAATGTAAAAAGCATAATTTCGAATGGAATTCTAAGAGTACCCTATAGAATGATTTAATCGAAATCCGTATCCGTGATGAATTTCAACTGAAACTCTCTGGCGGTCAAATTATCACTTAATCAGCAGACATGTTTATGTACATAGATTATGAAAAAGGTCAAGATTTTACGACTCAATCAGTTATCTTCCCCCAAGAATTTTATCAGACTTTAAACTTAAAGGTGCGACCAGACTGCAGCTTAAAAAACGGTCACGATACGGAATCGCAGTGACGCGTCGTATGCGTACCGTTTTTGACGCATGCTACCCACATCGCTGCTTAAATAACGGTGACGGTACGGAATCGCAGTGACGTGCTTCACGCGAATCTTTTTTGTTCGCAAATCTTTGCGTTTTTTACGTCACCGGTGTGGTGTCTGCCATAAGATCTCCGTGTAATATTTTTTGCGATTTTTACGCAGATCAATTTACGGTGCGTCAGCGTATTTTAAGCAGCGGTGTGGGGAACATGCGTCAAAAAAAACGGTACGCATACGACGCGTCACTACGATTCCGTATCGTGACCGTTTTTAAGCTGCGGTCTGGTCGCACCTTAAGAGCCCTTATTCCTTGGAGCGTTCTCCGATTTCACGAAATAACGCTCGATAGATGGCGTTGGCGCTCGGTACGCGAGCGCCGGCAACGCGACGCGCGTTTCAATGCAGACTAGAATAATCTTGATAGTTTTCAATATAATGTCAAGCAACATTAATTTTAGTGTTATATGATATCATATGGGCACACTTTATTTTATTTTATATGCACAGTAGTTTTTTTTATGTACACTACTACTAAGTGTACAGACTACAGAGTGTACTATAACCCTTGCTCTTTATTCTGTCTCTTTCACACCAATGGAAAATGAAAAAGTTAGTAAATGACTACAGGTATAAATAAAGTATATTAGTGCGATAGAGAGACAGATAGTGTTTCGTTGTCGTGACGTAAAAGATTGTCATGTTGGCTATGCAACCATGGCGCCTAGCCAACATGACCATCGTTTGCGCATGTTAGTGCTATAGAGAGACAGTAGTGTTTCGTTGTCGTATCATAAACAATTGGCATGTTGGCTACGCACCCATGATACCTAGCCAAGAAGCCAATCGATTGCACATATTAGTGCGATAGAGAGACAGATAGTGTTTCCTTGTCGTATCGTAAACGTTTGGCATGGTGGCTACCAGTGGCGGATCGTTCAAAGAACTCGATTCCCACCGGCTTGTCTAATTTCAGCCCGTTAAGTACTTTCACGATCGGTTTATGGAGAAAAGGAAAGCAAAATTAGCTCCGGGTTTCCTACGAATATTTGTGACGCACCGCCACTGGTGGCTACGCACCCATGCTGCCTAGTCAAGATGCCAATCGTTTGCGCACATTAGTGCTATAGAGTTTCAGTTTTATTTGAAATCACGTTAGGGTTTGTATTATTATTTTTGACCCGAATGAAGTCCATCCAGGTTCTCATGATGGAGTCAGGAGTTGGTCACCAGGAGGCCTACCGCGAACCACGTTCGACGTGTTGCCTCTCTGTCGCACTTGTAAATCCGTACGTAAGTGTGATAGGGAGGTAACTTGTCGAACGTGGTTCGCGGTAGGCCCTCTGAACTCCTAATCTATTCATTATAATTCCATCGTGTTTGGGCTCAAAAGATTTGCCCTGACGAACACCATCGATCTAGATGAGGTCCAGGGTCTCATGACGGAGTCAGGAGTTGGTCACCAGAACTCCCCAGAACTCCTAATCTACTCATCATAACTCCATCGTGTTTGGGCTCAATAGATTTGCCCTGATGAGCACCATCAATCTAGATGAAGTTCAGGGTCTCATGATGGAGTCAGGAGTTGATCACTAGAACTCCTAATCTACTAATTATAATTCCATCGTGTTTGGGATCAATAGATTTACCCTGACGAGTACCATCGATCTAAATGAAGTCCAGGGTCTCATGATGGAGTCAGGAGTTGGTCACCAGAACTCCTAATGTACTCATTATAATTCCATCGTGTTTGGGCTCAATAGATTTGCCCTGACGAGTACCATCGATCTAAATGAGGTTCAGGGTCTTATGATGGAGTCAGGAGTTGGTCACCATAATTCCTAATCTACTCATCATAACTCCATCGTGTTTGGGCTCAATAGAGTTGCCCTGACGAGCACCATCAATCTAGATGAGGTCCAGGACAAACACGATGGAGTTATGATGAGTAGATTAGGAGTTCTGGTGACCAACTCCTGACTCCAGCATGAGACCCCGGACCTCATCTAGATCGATGGTGCTCGTCAGGGCAAATCTTTTGAGCCCAAACACGATGGAATTATAATGAGTAGATTAGGAGTTCTAGTGACCAACTCCTGACTCCATCATGAGACCCTGGACTTTATCTAGATTGATGGTGCTCGTCAGGGCAAATCTATTGAGCCCAAACACGATGAGGTTATGATGAGTAGTTTAGGAGTTCTGATGACCAACTCCTGACTCCATCATGAGACCCTCGACCTCATCTAGATCTATGGTGCTCGTCAGGGCAAATCTTTTGAGCCCAAACACGATGGAATTATGATGAGTAGATTAGGAGTTCTGGTGACCAACTCCTGACTCCAGCATGAGACCCCGGACCTCATCTAGATCGATGGTGTTCGTCAGGGCAAATCTTTTGAGCCCAAACACGATGGAATTATAATGAGTAGATTAGGAGTTCTAGTGACCAACTCCTGACTCCATCATGAGACCCTGGACTTTATCTAGATTGATGGTGCTCGTCAGGGCAAATCTATTGAGCCCAAACACGATGAGATTATGATGAGTAGTTTAGGAGTTCTGGTGACCAACTCCTGACTCCATCATGAGACCCTGGACCTCATCTAGATCTATGGTGTTCGTCAGGGCAAATCTTTTGAGCCCAAACACGATGGAATTATAATGAGTAGATTAGGAGTTCTAGTGACCAACTCCTGACTCCATCATGAGACCCTGGACTTTATCTAGATTGATGGTGCTCGTCAGGGCAAATCTATTGAGCCCAAACACGATGAGGTTATGATGAGTAGTTTAGGAGTTCTGGTGACCAACTCCTGACTCCATCATGAGACCCTGGACCTCATCTAGATCTATGGTGCTCGTCAGGGCAAATCTTTTGAGCCCAAACACGATGGAATTATACTGAGTAGATTAGGAGTTCTAGTGACCAACTCCTGACTCCATCATGAGACCCTGGACTTTATCTAGATTGATGGTGCTCGTCAGGGCAAATCTATAGAGCCCAAACACGATGAGGTTATGATGAGTAGTTTAGGAGTTCTGGTGACCAACTCCTGACTCCATCATGAGACACTGGACCTCATCTAGATCTATGGTGCTCGTCAGGGCAAATCTTTTGAGCCCAAACACGATGGAATTATAATGAGTAGATTAGGAGTTCTAGTGACCAACTCCTTACTCCATCATGAGACCCTGGACTTTTGATGGTGCTCGTCAGGGCAAATCTATTGAGCCCAAACACGATGGAGTTATGATAAGTAGATTAAGAGTCCTGGTGACCAACTCCTGACTCCATCATGAGACCCTGGACCTCATCTAGATCGATGGTGTTCGTCAGGGCAAATCTTTTGAGCCCAAACACGATGGCATTATAATGAGTAGATTAGGAGTTCTAGTGACCAACTCCTGACTCCATGATGAGAACTTGGACTTCATCCGGGTCAAAAATAATAATGCAAACCCTAACGTAATTTCAAGTAAAAATGCGTTTTTCAGAATATCGCCGCCAAATAACACTAAACCCTACTCATAGTGTTGTGTTCCTGCCGGTGAGTAAGGTTGCCAGAGCTCAACGAGGGGAGGGAGGGGGTTAGGGTCGGCAACGCGCATGTAACTCCTCTGGAGTTGCAGGCATACATAGGCTACGGATACTGCTTACCATCAGGCGGGCCGTAAGCTTGTTTGCCACCGACGTAGTATAAAAAAGGACCACTGAAAATCCATCGATAAGCGAGTCTGTTGTTAAGCATAGTGTAAAAAATGAACTATTATTAAGATTTTCTAATCGCAGTATATAGCACTTCTCGGAACTCCGTAGCTGATTACGAACGTAACGAATGCCTTACAATCGAGCACAGGTCCGTCCTCTAAGCGCGCTCCGCGCGGACTGAGAGCGGGGCGTCGCTGCTGCGTGATTTATACGTGTTTTAAAAAAATATAAATTTACAGCAATGTAGGTCCCATAGTTATGATTTTTTTTTTATAGGTTAACATAAAGTTACAGTTTGCTATAATATTATTTTTAAAGCAAAATATGCGTACAATTTGCGGAAAAAATATATAATAAAACCCTGTTTTCGCCAAAAAAATGAAGAAAACTCGGAAGGTTATTTATCAGTTTTTTCAAATGAATCTTCGATTGTTCATCATTCCAGCCCCTCGTACGAGATATGTTGAATCAAATTGTAGTCATTCATGTACCAAATGATTCTTGTTTACAGCAAAATTGAGAACCGAAACGCCACATCTCACTGCAAAATTTGGAAAAGACTCCCAAAAAAACTCATTAAAAAAGAGGTTTAAAAGAGAAAATGAAAATTTGAACTGTTGGAGCCGCTAGTTTAGGAAACGATTATTTAAGTACGTTACCAGTTTTTGAATAAATACTAATAGTTACGTCGTAATCTTGAATGAAAAAGGAAGCATTTTACAAAATACGCTCGTCTGTAGGAATAAGGACTCTTAAGAGCCCTTAATCCTTGGAGCGTTCTCCGATTTCACGAAATAACGCTCGATAGATGGCGTTGGCGCTCGGTACGCGAGCGCCGGCAACGCGACGCGCGTTTCAATGCAGACTAGAATAATCTTGATAGTTTTCAATATAATTTCAAGCAACATTAATTTTAGCGTCATATGATATCATATGGGCACTCTTTATTTTATTGTATATGCACAGTAGTTTTTTTTTTTATGTACACTACTACTAAGTGTACAGACTACAGAGTGTACTATAACCCTTGCTCTTTATTCTGTCTCTTTCACACCAATGGAAAATGAAGAAGTTACTAAATGACTGCAGGTATAAATAAAGTATATTAGTGCGATAGAGAGACAGATAGTGTTTCGTTGTCGTATCGTAAACGATTGGCATGTTGGCCACACACTTGCTTAGTGCCTAGCCAAAATACCAATCGTTTGCGTATATTAGTGCGATAGAGAGAGAGTAGTGTTTCGTTGTCGTATCGTAAACGATTGGCATGTTGGCTACGCACCCATGATACCTAGCCAAGAAGCCAATCGATTGCGCATATTAGTGCGATAGAGAGACAGATAGTGTTTCCTTGTCGTATCGTAAACGTTTGGCATGTTGGCTACGCACCCATGCTGTCCAGCCAAGATGCCAATCGTTTGTGCATATTAGTCGATTATATCATTATAACTCCATCGAGTTTGGGCTCAATAGATTTACCCTGATGAGCACCATCAATCTAGATGAAGTCCAGGGTGTCATGATGGAGTCAGGAGTAGGTCACTAGAACTCCTAATCTACTCATTATAATTCCATCGTATTCGAGCTCAATAGATTTGCCCTGACGAGTACCATCGATCTAAATGAAGTCCAGGGTCTCATGATGGAGTCAGGAGTTGGTCACCAGAACTCCTAATCTACTCATGATAATTCCATCGTGTTTGGGCTCAAAAGATTTGCCCTGACGAGTACCATTGATCTAGATGAAGTCCAGGGTCTCATGATGGAGTCAGGAGTTGGTCACCATAATTCCTAATCTACTCATCATAACTCCATCGTGTTTGGGCTCAATAGATTTGCCCTCACGAGCACCATCAATCTAGATGATGTTCAGGGTCTCATGATGGAGTCAGGAGTTGGTCACTAGAACTCCTAATCTACTCATTATAATTCCATCGTGTTTGGGCTCAAAAGATTTGCCCTGACGAGTACCATCGATCTAGATGAAGTCCAGGGTCTCATGATGGAGTCAGGAGTTGGTCACCAGAACTCGTAATCTATTTATCATAACTCCATCGTGTTTGGGCTCAATAGATTTACTCCGACAAGCACCATCAAATTACCATTATGATGAATAGATTAGGAGTTCTGGTGACCAACTACTGAGTCCATCATGAGACCCTCGACTTAATCTAGATCGATGGTACTCGTCAGGGCAAATCTTTTGAGCCCAAACACGATGGAGTTATGATGAATAGACTAGGAGTTCTGGTGATCAACTCCTGAGTCCATCATGAGACCCTGGACCTGATCTAGATTGATGGTGCTCGTCAGGGCAACTCTATTGAGCCCATACACGATGGAGTTATGATGAGTAGATTAGGAGTTCTGGTGACCAACTCCTGACTCCATCATGAGACCCTGGACCTCATCTAGATCGATGGTGCTCGTCAGGGCAAATCTTTTGAGCCCAAACACGTTGGAATTATAATGAGTAGATTAGGAGTTCTAGTGACCAACTCCTGACTCCATCATGAGACCCTGGACCTCATCTAGATTGAAGGTGCTCGTCAGGGCAACTCTATTGAGCCCAAACACGATGGAGTTATGATGAGTAGAGTAGGAGTTCTGGTGACCAACTCCTGACTCCATCATGAGACCCTGGACCTCATCTAGATCGATGGTACTCGTCAGGGCAAATCTTTTGAGCCCAAACACGATGGAGTTATGATGAATAGACTAGGAGTTCTGGTGATCAACTCCTGAGTCCATCATGAGACCCTGGACCTGATCTAGATTAATGGTGCTCGTCAGGGAAACTCTATTGAGCCCATACACGATGGAGTTATGATGAGTAGATTAGGAGTTCTGGTGACCAACTCCTGACTCCATCATGAGACCCTGGACCTCATCTAGATCGATGGTGCTCGTCAGGGCAAATCTTTTGAGCCCAAACACGTTGGAATTATAATGAGTAGATTAAGAGTTCTAGTGACCAACTCCTGACTCCATCATGAGACCCTGGACCTCATCTAGATTGAAGGTGCTCGTCAGGGCAACTCTATTGACCCCAAACACGATGGAGTTATGATGAGTAGAGTAGGAGTTCTCGTGACCAACTCCTGACTCCATCATGAGACCCTGGACCTCATCTAGATCGATGGTGCTCATCAGGGCAAATCTTTTGAGCCCAAACACGTTGGAATTATAATGAGTAGATTAGGAGTTCTAGTGACCAACTCCTGACTCCATCATGAGACCCTGGACTTTATCTAGATTGATGATGCTCGTCAGGGCAAATCTATTGAGCCCGAACACGATGAGGTTATGATGAGTAGTTTAGGAGTTCTGGTGACCAACTCCTGACTCCATCATGAGACCCTGGGCCTCATCTAGATCGATGGTGTTCATCAGGGCAAATCTATTGAGCCCAAACACGATGGAGTTATGATGAGTAGATTAGGAGTTCTGGTGACCAGCTCCTGACTCCATCATGAGACCCTGGACCTCATCTAGATTGATGGTGCTCGTCAGGGCAACTCTATTGAACCCGAACACGATGGAATTATAATGAGTAGATTAGGAGTTCTAGTGACCTACTCCTGACTCCATCATGACACCCTGGACTTCATCTAGATTGATGGTGCTCGTCAGGGAAACTCTATTGAGCCCATACACGATGGAGTTATGATGAGTAGATTAGGAGTTCTGGTGACCAACTCCTGACTCCATCATGAGACCCTGGACCTCATCTAGATCGATGGTGCTCGTCAGGGCAAATCTTTTGAGCCCAAACACGTTGGAATTATAATGAGTAGATTAAGAGTTCTAGTGACCAACTCCTGACTCCATCATGAGACCCTGGACCTCATCTAGATTGAAGGTGCTCGTCAGGGCAACTCTATTGAGCCCAAACACGATGAGGTTATGATGAGTAGTTTAGGAGTTCTGGTGACCAACTCCTGACTCCATCATGAGACCCTGGGCCTCATCTAGATCGATGGTGTTCATCAGGGCAAATCTATTGAGCCCAAACACGATGGAGTTATGATGAGTAGATTAGGAGTTCTGGTGACCAGCTCCTGACTCCATCATGAGACCCTGGACCTCATCTAGATTGATGGTGCTCGTCAGGGCAACTCTATTGAACCCGAACACGATGGAGTTATGATGAGTAGATTAGGAGTTCTGGTGACCAGCCCCTGACTCCATCATGAGACCCTGGACCTCATCTAGATTGAAGGTGCTCATCAGGGCAACTCTGTTGAGCCCAAACACGATGGAATTATAATGAGTAGATTAGGAGTTCTAGTGACCAACTCCTGACTCCATCATGAGACCCTGGACCTCATCTAGATTGATGGTGTTCGTCAGGGCAAATCTTTTGAGCCCAAACACGATGGGATTATAATTAGTAGATTAGGAGTTCTGGTGACCAACTCCTGACTCCATCATGAGAACTTGGACTTCATCCCGGTCAAAAATAATAATGCAAACCCTAACGTAATTTCAAGTGAAAATGCGTTTTTCAGAAAATCGCAGCCAAATAACACTAGACCTTACTCATAGTGTTGTGTTCCTGCCGGTGAGTAAGGTTGCCAGAGCTCAACGAGGGGCGGGAGGGGGTTAGGGTCGGCAACGCGCATGTAACTCCTCTGGAGTTGCAGGCGTACATATGCGGGCCGTATGCTTGTTTGCCACCGACTTAGTATTAAAAAAAAAGTAACACTGAAAATCCATCAATAAGCGAGTGTTAGGCATACTGTAAAAAATGAACTTTTATTAAGATTTTCTAATCGCAGTATATAGCACTTCTCGGAACTCCGTAGCTGATTACGATCGCAACGAATGCCTGACAATCGAGCACAGGTCCGTCCTCTAAGCGCGCTCCGCGCGGACTGAGAGCGGGGCGTCGCTGCTGCGTGATTTATACGTGTTTTAAAAAAATATAAATTTACGGCAATGTAGGTCCCATAGTTACGATTTTTTTTTTATAGGTTAACATAAAGTTACAGTTTGCTATAATATTATTTTTAAAGCAAAATATGCGTACCATTTGCGGAAATAAAATATAATAAAACCCTGTTTTCGCCAAAAAAATGAAGAAAACTCGGAAGGTATTTTATCAGTTTTTTCAAATGAATCTTCGATTGTTAATCATTCCAGCCCCTCGTACGAGATATGTTGAATCAAATTGTAGTCATTCATGTACCAAATGATTCTTGTTTATAGCAAAATTGAGAACCGAAACGCCACATCACACTGCAAAATTTGGAAAAGACTCCCAAAAAACCTCATTAAAAAAGAGGTTTAAAAGAGAAAATGAAAATTTGAACTGTTGGAGCCCCTAGTTTAGGAAACGATTATTTAAGTACGTTATCAGTTTTTGAATAAATACTAATAGTTACGTCGTAATCTTGAATGAAAAAGGAAGCATTTTACAAAATACGCTCGTCTGTAGGAATAAGGACTCTTAAAACAAAGATTTTTTTCAAGACTATACTCAAGCAGTCATTCGCTGAGTATCTGGCACCTAGTTTACACGTAAGTAAAATGAACTTAGGATACCTAATAGGAAATTTTATATAATTTCTCAACTTTTAATATAGTATTTATTACAATCTGCGGAAGTTGAGTGGTAAAGAAAGTAAATGTGAATTTGTGCTTATTTTTCTTTGATGTATATAGAAATTTTCGAATAAGAAATGGACGTGCCACCACCTGTACCTCTGGACCCTACGGCCTCTAAAGTCGATGTGATTTTAGGAAGGACACCATCTATACTAGAAAAAAAACCTGCTCCACAGTCAAAGCAGTAAGTAGAGTGTGTATTATGTAAAACAAAATTGGACTATTTTAAAATCAGATGTGCTGGAAAAAATACCAGCAAACATTTTCTTCAGAATTTTTGGCTAGTTCATTTTGCCCAAATTTTGGATATTATGTTTGCTTGGATAAAATGATTCATTATCTAAATATTATCGTGGACTTTTTGCTCATAAAGAACCTCATAGAAATTTGGCCATAAAACAATTTTCGTGTTTTTTAGGGTTCCGTAGCCGAATGGCAAAAAACGGAACCCTTATAGATTCGTCATGTCCGTCTGTCTGTCCGATTATGTCACAGCCACTTTTTTCCGAAACTATAAGAGATATACTGTTCAAACTTGGTAAGTAGATGTATTCTATGAACCGCATTAAGATTTTTACACAAAAATAGAAAAAAAAATAACAATAAATTTTGGGGGTTCCCCATACTTAGAACTGAAACTAAAAAAATCTTTTTTCATCAAACCCATACGTGTGGGGTATCTATGGATAGGTCTTCAAAAATGATATTGAGGTTTCTAATATCATTTTTTTCTACTGAATAGTTTGCGCGAGAGACACTTCCAAAGTGAAAAAATGTGTCCCCCCCCCCCCCCTGTAACTTCTAAAATAACAAAATGAAAAATCTAAAAAAAAAGATATACATTACAATGCAAGCTTCCACCGAAAATTGGTTTGAACGAGATCTAGTAAGTTGTTTTTTTAATACGTCATAAATGGTACGGAACCCTTCATGGGCGAGTCCGACTCGCACTTGGCCGCTTTTTTTTAATTTCGTCATCATGAGTATGAATGTGTCAACTTCTGTCCGTGGAATTCAATCTAAAGATTAAAGTAAATCGAAATTTGATCATTTTTTTTACAATTGCAGGTATAACATGAATCGACCGGGAACTTCTCTTCCGCGGAAACCGGGAAGATTCAAGACAAATATGGTCGGCTCTTCGCAGCCATTTATAATTCGGGACGCCCCAAGCGTCTCAAAAACTTACCAGGAAATGAAAAATGTTAACTAGTGATATATATTTTTGAAATAAATATATTTTGTATATTTTGAGTCATCAACAGTCATTGGATGTTGTCGTATTTATCATTAGGTCACATATTCATTAGTTGATAACCTTTTCTAATAGTAGAGATAATCTTAACCATTGTTTATTTAATTAATTAATAAAATAATGATTCTAAGTTCTTTTAGTCATAATTAGCAGAGCAATTATTTCGAAACTGATTGAGAGGCACAATCACTAAAAATTATGCAATATTTATTATTTTACGATTGATAAACAGTTAGAAGCTGACAAATTTTAATTATGATAAGAAATAAGATACTTAATATTAATATTTGGACGAAATTTTGAAGAGTTATAACTAAGTATACACTAAGTTCATTATCATCTGACAACAATCCATATGCATTTGTCTACCAGATAATTGCGCATTTTTTATGGAAATAATTTTAACCATTTTCAATTCACGACTATTACCTGAAAACTGCACATTTTCTGCAGGAGTTACATGCGCGTTGCCGATCCTAACACTCCGCACCCTCGTTGAGCTCTGGCAACCTTACTCACCGGCAGGAACACATCACTATGAGTAGTGTCTAGTGTTATTTGGCTGCGGTTTTCTGTAAGGTGGAGGTCCTTCCCCGGTTGGGCTCTGCTCTAGATCTGGAATGACATCCGCTGTGCTGTGCCCTACCACACAAAGCGAGATGACATTCACAATGCCCACATCTCTCTTTTGGACGTAGTTTAAGGACGTACCCGGGTCCATTTAAGGACGTACCCGGGGTCCTTTAAGGATGTACCCGGGTCCATTTAAGGACGTACCCGGGTCCATTTAAGGACGTACCCGGGTCCATTTAAGGACGTACCCGGGTCCTTTAAGGACGTACCCGGGTCCATTTAAGGACGTACCCGGGTCCATTTAAGGACGTACCCGGGTCCTTTAAGGACGTACCCGGGTCCTTTAAGGACGTACCCGGGTCCTTTAAGGACGTACCCGGGTCCAAAATGTGTGAACTTAGATCTCGCAGACAACAGCGTCTGCCTTCGAGTTTACCTGTGTACTTGACGGACAGCGGCAGGAGGGCGTGGCGCGGGCGCGGCGGCGGCGGCTCGTTCAACTGTACGCGCGCCTCGTCCACCAGGTTACGCGGGATGGCTACCAGCTGCATGTTCGCTTTCGATAACGCCGTCTGAAAAAAACAATAATTTAAACTGTAGTGAGTCACACTCAAATAAAAATAAACCGGTTGTACTCGCATATTGAAGTCACTTGTATATCTGAAGATGTCGGACGGCAATCTAAATATTACGCGCTTAATGTGACTCCAATGTCAATATACTCTATGGTCCCTAGTCACTAAGATCGCTTACTTGCAGCGGGGTCCATTCATCTCGGGTCATGGTGTGAGGGTCAGCGCCCACAACTGATCCTTCCACTAGGTTCTTCACCAGCCACTTCTCCATTGATAAAGTGTCAGGAAGAGCTGAAAAAAAAAAAATACGAAATATTTATTTATCAAATATTTGTATCTTCCGTTAACTATCGCATGGGTGCCGGGGCGTCTCCTCAGGGGAATTAATATTTATTCATTTTTAACATCGAAATCAAAGTCGACTGGACACATCCGGTCCTTTATCTCTTTACCTAAAGTTTACGCGATGTAGGAATCGCGGAACGGAACAGCGCCATCTATCTAGTGATTGGGTATTTAAAATGCGCGGCTCGGCGCGGCGTTGTCATTTAAGTATAAGACGTAACTACTGCACATAAGGCTATACTTCGTAGGGGACCAGAGGACCAGATCTGTCTCCTTCTGGAACTACGTGTGGTAGCGGCCGTCGATCCATACCAGCGCGCCTCCACCACGGTGCCCGCGTGTGTATTATATATAATATGTAACTAGACAATCTAGTCAACGGCACAAAAAATGTTCAAATGTCAATTAACATGGTCAACATTACATTCCCATTCACTGTGGTTAACACAGTCAGCTGAACTAAAATTCTGCCCTACTACTCTTTACCCTCGAGATCATCTCGAATGTGAAATAAACTCCAAAATCTTAAGTATAGGGACCGTGCGCGTTGGAGGGTCTGCCATCTTGTGGCCTGAATGGGAATCCTAAACATGCACATGTACACGTCACGCGTTTTCTTGTGCATAGTAGGTTCTGCCATCTTGTGAGCTACATCGCAACAAAAAACATCACATTTACGCCTCGCGCCGAAAATCTGACGGCTAGCTCCTGTGCTGCCTCCTACAGTTTAAGCACGCTCCCTATATACTGTATATAGAAACCACGGGAAACAAACGCTTGCGCGATGTACGAATCGCGTCGAACGTAACAGCACCATCTAACGAGCGATTGGGTAAACAGAACGGCGCGGCACTGCCGTTTAAATATGAGACGTAACTACTGTACATAAGGTTTAAACTCACACTGCTTCATGAGCGTCCAAAGCGCCAAGTCGGCTTCCTTTTGGAACTGCGTGTAGTAGCGGCCGTCGGTCCACACCAGCGCGCGGTCGGTGGTCACCACCGCGGTGCCCGCGGAGCCGGTGAAGCCCGACAGCCATTCGCGACGGGCGTCTGCTGGCGCGATGTACTCGGACTGGGAAAAAATCGATAAATTTTTTTTTTTAAACTGCGCTAAAATCATACGTTTTTGGCACCAAAGTCTGTCATTTAGATTAATTAATAATTTTATTGGTAATGATACCTGGCACGTTGAATTGCGTCTAACGGTATAGGAAAATTAGGAAAATATATTTTTTTATCAATATTTTGTAAAATTATCAGAATTAACACATTCAGCGGCAGCGCATGCTACACGCTGCGCTCGTAGCCGATAACGTGCATTTTGTGTTTATTTATTATTATTATTATTATTTTCCAATATTTGTTTTTCTCTCCAATTGGAGGTGATTTTACTTCCATATTCGCGGGCTTTTGGCCAAACGAATATAGAAGGATATATTTTCCCCTAATTTTCTAAAACTAAAAATTTGCGTACTATCCTACATGTGTTCATTATGACAGCTTTCTGAAGAAGGATGTAGGTGAGTGGATGTATGTCGAGGGTTTTGAGGCTGGCATGTAGAGTACGAGGGATAACACCTGTCGATGAAATTATTATTGGGATAGTCTTTACGGTATTCACCCGCCATTGGGATTTTATCTCTATAGATAAATCTGTGTACTTGCTGATCTTTTCAGTGTGAGTTGGGGTGAGGTTATGTGTGTTGGGTATGGCTACATCAATGAGATACACAGTTTTTGCAGCTTTATCGTGGAGGGTAATGTCAGGTCTATTGTAATGTATTGTTTTGTCGGTGATGATAGTTCTGTCCCAATAAAGTTTGTAGTTGGTAGACTCTAACACAGTTTGTGGGGTGTATTTATAGTAAGGGGACCTGTTATTAATAAGGTGGTATTTAAATGCAAGATATTGATGAATGACAGCTGCAACTTGGTCATGGCGGTGTTTGTAATCGGTCTGAGCTATGGATCGGCATGCTCCTGTAATGTGTTGTATTGTCTCGGACGCAGCATGGCAGCGTCGACACAGGTCTGTTTGTATATTACGGTCGCGGATTATATATTTTCTGTAATTCTTTGTATCTATTATTTGATCTTGAATGGCTATGATAAATCCTTCGGTTTCCGGAAACAACTCACCTCTCTTTAGCCACATGTTGGACGCCAGTTTGTCGACACTAGGGTTGATCAGGTCGAGTCGGTGTCTACCGTGGAGTGACTTCTGGATCCATGTTTGTTGTTTTTGCTGGTGATCTACTATTACCTCACTTTTCTGTGTCCTACGGTCCTTTAAGTTCAATGGGGTATATCTTTGATCGGCGTTTACAATAGCTTGATGTATTACGGAATGGGTAGACCTATTGTGGAAAAATTTCCTAAGTGAGCTTACCTGTCTGTTGTGAAGATTTTGAATATCAACCATCGGGGATCATTGTGTTAGTAAATCTTATCCAAGTGTTAGAACTATAACTATCTATACATAACTATACTTAATAACTACACTGTACAATTATTTATTACTGCGTGCGTGTATCAAGCAGCAGTTATTCAAATACATGCAATCCAATCTTTTTGCTAACATACTCAGAATGCTGTTGGAGCTGGCCCTCACTCTGCGCACAAGGGATGTCGCTCGCTTGCGCATGGTGGTGTAGAAGCAGTCTACCCGCGCCTCCGCGAACATCCCCGATGCACTACAGAATTTGGGCAGACCCATCAGCACTCTGAAAGCGTTATTATATTGAACACGCAGAGCGCTGTACCGTTTACGAGTATAATCAGCCCACAGGTTGCTTGTGTAGAAGGTTGTACAGTAAGCCCTAAAAAGGGTGACCTTTACATCTTTGGAACAGTGAGCAAACCTGCGAGCTATCATATTAGCTCTGACGGACAACGCTCTGCGTTCGCGTTCAATATCTACGTCGTCCTTAAGGTCAGAGGTAACCATGTGTCCCAAATATTTAAATTGATCCACTATTCGTAGCGGATGGCTATTTAGTTTGACACTTGGAAACTTGGGTGTAGCTTTACCTCTGGCCTTAAAGACAACGCATTCGCTTTTGTTTACATTATACAGCAAACCATGGCTAGAAGCGTATTTCTCACATATAGAGATGAGCTTAGCCAGTCCGCACGCCGAGGCACTCAGCAACACCATATCGTCGGCGTAGCTCAGATTATTTACGCAAACTCCATCGATATGGCAGCCAATACGAGTGTTACTGAGCTCCTCTATCAGTGCGTTAATATATAGGTTGAATAGCCTCGGTGAGGTTAACCCACCTTGGCGTACACCACATTCCAGTCCATATGGCTGAGAAAAAGATTCCGACCATCTGACGACATTAACCTGGTTGTGGTACCAGAATTTAAAAATCCCACTAATGTCAGCTGGCAAGTTGATGTCGTCAAGCTTCTGCCACAAGATGTTATAGTGCACAAGGTCGAATGCCTTTGAAAGGTCTAAGAAACAGGCATAGACAGCTGTTCGGCGGTCTGTGTAGTACCTAACGGTCTGTTTCAATGCCAAAATAGCGGTTTCGGTCGACAGGCCTGGTTTAAACCCAAACTGATTGTCGTGAATTTTTAAACACCTGTCTAGTTGGAAATTGAGCAGACCGTCTAGCACCTTCGCCCAGGGACCGGACCCGCTTACCCTAACCCGTTCAAAAACCCGGGTTATTGTAAAGCTGTGTTCCAAAAACCGCTTCATTTCGGTAAGCTTTTGATTGGCTTACCGGTTAAGAAGCTAATCCTTTTATTTGAATTAATTCAGGTTAGCGCTTACCGATATTAAAAACCCGGGAAAGGGTTATCGCTTCAAGCGCTGATTAAATACGAACAAGCTGTTTTAGCTTTTACGTAAATTGCATATGGTCTATTAACGTAGCGCCCGACGCGAAACACGGCGGTTCCATTCCCTACGTGCACGTGCGAGTGCGCGGCGCGGCGCGGCGGCAGTCGGTATTTGTCAAAGGCTTTGTAATTTGCCGACCTAATATTGCTAATTCAAACAAAAGTGTACGTTAAGTCAAGTAGCGCACGACGTAGATTTCAAAACACATGCTAAGGTTTAAGGCAAATTACCTAATATGGTAAGGCGTTGCATTGATTTTGGTATATTTATGTTTAGTACCTATTACTCCTATTATTGTCACTTTCTTTATCGTTTGCTGTCTGTGCACATCTCGTGTGTCAGTGGAACTCATCAATGGCTTCTAATAATTTTATCGAGTTAGGGCTCATTTTAAAGGTCTTGACGAGTTCTTTACGATACACATGGTGGAGAGGGTCTGATGGTGGAATCGGAAGGTGTCGATGGAACTCATCGATAACTACTAGTAATGCTATCGAGTTAGGGCTCATTTTAAAGGTCTTGACGAGTTCTTTACGATACACATGGGGGAGAGGGTCTGATGGTGGAATGGGAAGGTATCGATGGAACTCATCGATAACTACTAGTAATGCTATCGAGTTTGGGCTCATTTTAAATATGTTGACGAGTTCTTTACGATACACATGGTGGCGAGGGTCTGATGGTGGAATCGGAAGGTGTCAGTGGAACTCATCGATAACTACTAGTAATGCTATCGAGTTTGGGCTCATTTTAAAGGTCTTGACGAGTTCTTTACGATACACATGGTGGCAAGGGTCTGATGGTGGAATCGGAAGGTGTCAGTGCAACTCATCGATAACTACTAGTAATGCTATCGAGTTTGGGCTCATTTTAAAGGTCTTGACGAGTTCTTTACGATACACATGGTGGCGAGGGTCTGATGGTGGTATGGGAAGGTATCGATGGAACTCATCGATACCTACTAGTAATGCTATCGAATTTGGGCTCATTTTAAATGTCTTGACGAGTTCTTTACGATAGACATGGTGGCGAGGGTCTGATGGTGGAATCAGAAGGTGTTGATGGAACTCATCGATAACTACTAGTAATGCTATCGAGTTTGGGGTCATTTTAAAGGTCTTCACGAGTTCTTTACGATACACATGTTGGCGAGGGTCTGATGGTGGAATCCGAAGGTGTTGATGGAACTCATCGATAACTACTAGTAATGTTATCGAGTTAGGGCTCATTTTAAATGTCGTGAAGAGTTCTTTACGATACACATGGTGACGAAGGTCTGATGGTGGAATCGGAAGGTGTCAGCGGAACTCATCGATGACTTCCCATAATGCTATCGAGTTTAGGCTCATTTTAAATGTCTTGACGAGTTCTTTACGATACATATGGTTGAGGTTCATCATTTTTGAAAACCACATTTCCTAAAACCTTTAAAACGACATCCATGACAACTTTTATGACAAGTTGCATGGCCGCCATCTTGGATTCCAAAATAGTCATGACTTTCGAAATCCGCACTCCCTAAAACCTACAAAACGACATCCATTTTTATATTTATTCACTTAAATACAATGCAAGTTTACAGTATGTCATTACACCAAAGCACTTACACGCTAAATTATTAATTATACATGAAGAGAAAATATGTCAGTGAGAGAAATAATACCAATACTAAATACATTCACAAAAAATAATAATAATACTAAATAAAGAAAAAAAAAATACTAATAAAACAAATCATGATTCATTCAAATTATTTAGGAACTGTTTGGCAATACAACATAATTGCGCAAATTTTCCGGCAAACATGTCAGCCTCCTCGTACTGAGTGAGCATTAAGTGCAGTAAAGATATTGCGCGCGCGGTAGGAGCGTGTCGAGCGTGGCACGTGCGAGCGGACACGCGCTGCAACAGGCCCGGCCGGCGGCGCGGCGCCACCGCCACGCAGTTCATATCCTGGGGGACTCTCACCGGAACCACCAATCTGATCCTCTCTAGCACAGCTGGGCAGTCCACTCTGTGGTGTACGATAGAAAGATAGTGGACTAACAACAACAACTTCCTCCTCATCCGAAGCGTGTCTAGCCCAACCATCCCAGAGACAAACAATGAAGGGTACAGGTATGGATAATACCCGTAGGCTTTGCGATACAACCAGCGGGCGAATTTACGCTGTACTCTTTCCACCATCAAGGAGTATTTAGCCTCGTAGGGATCCCAAATAACAGCCCCATATTCCAACCTACTACGGACATAGGCACTGTATAGAACCACAGCGACTCCGACATGGAACTGCTTCGACGCCCTCATGACGAAACCTAGGGTTTTACTAGCCTGCTTACAAATACCAGTTACGTATTTATGGAAATCCAGTTTAGTATCTAAGACTAAACCTAGGTCCCTAATTTCCTGAACTCTTTCCAAACCAACGTTCCCCAGGCTATAATCGGCTAAAAGTGGCGAGCGCTTACGTGAGAAGGTAATGACCTTGCATTTTGCTGTATTAAAAGGCAGCCGGTTTTCTACACTCCATTCAGCTGCTGCATTGATATCGCTCTGCAATGCAGCGCTATCCACCATACTTCTGACGCCGAACAACAACTTTAGGTCGTCCGCAAAAAGCAAACAATCAGCTGAGCGAATTGTGTCAGGCAAATCGTTTATCATTAAAATAAACAATGTAGGCCCCAGAGTACTGCCCTGACTCACCCCAGAAAGCGTGTAGTAATCATTTGATTCGAAGCCACCTACCCTGACAAACTGCTGCCGTTCGCCCAAGTAACTGGCGAAGAAACTTAAAAGCTTTGGCGTGAAGCCCAGCAGTGCCAGCTTCCCCAGCAAGATGTCGCTGTCAACCAGGTCGAATGCTTTCCTAAAGTCGAAATACGCAGCGTCGACCTGGCGTCCAGCGTCCATCTCACTGCTGACGTAGTCATCCATGACGACTTTTATGACAAATTGCATGGTCGCCATCTTGGATTCCAAAATAGTCATGATTTTCGAAATCCGCACTCCGTAAAACCTATACAACGACATCCATGACTAATTTTCTGACATATTTCATGGTCGGCATCATGAAATCCAAAATGATCATCTTTTTCGAAACCCGCACTCTCTAAAACCTATAAAACGACATCCATGATGACTTTTATTAAATAGTACGTGGCCGTCATCTTGGCTTCCAAAATAGTCATCATTTTCGAAATCCGCACTCCCTAAAACCTATAAAACGATATCCATGACGACTGTTAAGACAAAAAGCATGGCCGCCATCTTGGATTCCAAAATAGTCATGATTTTCGAAATCCGCACTCCCTAAAACCTAAAAAACGACTTCCATGATGACTTTTATGACAAAATATGTGGCCGCCATCTTTGATTTCAAAATGGTCATCATTTTCGAAATCCGCACTCCCTAAAACCTATAAAACGACATCCATGATGACTTTTATTAAATAGTACGTGGCCGTCATCTTGGATTCCAAAATAGTCATCATTTTCCAAATCCGCACTCCCTAAAACCTATAAAACGATATCCATGACGACTTTTATGACAAAAAGCATGGCCGCCATCTTGGATTCCAAAATAGTCATGATTTTCGAAATCCGCACTCCCTAAAACCTAAAAAACGACTACCAAGATGACTTTTATGACAATATGTGTGGCCGCCATCTTTGATTTCAAAATGGTCATCATTTTCGAAATCCGCACTCCCTAAAACCTATAAAACGACATCCATGACGATTTTTATGACATAGTACATAGTCACCATCTTGGACTCCATCCATGACGACTTTTATGACAAAAAGCATGGCCGCCATCTTGGATTCCAAAATAGTCATGATTTTCGAAATCTGCACTCCCTAAAACCTATATAACGACATCCATGACGATTTTTATGACATTGTACATGGTCACCATCTTGGACTCCAAAATGGTCATCTTTTTCGAAATCTGCACTCCCTAAAACGAATAAAACGACATCCATGACGACTTTTATGACAAATTGCATGGCCGCCATCTTGGATTCCAAAATAGTCATGACTTTCGAAATCCGCACTCCCTAAAACCCATAAAACGACATCCATGAAGACTTTTATGACAAATTGCATGGCCGCCATCTTGGATTCCAAAATAGTCATCATTTTCGAAATCTGCACTCCCTAAAACGTATAAAACGACATCCATGACGACTTTTATGACAAATTGCATGGCCGCCATCTTGGATTCCAAAATAGTCATGACTTTCGAAATCCGCACTCCCTAAAACCTATAAAACGACATCCATGAAGACTTTTATGACAAATTGCATGGCCGCCATCTTGGACTCCAAAATGGTCATCATTTTCGAAATCCGCACTCCCTAAAACCTATAAAACGACATCCATGAAGACTTTTATGACAAATTGCATGGCTGCCATCTTGGACTCCAAAATGATCATCATTTTCGAAATCTGCACTCCCTAAAACCTATAAAACGACATCCATGAAGACTTTTATGACAAATTGCATGGCCGCCATCTTGGACTCCAAAATGATCATCATTTTCGAAATCTGCACTCCCTAAAACGTATAAAACGACATCCATGACGACTTTTATGAAAAATTGCATGGCCGCCATCTTGGATTCCAAAATAGTCATGATTTTAGAAATCCGCACTCCCTAAAACCTATAAAACGACATCCATGACGATTTTTATGACATGGTCACCATCTTGGACTCCATCCATTACGACTTTTATGACAAATTGCATGGCCGCCATCTTGGATTCCAAAATAGTCATGATTTTCGAAATCTGCACTCCCTAAAACCTATATAACGACATCCATGACGATTTTTATGACATAGTACATGGTCACCATCTTGGACTCCAACATGGTCATCTTTTTCTAAATCTGCACTCCCATAAACCTAAAAACCGATTTACATGGCGACTTTTATAACTTACTGCATGGCCGCCATCTTGAATTCCAAAATCGTCATCATTTTCGGAATCGGAACTCCCTAAAACCTAAAAATGATGATTTTTATGACAAAGTGTGTGGCCGCCATCTTACTAAAACCTGTTATAAACCGGATACAAATAAGCATCTATATAGTAAGTCAACATTAACGAAAAGTACTTTTACGTCGGTAGTTACAATATACCTATCGAATCAATTACGTAATGCCCATCTCTCCCGCGGTGCCGCAGCGGCGGGGGAAAGGCGCGGGAGAGGGGTAAGGCTTACCCTAAACCGAAAGGTTACCGGTTAGTACACGCAAAACACAAACCGAATCAGCTCCTGTAAGCGGTAACCACTTGTTACGATTAGGTTAATCTGAATAATACGGGTTATCATTATTGTTGGGTAACCGGTTGAACGGGTTACCCAAACGATTAGCTTATCGTATGAAGGGGTTACCCATTCCGAACGGGTAAGGCAAATGAATAAGCGAAATGGGCCTATAGTTACACTTATCGCTCACATCACCTGTTTTGTTTTTTACGATAGGAACCACTACAGTTTTCATCATTTCAGACGGCAAGTAAGTGTGTCCTATACAAAACGAGTAAAACATCGCCAGCACTCGACTCACGTGCGGACCGGCATGATGCAGATGCTCAACACTGAGACCATCGTGGCCAGGCGACTTCCCTCTAGAAATAGAATTTAAAGCCATTTTTACATCCTTTGCTGTAAACTGAGCGGTCGTCTCCCGTCCACAGGTCCCAGAGTCGGCCATGCAAGTCTGCGACGGCCCTAAAGGTGACTTAACTGTAAAGTGTTCCCTAAATACCTCAGCTATAGACCCACTTTCGCTCACCCCATCGACACTCACAGGCAGACCGGGCTTACCATTCAATCTATTGGTAGATTTCCAAAAACTACGGAAATCGCGCCTAGAATGATGTTCCGCAATGATATTCATTTTTATTTGCTCCTCGTGTTTCTGACACCACTTTAAACGCGATTTGAAAATCTTTCGACTTTCCAGCATATCATCGTAAATATGCCCCGATTTCGGTTCACCGCACCATCTCCACAGATTAAACTTACACCTAGCCTCTCTGTGAGCCGCACTAACATATTTATTCCAGCCTATTACACGTTTTCTATTTCGAACTAATTTTAAATTATAAGAAACAGTTGCAGCATCACTCAAAGCGGTTATAATTTCATTATACAGCTTGTCAATTAAGATAAGATGACTAGGGTTGTTACACAAGTGGCCACTGCAGTCCCGGAAAGGCTCTGGAAAATCTATTTCTTTTAACCTGTCATGACACTGGATGCTATATAATTTTACTTGTTACGAATTTCTTTCACCCCATATAACTTTATTTACTACTAAGTTTTTATTACATAACATTTTAGGCTTAACAAAATTAAAATTACATTCTACAATTAATGGGAAATGGTCGGACCACATGACATCGAGTTTGACGTAAATATCGGTAATAGAAGGCGCGCCAGATTTTGTAGTCACACAGTGGTCTAACCACCTTTTCGATCCGTGCGCTTCACTTATAAATGTATAAGTTCCAGACTGCCGGCCCAGTGCTTCAACGTCCGCACAAACCCACTCTTGATCGGTACAAAAGCAAGCCAGTTCGTTGTAAAAGCGCTCACCCGGGTGAGCATTATAGTCTCCAAGAATGTAAACCGATTCGGCGTTATTACTATTAACAATAGCACTTACCAGCGCAAGACAGTCCGTAAATTCAGTCAAGTTGTCCAGTTTGTCTGTTGGCATATAAACATTTAGCACCAGGAATGATCTTTGCCCGAGCGATACACTGATACCACACACTCGCGGATTACCACATTGCACTATGGATACGTCACGAAACACCGCTTTAGGCAAGGACTACCCTTTAAGGTTACCTATTGTTGTAAGAAAAGTTCCCTTTTTTCTACGTTTACTAGTTTTTCTTTAAATGTCCCGGTCTGAGTCCCCACACTTATGGCAACCCTATGTTACAGACGTGTACTCACGTTAAAAGTCTAATGCTCAACGATTTCCCGCTAATATTATAACCAGAGTAACCGGAACTCTATTTTCAACTCCTACGCTTACTCTGGTTATAATATTAGCTGAAAATCGTTGAGCATTAGACTTTTTGTTTGCCGCGACATCTATTGTCGAGTAGCAGTACTGAGAGTTCCGCTACTCGATGCTAGATGTCGACTGCGAAAAGAATAAGCATTTCGGTACCAAAACTGATTATTTCTCTATGGTACTATGTAGGCGGCCAGCGCGGTCGGCAGGGCCATGAGAGTCCGCAGCCCTGTGAGCCTCTGCGGCGACATGTTACAGACGTGTACTCACGTTGTGGGCGTCAGCTGTGGGCACTATGTAGGCGGCCAGCGCGGTCGGCAGGGCCATGAGAGTCCGCAGCCCTGTGAGCCTCTGCGGCGACATGTTACAGACGTGTACTCACGTTGTGGGCGTCAGCTGTGGGCACTATGTAGGCGGCCAGCGCGGTCGGCAGGGCCATGAGAGTCCGCAGCCCTGTGAGCCTCTGCGGCGACATGTTACAGACGTGTACTCACGTTGTGGGCGTCAGCTGTGGGCACTATGTAGGCGGCCAGCGCGGTCGGCTGGGCCGCCATGAGAGCCCGCAGCCCTGTGAGCCGCTGCGGCGACATGTTACAGACGTGTACTCACGTTGTGGGCGTCAGCTGTGGGCACTATGTAGGCGGCCAGCGCGGTCGGCTGGGCCGCCATGAGAGCCCGCAGCGCTGTGAGCCGCTGCAGCGACATGTTACAGACGTGTACTCACGTTGTGGGCGTCAGCTGTGGGCACTATGTAGGCGGCCAGCGCGGTCGGCTGGGCCGCCATGAGAGCCCGCAGCGCTGCGAGCCGCTGCAGCGACATGTTTGCTGGAAACAATACATTCTATAATTTAAAATGCCGTCGGGGTATTCCAGAAAAGTGTCGGGTACCTGAGACTGTATAGATGAATTACCCAATTTTTTTCCCCCAATCGTTATATTCCTATTCGCCTTTTTCCCCATATTGTTTAATTTCCAGACGTCATTATCACCAGCATATAATTTCTCACACTTTTTTATTTCCTATCATATTTTTCGCTGTGGGCAGTGTTTTACCAATCCGTATCGTTCACATACATTCAAATTACCTGTACAATATATTCCCCATAGTCTTTTTTCGCCACGGGTTTCAATTTCTGCACATTACTTTCCCTTATGAGCTCCATCAGTACTGCTACTTGACAATAGAACTCTCACTCGCGACGAACGAAAAGTCTAATGCTCAGCAATTTTCAGCTAATATTACAACCGGATTAACCGGAACTCTATTTGCAACTGCTTCTGCTTGTAATATTAGTTGTAAATTGTGGAGTTTCCGCACTTTCCGCCAGTCGCGACACTAGTGACATCTAGTGTCAAGTAGCGGTACTGAAAAATCCGCTACTTGACTAATTTTTTTTTTTTTGTTTTTTTTTTTTTTTTATAGATGTCGACTACGAAAATAATAAGCTTTTGGTAAGAAAACTCATGTATGGAGTGATGTGTGGAGTGATTTATCGTTGTCTAAGTACCCACAACACAAGCCTTATTGAGCTTACTGTGGGACTTGTTACCGTGGAATTTGTGTATTAAAATGGCGTTTACTATTTATTTAGCACTCTATGCTTACCTAAATATCCTGCGATATAATACATTCGGTAGAGACTCACTAGTAGAAAACGAACTAAAGGACGTCGAACTTAAAGATGTCCTTCTGTTCTGCAGGAAAACAAGAAGATTTGAGGAGATTGGTATGGGAATGCCGCCGGGACAGTAACCTGCAGCTCCAACTTCAGGGAACTGGGCTGAATGAACGCAGCACGCGATCGACAGCCCACCTGCTTCCGGCCGGGCGTCCCTACACTACATCTACATCTACCTAATTATCTATGGTCGCAGTAAAAAATATTGTCAAAGTATTTTTTAGCCACCCTGTTATCATATAAATTAGTCTTTGCGGAAATATAATAGTAAAATGTTTTGGCCCACTTATATTCCACGACTCTGAGAGCATGTTGGTATTTTCGCAGAACATCTACTTACGAGTTAATATATTCCTGTAAATATTTATCTCCGTTCTCCAGTCGGGTAAAAAAGAAAAAGGATAAATAAAGGATATTCAATACTCACTTTCGTTTCGGGAATGGTGGTGCTGACCCTTGGTGACTGTTACTTGAACTCTGCAACAAAAATGATTCACTCAAAATAGTTAGTGGAGTGAATATTAAACATTCACGATAACGCAATTAAGAGGCAACAGGAGTGGTCATTTCTCCATACAAACGTACTGGACTGTTTCCTCCGTGGTTTTTGAAGCTAGAGCAATTATTTTCAACACGTATTATTATTTCCTTTATTTATTTCTTTCTCAGGCTAGGATTTTTACAATATGTATATAAAAGTAAAATATAAAAACACAAAACAATACAAAAGATATAAACACATTATAAAAAACCTAACCTAGGGTGCCGCCAGCAGCGGGGCAGGGCCCAAGCTGCCGGTGGTCAGGGCCGCAGAGAAAGGAACCGCCTGACTATCCGCGTCGTGTCCAAGATCACCGACTTCTGTATCTGACCCTTGATCCAACCACCTAGCGAGAGTCTCTCAAGGTGCTGGTCGAGACTCTTCGCTATGAGACCGTTCGCTGAAACGACTATCGGGACAATGATCGTCGAATCAACATCCCATTATTATTATTCTTAATATCTGTCTCGGACTTTTTTTTGATATTTTTGTTTCTTAAGACGCTAGTGCACTTCAAATATTCGCGAAAACGGCCCAATTTACTAGGCCGCAAAGAGAAGCATGGTATTCAAAACTGTCATCAATTAGTCTAAAAAGCAAAACAGTCCGACACAGATAATTTCATTACCATTTAGATTTTAAAATTTCGTTACATTTGGTTAAGTTTTGTAGAAGGAAACAGTCGAGTACGAAACATCGTTTTTCGAAATTTTTACGTAGGATTTTCCGCCTAACCTGACGTTGTCCTTATCGTACTAGTTTTAGGAGCCGCTTCCGTTAGCGAGACGGATATATTCACCTAAAATATTTGAATCTCAGCTCCCGTATCCTCTTAAGTCCCGTTTTTATAATTCAATAGTGGAGTGAATGCCATTGGATTTGACTTAATTGAGTGCCATGTTTTTTATTCACATATTCATACACGGTGATACACAAGCATACGGTCCGCCTGATGGTAACGCCTGCAAACCAGGCGTCCACATGCTACGGTGACTGTTTACCATCAAGCGGGCCGTATGCTGGTTTGAACAAAACCCAGGAGCGTAACATGCGCGTTGTCGACTGTTTCAAACCTGTACTATATATAACTGATTACGGATACGGATGCTTAACTTAAATCTAGTTTTTCATTCAATAACATATTAAAAATCACAGAGAATGGAAAATATTTAGAAACCAAGAATCTTTAAAAATATACAAAAACTTACAGATCAGACGACCAACAGATACATACTGAGACAAATCGCGCAGACGGAGTTTAAAAATAAAAACATTACAATTTCATGAATGCACATTTATGATGCACCGCCGGTGTTGAGAATAAAACAAGATTTTTCCTGGGACTTTTCTTTCGATTTAACATGGTTTTCGCTTTACGACCTGTACCCCTAGTGTAATTTTAGTCGATAGCGAAACGTGACGTACGCGTTTGCGTTAAGTCTCATTTTGTATGGGTTTTTGAACAGCGCGCCAAGCGGGACGTTTTGGAAAGTCAAAAATCTCATACAAAATGACACTTAACGCAAACCCGTACGTCACGTTTCGCTGTCGAAAATATTTACACTAGGGGTACAGGGCACCGATTTTTTAATTTCGACCACTTAATTTCGTGTATTTTGTTCAATAATATCTCCACTACTAGGCATTTAAATTCTCCTAATGGAATTGAAAATGAGTGGTCAATACCACTCGATTCTCAATTTCTATTGCCGGTATTTAAAAAAAAAAATTGGATTTCGCCGTTTTCTACAGATTTTCGAGTGACGAAATCGAGCGTGTGAAATGTGAGCGACGTGTTGCCTCTCTGTCGCACTTGTAAATTTATACATAAGTGTGACAGGGAGGCAACACGTCGAACGTGGTTCGCGGTAGGGCCTCAGAAAACAGAAATCATAGCATTTATTCGTGATAAACTATGACATACAAAAGTATAACTTCTTCTTCTTCCCTAGACCGGTAGTCCCATTTACTTGGGGTCGGCCCTCCTCGTCCGCATCCTCCACTGAGCACGATTTCGTGCGGCGTTTTTGTCAATTTGAGCCTCTTTAAGGTCTTTTTCGACCGTCGTCAGCCAGGTGGCGGGTGGTCTTCCATGGCCGCGTGGCTGGGTTACAGGCAGGTTCAAGGCTAGTTTTACCGGGTGGTCTTCTTCGCGTCTTTGGACGTGGCCGTACCATCTAAGGCGTTTTTCCTTGGCTTTGTCGATTATTGGCGCGACTCTAAAACTTCCCCTAATGTACTCATTCCGGATCTTATCTAAGAGTGTGAGACCAGCTGACCATCGTAGCATACGCATTTCGGTAGTGTGTAACTTATTAAGGTGGTATTTGTTTGTAGCCCAGCACTCCGATCCATACAAAACCGCGGGTCTTATTGCTGTTTTGTACAGTATTCCTTTGGTTTTTAGCGGCATTTTGTTATCGCACATGACTCCTGTAAGCTGTCTCCATTTCATCCAGCCTGTAGTGGTACGGTGAGTAACATCGCTATCAATTTTGCCATCGCTGGACACTATCGAACCCAGATATTTAAATTCCGACACTCTGGGTATTGGCATGTCTCCTATCGAGATGTTGATAGTTTCAGGGTCTGTTAACCCGTCAAAAGTATAACAACATAACAAAAGAAAGAAACATAGAATAAATAAATAGTTTACCACGAAATGGTCCCTCGAAACGAAACGAAAACGAAATGGCCTCAGCATTAATGCTAACCCAAAAGTCAGCCTCAGTAAATAAAGACTTTGAGTCCGTCTAACTAAGCTAAGTCAGAGGCCTACCGCGAACACCGAAGTTAGCCAATTGCGGGCATCTTTCTCTTTTACTCCAATTAAGGCGTAATTAGAGTGACAGAGAAATGTGCCCCCATTTCCGAACTTCGGTGTTCGCGGTAAGCCCTCATCATCAAAAGTAGCGAATCAGAGGCCCTACCGCTAAAATCGAAATTTCGTTATCCCTCTCTATCGCTCTTGACTCGGAAATATAAACATTTTTGGACCCGGGTACGTCCTTAAACTACGTCCATAAGAGAGGTGTGGGCATTGTGAATGTCATCTCGCTTTGTGTGGTAGGGCACAGCCAGTGGATGTCATTCCAGATCTAGAGCAGAGCCCAACTGGGGAAGTACCTCCACCTTACAGAAAACAGCAGCCAAATAACACTAGACCCTATTCATAGTGTTGTGTTCCTGCCGGTGAGTAAGGTTGCCAGAGCTCAACGAGGGTGCGGAGTGTTAGGATCGGCAACGCGCATGTAACTCCTGCAGAAAATGTGCAGTTTTCAGGTAATAGTCGTGAATTGAAAATGGTTAAAATTATTTCCATAAAAAATAAAAAAAATGTATACTTAGTTATAACTCTTCAAAATTTTGTCCAAATATTAATATTAAGTATCTTATTTCTTATCATAATTAAAATTCATAATTATACATATCATAATTAAGAGCTCAACGAGGGGGGGCGGGTTTAGGGTCGGCAACGCGCATGTAACTCCTCTGGAGTTGCAGGCGTACATAGGCTACGGAGACTGCTTACCATCAGGCGGGCCGTATGCTTGTTTGCCACCGACGTAGTATTTAAAAAAAAAAACATGTACTGACACTTCACGCCAAAGCAAGTGCTGCCATCTACTTCTCGCACGTTCTATTAAATTATAAAAACGGGACATAAACGCGTATTAAGTTTTGAATTTACCTCCGACGTTTCGAGGACGGCGTTGTTCCCGTGGTCTCGGAGAAGACTGGTTAAAGTTGACATCAACATCGAGCCGCGCGAGTATTTCGAACTACCCGCACTTGGTCTTGTTTATTAACTTGAACGTTTTCAAAATACGCTTAATACGCGATTTAATCCCGTTTCTGTCATTAAATAATGTATAAAAATCGTGAGTTTAATTCAGTGTCTTGTACATATTCTTGTGCATAGTAGGTTCTGCCATCTCGTGGGCTACATTGGAAGCATAAACTTCACATTTACACCTCGCGCCAAAAATCTGACGTCTCCCGTGGTGCCCCATGCTGTTTATGCCCGCTATTAGGTTACCCACACAAGTGGACGTACCATATTTGATTTATTACGTAATTTCATATCAATTTTCTATCTTTTTGGCAGGAACTAACGAGTTTAAGAACATTTATAATTTATAAATAACAAACTAACATACTTTACTATAATACTTATTTACAATAATTCATATGGAGTATTGTACGGTCACGTAAGAAAATATCGATACGGACAAAGTGACAAAAATATGCATACACTACCCTAATACATGGGCCATAAGGTCGTGTATACATATTTTTGGCACTTCAATCGTGTCGATGTTTTCAGATGTGACTGTGTTACAATAGGTACCTACACATATACGCGTAAATGTGTCTCGCTAGTATTTAAAACAATAGGTGATAAATTTCAATTCAACGTGTTTTTGATCGCCAATTTAAATTAATAAATGTATCCTAACATTATATAATTAATAGAACTTACATTGCAAGTAAAATAACACATTTTAACATCCTTTTTACAAGTGCACTCGATCTACTAGTACATAACACTATTCAATCTATCCATTATCCTAGCCTATCAAAGATTCATATAACCAACTTCACAAGTATCTATTTCAGCCGTGGGGCTTCTCTGAATATGAACCTTAATCCCTCATAGTCAAGGCCTAATTTAGATAGAAGTTTTTAAAACACATAAGACCTATTGGTAAGTCAAGAGTATACAATGGCATTAAATTGGTGGAATCCGAATCGAAAGTGGAACGTGTACAGTACCTCTAGTGTAACTTCCATTCGATAGCGTAACGTAACTTTCGCGTTTAGGTTAAGTCTCATTTTGTATGGGATTTTGAACAGCGCACCAAGCGGGACGTTTTGGAAACTCAAAGAGCGAGTGTAAATTATAAGTACGTTTACTCAAAGTGTCGCTCACGTTTACGTTTCGTATCGTATTTATAAGGGATCGCAAACCGTTTTATTTTTTAAACCGTTTTTGTACAATTACTCGGGAACGAAAAGGTTTTCGTTTCCGCTTGCGGTTACCGGTTAAAGAACTATTCTAATGAGGTACCAGTTTATGGCAAATTAGTTTTATTTTGTGTTTGTGGAAAGAAATTAACCGGTTAAATTGAATATATCTACAAGATACAACGGCAAATATTGCTATCTTTTTAACATACATGCAAACGAGTTTAACCGAGTGTCTCCGAAAGTCGAGAGTAACAAATATTAGGTATATCGTTCCGGCGAACCACAAAAGCTCGTTTCCTCTTATTTTTGAAAAAAAGCAGACATAGGCAGATGTTACAAAAAAGAGGATACTTATTGGTTTTTAAATTATAAGTGCAACCTACATCCTGAGACAATTCCCACTAAGATTTATGAACATATTTAAGTGGCATTGTCCTGGGATTGAGGTAAAATAGGTACTAAACTAATATTAGTACGAGTACACTGACGATAATCTCTTCTTAACGATTCAATTCAATTCAATTCAATAAGCCTTTATTTAACAATCTTATTAACTAGTTTAGAAAATATAATAAACATCTTATTTCCTAGTTTCACTTATCATTAGTTTAAAAACTATTATTATATATCAATGCTCAGTTTCAGACATCGGAGTCGAGATTGTCTTGCTTTCCAGCATAGGCCTCCCCCAAGTTTCTCCAAAGTTCCCGACCATGGGCTTTCCTCCGCCAAGTGGCACCAGCAAGAGCTTTGAAGTCGTCTTCCCATCTTCGTAGAGGTCTATGATTTTTTCTGCCACCTTCTTAACGATAAGGAGAGAGAACTAAGTTTTTTAGTTCATGTTCAATCAATAAACCGGTCATCAAATATTTTTATTTAACGTTAATTTTATTATGGTCTATTTAAAAAAACTAATAAACGTGTTTTGCACATTATACCGAAGCGAAATGATGAAAAAAATGTAGGCATGTAAATTTGTTAAATATGGTATTGAGTGAGCTCAAACTTTTAGTAGCTGATTGTTGATTTCATCTGTGCTAGATATGACTTATACAGTCCAGACAATATCGAGCAGAAGTAAACTTATACATTCAAGAAATTCATTAAATTAAATTTATAAGTGACATTTATTTATTCTAATTTTATAAGTGCCGTTCAAGTATTTAACTAATCAATCTGCATAATAGAATGACTGTTTCATTTTCTATTTTATAATGATATCATTGATTTTTCCTATCTACTACTCGTTGTGGAGCCATCATCAGCAGTAAGCAGTAGTATCATAAACATGTTAAAATGTTTACAAGCCCTCGCATTAAAAATGGTAGAAATACAACACAAATTAATATTGACCTAATTGATAAAGTATTAAGGGTGATATTCAAATGAACATCGAATCAAAACATCACCAAAGACGATGAAGATAAAACCTCTTTAAGAACGTTGATTATGAAGAAAAAAATGTCACAATTGGGTGAGATACGATTATTCCAAAGTAACTAGACTCGGATGACATTCAGTTTGACACTTGTCATGTAAAAAGTTAATCGAGCAAACTACTGACGATACGTTTTACGTTAATATGCGAGTGTATTGCGCAACGTGACACTTGACAATTCTGAAAGTTAGCTCACTACTTTCATAGTTAAATTCTTTTCGCATGTTGGCAGACCTGGGTGGTAATCATCAAATTACGAAGTACAGTGCATGTGGGATCTTCCGGCGTATAAAGACCGCTACTTTATTTGTTCAAGCTATAGGTACGAGGCCAATGAGTAAAAGAGAAGTTTTAGAGTATCGAACAAGCAATAAACTTTACATTAACGTGGATGCCATGCCGGTATGTACAGCAAAACCCTTAATAATGGTCATATAGCTGAGTACCTACTAATATTACCCGATGCCTACCTGAAGTCCGATATTTTTTCAACAGTTTCAGCACGCATCAAAAACTGAACTGGGGGCCTACTCAAGATGACTATCGTTTGTGCTGACGTAGCTATGTATCTCTATCTCACTAAAATGGAAGAGAAAGAGAACGGAAAGCGTTTCGTTATCGTAGCAAACTATTGTCATCTCGGCTAAGATGTAATCCCATCATCTTAGATCGCTCGTTGCATATCTACTTACCACTTTACGTGGCCAGTGCAAAGCAAGCATGAAGAGCGTAACATATCATAATGAGCTTCGAGAAGCGGCGGCACAGAGGCAAGTAAAGTATTCTACAGGATACATCTTGCTGAGTTGTTTTTGAGTGCACATAATTTTTGTACACATAGATAAACTATACTTATATTACAAAACAAAATACCAACTGTATTGTTTATATTGGATACCTACTTCCAAGACCTGAAAATATATTGTAATGTAGCGAACGATCAATTAAAAAAAGCGTATATTTTATTTCAACTTTTTAATAATTAACATAATAATAATTATGTAAATCTACAAACAATGTCTTATTAGGTACCTAGGGATAAAAATTGACCGAATAAGTCAAGCCTATCCATCGTTCTTCGGTCCGTAGCCTACTTCTCTCCGCTGAATGCTGGGAAGTAAATCTTCGTCCTCCTGATCCACTTGTACTTAAGCGTTTTGGGTAGATCAAGACAGGTAGGTAAACAATTACTTTGATGAAAAGTTCCATGCTGGAGGCAATTTGCAACACGGTAATCCATGGTGTTTCACATAGGTACACATCACATACATTATGTATAATTTTCATTTTCATCACACTTGCTCGAAAAAGATCTTATTTCATGCTGGCGTACTGAAGGACAAAGGCCTATATTGTTCCCGCGGGAGTTATGGATTATGAAAAAAAAATAGCAACCGAATAGATCCACCGATTACCTTTATTAGGTATACCTCTATTTCTATTGTATTTTCATCGATGGTAAAGGTAAACAATATATACCTAAGCAAAGTTTTAGATCGATACGGCTATATAAAAAATAGGTAATACGGAATGGAGAGATCTAATTATATTATTACTACGAAACTTCCGATATAAGTAATTTAACGGTCACGGTTAGTTTCACTAGACTTAAATTGACCGGGATATAAACCATGATTACCTTTTATATTGTTTTAATAATATCGGGAGCTCCATAAAAATAATATAAAACCGATCAATTAAAGTCTAATTCAACTGTCTCCTAGCCTAGACGGTAGTGACCCTGCTTACAAAGCAAGAGGTCCCAGGTTGAAGTCCCGGTATGGGAAATTATTTGTGTGTTCATCACGAATATTTGTTCCCGAGTTATGGATGTTATCTATGCAACTAAGTATGAATTTATCTATACAAGTCTGTGTATCGTCGCCTAATACCCCAAGCACAAGTTTTTTTCTGAATTTGGGACTAGGTCGACCTGTGTGAGATTTTTATGGACTCACGAGCTCTCACCACGTACCAGCCTCATTCCTATCGAACACGTCTGTCAAATGGGACTATAAGAACAGTAAAGTTCGTAAACATGATCCTGTACCACCCATCCACGAGGACTTAAAACGGGTTTGCTGAAGGAATGTGTCATCATGTCACATAATAATTTCTAGAATGTAATAAATTCAATGAAATAGGTACCAATTCACATGTGTCAGAAGGTCAGAGGATGGCAGTTTTTTAAAAGACAAGGAATTTTTTTCAAATGATTTTTGTCAAACAGTGTCTAATAAGAAAAATAAAAATATGTTTTACGGTTAGCTTTCATTTGATACCGTTTTCTTCAGAGTGGCATGAAAATTGGAAAAGTTATTGAGTGAAGAACCAAATATGTGAAGTATTTAAGAAGATAAAGTGCTTGCTATTTCAAAGCTAAACAAGAGATACTTGAATTTGTGTAGAATGCTTCTGAGATTTTCGGGCAGTAATCTACACAGAAAACTATTTTTGCCTGTACAAAGCTTAATATCTAAAAATATCAAAAAGTAAGCTCTGCTTAAACTGAATATTATCGCCCTTAGTACAATGGCATAAACAGATGATATATTTTAGAGGAAATACCTACAAATTACGTTTTCTTGCTCTCCTCAAAAATTGGTTAAAACCGAGATACAGCAGCACTCCTCTCTGACAGCAGCACATGCGACATGCCGTGGCCTTGTACGTCTGAACTTTTTCTTACTGCACGTTAAATGGGGTTGACCGGTCGAAGTATTTTACAGATGGCGCCAGCATAGGTTTTGTCGGTCCTAACGAATAGTGTTAGATTCTTGATTTTATTGTACTTTAAAACACTTTAAGCCAAATTTCAAAACAAAACTAGAGACAATTTAATAGTAAATATTTCATAAATGTTAGAAAATGTAAAAAATGGAATTGCCACCTGAGGGCGAAACTCCAAACGCAACATTTCACTCGACAACTCTCGAGTGACTAATTTAACTATTGAGTTTAGGTTTCGAAACGTTTACGAATGTCATATTTGAATTTACACTCGCCCGCAGTTAGCGCGTTTGAAAACGGATACATAATATTCTTGTTCAGGGGTCGGCAACAGGCGGCCAGCGAACCTTCCTGGTTATTTTGTATATAAAATTTATATCAGGTCTACGTCTCTCAAGTCGGCGCGTTCGGAACGCAAATGATCATGACATAACATGACATGACAGGGACAGCATGATTCGTGGCCCCGCGCTTACAAACATCGATTTTGTTCGTAGTACTACATATAGTAAACACCCCTATAATGGAACCGGCACTAGTAATGGAATGGTATAGACAAATCCTGTAAAACAAGTATTTACCATCAGTTTTTAATCGCTGGCAACATTTTACCATAAACAAGAGCCAAAGAGATGCTTAAGTTTAATTTTTCATTGATACTTGTTATTTTGAAAATTAATGGCGCCACAAAAAAACCACAGTTTTTATTGGTTAATAATATTGAAACCAATTGCAGTAGCTTTCATTAAATACATAGAAAACATAAAGGACGAATTGGACATTCAACTTTTAAAGCGTAAAGCGGTAGAAATTTTACAGGTGTCGGTGAAATTACAAAAATACTCCAAATTTTCTCTTAAATGTTCCATGATTGGTGCCGTTAACATATTATAATTGCACCTTCTGTACTTAATCTATGGTCTATTCAGATTTACTATATAAGTATCGCGAACCACGAAGAAAGGGTGCATATTTTTAAACAGCTTGATTGTAGATTTTCATTATCGAAAAGTATTACTATCAAGTAAAAGGCAAGCGCAAGTCCGTGCGGCATTTGAACTTGAGAGTACTGCCGCTGTCGGAAACTTTTTTTGTATCCTTTAAAATAGGTATTTGTTGACAATTGTTGTCGTTGTCAGTCGTCGTTGACATTGTCGAGTGCTCTTTGCATAATAATAAATTATCAGATATATTGATAAAGTTGCAAATTATAAACAATGTGCATTGGCTGCTTAAAGGTTGCCGACCACTGTATTTATTCAACCGAAATATAACGCGAACCAATTAAGTGGTGATCTTAATACGCTCGAAGATCCCACATGGGCTGTACTTCGTAATTTGGCCACCTATACCACCCAGTTCTACCAACATACGAAAAAGGTAAATTACTGTCAAAATGAGCTATCTTTCGTAACGGACGAGTTTGAGGTTGCATGTCACACTCGCATGTTAACTAAAAAGTATAGGTTTTTAGTTTCAGAGTAGTTTTCTCACCTAACGTCATCGAATAGTTAACGAATATTTTGCTGTCATGATACACTAGACCTTCAGATTACGAATGATACTCGAAATCAGTACATAATGTACAGTCACCATTTTATATCGGAACGTCCAAGTTGCTCATAAACATAGGAATAGGAATTTATGAGCACATTAGGCTCTACAATATATGTAAGTGATGGTGGTTTAAGGGGGAAGAATAGCTTTTTGAATCTAGCGAAATAACGGTATTTTTTCTATGAAATTGCATTTCGGGAGAAAACGTTGCCCACTAACTAAATCTTATTCAAATCAAATCACTTTGATGTTGATGTCGATCGCTTCAGCATAATATATTTTAGGTCTAGCTTGCAAAAAAAAATGTTTTGCAAATTTTAAAACAAAGGAAAACATATAAACCTAGTTTTTCATTGTGTCAATAACATACTAAAACATCATGGAGAATGACAAATATGTAGAAGTGGAAAAACGTTTTCTATACGTATACTTCCCTATTAACCATTTGAAAGCCAGACGGCGATAGAATATGCCGTGCCCCGGAGGCGATCGCGATTATTTCAGCGAAAATGAACTTTACGGAGTCCCGAGTAAGTCCCTTTTGCATTGGCGAAGCTGTTAGCCGTCGTTGGTGTCCTTGGCAAGACTTTCCGAATACAGCCACCGCCGACTGTGGCAGTCAAAAAGAGAATCGTTCCAGATAAGCCTAAAGCTGAGGTGGCCTACCGCGAAAAAAATTCGCAAGTTGCGGGGACCTTTCTCCTTTACTCTCACTGAGACGTAATTAGAGTGACAGAAAAATGCCCGCAATTTGACGAACTTCGATTTTCGCGGTTATAGTTAGTCTTCAGTTTTCAACCGTTTTAATTATATAATTTAGGAAAAATCTTAACAGCGTGTTCTAGAAATTCCGCTCTGAGGGATAAGCGACATCTAGTGAGCAATTCAGACACTATTTTCACGCCGGTGTAGTGAATATATCTTATACCTTTAAACGAGCAGTTCTCGACATATTTACACTCGGTCTAACACGACTAAACCGAAAGATTTTAACCGCGCACTTCCGAGGCTAAAAGAAGAGAAAAATGGTATATGAGTTTAAGTAAATTACGCAAAAAAAAGTTTTTTTTTTTCTAATTTTTGAATGAATGTTTACGATTTTTTTTGTAAAACCTAGTTTTTGCAAAGGTTACTTGTCACTTTTTAACATCTATCAATAAGGATATTTAGACTGCGCCCCGCGAAAGACCTATGCTCAGCAGTGGGCGACTGGAGGCTAAAATGATGACGATGATGAATCAAAATACGATAAATTACATATTTCTTCATTATTTTTTTACCAAATGGGAATTGGAGGAACTGTCATAGGAAACATGTCCCTGCATGGCAGCCATTTTGTTGTCAAAGTTCAACGCTTGATAACTAGTACCCGCATAATATAGGGAGCGTGCATGAACTGTAGGAGGCAGCACAGGAGCCGTCAGATTTTTGGCGCGAGGCGTAAATGTGATGTTTATTGTTCCGATTTAGCCCACAAGATGGCAGCACTTACTATGCACAAGAAAACACGTGACATGTAAATGTATATGTTTATGGTTCCGATTCAGGTGACAAGATGGCAGACCCTCCAACGCGCACGGTCTCTATACCCGAACAGCGCAGCGCCACACCAGCTGTCAACACACCTGCTTCAATAATTTGAATTTCTTTACAAACGTAGTGATTATATGCTCTTTGTTCTTTACGCGCCTTTTATCTTTTGTCTATATTTTGTTCAGTCGAAAAATAAAACAGATTAGTAAAGTTTTCAAATCAGTTTTAATCATAAATACACTATATTTTACTTTACAAATACATGCTACAGCAGACTGTTCACGGTATTAGTTACAATCACAGCACAATGTCTAGTTTTTTAGGTAAAAACTACCGAAATGACAAGCAACTTTGATATACAGACGGAGGCAAACACGCGAACTGCCTGAAAAGCAGACATCGTATCCTAGACGATCCAGAGGTGTCACAAGTGCGTTGAAGACTTCATAAGTATATTGGTCATTCTATGACAATGTAACGCAAGTCAGAATTTCGTTGCCACAAGCTTGGTCTCTCAATAAACGAACATTAAATAAATGCAGGAATAGTAATGTTTGCTAATACAGTTATTGATAACCGCTTTTGTGAATTGCTTGAGTGCAGCCCTACCTAGTCGGTGTCGAAGGTCACAGCACTATTGGCGCGCCGCGAACTGTCAACGAGGAATGCCCGCCATGACGGCGTCCGAGTGGTATTTTGATTTACCTAAAAGCTATGCCTGTTTTCCGTGTTTTTATGTATTAAATCCTTTTTTAATGATGTATGGTGTTTACTCCTTTAACATTATAGAGATAAATTAACATTTAAACTTGTATCATAAAATAGTGACTCTCGTTACACTTGTCCTCGAAATTACCCTTTTGGTGTTCGAGTTAAGGGAAATGTCTACATTCCTCGTCCTCAAGACATTTAAGACAAGACCCTTTCAAGACTTGACACTTCGGTAGGTTTATTTTAATTTGTTCATGTACAAAATAAGTACTGTCACTTGAGTTTCATTTAATCTCATATCTGTATGCGAGGCGATTAAAAGTGTCAATAATAAAAATCGACAAATACTTGGAAAAACAAAATTGGCCACTTCAACTGCCATTTTAGTATCTTGGAAATGATTTGAGCGGAGAGGGAATGACATTGTCCTCTCTGAATATAAACATTATTCAAAAGTATATTTATACAATCTGATGTTGTCCATTTGTGTCTAAAACAAGTTTTTTTTTCAAAGTATCGTCGATAAATCATAATTTTTAAAACCAACAACTAATCGTATACAAACTGCTAAGGGATACATATTTGATCAACTTAACAAAAACCGGGGCATAAGCTCCGAGCACTTTCTACATGAGGACAGTGCACCAAGCGCGTCGGGCAGAGGCGGAGCGTCCATAGAACTCTATTCACACCATCTATTTAAAGACAGCTGAGAACTTTGTTCTAGAAATCCCAAACGAACAGCAAGCCTCATAAAGTCCGGCTTACCCAGCGAATATTTTTGACGCATCGCCATTCGCGCGCGTACAGATGCTTACAGTTTCCAAAAAGTTGAAAACGCTCTCAGAAATCTGAATTAAGGACGTCCCCTATCTGAATGACCTCGCGCGTTTCAACTCCCTCGACCCCTTTTGCTTGAACCGGACCGGGGGAGACCTTTACAACTTGAATTTGCATAAGAAAACAAATTATTGAGCCCGTTCGCTCACTTAAAACTCATTCATTCATTTTAAACTTAAATAAACAGTGTCCTATCACTCAAAAATCTCAAAAGTCAAAATCGAACGATCAATTCACAGAGAATAATTGCGCGCGCGTCGTATCGAGTGACACAGGTTCCCCGTCCGACAGCCAAACGGCGACTGCTCCTCGTCGCCCACGCATAAACCCGCGCGCCGGGGCAACGCACGAACTTGAATAGATATCGATTTCTCAAAAACTATTTACATAATTGAAAAATCGGCAGACGTAAGTGAAGTGTACATCATTATTCACTATTTGTTAAAGATTAGTGTCTAAGCATTGCATAATAAGGGAGTTTATACGGAATTTAACTCGAGAAAAGGGTTCACGGAAATATTATTTACTTGTGATGCGTTTTTTTTTTAAATATCAGATCTAATTAAAGCTTAAATATTGTGTACAGAGCTTTATTATTGATACAACGTTCAAGCATGCTATAGCGACGTAAAAACAGAAAATTTGGCCTGGTAGCCCCTTAATGAAATTTACTTTTGTTTATATTTAATTTATATTTCCCAGATTTGTTAGAACCATTGCAACTTTTTGGAAACTGCGGGCAAGTGAGGCTTCCTTACAAGGCCTCGGAACTCGTGCGCAAAATACTGTGTTCACTATATTATTTCCAGGTTTGTATAAACTTAAATTTTAATTACAAGAGACATGATACAAAAAGAAACCAAATAACAGCAATGATTTTAGAACCGTTTTTGTTATTTCAATAACAACTTAAAAGTTACAAAAACTAAAAAATTAACTCACAAGTTATAGATATTGGCAAGAGAAATTACTTACTTACAAACTTTGTTGAGAGGGAGACAGCTATATATTATTTAATTTGTTGTTTTTTTTAATGCATGTATTATATGATAATGGGGTTGGCCGGTCGAAGTATTAAACAGATGGCGCCATCATAGCTTGCCCTGTCAATCCCTAGAATTGTGTCAAATTCTTGTTTTTTTTTTTGGAATTTTGTGACCTGGATTCCAGTACTTTAAGCCAAATCTCATAGAACAAAACTAGAGACAGGGGCAAGCTATGATGGCGCCATCTATGCAAACCTTTGACAGTTGCCAACCCCATTATAATTGTGATAGTGTATTATTCTTCAAAATCTCTAAAGTACTAACTAAAGCCTGTGTAGCCGTTTCCGTCAGTAGAAAAAGACGGCAAATTAAAAAATATATAGGCGCAAAGGGTTATCATCCCTTAGAAAATTTTAATTTCGCCTTTTCTACTAACAAAGTTGTTTGACCGGCCATATATTATAGTCTCACCGAGATAACTGCAAACTTATGCAATTTTTATCATTCTGTAGGCCGTAAGTGTTCAAAACTTCAGATAAAAAAAAAGAAATGAAAAAAAAAACACCACTTCAGAAATGACTCGAACTTGTGACCTTTCGAAAAACCAATCATTCTTAACCAACAGAGCTACTGAAGCTTACTAGAAGCGTGCGAATCTGTTCATTCCTTGAAGCGCATAGTGACATTCTATTGCCAATACCAATAACAAGACACCTTTTTATTGACACCCTGAACACCAACCAGCCAATTTTCGTCACTATTACCTGTACACACCGGATGCGTGTGCGTTGTAATATACAGATCCGAATGAGAGACGTCACACTGCTTGCGCACGCGCAAGTCCAAGTCCACACACACGCAGCCAGTATGCTCCGGTCTTTAGTGTCCATAACTGGTGGGTTGTCAACAGTAAGTTGGTTTAGCTTAGTAATAAAAATATTATCATTATTTATTAGATGTCATAATGCTAATTGAGAACACTGCAATTAAAAAAAAATTAATAATTTACACGGTACATTATATTCTATACTTAAACAAATATAGTTTATAAATAATACTCTTCGAAAATTTGAAAAACTTGTAAAAAATTTTTAGAGCTGATAATTACAACTTTTTTCTTCTCATTATATGTATAGTCGTCATTATGTTTTATTTGTACAGCAGTATTTTTAATAGAGCACAAATAAATTATCAGTACCAACCTTTATGCACACAATTTAATACTTTGTTACTAAATTTTGGTGTTCAATATAATAATCAATATAATAAATAAAGTCAGTTTTGATAGAAACCGGCAAAACATCCCACTTTGTCGCTTGCCATAAGGATGCTATGAGGACATTTTGACAGTTTCTGTCACATTTGACACACACAAATTCAGAAATTAAGTGTGAGAGTCTTATATCACATTATTGTTTTGCAGGAAAATTTAAAGAGAGGTGAGGGCACAAAGATTTTGCCAATCAAGTTCAAGTGAGTATGTATGTGAACAAAATTAGGGGTCATTCATAAATTACATCACATCAATTTGAAGATTTTTTTACCCCTCCCCACCGTCCTTGTCACATTTGGTTTTTTGTATTTAACGAAATCGACAGTTTCAATTAGTTTCTATTATTTTGATAAAAAATATTTTTTTGACAAAACAATGTTAAAAATGTATAACACTAAGCCAATTAAGAATAAAAATATGTCTATAAAAACGATTATAATTGCAACTGGTTATTTAACTGTTAACAGCAAATGAAAAAGAAAACCATATTCAGTAGCTAATAGCTAATAGGTCACAAAGTTTCTGACTTCCCCCTCCCCTTTGTCACAAATTGTCACATTCTCTTGACCCCCTCCGGCGCCCTTAAAGTGTGACGTAATTAATGGATGACCCCTTAGCTTGTCATGACACAATTTTGTATCTGTCAAATAAGTGGTTTGTTTCTTTGAATTCCTTAAACCTAACAAGAGTTATTAAGTTATAATAGCGCTCGATGCAAGTAGCGAGTCTGTCAAACCTGGCACAGCCAGTCAATGTCAGAGTTAAGTTGCAAAATCATTAATCAGTCAATTCTTCAACTCATTGTTGATTTGTCCACTTCATCCATTATACTAGAATTTGGTCTTCTGAAAAAAAAAAATATAATAACCAACACACAAGAATTGGATAAGCGAAAGAATAACAACACAAAAAAAAACACCTAAGACATTGACATATATCTATGAACAGGCCTTACGGGCACTAAGAATGGTGCTAGTTTAGAGATGTCACTCATGAATTCGAGGCAATTGTGCAGTCTAACGCAACTAGTTACAACCAATCACATGCGTGATGCGACCTCATCAACCATTCGCATTGTGGTGTTAGACTGCACAATTGGCTCGAATTCCGTGTCCGTCACATCGCTGTACTGGCCCCATTCTTATTGCCTGTAAGGCCTGTCCTTAGATATATGTCAATGGATGTTTTTAGGATATACAAAGAATAATTGCTCATATTGTACAGAATAGGGAAGTCTATCCTCCAAATTTTATAAATCTGACAAAAAAAATCAACAGCAACAAATAAAAAAATGGCCCAATTAGGGAGGGGTCATCTGAACGGATGGAAACAGGCACAGCTGTAGATACTAGTTTATAATTAATATACCAACTTGTTTTTATTTTCAACTAGGTATATGATGTAAGTGTGAACTTGTTGGAACCCGTCCAGATCAAAGTACATTGACCTCTGCATTTAGCTCATGACAAATTTAGTAATCAGAAATCCAGTTATTTTACAAAAAACATGTCCCAGGAACATGCCCTGATCCTGCATTCCTAGGAATAACACATGTATTCAAGTATATTGGGTTGTGTATAGATATTTACTAGTTTGTATAGATAGATACACTAAGCTACAACTTCATTATAGTTTTCACTCACCTCAGCATTCCATAGGCGCTATTGAATTTGAATTATCACCATAACCACTCAAACTGCCTTGCCCGAACTCCAGGGCGCTAATTTGAGAGTCCGCATTGAATGTTGCTCCATAAGAATCATTGCTAGGCCCATGAACCGTTTCCATATTACCATCACCCGAATCTGTAGCCGCCGCCGCGTCGGGCTCCGCCCAATTGATCTTAAACCTGGTCACTCTAGGCTCTGAAGCTAAGATATTCCTCACTACTTTATCAAATTGAGGCTTCGCCGGCGGATTCTCCCGTAACTCTGGTTCGGTTTCTGTGTATTCGTTATTTATGAAATATCCGACTCTAACGAACTCCTGGCCTCTGTATGAACACGTTAAGAGCACAACAGTGACGCCTAAAGCGTCATTTTCTGGTATACGGGTCACGTCCGGCGGCGGCGCTTGGAAAACAAACATGTGTCTACCTTCAGGTATAGGCCCCACGTAAATCGTGTCCAAAACTTGATCGTGCTCTTCTGTTTCCGCTGAACCGACGTATATCATCTTCCATTCTAGGTCTTCCTTCAGCTCTTCTATGCATTCAAAGGTCAATTCGAATTGAAACGGGTTGAGAAAAGGGCTCGGGTTGTCGAGAACAACGACATTGGTTATGTGAACCTTGGCCATTATTCCACGTCCGTCTCAAAGATTTATATGTTTATCTGACTCGAATCGTACCGGAATGCTCAAATTGCGCACTTAAGTTATACCACACTGATTTTTTTAACGATAAATACCTCGGAAACCAACGGAAAATTGTGGCAACGGTGAAAAATGACAATTATTTTGGCGGTTCGAAAGGTCACGTGACCAAAATAAGTCGCGATAACAGCGTTGTTGGTGGCGGAATGGGAAACTAAAATAAAAAAATATAAATTTTGACAGCCGTGACGACTTAGAAAACAAACGTTTGTTTTCAAGTGAAATTTACAATAAACAGCTTAGTTAGGAGGCGGTAATCATAATAAATATGCAAGATTAATAATTAGTACAATATTACTTACGGTTTTCCGTATTTTTAATATTATTTTCGCCAGCTTATCACATTCACCAAATGTCAAGTCAACCACAAACAACAAGATAGCAACGTTGCCAGTAGCAGAATAGTTCGTTAGCTTATGGTAACAAAATAATAAGGATTTCTGTTCATTGTCCAACACTTGCGATTATTAGTTGCATAGTCACTCAAGTTTACTTTTTTTTTAATTGTGTAATCAATAATCATATCTGAATACCACTAGCCATGTGCTGATAATGGTATTTTGCGCCTCCACAAAATAACTCAGATGGGAGCTTAGGCTCGAGCAAAAAGTTATTTGATCCTGAGTGCCTACCGCGATCCACGTTCGACATGTTGCCTCTCTGTCGCACTTGTAAATTCGTAAGTAAGTGTGACAGGAAGGTAACACGTCGAACATGGCTCGCAGTAGGCCCTTTGTTATAGTGGTTGGTGATCACGGACGTAGAGTAATAAATTAGTACATTACGATACAAGTGCGAAAAATAGGAAATTCGAAACGAGTGGCGATAAATTAAAACACGACCGAAGGGAGTGTTTTAAATCGACACGAGTTGCGAATTACCTATTCGCACATGTATCGTACAACGTTTTACAGTACATATGGCCCTTTAAATGTTCGACACACGACGCACTAGTGCTATAAAGTAGCCCCATATGTACTGTAAAATACTTTACAATTATGGATAATGCGTGTCAGTTTTACATTTTGTCATTGGCAACAACAGCAGGAAACGTCATTAATAATATATATGGCGTCGTTGCTTTGTGTACTGCTTGCTGTCAAATTTCAGTGCAATAAATACATAGGCTGCAATTAATTTCGTAATAATAGTAAAATATATGTGATTGTTACGGTGAAAGTGCAATATTAGAGCGAAGCGTCGATAATGTAACGTATATTCATACAAGAAAGGCGGTTTTATTGAAAAACTTTCAAGGTAAAACTTCCGTAACTTATTTTCACTTTTCCGGTGTATAATTGCTATTGTTATGCAAACAGCTGTTGATAAATCATTAATTTAGCGTGCACGTTGCACAAGATCCAGTTTATTACGAACAAAGTCGCGTTTTAACTAGAATATTGTCTTACTTTCGTGTTGCCTTGTATGCCCGTAATTCGTACTTATAAGGATGTCTGTCGCATAGTTTCGTTATTGAGTCACCGTTTTGATGTCTCCAACGAAGTATAATTAATTCATACGTTACTTGGAATTCGTATCAAGTGCTTAAAGTATGATAAGCCAATTTTCATGACACGTTTTATTGACCACTAATACATTAGAGTCCAATTAAAATTACTGTATTAAGCTTTTTTATCTGTTTATAATGATAAAATGTACATAAGAAGTGTTTAAAAAGACAGTCATCATGTTTAAGATATTGAGATTACATTATGACTGTGATTCTGTTGAATTAAAACTTCATATTACTTATTCAATGCTAGTAAGTAAGACAGAAAAAAAACTCTAATAAGATGTGGATAATTCAAAAAAAAAAATCTTATGCTAGCCACACACAAAAGCAATTTACTTGCGCAAGTTTAGACATACACAAATATGAGTTATTTCAAAGTGACTACAGACTGCTCCAATATGATTGTACAAATATCATTTCTGTAAAAGTGAACGGTGCGGTGTGTAGTTTTGTGCGGTGGATGATGCTCACCGTTAGTTGGCTTTATCTATGTGACAAAAGTTATTGAACTACATATTCGGTCACTAAGTTCTGTTACTAGGTTTTCAACTGATTAAACATAAAATAAGCTTAAAAAAAAACTTTAAGCACAGTTTGATAGCTTATTTTGTAATGATCACGACATGATATAATAATATAAAATTCAGATAGAGAATTTATGTGAATCCTTGGAAAGTTCCAGATTGCCTGAAGACGTAAACACGCAAACAATTTATGAAAATTATACTTTACAAATTGTGTCGAAAGAAATCTTGCACCTTTTCAAGAAGGATTAATTGCTTGTTTTAATGAGGCCTCGATATTACCGCAAATTTTGTGACCACCATTTATTTGTATTACTAGTTTATTTACCTATATTTATACCTCCAAACATTACATATTTTTCATTTTCGTATGAAAACATATAGATTTAGACAATTGTGCAGGAGGCAGGCTTGGATAACTTTGTAGACTACATAAACTACATAAACTAAAGGTTGTCTGGAAGAGATCGCTCTGTAGTGATAAGGCCGCCTGTTGTTTACCTCTATCTTCATTTATTATATGTTTCCAGTACATTTGTTCTGAGGTTGTGCAATAAAGAGGAATTGTATTGTAATGTAAACTATATATTAAATTAAAGATGAATAATCAAGCTATCAAATTTTGTAAGGCTGATACATCCTTAATATTCAATTAGATTAGAAATAAATAGCAGTTAAAAACGACATGAATAGGGAGCATACTTTTGATGGGTTTTTGTCACACCATTTTCCGAGTGCTATTAAGGAATTCTGTAAAACCAGAACATAAATGTTTATTAGGTTGTACTGTAAACTTATCACTTATAAATAAGCTTTACAAGTGTATACATGAATAAATAAAAATCGCTACCTATTTCCTTTTATTCCGTGAAAACTCAGGTAACACGACTTAGACTTAGTACATCTCGGGGTTATACCCGTTCAATTTTTTTTTTTTAAATCAGTTCACGATTCTCTGAGATATCGATAACATACGTACAAAAAAAAAATTAAAATTCAGTAGAATTGAGAACCTCCTCCTATTTTTGAAGTTGGTTAAAAAGAGAGCAATATTCACAGAAAAAATTATTGAATAAATTGATATTTGCATCCAAAGACTGTCATAACTACCTGCATTGTTCTAACTGTTGGTATACTTCAATTAATTTATTATAGGCACCTGTCTTTTTTTCCCTATATACATGGCTCATGTCTATAAATATATGTAAATTATTCCAAAATCTCGCGTGTTCCATAACTTTCAGTTGCCTCACTCATTTTGGCGGAAAAAACGATCGCAGAACGTGCGTACGTTTAGACGGATAGTACGCTACTAGTAAACTTGTACGCACGCAACCACACACGTTTTGGTAAACTTGCACAAACGAAAGTTTGCACAAGTTGAGCATCGAAAATTGAAACTTTTTTCAAAACTTGTACAAGTCCAAAATTTGCGCAAGTATCTTCCAATACATGTTAAAGTAACATTTGTACATTGCAATGGAGTTTGAGTGTTTGTTTTAATGATTTTTGGGATTACCCAATATTCAAAATGACTGAAATACACCTAACTCAAAATAGTAAATTTATTTAATTTACATGTAAAAACCACAATTACCACATAAAGATAAAAGATAAAAATATGTTTATTGGACAAAAAAGGAAACAGAAAAGGTATACAGCAGTTTCTAGAAGTTGGTGCATAACTAGGTTGCCAACAGAGTTTCCAGGAGTCCCCACACTAGGCTAGGCCTGTATCGCTGGCGTCCAGATGTACATTTAAATTTTAAATGTCATGCAAGTCAATGAAAAAATAAAATATATTTTTATAGTATGAGATTCAGGTTTATACCTATGTTGATACATGCAATTTTCAGCATTAAAACAATTTATCTATTGTTACATTATTACTATTAATTTATCATTTCAGCTGAAATATGAACATAATATTTACTGAATAAATGCTTCTTTATCTTTACAAAACTTACCAAATATCTAACATACACACTAAATAGACGGTGATTATTTTTCAGGAGACCAATGAATAACAATGATATCCAACCGAGAAGAGGGCCCAGTGTACTACAGGGAGATACAGAAGAACGCGTATCTCAAGCGCATTCCTAGTGAGCCCAGCGGCAAGCTCAGGCCACTGGGACATAAGGTAAGCTGTAAATATTACTATTAGTAGCTATTCTAAAATAAAGCAATAGGCTTGCAGCTTATTCAGATTTTATTATTATTTAAGCTTTATTAGGCGGGACCACACAGAGCGAACATACGCGCGAGGTAATTTCCTCGTGCAGCAAACGGCCAGTGTAAACGTGCCTCGGCCGAGCGAGGCGGCGAGCGCGTTTTCCTCGGGCCTTGGCCGAGCCGCTCGGGGTCGGTTTTTCGGCATGCTTAAAGGCGCCTCAGACGTTTGCCGCGCGCCAGTGTAGACGTGTTTGTTTATGGCGCGCGTGATTATTTTGTTCGTACTTACGTTAAAAGTTCTCAGGAATGTCAACTTTTACCTCCTGGCGTACATGACATCTTTGGAAGAAAATAATAATAACGAGTGTCGCAAATTCCCGCGTCTTCCTTTTCTTCCTCATTTTCTTTTGAATTGCTTTAAATAGCAAGCTGACTGAGTGACGCCATCTTGCCGAGCAAATTGGCTCGGGTGAGGCAAACGTCAAAAGTTACACGAGCACGCGGCCGTGCGAGGCCGGGCGTTTGCCGCGCCAGGAAATTTCCTCGCGAGGCTGCCCACTCTGTGTGGACCCGCCGATTCTTGCACATCCGCTCAACGAAGGTGGGAGGGGGTTAGGGTCGGCAACGCGCATGTAACTCCTCTGGAGTTGCAGGCGTACATAGGCTACGGATACTGCTTACCATCAGGCAGGCCGTATGCTTGTTTGCCACCGACGTAGTATTCAAAAAAAATGGGAATTTTATTTATTATAGAAACACAAATGGGTAGAAACATAACAAAACACTTAAATTAAAAACTTATAAATAAAAAAAATGTCCCAAGTCGTAATCGCTTGGTAGGGTGCCCAAAAGGCTGGCTTCATTGCCCCTCTGGATAGCAATGCTTATCCGCTGAGCGAAATGCAGGCCAGCCCTCTGGTCACCCGAAGTTTCTATAAGGCGCTTTGTTAACTCCTTATGGAGGTGGCGGGCACTAGGCCCCCACGGCCCTAGGGTTTCAGCCCCAAACGCCGTAAGTATGTATGTAGCTACTGACGAGGTTGTAGTATTGCTTCTGCAATCAAAATTATCTAAGTATCTTAATTTAAAATTACAAAGGCTGATTTTTTGCTGTCAAATTTAGATCTATTATTATGTGTCCTATCTACTCTCTCAACCTACCAAATTTTTCAGAAACCGCCTCTCAAAGCGATGTGGACGCTCTTCTGCGTCCACAACGGCCGGACGCCGTTCCTCGAACAGTACCCCAGCCCCGAGTCCCCGGCCACGCTGACCCACAAGCCCGCTTGGCGCGCCTGCCTGAAGACAGCTAGACATGTAACTGCTAGTGTCAAGCCACATATGGGTGACGAGTATGACTTTTTGGTGGATACGGATCAGGGGCCGGTGCGAATGCTTGCACCTGACTGGTAAGTTATTTAAAAATGTACATTTTCATGTCAGCAGCTGGAACAAGGTTAATTTGCTGGTTAAACACAGTGAGCAAAATCGCATTTTGCTCACTGAGTGAGTCTTTCACGTCATTAGCAAAAAGAAAGAGACAAAAAGTGCATTCGTAATTCAACGGTATATTGACGGTTTATAATAGACCCCTGAATTAAGTCAGACCGCATCGTTCCAAAACACCCTACGAGACTACGGGTCTTCATTTGTAATAATTAATTAATGAAATAAAAATTTAAAATTTAATGAAACAACCGTATTTTACGTATTTTATTATACAGTCAAAATAATGAACTTAAAAAAAAAATTACGCAATTGTTACGCATAGTAAATAATTCTACTTTTAACGATCTCTACTATAGTTGACAAATATTTGTATCCGCAATTCGGATCGTATCTTACAAAGTTATTTTTTACAAAAAAAAGTCGTCGGTTGAACTGTCAATTGATTTATTGAAGTTTCTTTCGTTTTGTTTTATTGCGGTAATTAAATTTTCCTACTCCTCTACTGTTATCTGTCATTTATGCATTCATTAACACGAATATAAGAACATACATAAAAGGTTTCAAGAAAAGTCTATATTGTCTATTCCTCATAAAAGCTCTTGTGCTTTTATAAGCTATAACGTTACTGCGATTAATGGCTACCAACCTAACAAAACCAAAACGAATACAGTTTTAAACTAAGTGCATTGCTGCCAACTTACAAAATATTCATTTGGTTGCATAGTAAAAATAATTACTTCATAAGTCAGAAACACGCATGTGACACACGTAATATAGCAACACCCATAGACTAGGAAGACCGCTTAGCGTTGCTTGTTAGTCTCCGTAGGCTACGGTGGCCAAAATTGAGAAAAAACTGTCTAAAAAATTAATTTAGCAAGTAGCAAGTACCAGGGCCTCATGAGTTACGAGGAGGTGTCGTCGACCGGCCGGCCGCGGCCCGGGGCGGGCCGGGCGCGTAACAAGGTATGCTCGCGCGTCTTGGCTATATACTTTTGCTGTAATTTGTATACCTAAATTAAGATTTATTTTTGTTGACTCGTAGGAAAAATATTGTATTGTAACTCACGCCACTCGCCTTTTTTGACCCTTCTTATACAACTGTTGCATAAAATACTATTAATTGTTAGAATACCTTAAGAAAACATGAGTGAAACAGTGATGAAGACGAATTACATTTTTTCAGGTTGTATTTTTACCTTCTAAATATGTTCTCACTGCTGTCATGAAAAGTTTTGTGTACTACACGAGATCAAAGTTATTTACATCTCGTGCTGTTGTGAGTCCCTTACTACGCTCAAGATACTAAATTAGATTCACTCACTATGCTTGTGAATCCATGATAGACGCAATCGGACTAGTAAGAAAAAAAAATCAAAATGGCAAGCACATTTAGATGTTTTTTCGTAAGCTTAAAATAAAATTATAACGTAAAATTCCAGTATTGATAGCCAATGTCAGATTTCAATGCCGGTATTTATAATTGTCCGATATTGGATAACCTAACCACCAACGAGGCCTCTGATAACATCTATTGGTCGAACTCAACTGGTCAGAGTTATTTTATGTAATTATTTGGTCGTCACAGGGAATCCATGCAAGACTGGGTGACGCTCCTCCGCAACAAACTCCACGAACTGAAGATCCTCTCGAAGGGAGAGAATGTGTACACCGCGCCCGCCGCCCCGCCCGCGCCCCGCGCCGGCACACGGGACCCCACGTCGCCCCTGCCCCCCACTCCGCCCGTGCCACCGGACAGGTAACCAGTGGTACTGTCAGAGAATGTGTACACCGCGCCGGCACGCGGGACCCCACGTCGCCCCTGCCCCCCACTCCGCCCGTGCCACCGGACAGGTAACCAGTGGTACTGTCAGAGAATGTGTACACCGCGCCGGCACGCGGGACCCCACGTCGCCCCTGCCCCCCACTCCGCCCGTGCCACCGGACAGGTAACCAGTGGTACTGTCAGAGAATGTGTACACCGCGCCGGCACGCGGGACCCCACGTCGCCCCTGCCCCCCACTCCGCCCGTGCCACCGGACAGGTAACCAGTGGTACTGTCAGAGAATGTGTACACCGCGCCGGCACGCGGGACCCCACGTCGCCCCTGCCCCCCACTCCGCCCGTGCCACCGGACAGGTAACCAGTGGTACTGTCAGAGAATGTGTACACCGCGCCGGCACGCGGGACCCCACGTCGCCCCTGCCCCCCACTCCGCCCGTGCCACCGGACAGGTAACCAGTGGTACTGTCAGAGAATGTGTACACCGCGCCGGCACGCGGGACCCCACGTCGCCCCTGCCCCCCACTCCGCCCGTGCCACCGGACAGGTAACCAGTGGTACTGTCAGAGAATGTGTACACCGCGCCCGCCGCGCCGCCCGCCCCGCCCGCGCCGCCCGCCCCGCCCGCGCCCCGCGCCGGCACACGGGACCCCACGTCGCCCCTGCCCCCCACTCCGCCCGTGCCACCGGACAGGTAACCAGTGGTACTGTCAGAGAATGTGTACACCGCGCCGGCACGCGGGACCCCACGTCGCCCCTGCCCCCCACTCCGCCCGTGCCACCGGACAGGTAACCAGTGGTACTGTCAGAGAATGTGTACACCGCGCCGGCACGCGGGACCCCACGTCGCCCCTGCCCCCCACTCCGCCCGTGCCACCGGACAGGTAACCAGTGGTACTGTCAGAGAATGTGTACACCGCGCCGGCACGCGGGACCCCACGTCGCCCCTGCCCCCCACTCCGCCCGTGCCACCGGACAGGTAACCAGTGGTACTGTCAGAGAATGTGTACACCGCGCCGGCACGCGGGACCCCACGTCGCCCCTGCCCCCCACTCCGCCCGTGCCACCGGACAGGTAACCAGTGGTACTGTCAGAGAATGTGTACACCGCGCCGGCACGCGGGACCCCACGTCGCCCCTGCCCCCCACTCCGCCCGTGCCACCGGACAGGTAACCAGTGGTACTGTCAGAGAATGTGTACACCGCGCCGGCACGCGGGACCCCACGTCGCCCCTGCCCCCCACTCCGCCCGTGCCACCGGACAGGTAACCAGTGGTACTGTCAGAGAATGTGTACACCGCGCCCGCCAGGTAACCAAGTGGACAAGGCAACTGGCAAAGTCTGAAGACCTGTTAGCCCTTACAGCGGACTCCAGGGATTCGCTGCTCAATTCAGATGTAAAATTATAATTATATACATTGTGTGTGATGATTGATGTATAAATAAAATTCTAATTAATTATTCAGGTAAAGCGATACGATATAATAATAATAAGTGACATGTCTAACAATGAAGCAAAAATACTAGATTGTACAACAAAGGCATAAAGCGATCTTCTTGCGACCGTCTTTGTCCGAGTTAGTTAGTTATACACTCTGCTTTTCACTTCGATTGCGAGGAAAATTAACAAAAATATACAATAATTTAGGTTATTTTACCGTATTTGTTCAAGACTAAAGAAAATCGTACTCGAGCCGGTCGGGGGCGCACCGGCAGGGCTGGCAGTTTGTATGGCAGATTTTGAACTTTATTGTTAAGTTAATAAGAGTCGTAATAGATGATTTTACTTTATCTTACACGCGACTTAAATGTCACTTTTACGAGAATGAGAAGTGAAAGGCTAATTTATATAGAGCGAAGTAGTTTTATTTTTGCGAGAATGACTCTGTCGTCTCGATATGGGAATCTAAAATTGTATGTTATCAATTTTTAGGGTTTTATGTTATACAAGCTTAGGAAAGCCTAAAATTAAAAGGTAGTGGATAAAAGCTAAAAGGAAGATTTTAAGCTAATGCATAAAAGCGTTTTAAAAATGGATATGGTTTCCGTACAAAGTTTGGACCATCCATCTCCTGTCTCTCTTTCATCATAAGTATATGCTTCGTACGATATCTGGAAGAGCGACATCTACAATTAGCTTTCACCGGCCTTCCCCATTAAAGACGCAATCTAGCCAGTAACTAGGAAGTTTGAAATGGCAACCACTTTTATTCCACAATCCACAAAATCTGTCAAAGAGGAACATTTTTCAGAAATGCCTTATTATGAGTCGTTACTGGTAGACTAACAGTATGTGGTACAGTCACTTACAATAATATGTAACTCTCGAAGGCCGCAAAAATATGTGACGCGCTCTTATGGCTCTACGAATAAGATCGTGTCAGATGTTTTTGCGGACCTCGTTGTGTAACATATTATTGCACGGGACTGTACTTTAAAAAATAATTAAGTATATGTGGCATTCCTGGAATTGCACGCGTCCATAGTAACCCTTAAGTACCAAGCGGACTGTATGCTTGTTTGCCACCGGCTTATAAAAATCTATATCCTTAATAAAGAAATTATCTTTCACAGAGTACCAGGCATAGAGCTAACCATCCCCTCCAGAGCCCTTGAACCCGAACACCATGAGCAGCCCGAAGAACCAGCACCAACCATAGAGCCGACCATAGAGCCCATAGACATATCCAACTGGGATGAGCCGGAGCCCTTCACATCTCTACCGAGCACTAGTCAAGATATACCAAAGACAACCAAGATATGTGGACAGAATATTTGCTTGGACGATTCGGTGCTGAGGTAAGACTTTTATTCTGAACTATCTTTTACCCGCGTTGTTTTTTTATTTATATAGGACATTTTTACACTAATTGACTAAGCCCCACAGACAACGATATATATAAGTAATATAATATAGAAGAGATAATTTATTTGTAAAACTTGAGTGAGTGTACATACATAATTATAGTGATCTTAAATTTGCAATAATGTCCGTCATATACTTAAATACATAGAAAACTACCATGACTCAGGAACAGTATATCTGCTCATAATACAAATAATGCCCTTACTGGGAGTCGAACCCAGGACCACCAGCTTCATAGGCAGGGTCACTACTGACTAGGCCAGACCGATCGTCGCGACTTCGTGCGAATCATAATGATGAGTGTTAAAATCTATGCTGTCCTTCCCCGGACTACTATCATACCAAAAAAAGCTCGAACAAAGGTTTCAACAGCAAAACGGCTAAGGTGCTCCTAGCGCTCAAAAGACACAAAACCTGCTCGGTGACTAGAATATTATATATATGTATGTATTTATATTTATGTATCATATTATTTATGTACGTATAATTTTATATAGGTAATATTGTGATTTTTTTTTTGTCATTTTACTCTGTATTCTGACCCTGCACCAATTAGGATCTTTCGGTTTGGCTCATGGTTGACTGGTAGAGAATGCCTTCTGGCATTAAGTCCGCCATTTATACTCTTCATGTATTGTGCAATAAAGTTTAAATAAATAAAAAATATTGACTGGACACTGTAAGTTAATCAAACACATGTGTCAAATTGGAAAGAAACAAGATGCGACGTGCAGGTTCTGCCATGAGTCAGAGGAGACTGCAATGCACATTCTCTGCTCCTGTGGACCACTAATGTCAAAAAGAAGTACCCACTTAGGGCGGCATGTTGCAACCCTATGAGGTACAGAACATTACTGCCCAAAGAATCTGGAACTTCCTGGATTCAACGGGCATTAGTAATGAACTTTAAAGGGCTGTCACAATAGATCACTGCTTGGTCGACGTGGCACTTAAAGGCCCACAAAACCCTAATAATAAATAATACTAAATTTCATCTGTAGCGTGTAAGCTGCTGATAAGTTTTCGTAACTCAGATAAAGAGTGGTTGGACCGGGGTCCCGAAAGGTCGCAAGTTCTAGTCTTGCCAAAAGTGATGAATTTTTACAAGCTTTTATTTAACTTGCCTGGTTAGTTAGCGTGGGTCAAATCGTGGATGCTAAATTTGACCCACTTCCCGATTTCCGATGGAGTTGAAATTTTGCATATGTAAATTGTTTGACAAGCGATATTATGATGACATGGAGCTGATCTGATGATGGAGACAGGAGGTGGCCATAAGAACTCTGTGATGAAACAACGCAACCTCATTGTGTTTGGGGTTTTCAGAATTGTTATGATGAGTATTAGTTGCCTGTGGTAAGAGAGTACAGTAGAATTAATTAAATTAAAGTAAAGCGATAATAGCTTTTGGAACCAAAATATATATTTTTGACAAAAACTTATTCATATAATATAAACCTTTGTAGTATCTGCGAGCGATAAAAATTACTTTAGTTATTTTGGGCTGAAGTTTTTTATATCCTTCAAAATATAATTGACGACCGACCGGTTTGGCCTAGTTATATATCATATATATCATTGTCTAAGTCCCACACAACACAAGCCTTATTGAGCTTACTGTGGGACTTAGTCAATTTGTGTAATAACGTCCTATGATATTTATTTATTTATAATTACGAAGTTTGAGATCGATTTCTGTAAAAACGATTTTTTTAATTGCAGGAGGAACAATACAGACAGTGATGAAGAATTCTTCGCGGAAATCGACCGGATAAGTGAGGAGGTGGAGAATACTGGAGAAGAAGTTAAGGAATATAAGCAGACTGTGGTTGTTGAGGCTACTGCTGAAGAAACTCCGAGGTAATTCGATAAAATCTTTTAATTAAATTGTGTTTTGATTTTCTGTTCAAGGTACCTACTAAAGTGATGGTTCGTTGCTCAATCTACTCTGTCCAATCTCGATTCAATTCAATATTAGACTAAAAATTATGAATAAAACATTATCACATTCATAAAAATTATTACATCTATGTCAAGTGCTCAGTCCATAAATTAGTTTTGTTACAAAAACGCTTATTATTGTCGTAGTCGACATCTAGCGTCATGTAGGGGATTTATCATTTGACAATGTAATGTAAATGTAAATAGACGTTATTATTGAAGTCTTCAGTTATCACAATTACATTAATTTGGTTTCACAACATTGACCTCAACTCGTCCTTTGACGTAGGCCTCCTCCATTTCTTTCCATTTATTTCTTTCCTTTGCTGTTTGCATCCATTTACCTCCTATTCTACTCAAATCATCCGACCATCAAAACTTTTGTGGACCACTCTTTCTTTTATTATATCTAGGGCACCACTGTACAAGGTCCTTTGTCCACTTATCTATGTTTTCTCTCATTATGTGGCCTGTCCAACGCCACTTTTGTTGTTTTATTGTTTTAGTTATTGTTTTTGTTTTTGATTTTTCCTTAATTATGGACAATTTGACTCTGTCTCTAAGTTTTATATTAAGTATGTCAATAGATGTCGCGACGAAGAAAAAGTAAAATGTTCAACAATATTCAGCTAATATTATAACCGGATTAACCGGAACTTTATTTTCAACTCCTGCTTGTAATATTAGTTGTAAATTGTTGAGCAATACACTTTTCGTCAGTCGCGACACTCGTGACATCTAGTGTCAAGTAGCAGTACTGATAAATCTGCTACTTGACGCTAGATGTCGAGTACCAAAATAATAACCGTTTTGGTAAGAAAACTGATGTATGGAGTGAGCACTCCATGCTTACTTATTTCTCTATGACTAGAGTGTAACATAATTGTCTATCTTTTTTTTTGACATTTCTAATAACTTTCATCATTCCAGCGACTACCAAGGCACAAACATAACCGTGATACAAGTATCGAACAAGGAGCCCCCGCACACCGCCATACCTGTCCTGGGCCCCGAAACAAACGTCTTCAACTTCGACCTGCAACAGCTCTCCCTCGAGCCCAAACAAAACTACATCAACATCGTCAACACAGAAACTGAACAGAATGGCTACGGAACGGTCTACAAAGAATCCGACTACGGACATATTAGTTTAACAACCACCGTCAACTTAAACGGAGACAAGAGCATATATGAGCGGTTATGTCAAGCATCAACATCTACGGACCGTTCACCTTTACCTGTCAGGAGGATAAAAGCTTTAGAGAAAGTTAGAAAATCATCGCTACCCAACATGGAGACGTATGAATATCTGTATCCAAGCAATAGTGCGAATCAAGTGCAAGTGGAAGTGAACAGTGAGAATTGTGTGAATGGTGACTCGGTGACTGTGAGTGTGGACTCTAGTGTTCGGGTGGTGAGGCCTCCGAGGCCAGTGGAGAGGTCGCATAGCAACGCTTGTGAGAGAACTCAGAGCCCTAAGAGAGAAAGAAATGGTAAGTTATTATGCCAAACATTACCTGATTTGAAAAACATTGATTCTCTACTATATAGCTTTCTATATTTTACTATCAAAAAAATTCGAGAGAGGCAACCAAATTAGGAATATGATGAAATTAAAAATAAATAGCTGCTTGGTAGAGAATAACTGTTTTTTTTAAGCTAGCCATATTTAGTTATGTAGGTAATATTGAGGAAGTTTCCGTAAGCGTACTTAGAGAAAAATAATGCCTTTCACCCAGCAGATGGGATCTTCAGTCAGCCCGAAAACAAAGTTAAAAAAATAAAAATAATAACAATAATCTGACTGTAGAACAAATAAATTAATATAAAAATAGAAGCAAGACTTGGATGTTCAATTTCTGCGGTTGTCAACAAAATAACTTTATAGTGTACTATATGGGCCAATTAAATGACAGATTTTCAAGGTGTATTCTTGACCACATTAAGAGACTAAAAGTCATACAAAGTTTCCTGAAATCGATCTTTCGATCTGAATTTGTTTATAACTTAGTGAAAAACTTTAAAATTTTAAAGTAAACTCGCAATATTTATCTGTCTTCTTCTTCCTCGCGTTGTCCCGGCATTTGCCACGGCTCATGGGAGCCTGGGGTCCGCTTGACAACTAATCCCAAGATTTGGCGTAGGCACTAGTTTTTACGAAAGCGACTGCCATCAGACCTTCCAACCCAGAGGATAAACTAGGCCTTGTTGGGATTAGTCCGGTTTCCTCACGATGTTTTCCTTCACCGAAAAGCGACTGGTAAATATCAAATGATATTTCGTACATAAGTTCCGAAAAACTCATTGGTACGAGCCGGGGTTTGAACCCGCGACCTCCGGATTGCAAGTCGCACGCTCTTACCGCTAGGCCACCAGCGCTTCTCTCATATAACGCTTCGCAATATTTATCTGTAATTATAATAAAAAAACTTTACTTATTCGTTGTAATGTTTTTTTTTTTCACCAAGGTGTAAAAATAAATAATGAGTTGTGTGCAGAAAACACAAAAAAATACTTTTCGGAAAAAAATTTTTTTTTAGTGAGGTTGGCCAAAATTAATAAACCATTTTTTGCTCCTTATGACATCAGGAATACGTCTATATATAATCTGTCGTGTTTAAGAGGCCCACGGTGTATAATGCTATCTACTTTAGCTGTCAACGCTGCAGCTATATTACTTTGCATAAATTTATAGGTTAGTATAAGGTATAGGTCTGGGATAATACTATGAAAATGGTTGTTTCTTACCAACTATATTATAACTCCAGATTAAGTATAAATATAACGCTTACCTTGTACAAATTGTACAAGTTGCCTTTAGTCCCGCCTAGGCAAGCGAGAAATGTACACGTGATAACGAGCTCTGGCGCAACAAAGAGAAATAGACAAGGATATGTTTATCAACAAAAATACCAGATTCATTCGTATGTGTGCGTTTGTTAAAAAAAAACCAATTTTATTAATTTTGCATTTTTTAATAAATTCGTGTTATTTCTTCAGAATCATGAACTCTTTTGATCCCAATGGAAAAAAAATGTCCCAGAGCTTTTTTCTATTGTGTTACCATTTCCCCATTTTATGGCGGTAACAAAAAGGATAAAAAAGTGGCAAAAAGGTCACATAAAAGAGTGGCAAAAAAAACCGTTCACATAATGAATGAGTACAACCTATCTATGGTTATATATAATTGTCCCTTACAGATAAAAACCAAGACGGCAGCCAAGGCAAGCCGATATGGAAGCGCGGGCTCACAGAGTTGTCCCTGCTGAGTCGGTTACGGGGGCTCGGGCAGGGCCGGCGGCAGGACAGCCCGACGCGGCACGACGACGACAGGTCGGTTTGAGTTTCCTTCACGAAAACACCGCTTGTTGTTCTAAAATAGGTGCAAAAAGTAAAAGTAGTAGGTTTTTTTACGATAAGCAATTAAAATTTTGGTTTTAAATGGATTTGTTGTACAATTAGGTAATTGACACATGTTGAATTTTACAACAAAATTTAGCCAAATTGGTAGAAAACGAGCCATCTATTATAAAAGTCATATTGAGATAATAAAAAAATACAAGGCTCAAAAGTCTCAATTTTTTTTTACTTTCAATTTTTTTTTTCAATGAAAGCTTTCATAGATATTTGTTAAATTCGTTAATTATCAAAAAGTGGCGCAATCTTACCGGGCACAACTTAAAGGTTATGGCGCCATCGCTCGAAACAATGCCGTTCTAACAGTTTTGATCATGTCGAAAGATGGCAGTAAATTTACTGTGGCTACGAAGTTTTCTTTGGCAGTCCTCCTCTATTTCGAATTCTCTTTGATCGTGACTCATCTGATGCATGAGCGGAAGAATTGAGTTGTAAAAAGAACGAAAATAAATTAATAAATTAGTAATTATTAAAATAAAAAAGTTAAATGTTATAGGAGCGCCACAGTTGCGGTGAAAGTGGTGCGGCGCTCGCGGCCCGAGGGCCGGCTCGACGGCTCCCGGCGCAGGAGCAGCTCACTTAGCAATGGTATTTATTTATACCATGGAAGGTAGAGGCAAGGAATGCAATCTCCATAGGCAGAACTGTTGCAACAGTGTCCAGCTGTCAGCTATAAATAATAGTTCCAAATCTCTCCAGAGTAGCGCTAGAGTAGCTAAGAATCTAGGCGTTATTGACGGAGTGAAGTGCGCTGTCTATGATTTGTTTGAAATATTCAAGATATTGTAGCGCCACCTATTTAAGGTTTTTTGACTGCTTTGAGATTGCTTTCCTTACCTCTACCTTCCATAATACCTATACCTTTATTGCACATTAGAAATAAGTACAAATGACAGACTTAATGCCTTAAGGCATTCTCTACCAGTCAACTCGCGCCTCCTGCCTATCAACTTAACAGCTTCTACTACACAACTAGCCAGACGGAGCGCTCATAAATATCTGAACACGAGTATTGTCTAGTTAGAGTGCGCGGAGAGATATTTGAGCAACTTGTATAAATTTCTCACGTACTCTATTTCTGTTTCATTCTTCCTCTCTCTCTCTCTTTCTATCTCTGTCTTACTCTCTAATTAGCCCATTGTATGATAGCCGGTTTTTATTTGTTTTTTAACTACCTCATAAGTCCCAACGTCTTTTTAAAACGAAAAATTCAAATTGAATTTTCAACTTTAAGGGCATAAAAGAAAGTTTTAAATTCGAAACTGCAAAAAGGAATGTGACTAACGAGGATAAGTGTTTTAAAGAGAAAAAGATCAATTATAGTTTTATATGTATAATCTCTGTTTAATACATATACAATTAAAAGCGAATAAATACAAAGAAAGTTCCATTGTTCATGTCATAAAACCGCCATTTTGTTCCTTCCGCCATTTTGTACCGCCGCTGGCCGCCATCTTGTCACGTCTCGCACCAGCAGTTGACGTTAGCGAAGCTCCCGCAGTGCCCGCCCCGGAACCCGCGCCGCCTGCACTCGCCGTTGCAGTTGGACTTGTAGTCCACCGCTCCCCACACACAGCTGCCTATCAACTTATCAGCTTCTACTGGAGTTGATATAACTACCAACATCACAACGAAGGCAAACGCTAAGATAATGGATTTCATTGTGATGCTTCGAAGTATAAATTCGGAATGATGATATTTGTCTATGCTTTGGTTTATATAGTATTTTTATTGTTGAAATGCAATTATAAAACGTCTTTATGATGATTAATAGTGAAATTAAAGTAATTAAAAATCTATTAGATACTGGCGCATCGTATCATATGCTAATGAAAAATGTTATTCTTAATGATCACTTAATGATTTTTAACGTTATTAGGCACGTGTTTTCCTTGTCATTCAAGGGTAAGCCCCTGATTCAAATGTGAGTCGTTTCTAGGTTTACATTTCCCTAAATCCTAAATAGATAAGCCGGAGGCCTAGGGGGGGGGGGGGGGGCATGTTTGCGCCCCACGTTCATATTCGGATATTCACATTTTTGAAAATGTTTTGACACAATTTGTTGTATATCAACCACACCTAAACGTAGGGGACGTTTGATTTTTTTCGAATTATCAAAAGAGTTAGGAACATATAAAAATTTGTATGTAATCTGTTTTTCGCTCCTAATTTTTACAGTAATCAAAAAATGGAAAAAAGTCAAACGGAGTGGCATAGCTATGGTTCATATACATCAAATAATGTAAAAATATTTTCATTAATGTCAATATCTAGAGGGGAAAATGGGGACTACGTGTATGGAGAAGCGGTCGTCCCCTTTCGTTATAACTCGGGAACAAATATCACACATTTAATTATTGGTATTCCCTAATGGGGTATTCGTTTACCTTATCAGTATCATTGAGATTGGAAATTAATTACGTATTTGAGTCTGAGACCTCACGATACCACTGACGAGACATATTTCCTTATTTTAAATTATCTTTTATTAGGGTTCCGTAGCCAAATGGCAAAAAACGGAACCCTTATGGATTCGTCATGTCTGTCTGTCTGTCCGTCCGTATGCCACAGCCACTTTTTTCCGAAACTATAAGAAGTATACTATTGAAATTTGGTAAGTAGATGTATTCTGTGAACCGCATTAAGATTTTCAAACAAAAACAATAAATTTTGGGGGTTCCCATAACTTAGAACTGAAACTAAAAAATTTTTTTCCCTCAAACCCATACGTGTGGGGTTACTTCCAAAGTGATAAAATGTGTGTCCCCCCCGTAACTTCTAAAATAAGAGAATGATAAATCTAAAAAATATATGATGTACATTACCATGCAAACTTCCACCGAAAATTGGTTTGAACGAGATCTAGTAAGTAGTTTTTTTTAATACGTCATAAATGGTATGGAACCCTTCATGGGCGAGTCCGGCCAAGCGCGAACTTGGCGCTTTTTATATATCATCTTCCTCGCGTTGTCCCGCCATTTTGCCACGGCTCATGGGAGCCTGGGGTCCGCTTGGTAACTAATCCCAAGAATTGGCGTAGGCATTCGTTTTTACGAAAGCGACTGCCATCTGACCTTCCAACCCAGAGGGTAAACTAGGCCTTAGCATTTTCTTTCTGGGCGGGATTGTCGCGAACGTATTGCGAACCAGCTAATATTTGCCAACGTCATGGAGTAGATTGCGCTAGTAGTCACGTTTAAGTTAAGTAATCGCTTCCATGTTATTGGGATTTTTTGACGGAAGTTGAGAGGGTAGATGAGAACGACAGTAGGAAAAAGGAGGTTGTGTGCGAACAGATCGACGCGGCAGTGATATTTGCTTTTAGATCAAGTCAAGAACGTTCTTATGGTGTTATTAGTATAATGATGTGTCTGGTATATTGTGACCAACGTTATCAGTACTCAGAGTGAACAGTGATCCAGTGAGGCTAATATGAACTTAAGGTAAACTTTGTGTGAGGAATGGGGTCGCTATAAGGGGAGGTTTGGAGGCGACTATTAAGCTCAAGAAACCAGGTGGATAATCATGTGATACTCATGTTATATGTAGGTAATAAAGTCGGACACCAGCACAACTCATATCGTCATCTCACTAACATCCAGGCCTCGTATAGGTATGTAGTACATTTACATATCGCTTTCCAGTATCCGTAAAAGCATTAGCTCATTCGATAGGTTAATAAGTATGGTGAGCTTGACGACAGCCTTATCGGGATTAGTCGTGCTTCCTCACAATGTGTTCCTTTCACCGAAAATCGACTGGTAAATACCAAATGATATTTCGTACATGAGGTCCAGAAAACTCATTGGTACTTATTATATATTAGAACATTTTTTTTCGATTCTTATTAGGATAGAAAAATAAGTTTTTAACGATTTTTACCCGACTACGGAAAGTGTTAAGGGTAGATGGGGCAAGAAATACATTGGGATAAGCGGAACACCTGTTTCTGTTGTCCAGAGAAAAATAATAGTTATTTACGATACAAGTGCAGAAAATAGGAAATTCGAAACGAGTGGCGATAAATTAAAACACGACCGAAGGGACACAAGTTGCGAATTACCTATTCGCACATGTATCGTATAACGATTTACAGTACAAATGGTTCTTTAAAGTTTTGACATATGCACGGAAAGTGCTCATTGCCGCACGCGTGCGGGAAAGGAGCGCCATATCTTATACCTTTAAACGAGCAATTCTTGTATATATATATATTTCTGTGATCTCGGAAACGGCTCTAACGATTTCGCTGAAATTTGGTATATGGGGGTTTTTGGGGGTATACAATCGATCTAGATTAGTCTTATGATTGGGAAAACGCGTGTTTCGAGTTTTCATGCGTTTTTCTTTCGACGCAGAATATGGTCGCTAATTTCGTATTGCCGGCCACTGTCCGTCTGGTCCAGCGGGTTAAGACGCGGACTGCTAATCGAGTGTTACGGGTTCGAATCCCGCCCGGTGACTAACTTTTGTTTTTTTTTTATATGTTCAAGTGTATATATAATTTTTTTATTTTTATTGTTTTAGACAAGTTTAATTTAGAATAAAATGTAGTTAAAATTATCACCTATACACCACCATATTACAATAAATAGGTTATAACCGAGCTAAGCTCGGTCGCCCAGGTACTGTACTGTAAAGTATATTTCGTTATCCCTATGTAAAAAAATATTTGTATTTTTATTTTTTATTTTATTTATTTGGGGCATCAACAGCAATACAAAAAGTAATACATAGCATAGTGAACAGGAAACATAGCCAATAACAGATGTCCACAAAAGTACAACTAACATTAACATTAAAGTACAATTAGGAAACTATAGGTCTATAACGAAATCAATCCATAGCTATTAGCTAAGTTGCTCATATGTTTATTTTAAGACTGTTTGTTTCTCAATAAAAAAAAAAAAAAAAAAAAAAAAAATTGCAATAACTAAGTGGAAAGAAGAGATTACAAAAAAAAAAGAATTAAAAAGCACTTTATACAAAGTAGATATGGCTTGTGTAACGTGTGGGTGTGTTTTGTTTGAGTGCGCGCGTGTGTGTGTGTTCATGTGTGTGAATGTGACTGTAATTTAATGTATAGCTTGAGTCGGATGTGTAATTTATTTAACTAGCTTTAGATTTTGTCAACTGTCGCGTTTTGTGGATTCCAGAAACAGTGATCGAACACGATTTATTAAAGTTGATTTCGTGCAGTCGAACAAGTCGATACTACTAAATTGTGTATTATAAAGTTTTAGAATACGATTTATGGGCGAATTTTGAGCATAGTTGGTATGAACTCTGGGTAGACTATACAGTATCCTTTATATACATCGTGTGTTTAGGGTTCCGTACCCAAAGGGTATAACGGGACCCTATTACTAAGACTCCGCTGTCCGTCCGTCTGTCACCAGGCTGTATCTCATGAACCGTGATAATTGATTTTTTTACAGATGATGTATTTCTGTTGCCGCTATAACAACAAATACTAAAAAGTACGGAACCCTCGGTGGGCGAGTCCGACTCGCACATGTCCGGTTTTTTTTTAAGTTCCTTTAATTTCAAGGGTGCATTCCTGAGCTTAAATTAAGTGTCTTTCTCAAAGGTCTTTTTCGGAGATAATCAACAATTTATTTTTAATTAATAATGCCCCTACGAGCGTGTACACTTGCCTTTGGGCCTGTTTACATATTGATTAGTGTTTAGTACGAGTTTATACATTTGCTACTAAACGTAAGTACTATCTCGGACGATCGATGTTCGAAATGACATTGATATGTCAGTTTTCTGTTGATTGGTTGAGTTAAATGTAATGCCCGCGGTACAACACCGCTATGTGCAACATTTAATAAATTTAAAAAATATTTTTTTTACAATTATTTCTACCATTTATTTTCCTTAACCCTTTTCCAGGCCGCACCAGTCTACAAGGTTTTCCCAAAAAATCCAAATACAGTGTGTCCCTAGCCATTGGAAAAAGCCGAAATGTACATATGCATTAGGGTATTTAGAACCAGTGTACAAAGTATCATAACAACCGGTGTAGCGGTTTCGAAGAAATTAACAAATTACCATTTTTTACTTTGGAGCAGTCTGTATGTGTTAGTAGCTCCTAAGGTAATATTGATCTGTATGCTATAGTTTTGTGATCTACCTACAAGACCAGTAATAAAACAGACGTCAAAGCAAACGGTCGTTTTACTTGCTATCGCTCCCGGTTCCATATTTATCATCTGGCGACGAGGATAATTCGTGCGTTTTAATTATGTCGCAATCGTATTTAGGAAATTTGCCTATTTTTGATCATAAGACTACCGAGTGGGCGATATTCAAGAGCCGGTTAACAAAGTTTTTTCTAGTGAACGGTATATCGGAAGTAGAAAAAAAAAGTGCCATCACGATTACACATTTATCGGATGAAAGTTATCGGTTAGTGCGCAATTTAGCTTATCCAAAGGAGATAGATTCCTTAAGTTATGACGCGCTGGTTTTATTACTCGACGAACATTTCAAACAAAAAGCAGTGTACTTTTGCGGATAAGGCGAAGTTTTTCGGGGCGATGAAGAGTGCAGACGAAACGTTGAGCGAATGGGCGGCAAGATTAAGAGGTCTGGCAAGTTATTGCGATTTTGATTCTGCCCTGGAGACGAACCTCAGGGATCGTTTCGTGCTCGGTCTGGGCTCAGGTTCCGTGCGCGATAAACTATTCGAGCAAAAGCCATCGTCACTAAACTTTGCCAAGGCTTTAGAGTTGGCAGAACAGACGGAGAGTGCCCGAGAAGCGAAATTAATTACCATTAAGGAGGAGCCAGTTTTTCGAGCGCAAACGGAGGGTGGATATCGCGGTGGCGCGAGAGGCGCGCGCGGTCGCGCTAGCGCGAGCGGCAGCGGTCAGCGGGATCCACGTTCGACTCTCGAGCAGTGTACGGTTTGCGGAATGAAAAATCATACGGAAATCAATTGTCGTTATAAATCGTATAAGTGTCAAAAGTGCGGCAAAAAGGGTCACTTAAAGAAAGTTTGTGGTGAAAGTGCGCGAGTGCATAACGTTTCCGTTGGCGAATCGTCGTCGTTGAATCGCAGCGAGGTAGACGATTGTGAGGAATGTCAAATGTTTAACTTAAGGTATGTAATTACTAAGCCGATAGAATTAAATGTATTAATTGGCAATCAAAAATTACAAATGGAACTAGATTGCGGGTCTGCTACCTGTGTTATGTCAGAAAAGTTATATAATGACATGTTTTGCGAGTATAAATTGTTAGATAGTGATATTAGGATGTGTTTGTATGACGGACATAAAATTCAACCCCTGGGATTTTTTTTATGTCACTTGACCTATAATGGACAAACTAAGGAATTAAGAGTTTTTGTAGTCAAAAACGGAGGCCCCGCCTCTATTGGGAAGAGATTTTATGTCCGCATTTAACTTGACCTTAACGCAAAATGTAAACAATAAAAACTTATCTGCTGACGGCGATGTGGCTACATTATTGGAACAATATCCCGAATTGTGGCAAGACGAGTTAGGGACGTTTAATAAATTAAAAGTACATTTACAATTAAAACCTAACAGTGTCCCGAAATTTTTAAGCCTCGCGCAGTTCCATTTGCATTGAAAGGGCAAGTTGAACGTGAGTTAGACAGATTAGTTAGTTTAGGTATTTTAGTACCGGTTAGCTATTCACAATATGCCACCCCTATCGTACCGGTATTAAAAGAAAACGGAAAAGTTAGGATTGCTGGCGATTTCTCGGTGACTCTTAACAAAGACCTGATTATCGATAAATATCCCCCTACCGAAAATAGAGGAAGTATTTGCAAAACTAGGAGGGGGTGAGCATTATAGCAAAATAGATTTAAAAAACGCTTATAATCAATTTGTATTAAGTGACGAGTCACAAGAGCTCACGACCATCAATACACAGAAAGGTTTGTATAAATACACTCGTCTTGTGTATGGATTAGCCAATGCGCCTGCTATATTTCAGAAGTCTATGGAGATGTTACTTTCAGGTATCGACGGAGTAAGTTGTTGGCTGGACGACATCTGTGTTACCGGCCCCGATAAAATAACACATCTGGATCGGTTAAAAAAAGTATTGCATAGGTTAAATGAAGCAGGGCTTAGATTGCAAAAAGAAAAGTGCGAATTTTTCCAAGACTCTGTAACTTATCTCGGCTACTCAATTAGTAAAAGTGGTTTGCAAAGTAGTTTCGCAAAAGTCAAGGCCATATTGGACTCGCCTGATCCTACTAATGTGGCAGAGGTTAGGCGTTTGGTGGGGATGATTAATTATTATAGGAATTTCATCCCTAATGCGTCTAGTGTTATGCGGCCGTTATACGATCTGCTCGGGGCGAAAGCTCAGTGGGAGTGGGGTGTGCGTCAGCGAGAGGCTGCGCAACGCGTAAAACGTGAGTTGGCTTCGGAGAGAGTCCTGGCCCATTTTGACCCCACGGCTCAACTCGTTTTGGGGGTAGATGCGGGACCCTCAGGCTTAGGAGCGGTACTTAGTTCACGTGACGTCACCGGAGTCGAGAGGCCGCTCGCCTTCGCGTCAAGGTCACTTTCGGCTAGTGAAAAAAATTATAGTCAACTTCACAAAGAAGCGACGGCTATAATATTTGGAGTAAAAAAATTCCACCAGTATTTGTACGGTCGAAGCGATCCGTTTATTTTGAAAACTGACCACAAGCCGTTGATATCTATATTTAATAATAAAACGGGAATTTCAATGACGACAGCGCTGCGGTTGCAAAGGTACGCAATAATTTTATCTGCTTACAATTACAATGTGCAGTATACATCGGGCGAAAACAATATAGTGGCCGATTATTTTTCTCGCGCACCGTTAGCGGATACTTGTTGCAAAAGTGACCATGAGCATGATACCTATTCCTCGTTAAAGTTTTTGAATTCATGTTCACCAGCTGTTTTACATAAAGACATTCAGCAAGCGACCGAAACTGATAACGTATTACAAACCGTTATTAAGTACATGCAACGGGGGTGGCCAAGGAAAATTAAATGTATGTCGATTCTTCCTTATTTCCGCAATAAGGCAGATTTACAGTATGAAAGTGGGTGCCTATTGCGGGGCCACAAGGTCGTAGTTCCCGCAGCACTCAGGGTACGCATATTAGATGAATTGCACAGTTCTCATCTGGGAATTGTAAAGATGAAAAGTAATGCACGAAGTAGGATGTGGTGGCCAGGTATAGATAACGATATCGAACAGAGGGCCGGCTCGTGCGCGACGTGCGCCGCGATGCGCGCCGCGCCGGCGCGAGCGCCGCCCGCGTCGTGGCCGCGCCCGGGCGCACCCTTCCAACGCGTTCATATCGACTATATGGTAATCGGTTCTCGAACGTATTTGATTCTGGTAGATGCGTATAGTAAGTGGATAGAGTGTTGTCATATGGAAAATGGAACGGCAACTAAAGCGTTGATTGGCAAGTTAAAGCAAATATTTTCATGTTTTGGCATCCCTAACTTGCTTGTATCTGACAATGACGTAAAAATTGCTTCCGCGGAATTCAGAGAATTTTGTTCCAGTAATGGTATTAAGCACATGACGTCTCCTATCTATCACCCGTGTAGTAATGGACAAGCGGAAATAAGTGTAAAAATTTGTAAAAAAATCTTAAAATCAATATTAAAAGAAAATTTGCCAGTACAAGCTGTACATGACTCCTTGCGGGGATATTTGTTTACATACCGAAATACTGTACATACTTCTACTGGGGCGACACCTGCAAAATTAATGTTTGGTCGCGAATTAAGGACACGATTGGACCTTCTACTGCCAAAAGATAATGACCCAACATTTTTTTTGCAGGAAGCCTCTAATATTAGTCGGGAATTTCGCACCGGCGATTTAGTATGGGTTAGATGGTATATTGATAGAAAAGAAAGTTGGGTAAAAGGAAAAGTGCTAAATTCAATTGGCCGTAGAATGTACAAAGTATTTGTAGCTGATTATAATACCGAATGTATTCGTCATGTCGACCAAATATTTAAGCGTCAGGAAACAGAACAAAATTCTGATTTAATTAGTGAAACCATTATGTCACAGTCACAATCATTTTCACCCCCACCTGCTCCACCTTCGGCTACCATTGAACCTGGACCGAGCACAGAGCTCCCAGAAATTCTGTTAAGTGAGAATAACGAATCAACAGAGGGCAGGGAGGAGTGGAATGACTGTGAGGACGCTGACACAGAGGGTGAACGAGAAATGCCTCATGTACCGCCAGCGGAGGCACCGTCTCTGCCGCAGGCAGCCGCCGGTTTTGATAACACGGCTGATCAAAGTGAGGATTTGCCGTCCGCCCACGACGCTTGCGTCCCAGAGTCAACGTAGATTTTAAGAAGTATTTTTAAGTTAAGCACCTGTTAATTAGCGTGTTTGTTTGTTTAACAGGTTCCAAAATTAATGGTGGAGGATATGATCTGTATGCTATAGTTTTGTGATCTACCTACAAGACCAGTAATAAAACAGACGTCAAAGCAAACGGTCGTTTTACTTGCTATCGCTCCCGGTTCCATATTTATCAAATATCCTCAAAGAATAGTATGGAAACTTCTTCGACTTTTTTGATTATCTTTTTATTTGTGACACTAATAGCTATTTGGCTACTTTGGATGCTACAAAGTATTTGACGCTGACTGTACATATCGTGATTCAATAAAAAAACTGTGTATATAATATTTGTTTATTTATTTAATCAGTTTACAATTGTACCTTAACAGCTAAAGTCACAGCGGCACAAATTGGGAGACAATTATATATATGTATGTTACTTTATAACGTATTTGTAATAGGGCCGTGGTGTTCTTTGACTAAATTTTTAAATAAATCAATTTTCTAACCGTTCTTGAAACTTTCAGATCACTCCCCCCCATCCCGCCTGCCACCCGGCCTCCGACCGTTAAGGCAGAGACAAGCCGCCGCGCTGCGCGCCGAGCAACGCCGCGGGGCGGCCGTAGCGAGCAGCATACCTACAGCCCACCCGCCTACGTTTGTGGACTATAACAGGATGGTTTGGTAAGTACTCGCGACGCTCATAGCTCCCTAGCCTCTGAGGGCCGAGCAACGCCGCGGGGCGGCCGTAGCGAGCAGCATACCTACAGCCCACCCGCCTACGTTTGTGGACTACAATAGGATGGTTTGGTAAGTACTCGCGACGCTCATAGCTCCCTAGCCTCTGTGGGCCGAGCAACGCCGCGGGGCGGCCGTAGCGAGCAGCATACCTACAGCCCACCCGCCTACGTTTGTGGACTACAATAGGATGGTTTGGTAAGTACTCGCGACGCTCATAGCTCCCTAGCCTCTGTGGGCCGAGCAACGCCGCGGGGCGGCCGTAGCGAGTAGCATACCTACAGCCCACCCGCCTACGTTTGTGGACTACAATAGGATGGTTTGGTAAGTACTCGCGACGCTCATAGCTCCCTAGCCTCTGTGGGCCGAGCAACGCCGCGGGGCGGCCGTAGCGAGCAGCATACCTACAGCCCACCCGCCTACGTTTGTGGACTATAATAGGATGGTTTGGTAAGTACTCGCGACGCTCATAGCTCCCTAGCCTCTGAGGGCCGAGCAACGCCGCGGGGCGGCCGTAGCGAGCAGCATACCTACAGCCCACCCGTCTACGTTTGTGGACTACAATAGGATGGTTTGGTAAGTACTCGCGACGCTCATAGCTCCCTAGCCTCTGAGGGCCGAGCAACGCCGCGGGGCGACCGTAGCGAGCAGCATACCTACAGCCCACCCGCCTACGTTTGTGGACTACAATAGGATGGTTTGGTAAGTACTCGCGACGCTCATAGCTCCCTAGCCTCTGAGGGCCGAGCAACGCCGCGGGGCGGCCGTAGCGAGCAGCATACCTACAGCCCACCCGCCTACGTTTGTGGACTACAATAGGATGGTTTGGTAAGTACTCGCGACGCTCATAGCTCCCTAGCCTCTGAGGGCCGGCCAACGCCGCGGGGCGGCCGTAGCGAGCAGCATACCTTCAGCCCACCTGCCTACGTTTGTGGACTACAATAGGATGGTTTGGTAAGTACTCGCGACGCTCATAGCTCGCATACGACGCATAAATATAGAAAGGTACTCGCTGGGCTCAAAGTTCAAAATTATTCCTTGACGATTTCAATATTTTCAATCTACTGAGCCGTATTGTTTTGAAACCTTAAAAGTTACCGATGACAATGCAATAATTTGGTATAGTCGTTAGATTTGTAACTGGCCCCGAGCGGCTAATCCTTTGTCTATTGTTAGTAAAACCGCACGTAGCGAGCAGCATACCTACAGCCCACCCGCCTACGTTTGTAGACTATAATAGGATGGTTTGGTAAGTACTCGCGACGCTCATAGCTCCCTAGCCTCTGAGGGCCAAGCAACGCCGCGGGGCGACCGTAGCGAGCAGCATACCTTCAGCCCACCCGCCTACGTTTGTGGACTATAATAGGATGGTTTGGTAAGTACTCGCGACGCTCATAGCTCCCTAGCCTCTGAGGGCCGCGCAACGCCGCGGGGCGGCCGTAGCGAGCAGCATACCTCTAGCCCTCCTCACAAGGATGATTTAAAATGAAGAAGATTAGAAGGGCAAGTTGATATCTCCGGAGGCCTAGGCAGAGGGGCAGCTGCCCCCTTCTGCTCCTACCTGTCTTCGCTCATGTGAGCTTCTCTAAAACTTGTCCAAAACACTTTGTTGTCACTGCGCCTGCGTAATGCCGTGCCGTAGAGAGCGCAACTGAGGTGCGATCCGTCACGTCCGTTGATACAGTCGCCATCAGATATTCGGAACGGTCAAGGTGCTCACAAATATCTGAACACGCACTCTAACGCCTTGACAATAGAGGCTTGTTCAGATATTTGTGTCAGATCCGTTAGTTTTGAGCACGGACAATGGACTGACATCCGGCAGTTAAATGTGTGTCTATTTCTCGCTATACATTGACAGATTTCTCAGCCAAACGCGACTTTCAGACGGATCTGACAGACAAATCTGTGCGTCGGCTAGATATACTTTTAATCCATCTGTGTTTATAAATCGACAACAAAAGAATCGTTTTGTAAATATAGAAAGGTACTCGCTGGGCTCAAAGTTCAAAATTATTCCTTGACGATTTCAATATTTTCAATCTACTGAGCCGTATTGTTTTGAAACCTTAAAAGTTACCGATGACAATGCAATAATTCGGTATAGTCGTTAGATTTGTAACTGGCCCCGAGCGGCTAATCCTTTGTCTATTGTTAGTAAAACCGCACGTGCCACTACCTGCATAAAAATGGTCCGGTCACTTAAACTGGTTATTGAATTACAACTCCTATGGCAATTGAAATAAGATTCAAAATTAACAAATGGAAAAATAATGTGCGATTTCTTGTGTGGTCCCTCTACGTGCTGCGTTACTGAGTGCCGGTGATTCGAACGCAACCGAACCAGTCTAAAATGTGTCCTCGAGATTCGTAACAAAGGCGCGTTATCGCAGAGCGCACCTACACTAGTTTTTTGGAGCGTTAGACTTGCCCGCGCTCAGGTGCCAACTAGAATAATAAGACCCTTTTTTAGGGTTCCGTAGCCAAATGGCATAAAACGGAACCCTTATAGTTTCGCCATGTCCGTCTGTCTGTCTGTCTGTCTGTCTGTCTGTCTGTCTGTCTGTCTGTCTGTCTGTCTGTCCGAGGCTTTGCTCCGTGGTCGTTAGTGCTAGAAAGCTGAAATTTGGCATGGATATATAAATCAATAAAGCCGAGAAAGTCGTACAATAAAATCTAAAAATTTAATTTTTTTTAGGGTACCTCCCCTACAGGTAAAGGGGGGGTGAAATTTTTTTTTCGCTTCAACCCTAGAGTGTGGGGTATCGTTGGAAAGGTCTTTCAAAACTAATAGGGGTTTTCAAGAAACATTTTTTGATAAAGTGAATATATTCGGAGATAATCGCTCCGAAAGAAAAAAAAATGTGTCCCCCCCCTCTAACTTTTGAACCATAGGTCCAAAAAATATGAAAAAAAAATCGTGGAAGTAGAGCTTAAAAAAGACATTAAATGAAAACTATAGCGGATATGATCAGTTTAGCTGTTTTTGAGTTATCGCAAAAAGTTTTCCCTTCATAGTAAAAAGACTTATTTTAATTAGGTACTGATTATGCAAATTTGCCTATTTGTTTAACTCAGGTGAAAAGTACCGTTTCATCCCTTGGTTAACAATTTACTATACTTTAAGCTCCAGTTTAGCTTATTGTGACGGAAGAGTAACTACGGAACCCTACACTGAGCGTGGCCCGACATGCTCTTGGCCGGTTTTTATTGCAGGTAGTGGCACGTGCGGTTTTACTTATCAATATACAAAGGATTAGCCGCTCGGGGCCAGCTTCAAATCGAACGACTATACCATTGAGATGACGTAAAGACGGGTACCGAGTAAAACCTTTCGGTGGCTATTTTTAGAACTCGTTTTGACGAGTTAAATTTTTTGTAGGTGTTAAATACTGTCAAATATTATTTAAATGTATCTTTTCAGTGTTAATTACCTATTTCGTTACAGGGTAGCGAAATGGGGCGGTGCAGGCGCCTGGTGCGGGGGCCGCGCGGGGGACCGGGTGGCGGCGCTGCGCGGCACCCCGCCGCGCGACGCGCAGCACGCCAGGACGCTGTTCAAGGAGGCTCGGACCAGGACGGTGAGCCCTGTCTGTAGGGTAGAGGGGGGGGGGGGGGGGGGGGCACGTGAATGGATTGGAAATGAGTGATAAAGAGAACTGACGGGACAGTCTTAGGTATCTTTCAGTAGGAGTAGCAGAGAAAGCGTTATTATTGTTTGTCCTTGTCCCAGTTTCATTTTTTTTATTCCTCACCGTAAATGTTAGTATGGTTTATGGTGGGCAACAAATAATCCTCGCTAATTACGTAAGTTGTTTTTGGTATGTTGTCAGGAATGTTAAAACGTGTTTTTAATTTGTCGCATTGGGTATGCCTAGGGTGGAACGTATTTTTTTTTGTACTCGAGGAACGGCTAACAGCCATACATATTGCCATATTATTCAGTTAAAAGCTCTCATATTAGCCTCCACATTTATAGATCAAGTATTATCGAAAATAAATGTCAATTGCATTATATTATTAAAAATTATACTACTTAACATTTAAATGTATGCAATAAACAAATATTTGTTAATAAATCAATATAAATGACGATGATTCACTTTCAGTTTCACTTTTTAAGGCCGTTTCAGACACATTCCAATTTAACATCGGATTGTCTATGGTTTTAGATTTTTTACGATCAAAATGTAAATGGCGCCAGTTCCAGTCATAACCTAAATTTATTGTGTTTGACTTTCCTCATAGTCGAAATGAAAAGTAGAGTGTTTAACTCGGGTAAAAGTAACCATCTCACCCTCGAACTTCTGGCGCTCAAACGTTCGAGCGCCAAAATATCTCGGGTGATATGGTTCACTTTCCACCCTTGGTTAACAATATACTATTAAACCGCTTCATTTTATACATATGTATTATACATAATTGCTTTTTTCAGGTGGATATTTTGTTTCATCGCGTCCCGCTTGGCAAGATATACGTGTTAAATAAACGGGACCACGAGAAATTAGGTAAGGATCTTTTTCTCAAACTTGCTATGAAATGATGACATGACTTACGTCAAATTAGGTCCGGAAATACTACATATCAGGTGCGATGTGTGAAGATGATATGTAAAGGAATTTCATACTGCCTTACACACCTAGGACTGTAAAGCAACCTTCTTTTGTTTTTAACGTCAAATTGTGACACAACGTTTTGATATCTAACCATCAACTAGCTTCAGTTAGCTTGGTACGGTGATTTGTTGTGCATTTTCGTTGCTAAGCAACGGTGACGGCGCATCGCGCAGGCGCACGGACTTACGCGCGTTAGGTTGTACAGTCAGCGTCAAATACTTTGTAGCAGTCAAAGTAGCCAAATAGTTCGGTACACCATATATTTAGTATGGTGTACCGAACTATTTGGCCACTTTGACTGCTACAAAGTATTGGACGCTGACTGTACACCGCTGGTAGAGTGGGGAGCCGAGTAGGTCGCCACAAAACAAATTGACTATTTTTTTTTGTTTTAATTGCAAGTTTGAGAAAAGCACTATACATATCTCGGCGAGAAACGGGGTTGCCGGCCGCGTATCTCTATCCGGCTTCGCTACGCTCAGCCGTATATATCTACTTGGCCTGCAACCCTACGTTTCCCGGCCTCTATAGTAATGTACTATTCTTATATCAAACTATCATGAATTACCTTACGTCTCAATTTATTTCAGTTGCCCAAACACGATATAAATAAATAATATAGGACATTTTCACAGATTGACTAAGTCCCACGTTAAGCCAAGAAGGCTTGTGTTGTGGGTACTCGGACAACGATATATTTAATATACAAATACTTAAATAGAAAACATTCATGACTCAGGAACTGTGATGTGGGGCGTTAAGGGAGAACTGCTTGGTCTTGAATATACGTTTATTGTGTCTTAAATAACAAGTACATGCCATTATATACTAAGCTATGCACGTGTGTGGGTAAAGTAGTACACACACTACAAACGAATATCTGTGCTCATCACACGAATAAATGCCCTTTCTGGGATTCTAACAGGACCATCGGCTTTGTAGGCAGGGTCACTACCCACTAGGCCAGACTGGTCGCCAGTAAATAAATAAATGAATACCTTGAAAGTTTATTTACATTAATTATCTCATTAAATGTTATATTATATGTTTGTGTCAGGTATAAAGCTAGACAGCGAATGCAACATTACCAGCGTCGAACCGCACTCCGTGTGCGCGCGCGCAGCTCTACCGCCACCAGGCCGCTGGGCCCTCACAGAGGTCAACAACCAACCGCTAAGCCTGCTCAAGGTATCACAAGCCTCTCTATATGTCGGCGGCCGATCGTAAAATCAGGCAGATCATTAAATTTCTAGGCATATCGTTAATCATGACAATCATTGTCTCGATCTCTTGAGTCGCACACAGGGCTCTTATTTCTGGACGGTTTGCTCTTTAGGCATCTAAGGCAACTTAACGATCGGCCTTATTTTACGATGAGCCGCCGGCTAATATAATATGTAGGATATAAAGAATGAATGCAACATCACTCCGTGTGTGCGCGCGCAGCTCTGCCGCCACCAGGCCGCTGGGCCCTCACAGAGGTCAACAACCAACCGCTAAGCCTGCTCAAGGTATCACAAGCCTCTCTATATGTCGGCGGCCGATCGTAAAATCAGGCAGATCATTAAATTTCTAGGCATATCGTTTATCATGACAATCATTGTCTCGATCTCTGAGTCGCACACAGGGCTCTTATTTCTGGACGGTTTGCTCTTTAGGCATCTAAGGCAACTTAACGATCGGCCTGATTTTACGATCAGCCGCCGGCAAATATAATAATATTTAGGGTATAAAGAATGAATGCAACATCACTCCGTGTACGCGCGCGCAGCTCTGCCGCCACCAGGCCGCTGGGGCCTCACGGAGGTCAACAACCAACCGCTCAGCTGCTCATGTCAGTGGCGTAGCGAGGGGGGGGCTAGGGGGGCCATGGCCCCGGGCGGCACATGAGAGGGGGCGGCAAACACGGCATTAAAAAAAATTAAGAATTCAACATTTTCAAATCGCGCCACGAAAACGAACGGCGCTAGGCGAGGGAGCCTACCGCAAAAAACGAAATTCGCAAATTGCGGGGTTCTTTCTCTTTTACTCTCACTAACAAAGACGTAATTAGAGTGACAGAGAAAAATGTCCGCAATTGACGAACTTCGATTTTCGCCATTGTAGCCCAGGGGCAGTCCAACGCTGTCGGAGTCCGGCGTTCGGAGCCACCGCCGAGCTTACACGATTGTCCGCTAACTATATGTTATATGACGTCACATCAAATTGAACACAGCGCCCTCTGCGCGCCATTTAATTCCGGGTGCCGTCGGCGCCTTCATTCTAAAAACGTCGGACATAGCCCGACGTACGTACGTACTTACTTACGTGGCGCGCCGCGCGCGTTCGGGTACCGGGCGCTCTCAGCGCCCTCATGCCAATGAACTTAATAGTATTTGTCACGATCATGGTAAAAGCATCGGGCGTAGCCTGACGTAGGTACTGGGTGCTTTGCGTGCGCTGCTGCTTAAGGCGCCCTCGCACAAAAATAATGTAAATAATTAATCACGAAATGATAACCCCAAAATGAATTAAATAAAAAATAAGTTCAAAAACTAAAACCAGTTAGCGCTCTAAAACATATGAAACAAGAAAAAAATCTTATCTGAACTAATCATTTACTTTTACCTTAAAGCTTATGACCGTAGCATACCACGGCTGCCCTTTAAATATGTTTGTGAATATTGAATATACACCGTGGGAATGAGTAACCTGACAGATTTTAAAGGTGTATTCTTGACCGCATTTAGGGACCAAGTTTTCTAAATTCAGTCTTGTTATACAGATAATGGCAATTGTGGGGATGAATCATGGAAGATTGTCATAAGTAACTTACATAAAGTTCGGGCTTGTAGAGCTTGGCTCTACAAGAGATCTGATAACTTTTTGACAGTGCGAGGCTTATGGTTTCATCTTGGCAACATTCTATATGAAAATGTTTTTGATGGGATATGTTTTTTTATTAGGTAATAAAATAACTCAGTAAAAAACGCCTTTATGGCTGCGACGCTGGTACTATGTGACTTGGTTTAGACATAGATACTTAATGACAGACATTAAAGTTTTAAAGGAAACTCGCAAATAAAAATAAATGACATGTCGTATGCACAAAACATATACCCACACTTTTTTTTGCCAAATTTAACCAAAAGTCATCCAACATTTTTTGCTCCTCATGACCTCAGGAATGCGAGTTTAAATCTGTCTGGTTACTTGTTCCCACATTGTATACAGAATTTAGTAGGTAAAATATGTTTTGTTGTATTTCTTTATCAAAAACAGTGGTGGGCCAAGTACGGCCCGCGGGCCAGCTCCGGCCTTTATCCCGCCCGCCGACAGTCCATGATATTTACTATATGGCATTGGCCCATGATAATCGCTGATCAAAATTCAGTATTACTGCAATTCTGGCCCTCCTCTTAAATTTCGTAAAAAAATCCCCATATGAAGAAAGATTGCCCACCACTGTTCTAAAAGATGATAAATATAAAGCAAATATAAAGCAAGCATTTTCTGTGTGATTATTTCAGATGAGATTTTTTTTTCATAATTTTTTACGCTGATTTTTAGAGCCGTTTATTTTAAAATCGTTTCAGTAGTCGAATTTTAGTTTTTGGAACTTATTTTTTGTATTTTACAATTTTTACGGAACTTTTTCTTATCTATTAACTAATGTTGATTATAAACGGGGCGGCAAATTTCTGATGGGCCCCGGGCGGCAAGAGCACACGCTACGCCGCTGGCTCATGTTAATACATATTTAGCATTTAAAAAAAATAGGTACAATCGAAAACTTCCTCCTATGAAATTGAATTCGGGTTAAAATAAAATATTTTTATTTCAGAACCTTCAGAATTTCATAAAACATTGTTGTAACTAGGGGTTAGTAAATACGGTCGCGGAAATTGATTCTTTAGCAACTTGCGGTTCAAGTAAATTTGGCTGTTCATACTTATGGTAAGAGCTGTCCATTGTAACGTGACACGTTAACTGCTAAAGAATCAATTTCCTCGACTGTACATTAAAATCAAATCCAAACATAATATGAATAATAAATAATTAATAATATTGACATAATAACAATGAAATCACAAAAAAATTACAGTTTATTTGAGTATGGTCCATTGAAAAAAAGTACTTTTTTTGCCTCTCGCTAAACATCAAACGTCGAATATCAATAGTTAATAGGGACCGTGCGCGTTGGAGGGTCTGCCATCTTGTGGCCTGAATCGAAACCATAAACATGTACATTTACACGTCACGTGTTTTCTTGTGCATAGTAGGTTCTGCCATCTTGTGGGCTACATCGGAACAATAAACATCACATTTACGCCTCGCGCCAAAAATCTGACGGCTCCTGTGCTGCCTCCTACAGTTCATGCACGCTCCCTATAGCCATCTATATCGCCATCTAATAGATAAAAGTCCAAAGGTATGGCAGCAAGGTTTCGAGCGATGGCGCAATAGCCTTTAGGTAGTGCCCGGTAAGATGGCGCCACTTTTTGATATTTAACAAATTTAACACATATCAGTGAAAGAATAAGGATCATAGTCAAATGGCGTTCTAAAAGTTTTAATTATGTGTCGAAAGATGACAGTAAATTTACGTAGGTACAAAGTTTTCTCTGAGAATACACCTTTATTTCAAATTCTCTTTGGTGCTATAGTCTGTATCTTTAGGTATTTAAAAAAAGGTAAACAAAATCTACCCTCAAATGGCTCCTTAAGGCAGTTGAGGGTAGATGAAAACATTACATGATCAAATAATGTAGGTTTAAAGTCAGGTCGTTCAGTGACAGATCCAGGCGGTTTTGTATTTGGTTGGTTAACCAATAAATATTAAAACTACCCGAAAATGTACAAATTGTTTGTTTACCTTTTTTTAAATACCTAAAGATACAGACTTATAGTTACCGCACTAAGGTGGTAAAGTAGCACCATATGTACTGTAAACGACGACTGCTGGGAGGGCATTGCATTGCAAAGATCGGAATGGCGTTCTAGTGTTCAAAAGAAAGTAGCTCAATTTGAGCAGCAGCGTCTGGAAGACCTAGATACTAAGCGTCATATCCGCAAGACGCGACCAAAGCCCTCCTACACATACACCCGCAACTCGACTGGACAACTCCATTGCGCATCTTCAAAACAAAGTTTGGTTTTGCGAGCCACATAAGGGCATTTCATAATCCGGACAAGAATTGTTGATGGAGTCGCCATTGCCGGATACGGCAAGGAAGGAGTAGTAGTAGTAAATGCATTTTGAAACTTACCAAAATCCTTTTTTCCAGGGATGCGAAGAAGAGATGAACCGCATAGCAGCCCACGGAACTGAAGTGTCAGTTCTCATACAACCTTCGGCCCTCGTGAAGAAAATACGCGCCGCGCTCAAGCCGAACAAGACTCTACTCGGCTTGAGATGAGGCTCATAATCGTATGGCACTACAATCAAACAAACTGATTTGTGACCCACTGTAGAACTTTTAGAACGTGGGTTTAACCGCTTAAACTTGGAGTTACCATGGTTATGGTGGATTTGACACTTGGTAAACGGTTTAACCGATTAATTCCGGGTTAGTGGGATGGTTAACCGGGTAAACCTGGAGTTACCATGGTTACCAGTACGATTTGACACTGGGTTAACGGTTTAACCAGTTAATTCCAGGTTAGTGGGACGGTTAACCGGTTAAACTTGGAGTTAACATGGTTACCTCTACAATTTGACACTGGGTTAACGGTTTAACCGGTTAATTCCTTGTTAGTGGGATGGTTAACCGGTTAAGCCTGGAGTTAATATGGTTGGGTGTACGATTTGACACTGGGATAACGGTTTATCCGGTTAATTCCGGGTTAGTGGGATGGTGCAAGTGGCGCTTAGTGTCATAATAATTGGGTTCCGTACCCAAAGGGTAGAAACGGGACCCTATTAAGACTGTCCGTCTGTCACCAGGCTGTCTCATGAACCGTGATAGTTAGACAGTTGAAATTTTCACAGATGATGCATTTCTGTTGCCGCTATAACAACAAATACTAAAAATAGAATAAAATATATTTTTTAAGTGGTGCTCCCATACAACAAACTTGATTTTTTTTTTCTGTTTTTTGCGTCATGGTATGGAGCCCTTCGTTTTTTAAATCAATATAATACTAATGACGTAGTCAATGTCAAAAGGTTTCACAGTAGGGTCAGGAATCAAGTTGTTCGATAGTCAAGGTATTAAATACCGATACGGACAAAATGCCAAAAATATCTATACACGCACTTATTGCCCATACATGAAGGCAGTGTGTACTTTTGGCACTTTGTCCGTTTCGATATTTGATACTTTGGCTGTACATATTTTGATATTTTTTTAGAAATAAGGCAGCACAGTTAATGAAGATTTTATAATTTTCATAATTAATAAAGCAATGATGATTGACAGGTGAAAACGAAGTGAAATAATCTTAATAATGTAAATAGTCAATGTTCTAAAAATCTCCGATGTCTGAATTTTCCTCTTGAAAATGCGCGTTGGATAAAACTTTTTCCACATTAGCTAGGGAAAAGAGAATTTGAAATAGAGGTGTATTGTCAAAAAAAACTTTGTAGCCACAGTAAATTGTCTGCCATCTTTTGACACACTATTAAAACTTTTAGAACGCCATTGATCCTTATTCTTTCACTGATATGTGTCGCCGTCTAAAAGTTGTAATCGTGTCGAAAGATGGCAGTAAATTTACATGGCTGCATAGTTGTCTTTGACAGTCCACCTCTATTTCAAATTCTCTTTGGCTGGGTTTATAATGATATGACCTATCACGTATTTGGTTATGCTGGCATATATAGCAATAAAACAATACAGTATATCGACGAAGCCGTCTATACTCTGTAACTTTAGGAATTTAAATAAAAATAAACATTTACCCTCAAATGGCTCCTTAAGCCAGTTGAGGGTAGATGAAAACATTACATGATCAAATAATGTAGGTTAAAGTCAGGTCGTTCAGGGACAGATCCAGGCGGTTTTGTATTTGGTTGGTTAACCAATAAATATTAAAACTACCCGAAAATGTACAAATTGTTTGTTTACTTTTATTTAAATACCTAAAGATATAGAGTATAGATGGCAATCGTGCTGGGCGCGGGGCGAGGGGCGGGTCGCGCGCACCCGAGCTGAATACATCGCCATTGTTAGTAGCTCGGTACTGCTTACAGGGCTGCCAATATTGTTTTATACAGCTATCCTTAGTTAAAGTCTGTGACAACCCTACTGTGTTCTTGTGCGGTGTCGACATTTACGCAAACACCAAAGGCATCGGTTCACTGTTAGTTTTTTCACTGCTATAGTGCGAAAAAATAGTACATTACGATACAAGTGCGAAAAATAGGAAATTCGAAACGAGTGGCGATAAATTAAAACACGACCGAAGGGAGTGTTTTAAATCGACACGAGTTGCGAATTACCTATTCGCACATGTATCGTACAACGTTTTACAGTACATATGGCCCTTTAAATGTTCGACACAGTAACGTAATATGCTACTTCTCGCACTAGTGCTATAAAGTAGCCCCATATGTACTGTAAATGATATTTTTCTCATAATTTCTTAAGCAATGAAATTTTAGAGGTGAAATTAAAGCAAAATGTTCTTATTATCGTCAATAATGACTGGGAAGAAAATCTCTGATGTCAGAATTTCTAGTCAGACCAAGATAAGTTGGCAGCGATTTACAGCCCAGACAGTGCAAGTGTTATTTTAAACGTCAAACTTCTATTAAATTATGACATTTACTTAACACTTGAACAGGCTGGGGTATCAAAATCGCTGCTAAATTAGCTTGGTCTGACTTTGAGTCTCAAGTTCAAAATATGCAAATAGAAGTTACTCGTAAGCTAAATGAGACTTTATTGCGATTCAAATAAGGCGAATATTTGATCTAAGTTCTATTCCACATATATTTACATACACACAGAAAAGTACAGTACATACATTTTATACTCGTCCTTGGGTTATAACGGCGAAAATAGAACATTTCGGGCAACTATCTCTGTCACTCTAATTATTTTAAGTAAAAGAGATAGTTGCTCGACGTTCTATTTCCGACGTTCGCGGTAGAACCTTTGCGACTTACTTTCGTACATACCTTTTCAAGGTTAATACGTTTTTGCGCGTGGCGGTTTAATGTGCTTTGTGTACATTAAACACCTATACGATTTATACGTATCATATATAGAGGCACAACATGGATAGGGCTTGTCCAAAAGAATCTCAAAGAAGCGCAACTAACACCCCAGACGACCCAGGACAGATATGCCTGGCGACGCCATATGAGAGCTGACCCCAAGTAAATGGTATAAAGCTAAGAAGAAGAAGATGTATAGAGGCAGGGTTAGTGACTTTTAGATGAATATTGACTTTTCATAACGTAATGACTAATAAGTGATACATTTTTGAGTACATTTTACCGATATTATACAGCTAAGTATTTTATAACGAATGACCAAATTTATCGAGTACTACTGAACGTTTTAAAACGAAATAACAAGTATTATAGTATTTGCAGTCAAACGAAAATAAAAAATATACACACGATGTTTATTTTCATTATGATCCAAAATTCCAATCTTTAAAATACTACATATGTGGCATTATCTATGAAAAGGGACCTTATTGTCGATGGCGCTTACACCGCACTGCGTCGCGCAGCGTTGTATTTGTATCGGAGCATCGTTTATAACGGAAGCGCCATCGACAATAAGGTCCCTTTACATAGATAACGTCACATATAAATAAATTGACTTACCTGGAGTTGTTTAAAAAAAAATACATTTCAATTTTTTTTTTGGATTTCTTCATAATATTTGAATCGAGAAACATATTTTTAGGTCAAACGGTATAGATTACCTAATTTTTTGCAAAAATACTATTGAATACTCCATAAAGCAATTTAGTCAGTTATGTTAAGTATTTTTAACAGCTTAAGAATTTACATACCTATTTAGTTGAATTTATATTACATTTCACCTTAGTTTTCTGTCGAATCAAATTTGAACACTATTTAAATTGAATCAGGGTCAAAACGTTTTGGCAGAAACTAAAAAAAAAAAAAGATTTTTGTATACCGTAAAACCACCCAACTATAGTCCAAAGCTCCCAACTATGGTCCACAAATAAACTCAATTTTTCTCGTTCAGGTGTGTATTTTACTATATTATTGTAGTTCTAAGGCAAAGTATGTTTATAAATGGAAGGTAAAACTAGGAGTAAACCACAAGGAACATTGGTATAGATACTTAATTTCCTTTTGAACTTGTGGACCATAGTTGCAGTATTGGACTAGTTGGGTAGTTTTACGGTATTGAATAGCGAATTTACACTGGTTTTTATTACAGGGTAAATATTTGAGGTTACAGTTTTGGCCGAATGGGTTTGTCCATTTTTATAAGTGAACACCTTGTACTTTAAGGTTAGTGTTATTTATTTTGTGAAATCAGATCTGACATATTCGTAATTAAATCAAGGCTCAGAAACCGGTAAATTTCAAAACCGTTATGGACATGTACTTGGCGCAAAACCTTTTAATTTCGGTTTCGTTCGTATAACCATTATATTTAAACCGGTTTCTAGGAGAACATTTCCTTAGTTCTTGTCGGATTAACCGGTTTAGAACATTAAAACCGGTTTCTTCCTATGTCGGTGTCTTTTACGCGACACACGACCAAGGAGGCCGGCTGTCACGTGCTCGTCGAATAAACCGGTTTATTTAGGTTACAATAAAGTTCTTAAAACATTCGCCTTCTTAAAACCGGTATTTACCGTTATTTTTAAATTGGCTCCGGTTCTTGAATTGAATATATTCAAAATCTGCGGCGTTTCTGTAAGCTTATTATGTTTCTATTACTTACTAATAGAATCACACTTAATATTGTACATTAAGGGTCTGTTTCACAATGTCCTGCCACTTATATGACGAATAAAATCTTCGTGTGCGTTTCAAAATCTCTAAATAAGCTGGTAGATAAAGTGCTAAGTTTTGTAGGAAGTTGAATCTGGCAGCCAATTTATTTGTTAATTAGCTATCCAATACTTGGACATTGTGAAACAGGCCCTGACCTTAAGGTCCATTTTCGAGCCGAAAATTCTTCTTGATTAATATATGTAGATTAATTGCACAATAAGTGAAGTCATGCACACTATACTTTGTAAAATTTACACTTTTTTACCTGTGTGTAATAACTTTTATAGATCATTTATTTCATTCGCCACCAAAGAGAATTTGAAATAGAGGTGTATTGTTAAACAAAACTTTGTAGCCACGTAAATTTACTACCATCTTTCGACACATGATTAAAACTTTTAGAACGCCATTTGACTTTGATCCTTATTCTGTCACTGATATGTGTTAAATATCAAAAAGTGGCGCCATCTTACCGGGCACTACCTAAAGGTTGTGGCGCCATCGCTCGAAACGATGCTGCTGCCTTTGGTGTTTGATCTATTAGATGGCGCCACTTTTTGATATTTAACAAATTTAACACATATCAGTAAAAGAATAAGGATCAAAGTCAAATGGCGTTCTAAAAGTTTTAATCTTGTAAGTAAGTAAGTAAGTAAATATTCTTTATTGCACCAACAATTATACATTTTACATACATGTAAAACTACAAATGAATTGTAAAGGAAAATAGAACCAGGTAACAACAGGCGGTCTTGTCGCTAAAAAGCGATCTCTTCCAGACAACCTTTAGGTAGCAGGAAATAGAAATGTTGTGTCGAAAGATGGCAGTAAATTTACTGTCGCTACAAAGTTTTCTTAGACAATACACCTCTATTTAAAATTCTCTTTGGCCTCAAATTAAATAGCGAGATCTATAAACAGCCCAATATATTTGTAATTACACCTTTTGGAAGCAATTCGTCAATGTGATATATGTAGCGTAGGTGTAATTTTACTATTTTGTACATAAATCTCATTTTTTTTATGTCAGTTATATCAATAACATAGTCGCATAATAGTAGATTGTGCGTGATAAAAAAATATCTTAGACAATCGAAGATAAAATGCATTATCTAACTTTTTTACTCTTAAGACGAAAGTTAAATCTCCTTTACGTACAAACTTAGTCCTCGTTATCTGGTTATTAACATTATTGAAAATATTTTGACACAATTTGTTTGACGACCGGTCTGGCCTAGTGGGTAGTGACCCTGCCTATGAAGCCGATGGTCCCGGGTTCAAATCCTGGTAAGGGCATTTATTCGTGTGATGAACATGGATATTTGTTCCTGAGTCATGGGTGTTTTCTATGTATTTAAGTATTTATACATATTTATATATTATATATATCGTCGTCTAAGTACCCTCAACACAAGCCTTATTGAGCTTACTGTGGGACTTAGTCAATTTGTGTAATAATGTCCTATAATATTTATTTATTTATTTTAATTTGTTGTGTGTCAACCAGAGCTATGCCCCTGCGTTTGATTTTCGTTATCGAATTTTAATTTAAATAAGAGTTTTAATTTAAATAACCATTTAAAAAATTGTGTGCAATCTGTTTTTCGCTCCTAATTTTTATAATAATCAAAAAAAGAAAAAAATTAAACTTGGGGACATAGCTACGGTTAATATACATCAAATTATATAGAAATATTTTCCATAATGTCAATATCCAGAGAGGAAAATGGGGACTACGTTTGTATGGAGAAACGGCCGTGCAAGGAATAGCTCTAACAGACAGGCGTACCGGATTGCGACCTTGGTCCGATCAACATATCTATTTCTCGCTCTCACCGCTGCGTCCTAACGGCGGTCCACTTTCCACTCGACTGATCAGGCTTCGGACAGGATCAAGGTCGCGATCCGGTACGCCTGTCTGTTACAGCTTTTAGATATTTTTAAGCACCCTGGCCGATAACTGATATTGATGAAATCCAAAATCCTAGACTAGATCTGACAGATTGGTATTTATTATTGGAATTAGATGTTTTTTATTTACTCATTTTAGTTGTTAAGTGTATGTGACCTATTTCTATATGATATTTTATACATATCTTAACTTTGTGATCAGTTTACTGTACTGATAAATATATGTTAATTATATGTTTTGTTTTTTAATCAATCCATACTTACAAAAGTCTAAATCTATTGAGACTACAAACGGCGAGTGCACTGCAGTCTCAAACTGTACCGCCGGAGCCGCCTTTCTCCCCTCCCTTTTCGGGGGTTAGCCAAGAGTTAATTTCGTGGCTAGTCGCCTGAGACAAAAATGATTTAGTCGGGTCCACACAGAGCGAGCATACGTGCGAGGCAATTTCCTCGCGCCCAGTGTAGACGTGCCTCGGCCGAGGCGGTGCGTGCGTTTTCCTCGCCCGAGGCACGTCTACACTGGCCGGTTTGTGCGTGAGGAAATTGCCTCGCGGGTATGCTCGCTCTGTGTGGACCCGGCTATTGGGTATAAATACAATAGGTACCCTATACATAAAAGAAAATAGCATTTGCTACCTATCAGTGGCGGGTCGTTAAAAGAACTCGATTCCCACCGGCTTGTTTAATTTCAGCCCGTTGAGTACTTTCACGATCGGTTCATGAAGAAAAGGAAAGCAAAATTAGCTCTGGCTTCCCTACGAATATTTGTGACGCGCCGCCACTGCTACCTATGCATTTACTTGTAAAAGAGCCCTTAAGGCCTACAAGCAGAATACATTTTTGAATACTTCTGCTGCTTACTTTATCACAAGATCGTGTTAATCAAAAATTAGAGGTTACCAGCCAGGTTAAAAAGGAAAAATAATAAACACATTTTACCAATACAATTTATTAACTACACACACTTGTAGAGACGCTATACCGATAGAGATGGCGTCTATTTCAAAATGGCCTCTATTCAAGATGGCGGTAATGCCTCATGTGGAGGAGCACCCAGGCGGGGACGATCTGCCAGCCGACCACCATGGTGCCGGCCAGGATGAACATCTCCTGAAATTATAAATACAGAGAATTTGGTGTATTCCCATTCCGGTCACGCGTGACCGCCGCCATACATGGGGCGGGAACAAATGAAATGATTTATATTAAATCATCTATACCCATCTGTGCGCGGAGAAGAATTAGGTGCCATGTCAAATCCAAAATATACAATAATCAAAACATAAAATCCTTATATATAATAATAATTCAGCCTATATACGTCCCACTGCTGGGCACAGGCCTCCTCTCATGCGCAAGAGGGCTCGGGCTATAGTCCCCACGCTAGCCCAATGCGGTGCGCACACAATTAGTTTGCGTTATTTTATCACAGAGTTCCCATGGCTACCTCGTGTCTACGTCATCAGATCAGCTCATGTCATCATAATATTGCGTTACCATCCGATTTACATATGACCGGGGGGTGCCGAATAATACGTGGGGATTCGGACTGTCCACAGTTGGTCTCCCAACTTTTACGCCTTCTAGTGCCCCCTCTGTTTCAATCAAAGACGAATTTTAGGCCACGTAAGCGCGACTTACTGGCAGTTCCTAAAGCGCGCACTGTGGCGTACAGGAACTCACCATTAGTTCGCGCCTTACAATACCTAAACGCACTTCTCAAATCAGCTCCTGACTGTGATGTTTTTGCCAGTAGTTGTGACGGATGTAAGAGGTTATGTGAGGCGATGGATGATAACGCGTCTTCGGTTAGTATTTAAGTTTATTTGTTATTGTATAAAACTTTATGTTAACATTTTTGGATAGTAATAATAAAAAATAAAAATCATTTATTTCAGATTTGTTTAATATTGTATGCATTCCACGTTGCCTTAGTGTCTCACTGTAATACTGTGTAATCTGTTTGAATAAAATAATAATATGTACCTATGCAAAAGATGCCGCCATACCTTTGGCCTATGCTCAAGTTGATGGCGCCACTTTTTGATGTTTAACACATATCGGTGAAAGAATAAGGATTAAAGTCAAATGGTGTTTTAAAAGTTTTAATCATGTGTCGAAATATGGCAGTAAATTTACTGGGGCTACGAAGTTTACTCTGACAATCCACCTCTATTTTAAATTCTCTTTGTTTGTAATATTGGGTAAGAAGACGTAGGTACTCGTATTGGCGGTTGACAACTTTCCTTTAACTCACATTTCAAATTTCTTGTTGTGGACCCAGGCGAAACAGCGTACAGTCAACCAGCACTTTTTAGTGTCTCTCGTTGCCATGGTTACGGTTTTTGTACCTTTGGCAACCACTCTTTAAATCCTGATTATATGGTATTTTAATGTATTAAATAACATGCATTTTGTGGTAGTTTTTTGTCAGGCCATCCACTGAGCATGTTAGTACATTGTCATACAACATATCTTAAAATAAACTTTGCCAGTATATTGTCCCTTGGACAACGGGACAGAATAACAACACAAAGTTGATTCGCCCACTTTAATGTGCAACGTTGCTCCAAATAAACCACAGGCGCATATTATAAATATCGCGTCGGAACCCTAAGTGTTAAAGGGCCTGAGTGGACGCTCGAGTTGGGCGAGCAGCGTGCATATTAAACAAATGCAAACGTATAGGAGCGGCCTTAGTGCACGCTGCTCACATCACTTGTGAGCCCGACGCCACGCTGCACGCCCCGCCAAAGGCGCCAAACGGTCCGCTTCGAGCGTCAGCTTAGGCCTTACGCTAAGACGTGATTTATGGCACACGGACAAGTCCAATAGCTGTTGCAACTTGTAATGTTTGACGACCACTTTGGCCTAGTGGGTAGTGACCCTGCCTACGAAGCTGATGGTCCCGGGTTCAAATCCTGGTAAGGGCATTTATTTGTGTGATGAGCATGGATATTTGTTCCTGAGTCATGGGTGTTTTCTATGTATTTAAGTATTTATATATTATATATATCGTTGTCTAAGTACCCTCAACACAAGCCTTATTGAGCTTACTGTGGGACTTTAGTTAATTTGTGTAATAATGTCCTATAATATTATTTATTTATTTATGTTACACATATCACTTATGGAGACTGTTTCTATTGTAGTTAGATAGATCGAATACTCTTGGCACACCTCGGTAAAAGAATAGTTTTCAAATCTAACGAAGTAACGACAATTTTTCTATGAAGTTCTAAATACGTTTTTCACTAACTAAATCTTAACAAATCACTTTGATTTTGATGTAGATCGTTCAGCATAATATATTCTAGGTTTACATTGATGTAATTACGTACATCAATGTAGGTTTATAGGTTTCCCGTTTTATTAGCAAATTCTGAAAAAAAAAATGGAAAACCTATAAACCTAGGTTTTTATTATGTCGATATGATACAAAAAAAATCATGAAAAATATTTAGAGGTGGAAAAACGTTTTCCCTTTTTTTATGGACGTTCACATGTTATACTTCTCTCTTAAAGAAAAACAATTAATGATAGAGGCAGCCCAAGGTGGTCTTATCGCTAAAGAACGATCTCTTCCACACAACCTTTGGAGCGAAAACAAAACAATCAAAAAGAGTATTATAAGTAAGGATATAAATGAAACCCACACTTCTAATGCATAAATTACTTTACTTATACTCTAAACATCCAATAAACTTATTCTTGGGCACGGTAGTTCTTGATGTTCACAAGCACCCAGGCGGGGATGGCGCACCAGCCCACCACCATGGCGCCGGAGAGGACCAGCAGCTCCTGGAAGATAAGACTAGGCTTTAGTCTACAGATGGCACCTGCGTTTTTATTTTGTTTCGTTTTTATTCAGATTTTGTTTATTTTAAATAATTAATAGAAACAGGCGTTACTTTGCGGAAATCCATAAAAATTAAAACAAAAAATATTACTTTGCTTATCCGCGAAAACATAACGTGCTAATCAATCAGTGCTAACCCGTTATACTTACTTGCGTATTTTTACATGCAATTAATATTCCCACCCTCCCACCGCAAATATAAATACGCAAATAAATATAACAACTCACCACCGAAAATACAATCCAGTTTCAGTTCCAGTTTGTGTGAGTTTTTGGATTCAGTCGTCGGACTTCGGACCGTCAACATCTCCTGAGGATGCCTCGTAGAGAGGCGAAACACATGTCTAGTTTTGTATTTTCGGTGATGGGTTGTTATATTTATTTGCGTATTTATTTTTGCGGTGGGAGGGTGGGAACATTAATTGCATGTAATGTAAAAATACGCAAGTATATCAGGTTAGCACTGATTGATTAGCACGTTATCTTTTCGCGGATAAGCAAAGTAATATTTTTTGTTTTAAATTGTTTATTTTGGCAGTTTTATATGGCACAAATGGCCCAATAAACATTTTTTTGCATTTTTTTCTTATATGCAGAATTTTAGCCTCGGCAACATGGAATTTTAAAAGTATTCCCAACATACAAAGTGCTTCTAGAGCCAGACCAAGATAAGATAGCAGCGATTTTGATAGCCCAGCCTGTGCAAGTGTTAAGTAAACGTCATAATTTTATAGAAGTTTGACGTTTAAAATAACACTTGCAATAACACAGCTGTCAAAATCGCTACCAACTAAATAATTGTGATTTTTGAGATTATCCCATTTCTACAATTACTCCTATGGACAGTTACCATACAATAGTAACATTTTGTTACTCATTAGGCGGGTCCACACAGAGCGAACTTACGCGCGAGGCAATTTCCTGCCAAAGACCCGCCAATTTTCGGTACATTGACTATTATAAAATTAAAATCATTCTGAGGTTTATATTGACATTAAGGAATAAATAAATAAACATGTGGACACAAAGAGTATGAGTTTCAAAAACCCAGTTTGTATCTATGAAAATCTGAACAAAAACGTAAACAAAATAAAAATATGCAAACAAAACAGGGAGGAAAACCCATGCAGGTCTATATTTTTCTATTCACACAGGGAATAAATCCAGAAAAAAAATGTACAGTGACATGTTTGTGTATTATTCTTTTTCTCTTTTTTCTTACTTTAGTTGTAGTACCTAACCAGTGATTTGTTTTATTGGCCTGCCTTTTGTTTGCCTAGTTTATTCTAAAATCCTGCAAAAGTTGCTGGTTAAAAATCTATTCTCAGAACAAAAATTATTGGTTTCAGCAGGAAGAGGGAACTAGTGTTGTGGCGTTGTCCGCTCCGTTCGGCTCAGCATTGCTCTGAACAATTATTAGGGTTGGCAAAACTTGACGTTCATTTACGTGCACAACCACAGATAAAATAATTACATGAATTTTAACAACCCTAAATAGCCAAAAGGGATAGTTCTATACATTAGAAAGGGACAACATGATTCGGCCCTGAATCACTGTCAAACTTCAGTTTTGTATGAAGTTTTCTTTACTGTATGGAAGTACTATTATTTATTCTGTGCTTTCAGCAAGTGAAACAAGGTGCCTACTAAATCTAATTTTGTCAGTAGTTCAATTGACTTGAGGCCTAGATAGTGTTCAAAAGGTTCAGTTCAGCAAATTTATATTTTATGTCAAGGAACTTAATTGGTTTAGTCTATAAAAAAACATGATAATTTAAAAGTTTTTGTTGCACTGTTATGTAAACATGTTGTTTGGGTATAGAAGGTACATGCATTCTTGGTTGGTTTTTAATATCATAATTGATTGACATGAAGAGAAAGGGGGATAAAATGTTGCATG